>NC_137964.1:25796440-26396440 GCF_963924665.1 Micromys minutus
CAAAGCCCTCATTGGTGCTTTGTGTTGGGGAACTATTACAATGTGAATATCCAGCCAAGGGAGAAGCAATAATCTATAGATAGAACACCACAAATAGAATACCAGTGATAAAGTGACAGCAGTCACAGGTATTGGCAAGATGTACAGAAATTGGGGTCCTCATATTTGTGTGTGAAAATGTAAAGGATGTAGCTGCTTTGAAAAACAGTTTAGAAACTCCTCAAAATGCTAAAAATTATCACCATATGAACTTCTAACTTTTTTTTTTTGTTTTTTGACATTCATTTGTGAGAAGGCACATGTGCCACCATATGAGTCTGGGGTCAGAAGACAACTTGTGGGAGTTGGTTTTCTTCTGTCATGTGGGCTCCAGAGATAAGACTCAGGTCGTTACATCTGGTGGGTGGTAAGCACTTTGACTGCTGAGCCATCTCACCAGCATCTCACCAGCTCTGGAACCACTATTTCTAATCTTAGGCATATACTTAAGAGATGTAAAACATCTGTTCACACAAGAACTTGAACATACATATCCATAGCAGCATTATTTGTAATAAACAAAAGAGTTGAAGCAACCCACATGTTCCTAGAATGAGTATTTATACAGTGGAATGTTGCTGTGCCACCAAAGTGGATGAAGTTCTAATACATGCTTATGGAGTAGATGAATCTCATAAACACAACTGTAAGAAGCCAATCACAAAGACCATGTATTGTATGGTACTATTTATAAGAAATATCTACGATAAGAAAACTCAGAGGACTGGAGAGATGGCTCAGTGGTTAAGAGCACTGTCTGCTCTTCCAGAGGTCCTGAGTTCAAATCCCAGCAACCACATGGTGGCTCACAACCATCTGTAATGGGATCCATGCCCTCTTCTGGCACACAGGTGTACATGCAGAAAGAACATGCATATACATAATAAAATAATAATAATAATAATAAAAAGAGAAAATTCATAGAAATAGAAATCAATAGTTGTCTAGTGCTAGGAAGAAACAGAATAAGTTCAGGACTTCTTTGCTAATAATAACCTAATGAATTGTTCTGGTGGTTGGTTAACTGTTTATATACTGAACTCTTTGAATTGTATATACCTCTGCATAGGTGAACTTTTCAGCAGTAAGTGCTAGCCCAATAAAGCTATCAAAAGAGACAGTGCATGGGCTGGAATAATGGGTCAGTAGTTAAAATGGTAAAATGGCTTAGCACTTGTACATAGGACCCAGGTTCAGTTCCCAGCACCCACACAACAGCTTACAACCATCTGTAACTTCAATTCCAGGGGATCTGAAGCCCTTCTCTGACATCTGTGGGCATTGCACACATGTGGTGCACAGACATACAATGTAGCCAAAATATCCAGACATAAAATAGAATAAACCCTAAGAAAAGGAAAGAAAAAATGAATACAAAACTTGTATTTACAGGATGAGTAGCTAATAGTTGTCTGTTTCTGACTTTCTGTATAATCTCTCATTCATCTCAGCCGAAGTTCCATACATACATTTAGTTGTGTGTGTCCTTTATTTAATTCTTTGTTTACTAAACTTTACTTTTTAGGATGTAAAATCTCAAAAGATTTTCCCTACATATGTACAACATGTTCTTCATGTTTCTCTTATAAAATGAATATGGACGTCCTAATGATTTCACTATATTACATCTACATTACAATATCAAAAAGTAGTTTGTGTGTCAGAAATTTAGTAAATATTAAGTCAGTAGTGGGAGGGGTGCTGTGTCATAAAACTGTTCCTGGGGAGGTGTAACACGAGTCTACGCACAGACCAACGTAAAGATGCTAAAGTCCAGCCTAGTGAGCCGTGAGTTTTTTAGGGCATCTTAGAGGAATATAGGGGAGGGGTTCCTTACAGGAGCAGGAGGGACTCAAAGACAGCTATATCACCAAAGCCCACCAGAATGGGTGACAGCTCACAGAAGCTGGGAGTCTGGTGCACACTGCAGCTCAATGGGTTCGAGAATGTCCTTTCCAAGTGACTCTGGTCTGAACCTCTCCCAGGAAGCCAGGACAATTTCTCCTTTCAGACAGCTTGCCTGCCTTAGAGTTTTCTACGAAGTTTGACTGCGTTTGACTAGTCAGGGTTCTTTAGAGTAACGTAAGTTATAGAAGGAATATGTATGTATGTGTATCTGTGTGTATACTGATATATGTACAGGCTATGGTCCAGCTAACCCAACAATGGTGGCTATGAAAGAAAAGTCCAAGAATCTAGTAGTCGATCAGTTCCTGAAGCTGGATGTCTCAACTAGTCTTCACTGGAATCCCAAAGAAGTAGACTTTAATGCCAGTGAAGTAGTGAACTTGGTAGCAAGCTGAGAGCACACAGGCAAAGAGTAAAACTTCCTTCTTCCATGTTCTTCCTTATATAGGCATCCAGAAGAAGGTATGGCTCATATTAGAGGTGGGTTTCCTCAGCTCAAAAGATCTGGATTAAAGGCCTGTCTTCCTACCTCAAAGATCCAGATTATTTCCAATTAACCTAAAAACAAAACAAAACAAAACAAACAAACAAAAAAAAAACCTCACAAGCATGCTCTCCAATTTTGGGTTTTAGTTAATTTCAGATGTAGTCAAGTTGACAACCAAGAATACATCACAACTAGTCTGCAGTAACTCTCAGCAGCTTTATTGCTTACTTCAGGAGGGAGGGGCCTGGTGAATCTCGTCAATTTCAGGAACTTTCTGAAGTCATTTAGAGTTGTTTACCTTCCTGTTAGGGGGCTTCCCTGTAGGATGCAATGCTTCAGTGTACAGTTTCTAGGAAGCAGTTACACAGTAGGAAGTAGGATCTGAAGCTTAACCTTGAAAAAAGGACACAATGTTTTCCACAGACAGGAGGGAAAAATCAAGTGAGAAAAACTGGCTGAAAGCATAGATGAAAATAAGATATTATATGTTATACATGTACTTTGTAAGTGGACAGGAGCTGAGGCCTAGGATTCCCTGCTTATAGCTCATGCATGCTGGGCAGGCACTCTGTCATACTTCTGAGCTCTGTCCCCAGATTGCCATCAGCCTTTAATCAAGATAACAGACATGCCTCATACCTGAACTTTCTCTGTGGCCTTTTCGATGCCTCCCTTAGGCCCTGTTCCCCTCCTCAAGCAGACATTGATCTACTTTTTGTCACTGTAGGGTTAGTTTGTGTTTTCAAAACTTTTTAAAATAGAAAAGTAATTAGGGCTGGAGAGATGGCTCAGTGGTTAAGATTACTGGCTGCTCTTCCAGAGGTCCCGGGTTTAAGCCCCAGCAACCACATGCAGTTCACAACTGTCTGTAACTCCAGTTCCAGGGCTCTGACCCCCTCACACAAATCTACATGCAGGAAAAACACCAATGCACATAAAAATAATATTTAAGAATCTTACATGTAAAAATCATTTCAGGCTTTGATTCCATGCACCTGTTCTTACAGGGAATGTGTCACTACCTGTAAATGAGAAGGCTGAGGGGACGGGTGCCCTGGAGGGCCACAAAGCAATCTTCCTTTCTCTAACTTTCTCCAGTCCTGAAAAGAGTGGAGGGGGGTGCTGAAAGGATGAATTTCTGGAAAAGTTGTAAATTTGCATTAATAAAAATTTCCATGTCCTATTTGTACAACAGAACTAAAAATGATTTTAAGGCTTTGGGCCAGATTTGTTACGCAATCTTCATACGTAGATTACTTAAGCTAGAAACTCATCATTTTTAAAAGTCAAGTCAGAATTTGTAAATGTGTAACGGAAAGATCAGAAATAAACTGTGTAAATCTCTCCAGGCTGGGAACTTACAATAAAACCATTATGCACTGAAAATCTGTATATAGTTGTACATCTGCCAAAGTAAGAAAACTATTAAATCTTAAAAATATTTACTATAAATTAATACTTTAAAAAATTAAAAGCAACTAAATCTAAAACATGTATGGAAGTAGGCACTTTGATTTCCCTTTCCCGGATTTCAACTTGTTGACTTCTAGCACTATCTGCACTGGTCAGAAGCTGGCGCGTTACCATGTATTGCTGGTTATGAACTATTAGATGTTGAGATGCTATAAAAGAAAAAGAAGCCAGGCAAGCCTTGAATCCAGCGTGGGGAAGCAGAGACATGTGGATCTCTGGGAGTTCAAGGCCAGCCTGGTCTACAGAGTGAGTTCCAGGACAGCCAGGGCTACACAGAGAAAGCCTGTCTTGAAAAATAACACATACACGCCCACACATACATACACACAAAGATGTGAAAGGAAGAGAAGGGAAGGGGAGGGGAGGGCATGGGAGGGAAGGGAAGAGAAACACCCATGTGTAGGAGAATTCCTGGAGTAGATTTATTTGTGTTTTCTCTTGGCCCACTGGCTTCTTAAATACTTAGAAGGCTAAATAGGACACTAATAAATCTGCTTCTGTAACTGTGATTTGTGCGTATTTTTAATTTAAGGAAAAACTTAGAAAGAGCCTAATATCACTTTTGCTATAACTATCTCAGTATTTTTATGTGAATTGTGATTTATAGTCATACTCATTAACCTGGGGAGTTTCAGTGATGTCTTACGGTACTGTATAAATGCTGCACACAGAGTTTTAACACAGAACTGCACTGTGCATGCCTCACTCACAAAGCAGGATACAGAATATCACAGGACATGCCTTTTGAACTAAACTTTCATTTACTTTGTCTTTTGAAGGTTTAATGAAGAGGCTAGAGGAGGAGATAAAATTTAATTCATATATGGTCACTGAAAAATTTCCAAAAGAATTAGAAAGCAAGAAAAAGGAATTACATTTTTTACAAAAAGTGGTTTCTGAGCCAGCTATGGGCCACGCTGACCTTCTCGAACTTGAGTCTAAAGTAAGTGATGGTCTTCTAGTTCAGCTGTATCTGTCCTGTGACAGGGACCTGCACTCTTTCTCTGATGTCCTATATTTAAGACTTTTCATGTGTACTTTGACTAGACTTTGCTTTAGGATTCATTGAATGTTAATGTATTATAACATCTTGTTCCCTATAAATAAAACACTAATCATTTGTATATTTTTAAAAGTTATCATGAAAATTGAGAGGTTTTTGCTTGCTGATTTTTTAATTTATTTAATAAACTCCCCAATTAAGTGTCTAATTCTCACCATATTGCCCTTTTAAATCACTTAGACAACATGAATGTCCAAGTCAGATGTGGCTTAAATTGAAGGTCACAGGTTAGGGGTTCAGACTTTTGAAGGATGGATATACCAAGTAATGGTTTATTTGTTTTTCTTTGTTGAGAGAATGATGTTACTCAGTTTTGTTACTTTAGAAAGGGTTAGTGACTGACGTAAATTGTACCTATCAATGAGTTTTAGATGTTCCATGTTGGCTCTCAGTGGGTCTGTGGACTCCCTGTACTCTTCCTCTGGGGAATGTCTGTCTGGGTTCACATTGTTACCTGGCAACTTGTAAGTCATAGCAGAGGTGTTTGCGTAACTTCAGGTTTATAGAAAGCACCTTTCATATAATAATGTAAGAATAATTCCTATAAATGCTTCAGGATCATGTAGGCATTCTGATTCAATCTGTACACATAATCAAATTTTATAATATCTATTATTAATTTTAAGTTGCTTCTAAAAGTGCTCATAATAGTCCATTCATACAGTAGTTGGGACTTTGCTCCTAGTGGCTTCCATAATGGCTCACTCGAGCCGTGAGTGGCCTGCTTACACACCGAGCTCACTTAGTGCACAGGGACCATGTTATAGTTGTCTGGTTATTTGTCTGGTGGCTTGTTTGTTGTTATTGTTTTGAGAGAGTTCCATCGAGTAGCTGAAGCTGACCTTGAAGTATCTATCCTCTTGCCTCAGCTTCCCTAGTGCTTAGAGTTTCAAGTATGCACTACTACTCCTGGCTGTCAGAGTTTTAACATCTTTCACTGTTATGCTGTTTTAGGTCAATGAAGTAAACACGGAGATCAATCAGTTGATTGAGAAGAAAATGATGAGAAACGAGCCAATTGAAGGCAAGCTCTCGTTGTACAGACAACAGGTAAGGTGATCTGGAACTGCCGGGGAAGGCTACTTATCTCTCTAGTCTACCCTGAGGAGAGGAATCCAGTCTCTGCTAATCTCCACGTTACAACAGAGAAGTAGCAGAGACCCTAGGAAGGCAGCAGTTGAAGTTTGAAAGGCAGTGTTTCAGTTTCTGTGAATGTGGGATTCTCTCTGCTAAAAGGCAAGTCCCTGTTAGGTGGTGTAAGTCTGGACATGCACACTTGTCATGTTAGGTGGTATAAGTCAGAATATATACATACTCTCATCATGTTAGATGGTGTAAGTCTGAGTATATGCACACTCTCAGGTTAAAGTACTATGTTTTAGCTCTAGTGTTGCTATTCGTTTTTCAAACTATAACTCATATGGTACACAGGTTCCATCTTCATAGTCTTCTGATACTTGTCTGATGGAGTTAACGAATAGCTTCAACACAGCGTAGGATGTAGGGAGATCCTGGGCACTTTGATCTTGGGAGGGATTCTCATGTTTCTCTGTTTTGTGAGATTGCAGTTACCACACAAAGTGGCCCTTCACTCCCTTGTCTTTTAAGGTAGAGTTCTTGCATAAGGGGACACATTCCTTTATTACTTCTATTTATTAATAAAAAGAAAAATAGAATTCTTAAAGCATACCCCTTTCCTGTCATGTTTTACTCTACGGTAGTTGTACTGTGTCCTTGACTGATACTATTCTAAGAATCTAACAAAACTCCCCAAGGCTGGGTATAGCGGTGCATGCCTTTAGTCTCAGCACTCAGGAGGCAGAGGCAGAAGGATCTCTGAGCTCAAGGTTATTCTACTCTACATAGCAAGCTCCAGGAAGCAAGGGCCACATACAGGAACTCTTTCTCCAAAAATAAACAAACAAACAAACACAAACCCTGTCTCAAAAGTAAACAAACAAATGAAAGACATAAGGAAATTTCTAGAGTTCTAGCTCATATAAATGTTTATTCATCTTTAACATCCATTTGGATTATGTAAATAGTATAATTCTTATGTTTCTGAATTTGACTTTTAACCTATATCTTATTTATTAAAATCCTCCAGGCCAGGCAGAAGCCTATGACTTCAGCTGCAGAGGATTCAGTGCCTCTGGTGTCCATGGACACACACACACACACACACAAACACACACACACACAAATGAATCTTGGGCGGATTGAAGGCTCAGTGGTACAGAGCATGTGCCCTCACAGAGGACCTCAGTTTGGTTCTCAGCACCAACAACTTCCTGTAAGTTCAGGTGCAGTGCTCTCGTCTGACCTCCATGAGCTCATGCACACACATGGTGCATGCAGACACTGAGGCATACACTCATACACACAGCAGAAGTATCTCAGAATAAATAGTGTATTAAATGTACCAAATGTAGTAGATATTTTGTCCTTTTGTTTTTTAAAATATTGGTATTGACTTTAGTGAGACTTCATTGCCATGTGTGTATGTGGAGGTCCATGAAGACAAGACTTAATGACTTCACTGTGTCTGAAAGTAAGGTGTTCACATTTTCTTCCAGTGAGTGGGGATCCACGAACTGTAGACCGGGTCTCACTCTGAGTACTTCCTTGGAAGGTGTCTTCATTGCCTTTCACCGTTACTCAAGAAGACTTGGATAGTTTTACTCCAGCATATTTGGGGGTTTTAGTGGGTTTCCCCCCGAGGGCTTTTGCCTTTCAGAATGTCATGAATGACAGTACACATTTGTTCATGATAACCACTGAGGAGAAGGACCAATTGAGCAGGCAATATTGGTCAAGAACGCAGAGCTGATCCTGAAAATTTATATTGGTGAAAATTTTTAAAAAGATAATTTTACAAGAAAGCAGAAAACTGAATGTATTTATTATTTCATTCTCATTAATAATATCCAACTAGGCATCCATCATTTCTCGTAAGAAAGAAGCCAAAGCTGAGGAACTTCAGGAGACCAAGGAGAAGCTGGCAAGCCTTGAGAGAGAGGTGTCGGTGAAGACAAACCAGACCCGGGAATTCGATGGCACTGAGGTTCTGAAGGGAGATGAGGTAATTGAAGCATCTCCTGGATCAAGGTTATGACAGTGAGGTTTTGTTGAGATCACTGATGTGTTTATTTCTTAAGTGTATGTTGATGTGAGGTTAATCTTATTTAGTAGGTTTTGTTGAAATCACCGATGTGTTTATTTCTTAAGTGTATGTTGATGTGAGGTTAATCTTATTTAGTAAAAGGTACTGAAAGCTGAAGTATTAAATGTCTTTTTGAGGTAATATTGAAAATTTCTTGAGATATGAAAGACTGGTATTTTTTGAAACAGTACTCTAGAGTTTCACTTGCCTTTTGATTTAAATTGTGTGTGCTTGTGAGCGTGCTGCCTGCAGAGGCCAGAGCTGTTGTGTCCCATAGAGCTGAAGTTACAGTGGTTGTGAACCACCTGATGGTGGGTGCTGGGACTCACCCTCAGTCCTCTGGAAAAGCAGGGCGTGTTCTAAGTACAGCCCCAATACTTTCACATTTTAATGACTTTATATTGGATTTATTTACATATTAAATTATAAAAGTAAAGCGAACCTAGTAGAATTAAATAGAAAATAAAAATTTGTCTTTGTTGATGAATAAAGAACTAAGAGAGCATTATCACTAAACCACTCAGTAGTGTGTATTTGACCTACAGCCATTAAAATGACCTCAACGTACGTACATGCTTAAAATGCTACACTTCTGTGTTCTTTACGTTTTTGAGCGACGCTTTAATAGTTGGATTTCTTTCGTCAGACTTGTAAGTTAGTGGGGCGGTTAATACTGATTGCTGGTGGCTGAACTCAAGCAGTAAACACTGTTCTTCAGTGTTTTCCATAAAGTTAGCTCAAGAGCAATGGAGGGTAGAGCCAGACAGCTTGAATAAAGCCTAGAGTCTTGTCTCAGCCTAGCGCTTTCTTAGCAATTCAAATGACAGGCCACAGGTTGACTCTGACACCTTGCCTGTATTTAGCTTCTAGACCTCAGCAAAGGCTACTTTGAAAAGCTCTCATAGCCAAACCTTATTCTGGACTTTGAAAAGCTCTTGATTTCATACTGTGAAAAACTGGCAGTGTCCCTCACTGTGCCCAACACAAATGAATTCTTTCTCTGCTACAGATTTTCTCTCTGTGCTTTTGAGTGTAGCCTTCCAATGTGGCTGTTAGTCTGAAGGGGAACTAGCAACCTTAGTAAAGCAACATTTGAGTGAAAAAGGATTAACTGGAGTGAGATAAGAGACCCCTGCCTGTTGCCACAACACTGGGAACCTGGGCAGCAGGGACTGATGGGACTTTGAAGCTAGTGTAGGCTACAGTGTCTCAAAAAACAAACAAAAACATTTTTTTTTTTGGCTTTTAGCATCTATTTCCAGTTGGCTATAAGACACAGCATATTTTAAGTGATACTTAGAAGCTGAATGTGTGCTTCTTGGCATCTTTGATGTTCAAGAAAGAAAAAGGTTAATTTCCCAGCGTTGTCCTTACGGGACCTGTGCGGCTTCCCAGTGTTTTTATCAAAGTGAAGTCCCAGTCACAGGAAAAGCTAAGTGCTGGGACCACAGTGTTGTGAATTCTGCTTCAGGCTCACTAGACATTCTCTCTATGCAGATGTGAGGGAAGGAGCCCAGTGACAAGCTGTAGGCCTTTGTTTTCCAGACGTGTCATATAGAGGTATCTGATGGCAGACCAAGAACACTGCTTAAGTGGAAACAGATAGCTTTGGAATTGCTATGGTCAACTTAATTTGTGAGTAATGTGTGATCAAATCCAGAACACATCAAATAAATTATTTGGCATTTACCTAAAAGAACAGAAGGTATTGGGGAACATTATGCATAATTTTCTAAAGACCAAATCTTGGTAGACCAATTTTATTTTCAACTTTGATAGAGTGATAGGCCATATGGGCAAAAAGGAGGAAGCTCGTTCTACTTAAAATTATGTAAGATAGATGGCCTTCTCTGAAGTTTCCTATTTGGCATCACATGGTAGTCACCCAAACCCTTCTTATTTAAAATTTTATGTGTCAAACTACTTGGTGGGAAGGTGTTAAGAGATAGTGGCACAAAACTGGGTAGTAGTGGCTTGTGCCTGTAAACTCAGCACTCAGGAGTGCCTTGAGGCAGGAAGATTACTACATAGTAAGTGCCAGGCTAGCTGAGTCTACCTAGACTGTCGGGGGGGGGGGGGGGAGGAGACAGAGAGAGACAGAGAGGGAGACTGTGTAGTGTTTGTAAAGAATGTTGTGACTAAACCTCATGCAGAGTATCTTAGTCAGGGTTTTACTGCTGTGAAGAGATCCATGACCAAGACAAGTCTTATAAAGAACAACATTTAATTGGGGCTGGCTTACAGGTTCAAGGGTTCAGTCCAGTATCATCAAGGCAAGAGTATGGCAGAATCCAGGCAGGCATGGTGCAGGCGGAGCTGAGAGTTCTACATCTTCTTCTGAAGTCCGCTAGTGGAAGACTAGCTTCCAGGCAGCAAGGGTGAGGGTGTTAAGCCCACGCCCACAGTGACACACCTATTCCAACAAGGCCACACCTCCTAAGATGCCACTCCCTGTGTAAACCATCACACAGTGAGGAAGCAGGACTCCAGTTTTGCGATTTCCTCGTGCAGAGCACTGTGCTGGACGGTTTTCACTTGTTTGCTCTAATGAGAACATTATTTTCATCTTTATTTTACTGTTTAAGTGCATTCAGGGAGACGATGGCATTGCACAGCTGAGACTTGTCCAAAGTTGAATCTATGTTTCTATTGACCTTGGAAAGATTCTTGACTTTTCTGAGGATTTTCTGTCTATAAAATGGGGACGATTGTATCTAGAAACAACTCAAAAATAATAAACATCAGAACTTCTTACAAAGCGGGCCGAGTCACCATATTGCATGTGGAGCCATCATTCTGTAGTGTGCTAATGCATCTGGGAGGAACTTATGTGAGAACCCATGCTCTGGGAGTCGGTCCTCTGAGTGCCTCTCACCCACTGGGCACGCGCCTGCCAGTGTGACTGTACTGAGTGTGTAGGGTAGTGTATCTTCCCTGCTCACTCTGAAGACCCACTGCTCTAGGGCCGGCAGGGTCCTTAGAACACCAGAAGCTCCCGAGACTATGTTCATGTTATCACTAAGTGGAGAGCGTGACAGCTAGAACTCTAGCTCACGGCTTAAAATTTGAAACCAATCTTCAAACTGGAGCTATTAAAAAAATATGAAGAACTTTCTACTTGATACATAACCTAGATTCAAGATGGAGTAAGATAGTGCTGGTAAGAATTATCACAGCAGCTGTTCACTGAGCAGTTATCATGTCACATAAAGATATGTCTTTAAAAACATATCTTTGGTAAATAAATAAATAGAATGAATGGCAAACAAACAAACAAAACCCCCAAACACTCATATCTTTGGTAATGGATGTGCAACAATAGCAATGCACTTGTGATGGTAATCTTGTTAATATAGTTAGGGTAAGAGACATGCCGAGGATCAGTGAGGCACCATGCCCAGTTAAAACTTTATGTGTATGGGTGTTTTGTCTGTATGTGTATATCTCTGTGCCACGTGCGTGCCTGGTGTCTGTGGAGACCAGAGGAAAGAGGTGGAGCCCCTGGAATTACCGAGACTTGTTAACCACTTGTGGGTATTGAATCCAGGTCCTCTGGAAGAGCAGCCACCCACAGAGCTCCCTGAAGAGATTCTCATAGTATGAAAACCGGGCTGTTTCCTATCCCCAGTCCAACCCTTCCAGAGAGAAACCAGTGATAACACACCTGTAAATCATGTCAGGCCTGTCTCTGGAGACAGAAGCAGAAGTAATGTTCTGTGGGTTTGAGAAATTCGAGTAGCATTGTACTGTGTTTTGAGTAGGAGCCAAAGAATCTCCCAGAACACCTGTGTAGAGTCTAAAAATAATAATTGCATATATCTTTGACACATTCTGATGTAGTTTTGTTTGTTCTAACAATGGAACCATTTTTAACTATTAGCTTAGTTTTTATTTGAGTTAACAAATTAATTCCTTTATGGTGTTAGTTTCTTTCATTTTCCTCAATTGTTTTGTAATTTTTAGATTATATTAACACTTTTTCTGTAACTTTATGGGCTTTGAGTGGCTCAGGGTTTCTGAGGTTTGTGTACAGCCTTTTCTCAAGCTCAAAATTGTATTCCCACAGTAGAGCAGAGCAGCATCTAGGGTCTGAAGAAGTGTCTCAGCAGACAGTTGGGACATGTTCTCATCCTCTCCTGAGAACAGCTACCTCAGTTCTTCTTTTCTCTGAACCACATATTTAAGGTGAAAATAAGACTTTGAGAATAAAATTCCACATTAAAAAGATTTAAAAGTGTATACTATCAAACCTTTACAAAAATCAAGTACTGACAAAAATATATTCATATAATTTTATGCCAAAATGCTTTTAAAAATCTGTACATGTATCTCTGTTTTTTTAAAAATAAAGTTGTAAGGAAAAAAAAGATTTAAAAGTCACTGGACAGTGTTGGCACACACCTTTAATCCCAGCCCTCGGGAGGCAGAGGCAGGATGATCTCTGAGTTGGAGGCCAGCCTGGTCTATAGAGTGAGTTCCAGGACAGCCAGGGCTACACAGAGAGACCCTGTCTTGAAAAACCTAAATACATTAATTAATTAAGATTTAAAAGTCAATGAGTAAAATAAGTGGGAATCACTCTGCAAGGAACATATAGAAATTTCTCAGTGTGACTTTTCTAAATTTTATCACTTATAAGAGAAAACACATTTTAATTTGTAAGTTAGTTTGATATTAGATTCTAGTTAAAAGTCTTCATTTGGAGGGCTGAGGAAATAGCTCAATGTTTAAGAACACTGGCTGCTCTTCCAGAGGATCCCAGGTTCAGTTCCCAGCAGCCACATGGAATCTGTAATTCCAGGGGATCCAACATCCTCTTCTGGACACCACATACCAGTGATGCATAGATACATTTGGGCACACAATCCACACATAATGTAAAAATAATATTTAATCTAAACAACATAAATCCATATATGGTTTTAAATGCAAATCACTGCCATTATTCCAAGTTAAGATAACTTCAGATGTTGGAACAAGATCTTAAGATGAAGTGATCTTACCTGTGTTTGGAAGTGTTTACCTGCATTGACACCGAAATATCTCATTGTCATGGAGCTGGAGCAGCAGCACAAGCATCTGCAATAATGAGGAGGCGGGACTGTGACAGTGCCCTTGGTGACAGGTGCTGCTGACAGTGTGCTCCTTCCTCCACAGCTAGTAGAAGGCTCAAGTGGAGCCTCTTCCAAGACGCTTCCCCGATGCTGTTCTCCACTCACATTGTCACGGTGGCCTTCTGGTGCGTGTGCAGACAGCGTCTCTGTGGACAGCTGTGGTCTGATGCAGCTTGGGTACAGACAGGGAATGAAAACTAGCTTCCTTGCTTCCTTCCACCCTGCAGTTCCCTCCTGCACCTCCCCACTCCCACCTCAGTTCCTTCCTTCCTTACTTTTTTCTGTGTACATGGTCTCATTGTGCTGTCTAGGTGGCCTGAAACTTGGGACCAGGGTGGTCTCAAAACCACAGAGGTCTGCCTGCCCAGTGAAAGGTTCGTTTTTTTTTTTTTTAAACCAGGATATTAATATCAACAAATGTCTTGGCACTATTTTGCAAGCTTCAGTTGATATGAAAAATTAGTCACTCTGCACCCTAGCCATGGACCCTAGCTACATCCTCAAGTAGTTTTATATTCCTGATCACAAACTTAAATTTGCTATTTAATCTGGTAGCATGTAGCCAATTCTTTTGGTGTGATATTTTGCCATTTGTTAGTCAGCAATCTAAACTTGTAGGCTATGTTCCCAGGGTTTTCATTCCAGTTGACTCATGTCTTTTGGGTCTAAGTCCCTTATAGCACCAAATGAACCTCTAGTCACTTTCCTCTGGCCGATGGGCTGACAGGTCACTGCTGGGGGCAGCCCATCGCACCCTCTCCCTCCCCATCACAAGCAGCTCTGCAGCGGAAAATGTGCTTAGTCAAACACTATTATAAGCAGCTTTAAAAACAGCCAAGCATTTCATTCTACAGCCACCACCAGAAATCCTAGAGCTAAATAGGGAAGGTTATGAAATCTTCTTTAAGGACTTCAAAGAGAGGCAGCGTGGAGATAAGGGAATCCTGGCAAGATCGCTGCAGCTGTCAGTTCCCGAAAGATTGGGAACCAGATTTTGACACTTGTGGTTGAATCATCCACCCTTCCAAGTGAGCCTCAGCAAGCCTGAGATATTTTTAGAACCTTTCAAATCACATTGTTCTCTTTGTCATGGCGGGGCTGGTAGGTCCTAAAATTTCCTATGAGATAGAACAAAACCGGACCAAATAAATTTGGCTCTGCTTAGTATAATAAAAGTAGTATGGGATGCATGTGGTATTAGATTTAAAATTTTTCATCTTTTTTCTTGCAACATTGAAACCACTGGGAGGGCAGCTGAAGACTCATTAGAGTAGGGACAGCTGTGAGGAAGTCTGACAGGAGAGGCACAGACTAGGAGGTGTGGTCAGATAGACGGTCCTGGGCCAGCCTCTGCTTAAGGCTGATTGGTACCAGCATATATAACATTGTTCATTATAGACTGTAAAGAAGGCACAGCTAACTAGCTGCTACCATATGCACGTAATTACATCGTTCATGCTTGCCTGCTGAGACTTTCTAATTTAAAGTCAAAAATGTACTACTAACAGGTTGGGAAAGGTTGGGATAGTTTTTGTGTACATGTTTATGTTGTGTTATGCTGGCTGTTGTGAACAGACAGCCAGCCATTTTAGTAGAAAACAAAGGTTGCTTTGAAACATTTTCTTTTTGCTTAGAACAGGTAGCAGCTCTGAGAGCAAGCTCCTGAGCCTGTGAGAGAAAAACTAGCCTGACCCACAGGGATGCTGCCTTTGACACAGCCATGCCACATGTACCTGGTGGCATCCTGTCTCCAAACTCCTTAGCTCCATCAAGCTTGTTTCTATGGACTTCTTATTTAAGTATCATTTGACCAGAGAGCTGACAAAGATGTGATAACTGAGACATGGAAAATAGCATGGCAGTTGGGCTGATGGGATGTGAGAACAAACGGTACTCACTCTGGCCCAGTGGTTGTGAGAAGAAACTTGAGGGCTTGGTGGAATTTCTAATTTCTCTTTTAAAATATGCATGGCTCTGTATAGTCTTGGGAAGCAGAGTGTGCTTACTGTGTACTTGTCTTGTGGAACCCTTCCACATAATTACTTGGAATATAATTTTCATGCTGGATATTGAAGCAAAAAGTTTGGAGTGGGGCAGATGCTTGGTTTTGTGTAAGTGCTCAGACTGAGGTTGAGAACCCAGTAATTCTTTTCCCGTTAGGCTTGAAAGGTGTCAGGCGTAAACTAGCCCTGATTCTGATCATTACTGTAAAAGGTTAGGACACAGTGAACAGATGAAAGGAGGAAGAACATTTCGATAAATTCCATCTCGATCATGAAGGAGCTGAGTCTGTGATCTTGTTTCTAAAGACAGAGCTAGCGCTGTAGATCATTGATCCATCACCCACACCAGTGCCTGCAGGTAGACTAGTGTCTACACAGAGAGTGTTCCCTTAGCACCTACAGCCTAAACCCAACAGCACGACTCCTACTGACCTGAGCATTGAAAGTGGGGGCTGATCTTTCCCAGATGACAACATTGGTTCCCTATGTGCAGTGGTTACACATGATTGTTCCATGTGTACACACGATTGTCCCATGTGTGCAGTGCCACATGATTGGTGATAGCTCTGAGTTGCACTTTTCTGCCCAGTGGCAAGCTTCTCACTCACTGTAACGATGGCATATTTGTCTGAGGGACCTATCACCGTGTATGGTGGGTGGGAAGCTTTTTTCTAATCTTCACAGATGTGTTGCTTATAGCCAGTGCCTTTCTTTTCCACCTTTAAAATTATGACTTTCTTTTTTTTTCAAACAAGTCTGTTAACTAGGGAAATGGCTCATTGGTTAGAAGCGCAGAGTCCACATCAGACATAACCTGATTATTCATAGCCACCTTAACTTCAGCTTCTGGGAATTTGATGCTGTTTTCTGGCCTCTGAGCACCTGCACGCACACACATACACAAATAAATAATGATGATGGTGATGATGGTGATGATATTAATAATAATAATGAACATTTTTAAAGTCTGGAAATGGCTCTCCGGTTAAGCACACTTGGTACTTTTGTAAAAGACCCAGGTTCAATTCCAATAATCTACACAGTGGTACAAAACTGTTCATAACTCCAGATCTTGGGGATCTGCTGCCTTCTTCTGACCTTCCCAGGCACCAGGAACCTTTACAGTTACGTTTGTGACTAAGAAGGTGGCTCAGTCAGTAGTGCTTGCTGTTGAAATAAAAGGGCCCAGTCGGTGTCTACCACCACATAAAATCCAGGTGTGACATTAACACTCACATGTGCAAGTTCACACACATGAACACACACAGTGAAACACTGTATCTTTAAAGATATGATGTTTAGATTGTTCTTTTTTAAGTCATTCATCTCACTTTAAATTTACATTTTCATTCATTTACATGTGTATATATCTGTGTGCACAGAGCAACTGTGGAGGCCAGGGATGGCATTAGGAACCGAATCTCTCCATTTACTCTTTGGGTCCCAGGGTTAGAACTCAGGTTGTTAGGCATGGCTGCAGGTACCTTTACCCACTGAAGTGCCTCACTAGCATGAAATTGATTTCTTTTAATAAAAGACTCATGTATCAATTCATCATGAGTTTGAGGGTAAGTATGCACATGCCCCAGCACACACATGGACAGAGGAGGAAACTTTTGGGAGCTGGTTCTCTCCTCCTGCTTGCATTGAAGTCTATTGTTTCTGAGCCACACACCCCAGCGTAGCTCAGGTACTTGCTGCCGATTCTCCACTTTGCTTCCCGTCACCTGTCAGGCGTGCTAGGATCGCAGATGTACACGGATACATCTGGCTTCCTACATGGCTCTAGGTACTGGACTCAGGTCATCAGGCATGCATAGCAAGGACTTTCACCTGCTGAGCTGTCTTTCCGGCTGCTTGAAATGATTCTTGTAAATATCTACTTTGAAATTATTTTTTTAAAACTATACTAAATATCTTCTTTAATTTTAAACATTTACTTAAAGTGTATAAGTGTTTTTCCTACATGTGTGTTTTTGTAACACATATGTGTGAATATATGTAAGTATGCATGTATGTATGCATGCATGCCTGGTACGCTCAGAAGTTAGGAGAGGGTTGGAGATCCCCTAGAACCAGAGCTATGTGGCTGTAAATGCCCATGTGACTGCTAAGAACCCATGCCTCTGTAGGAGTGACAAGTGCTTCTAACTCCAACCCCACTTGAGGATATATTTTTTAAAACCTTTACAACTAAGCAAAGAACATTTAGGGTTTTGAGGCAGCAGTGGTGGAGGGGTTTTTTTGCTGTTGGTTTTGTTTTTCAAGATAGGGTTTCTCTGGGTAGCCCTGGCTGTCCTGGAACTCACTCTGTAGACTAGGCTGGCCTCAAACTCAGAGATTTGCCTGCCTCTGCCTCCCCAGTGCTTGGATTAAAGGTTTGAGCCACCATGCCTAGCCAAGATTTTATTGGACAAGAAACTTTTCAACTAGTTTTTTAAGTTAAGATGCATTTATTGGCTAGATGTAGTGGTGTACATTTTTAATCCCAGCACTCGGGAAGCAGAGGCAGTTGGATCTCTGTGTGTTTGAGACAAGTCTGATCTTGTCTGCATAGTGAGTTCAGGACAGCCAGAGAGATCTACATGGTAAGACCCAGTCTCGAAAAATTAAAACAACAAATTATTTACAATACAGCAGCCCTTTCCTTTAGGAAAGGTGTCATCGTTTAAACAGTGGAAATGCACTGTTGATATTTTAATCCAAGTTTGCTGGAATAAAAATAAGAAAGTCATACAACTTTCAGTACCACCTCTCTTCTCTCTAAAGGTCATTTTCTTACCTCTTTGGTCAGTCTGATACTTGTAAAATTTAGCACTATTTGGAAATATGTTTGCAGTTACTTTAACGAGAACACTTTGAAGCACTTTTTTCCAAGTGCTCACAGACACAGGACAGTGGCAGTAGCCACAGTCATAGCCCATCCTCAGGCACTTTTCAGTATCGAAGTGGGAGGGGCCTATAACTTTTGTTCCCTACTGGATTTACTTATTTACACAATCAATTAACTTTTGGTTTTTGAAAAACCTGTATGTATATGCCAGAGATCAGAAGAGGGTGTCATGCCCTGGAGCTGGAGTTACAGGTGGCCATGAGCTGCTAATACAGGTGACAGGAACTAAACTTAGGGCCTCGTTAAGAGCAGTGTATGTTCTTGCTTACTTGCTTTTCTGGTGTTTTGTTTGTTTGTTTGTTTTTTAAGATGGAGTTTCTTATAACTCAGACTGACCTTTCATGTAGTCAAAAAGGACCTTTGAACTGTTTATCCATCTTCCAAGTGCTCTGATTGCAGTAGATGATAACATGTGTCTCAGTCACTGTTCTATTGCTGTGAAGCAAAAACCATGACCACAGCAACTCTTACAAAGTTTCCTTTAACTAGGGCTTGCTACTGTTTCAGAGGCTTATTGTTGTCATGGCAGGAAGCATGGTGGCAGGCTAGGCAGGCATGGTGCTGGAGAAGTAGTTGAGAGCTACATCCTGATCTGCAGGCAGAGAATATGAGAGAGAGAGAGAGAGAGAGAGAGAGAGAGAGAAGCATGCTAGCATATGCACTGTCCATTGAGCTACATCCGTAGTGTCTGCTTTTGTTTTGCTTTGCTGTGTTTTGTTTTGCAATGTGTTCATCTAGCTCGGGCTGGCCTCAAAGTCAGGTTTGTTGTTTTGTCCCTCAGACTCCTGAATGTCAGGATTACAGATATGTGCCACTATGCCCGTATTAATGCGTCCCCTCACGAAGTGCTTAATTTAGTCAACATACCAATTACTCCAGCTTCTTCTTCCACATGCCATCCCAGCTCACATTATGTTCTTAGTGTCTTTACTTCCATGTTCTCACTGAGCCTTCCCCATGCCTACTACTAACTAGTCTGTGTCTGTGTCATTTCAGCCCCTCAGTTCTGTCCATCATTCTCCATCCTGGTACCCAGCTGACCCTGCTGATCTCACTCCTGCAAGCATTCCAGCCCACTCACGTATAGCCTCTGTGCGATTCCTCCGTCTATTCGGTTCCCTGTGTCTTTGGTGTCTGGACACTCTGGCATTGCCACTTTGCTGCTGAGTTTTTGTCATTGGCCGTCCCTCCAGGCACCACTGTAACCCCTCTGAGACAGGAGCCAGAGGGGAGAGCTTACCCCGACCTTCTCTTGAGCTCGCAGTAGCGTCTGTGAGAGTCAGCAGAGCATGTGCTTGCTTTTCTTGTGTCCTAGAATTTGTGGTAACTGCACTGCTGATTTTCATTTCTAGTATGGTAAATATCAATAGATAGAATCTACATAAAATCTTGAAATCTTTGATCATTTTAAGAGGATCGCTGGGCATGGTGGTTCATTTCTGTAATCTCAGCTCTTAGAAGAATGAGCTAGGAGGAGGATGAGTTCAAGACCAGCCTGGGGCAGATAAAAAAGATTACATAAAGGGTTCTTGAGACCCGAAAGTTTGAAAATCACTGTTGCAGATGCAGAGGCAAGACACAGCAGGCTGGTGACAAGACTGGTGACAAGATGAGCCAGAGGCAGGCAGGCTGTTCCACAAGTCCCTGTAGGTGCTCAGGCAATGATGAGAGCCGAGCGTCCTAATAAAGAAGAACGGGCTACAGAGGACATTGTTCACTTTTTAGATAGATTACAATAGATTATAAATAGCCTTCTGAAGAGTAGTTTGGCAGAATATGGGAAACACAAGTTCCTTTTGACTGTGTCTGGAAGAATATCCTATAGAAGTTATAAAGTGTATATTTAAGGTAGCACGGTGACACAAAGCTGTAATCTCAGCACTTGGAGGGTCTGGGGTTGGAGGCCTTTCTCTGTTACACAGCAAAATACTTATCTCAAAAAAAAAAAAATTAAGTGTTTGAAGAGTCGATGACTTTGTGTTGTTTTGTATATTATTTTAAAGCCCAGAAATAACCTAAAGTTCAGGCAGTAATTAGGAGTGTCCAGGAATGAAAACACTGGTGATGTGTCTCTTTCTCTTTAATTAGTCAGGAGCAGCAGAGTACTTAGAAGGCCACCTATTGCTTCCTTGTGTGGAACTGTGTCATGTGACCCTGACTATACCCTCCCCTAGGTACAATGTACAATGAAGGCTAAATAATAACTGGTTCTCATAGAGTGCAGTGAGTAACTCGTGGGATTGCTCTTCCACCAAAAGCATTTCTAGCGTTTAGCTTTTAAAAATAGTCGTGGAGCACAAGATAGGGAAGGGAAACTGGCCTGGATGTTACATGGGGTACCAGATGAGGAGGGCTGATTTCATCCTGGGCGCTTTGCCCAGGACACTTTTAATAGAACATATAGTTACTCTAAGGATTCTGAGGCTGTGCTTATATGTGGCTTACACATTTATGCTTTAAAGGGAAAATGAGCAAGTTATTAGACTCTAGGTACTTTGCTACTGCTCAAAGTTTTTTTTTTTTTCCAGCAGCTTTTCTAACCCAGACATTGAAAAGTTGCAGTGTAGGGACTGGATTCCTAAGTAGCAAGACTAACTTAATTATAAAGAAATATTTGGGGAGCCAGTCATGGTGGTACATGCTTGTACTCCTAGCCTTGGAAAGGAGAGGCAAGAGGGTCAGTTCAAGGCCAGCCTTGGCTACAAGGGTCAGTGAAACAATCAGCTCCTCTCCCTCCCCCATATATAATCAAACTCAGTGTGTTACCACATGCCTGTGATCCAGCACTGTGGAGGCCAAGGCCAAGTGTCATGTCCAGGCTCAGTCTAGCCTGGACTAGAGACCCTATCTCAAAAATCCACAAAGAAAATGAAGAACTTCCTTCCTCTACGGCTTATTTTCTAAAACTGTGGATGGTAAGTTTATGGGATGATGTAACAGAATTTTGAAGACAGACAGACAGACACACACACACAAAGGTGACAGCAGTAAAAGGTTTCGAACATACGGTAACCAAAAATTAATTCAGGATCAAATGTGTAATGAGTCTGCAGTGCTTCTGGCAGTGCTAGTGCTATAGCCCACGTGCCATAGGGCCTCTCTGCAGCCTTGTTAAGGTCTTAAGCATGGCTGTCTGAGTTGCTGTCTTGAATGGCACTGAAAAATGTTGTTAGATTAACTTTAGCCTAGGATTAAGACAAAATTGTCTCTCATTTCTAAGATTTTATTCATGGGTATGCTCATTGCTTTATTAAGTATGTTATTTTTTAAACTCACCATCTTAAACAATTAGTTTTAAGAAGCACTGTACAGCTGGCTGTCATGGCGCATGCCCTTAATCCTAACACTAGGGGGACAGAGACAGGAGGATCTCTGTAAGTTCAAGGTCAGCCAGGTCTCCATCACAAGCTCAGGACAGCAAAGGCAGTGAGCCTGTCTCCAAAAATCAAGAAACAAAACAAAACGAGAAGAAGCAGTGTGCGTTCTCTGTGCCGGTGACTATCTCGGGTGGCAGTACAGGAGCTCTCTGTCCTGTGGAAGTGGTATACTTATATATTTATGGCAGCCCGGGTTCCTACGATACAAGTTTTGATTACGTATTTAATGAAATGCTACTTGTGTTAGAGACACTACAGACCTGGATATGGTAGGAGCTGGTATTAGTGTTCCTTAGCAGTAGTTTCTCGTTTGCCTTCACTTCTCACACTGAGCAGTACTTTTGTGGAGCCAGTGTCTCAGGACCTGTGCACAGGCTGTTCCTACTTCCTGGGATGCTCGTCACTGATGGACCACGCCTTCCCTTTTGGGTTAGATATAACTTACTAAGCTTCCTATGAACCCCTCCTCTAACCCACATCTCTATTTCTATCTTCCCCTCAGCACAGGTTTAGCTACCCTGTGCTCTCAGGGTTCCTTCGGTTCTTTATAGTTCTCACCAGAATTGTAAACCCGGATGACTTCTTTAAGCTTAAGAGTAGAGAGCCTTGTTTGTTGTAGTAGTCTCTGCCACAGTGCTGTAATATGTGATAAATAATGTTTATCGTGTGACTTTCTTGAAACATTTCATTTCACTTGGCTTTCCAGACTTTAGTTGGTATTTCTTAATAATGGATCTTCAATTAGCGTACTGTAGTCATAGTTTGGCTCATGGAGGTAAGTGGCTGAATTAAAGTGAATGAGTTCCTGCTAACATGCAGTGTGCTCAACTTCTCAGATTTTAGGATGTGCAAAATGGTTCCTAAAGACACAGGCACAGGCATTTCTCAGGTGGCAGGTACTCAGTGTCGAGCCAGCGAGTCCGGAGCTCTTCTAGCAGCACACAGTCAGTCGCAAGACGCCATGAGGAGACCAGGGCCAGAGCTGCTCAGCATCTGCTGTCTGCTTTGGGCCTTTGGATTGGTCGAGGTTCAGTTTCTGAATTTTTTTTTCTTCTAATTTTTTTTTATTTGTAAAGTTTAAAGTGAAGAGCTTTTATTTGAGGATTCAGAATGTTTAGTTGAGTTCAAAAATGAAGATGTATATTTATTGTTTAATTAAGCAGTTAGTCTTAAGGCGGAGAGATGGCTCAGTGATTAATCGCACTCATTGTTCTTACAGAGGAACCAGGTTCATAGCTGGGTATGGTGGCACATGCCTGGCCAGCCTGGTCTACATAGCAAGTCCTAGAACAGCCAGGGCTGCAGAGAGATCGTATCTAAAAAAACAAAGAAGAGCCAAGTTCAGTTCACAGCACCAATGTGGAAGCTCACAACAACCATCTGTAACTCCAGTTCCTAGGGATCTGACACCCTCTCTGACGTCTGTCTCTGCATTGCATACGGCACATACACATTGAGTGCTTAAATATTAAGCAGTTAATCTCTACTAGTTTTCTAAGAGAGCTGGGTGTTTATGTATTTGGGGTTGATGGACTTCTAAAAAAGAGAAGAAAGGCTTTCTAATACAATGCCTTTATTTATAATGCTTGGGTTCTTTTTTGCAGTTCAAGCGATACGTCAGTAAACTTCGAAGCAAAAGCACAGTTTTCAAAAAGAAGCATCAGATAATAGCTGAATTTAAGGCTGAATTTGGGCTCTTGCAGAGGACTGAAGAACTTCTAAAGCAACGTCAGGAAACCATTCAACATCAACTGGTAATACAGCTTTATCATGGCTACTAAAAATACAGATGTCAGGAGGCTTATTTAACGGCTTGTAGCTTTATGCTGAGGTCATTGTTTTTACTGGAAAAATCATCCAATTATTAATTTTCTTGGATTAATTACAGAGATGTCATATAAGCTGATTCATTTTTAAAAAAATACAGCAGTAAGTACTGCCTTTTAAAAAAAATATGTGTGCCTACTTTGGGGTTATTAATAGAAGTTGGAAGTCCAAGTGGATTTTTCTTTTGGTTAGCTAGTTAATATGAGTAAAATTATCATTCCAAGCGAGTGACTGTAAGACATTTATTTATCGTGGCTTACACATGCGCTTCCAAGGAGCTTTGGAAAGAAATATCCAGGGAAGGTGCTGTGTGGAGGTTGCCTGCAGGCTTGTTCCTGTGTTTGTGCTTTGGTTGGCACGTAATAGGTGAAGCATTGCTGTTGAGCTGCTCTGAACGCCAGGTCCCTGCAGTCCTCTTGGTGTGACATTGCCCCTCCTTTTCCCAATGGGGGAAGCTATTTCATCAGGATGCTGTGTGAACAGCACCCCTGGCTGAGGTCAAGGGCATTCACTTTTCAGTGTTGTGATAATAAACAGCTTGTTTGTAGAGATTTAAGACTAAAATTTACTGTGAACCCAACATGGTTCCCAATGACAGTAGTTTAAAAATTGACATGTGTAGATGTCAGAGGACGACTTCTAGGAGTCTGCTCTCTCCTTCCACCACATGGGTCCCAGGGACAACTCGGGTCATCAGACTTGGCAGCAAGCATCCTTACCCTGAGCCACCTCATCCACCCTGTCTTTTTTTTTTTTTTTTTTTAATTATGTGTACCACTTTTTTGTGTTTTCATTCCACACTATTGTTTCTCAATGTGATTTACTTTGTTTTATTGTCTTGTGCTTTGTGCCTTCTTTGGTTCTTAGATTGATTTACTTTTATGTGCATAAGTGTTTAGCCTACATATATGTGTGTGTGCCACATGTTGTTTATGTATATGTGCTTACTTTGTTATTTAAAACAGTTACAAAGTTATTAATCTTAATTGTTTGTTTCTCCATCTTTGAATTTCCAGTTTATTCAGTTTTATAGATCCTAGTTCTTGGTTTCAAAGGTCCTGTTTTCGAAGTTTATTCAGATACCCATTTCTCTTGTCTATTTTTTTCTGGTTTTTTTTTTTTTTTTTTAGAGGCTTGGTCCAGTTTCTTTATCCATAATATTTATTGGATATCAGACATAAGTATAATTACATTTTCATGGCCTAGCTATATTTTCTAAAAGGAAGATTTAACTTTTTTTTCTCACTTAATCCAACTGAGGGGTAATGTTAGAGCTGGCATTTTTCTAATTTTTATTTACTCAAAAGACAGTAGTCCTTACACCACAAGCAGAGACTTTATTTCTTGGAATTGGCCATTACTGTTGGGCCTGAGTCTGGCGGTTAGGTTATCCCTACATCTCTGAGATGTAACCCTCTGAGGCATTAGCTGGAAGCCAAGGCATTTGCCAGGGGCCTTGTATGTTGACAAGTCTTGAGTTCTACATCTGTCTCCATAGTACCGTGAAAACCCTGAAGTCTGTGTCTCTCTTAGGCAGTTACATCCCTGTTTCCGCTCTGTCTCCCTGAGTGCCGTCGTCCTCCGCACACAGCTTGGATGCTGATCATGCCCACAGTGAAGCTACTTGCAGAGCCGCAGGCTAATTCTCTGTGGTGCCTTCTTCTCTTTTATGCTAGTTCGATTGGCAGCCCAGAAATCCAACCCTTTGGAATATTCTTCAGTATTTTTTTATTATTCTTTGAGATAGGGCTGCCCTGATACTCACTAGATAGTCTGAGCATGAGGTCCTGATCCTCCTGCCTCAGTCTTCTGAGTGCTGGAATTAAGAGTCATGTGCCACTATGCCTGGCTTTCTTCCAATAAGGTTTTAAAATTTGCCATTCCTCAGAAACTTCTCATTAGATTACAAGTGCTTTCAATTTTGAGGGTCTCTCTCTCTCTCTCTCTCACTCTCTCTCTCTCTCTCCCTCTCTCTCCCTCTCTCTCCCTCTCTCTCCCTCTCTCTCTCTCTCTCTCTCTCTCTCTCTCTCTCTCTCTCTCTCTCTCTCTCTCTCTCTCTCTCTCCCTACCAACCCTCCCCCAAGTTTTTTGAGACAGGGTATTTCTGTGTTGCTTTGGCCATCCTAGGACTCACTCTGTAGACCAGGCTGGCCTCTGTCTCTGAGTGTGGGCATGCACCACCACCCCACTCAACCTTTAAGCAGCTTTTAACACGGTTGACCATTGTCTCTTCCCTGAAACATTTTCACAGGCATTAGAAGCTGGCTCAGTCCGTGCTTGCCGTGTCAGCAGGAGCTGAGCTCAGTCCTTCACACCATATCAGAGTGAAGCACACCAGTTACACCAGTGCAGGGCTGGCACCAGGGATACAGAGACAAGACGATTGTAGGCATTTGCTGGCAAGGCTGGACTCATATCAGTGAAGTCCAAACACTGCTCAAAAAAATGAAATAAACAACAAAACTGTGGTTGAGAGCAATTGAGAAAGACACCGGAGCTCAGCCTCTGCAAACATGTGCAGCCTCACATGTGTGCAACCTCACACACATTGTTCCACTCAGCCAGGATGTTGCACTCTCGTGTTGTTCTTCCACACTAAGGTTGCTACTCCATGGCATGGGTCCCACTTCTAGTAGAGCTTTGCTCAGATGTCATTCTTTCTGTAGCAAATCTATTCTCACCTTGAATGTATTCTACTTACTTGGTTTATTATTATTATTATTATTATTATTATTATTATTATTATTATTATTTCTATTAGAAATAAGCTAGTTCCACCAGAAAGAAGAACCCCCTCATTTTTGCTCACAGCTCTATATGAGTGACTAGAACTATGCTCAGAAAAGCTAGTCTATAAGAAGCAGCAGATAGGTGAATGAGTGCATTGTCACTGGTGGATTAGGTATGTTTCCTATGCATCTGAAGACAGTATGGCAACTTTGAACAGTTTATAGTGTATAAAGACGTGTTTCTGGAGGAAATCATAATTGAAGTCAGTGCAGATTGTCTGTTAGGATTCTGAACAACTGTATGTTCTTCACAACTTTTCAGCAGAAATAGGAAGTATTTCTTGTGAGAAGAAGATGCCAGTACTCATGGCCTGTTGATTTCTTATAGCGAACTATTGAAGAAAAGAAGGGTATATCTGGATACAGTTACACCCAAGAGGAGCTTGAGAGAGTGTCAGCCCTGAAGAGCGAGGTTGATGAGATGAAAGGCCGGACCCTGGACGACATGTCAGAGATGGTAATGGCGCCTCTGTCCTGTTGACTTACTTTGTGTGTGTGTGTAATTTTCAGCTAAACATTTAAATTTTCATCTCTTTTGCTATATGTTTGTATGGTACAGGGGTTGACTTCCTGGGGCAGCAAGAAACAAAGGACAGACACAGGCACATATAGAGAAAAGCTGGAATCGGGTGATCCAGGCTCTAAGAAGCTGCCGCTGCACCCCCACTAAGCAGTTTATTGTGAACAGAGGAACAAGGAGGGAGCTTAGCTACTCTTGTTAGGAGCAGTCTCTGTAGGGGAGCCATCTTCAGGCTTCAACATCTACGGGAGAAAGCTATGGTGGACATTTTTTTGCACACACTGTCAGCGTTCATGCTCAGGCAGAGGAAGGATCTGACTGGGGAAGGCCTTACCTCGCCCTCGGGACGCAGGCATCGGTCCTGACATGCTCTGCTCGTGTTGACAGCAGCCCAGACGCACTGGAGACCTCACTCTCTCCCACATCCTCTCATATGTGGTGTTTTTATCAAGGAATTGTTCCATTGTAATGTTCAACTTAAAACAGTGCCTATTTAGTATCTTAATGTAACATTAAAGAGATAGTTATGTTAAAAATAAGTGCTAGAATTATTTCATCTTTGTGTATGTCTTTGAAATTCCAGGTTCAGGGCTGTTATCACACAAATGCACTGGGACATTTTTATCAAGCATCATGATATTAAAATCTTATTATTGGTAAATAGTTGCATCCCCAAACTCAAAGACTTCCCTGAATATATCCTAGAACTTTCTGGATTTTGCCCAAAGCTAGTTTCTAAAAATGAATAGTATTTAGTATAGAAAAGGCCTCCAGGACCCCTGTTCTGTTGGGTTCTCCACACTGCATACACTGAAAACCACCCATGTGTATTTGTGTTTACTTTACGTGACCGCCTGTGTTTCATATGTCTTATAGACATTAACGATATAACCGTACACAGCAATCCTGTAGTTGCTTTGTGCCTTCAGTGTTAGCTTACAGACATCTCCTCAGAATGGTGTGTAATCAGGATAGCTGACATTTAGAACCAACAACTGTCCTTCACCTTGCTCAGGAATTATTAACCATCTATTAGCCAGGCCTAGTGCACACATCTGGAATCCCAGCAATTGGGAAGCAGAGACAGGCAGATTCTCATTCTGTGAATTTGAGGACAGACAGAGCTACTTAGTGAGACCCTGTGCCCCTCCCAATAAGAAAATGAGAAATTAACACCTACTCAATCTCTTTCCTGTTATTTGGCACTAAAGTAATTAAAGGTTTTACTTCTTTAAATCTGTATTTAACTGTACTAGGATTTTTATGTATGCAGCATTTTTTTTTCATTTTTTAAAATGTCATGCCTTTTGCTTTAAATGACAGGTGAAAAAACTGAATTCCCTGGTATCAGAAAAGAAGTCAGCTTTAGCCCCAGTTATAAAAGAACTACGGCAGTTGCGTCAGAAATGTCAAGTAAGTTTGATTTTGATGGTTTTAGCTGTCGGCTTGGATATACTAGGTGGACTCTACGTATCTGATTTGGAGGTAATAGGAAGGAAATCAGTTACTGTACTGACATGACATAAGGCAGTGATGATGGGGCCACAAAGGTCTTGTTGGATTTATGTCACTTACTTTGTCATAAATCAGTGAGGGCTGAGGAGAAGGAATTCAAACAGAAATCCAAAATGAAAATTTTAAAAGTCATTTGCATTTGAGAGCTGTAAATATTAAATCTCATTCTCCTGTGGCCAAGTGAAGGCAAAATATCTCAGCACTAGCAGGGCAGCCTTAGATGGACGAGCTTACTGTTCTGGCAGGCACAGCAGGCAAACGCAGTAGATAAGTACTAGTGCAGTCACGTGGAGGCTAGTTCTAACCACAGCTTTAAAGAGCTGTCAGAGGTGAGTGCCCTCCTCAGCAAGATCCAGCGGCCTCTAGCATTTGGTTAGAGTTGCTGCTTCATCAGTCTCTGGAGTAATTTTAAGTTTGAGTGTGAGCCATCTTGCTTGTGCCTGAGGACGGAACTAGAAACCCAGTTCTACGTGAACACCATCTGTCAGAGTTAGCTCCAGAATGGAAAATCACAGACTTTGAAGTCAGTTATAGATATCATTTCCTTTTTATAGAAAATGCCACGCAGTCTGAGAGAGGTTTAGAAGCTTATCCAGATAGACAAATGGGAGGCAAACGTAGGGGTCTTATTCTAGTCTGCAAATTCTTCCTTCCTTCCTTCCTTCCTTCCTTCCTTCCTTCCTTTTTCTCTTTCTTTCCCTCCTTCCCTCCCTCCCTTTCTCTCTTTCTCCAGGGTCTTTCTCCCATATTACATAGCCCTGGTTGTTCTGGACTCTGTTTACCCCAGACTGGTCTTGGATTTAAAGAGATCCATGTGCCTCTTCCAAGCACTAGGATTAAAGGTGAATGCCATCATGTCCGACCTAAGATGCCTTATTTCAGTCTGTCTCACTACACACTGCTACCATCACAGAGGAGATGGAAGAGACAGCTCTGCTCTCTCTGGTTCATACTCTAAGTGATATAGTAGCAGCACATAAGAAAATTCAAGCAAGATAAAAGAAATCACGTCTAAAGAGCAAGTAATATATATATATATATATATATATATATATATATTACTTAATATATTGTAGAACAGGACAGAGGAACTCTAAGGAAGTTTTAAACCAGAGAAGCTGTAGGGGAGTTAGCAATGGGGACTTAGAGGTAGTGATGGTAATTTGATATTAACAATATTTATTAAGCACGAGCAATGTACCCTGTATTCTGACACTTCTCATTTAAACCTTACAGTCAATCCAAAGAGACAGGGACTTATGGAAAGAAAGGAACAAAGAGAGGGAAGAATGGAAGGAGGCCAGGAGGCAGACATAGAGACTAGGGATTTGTCTAAGATTGTATGGTAGCAAACAGCAGAGCATGTGTCTATAACGGTGCACTAGTAATGTAACGTGACCCCCTGGAGTCTTTGGGGATTTTTCTCTATTTCTGCCATCTGCCAGTCTTCTTACCACCATTTCTTTTTTTCCATATCATGGTGATTTCCTCCTCTTGTAGGAGCTAGTTATGCTTGAACCTCAGCTCCCAATACCTTCTTAAGTTCTCACACGATGGCCTTTTTAGTCCTGCTGTGCCAAAATGTCGACTACTAACTTCTCTGTTGTCTTTGATTTTATTTGTGTGTTTTGTGGTGCTAAAGATGGACTCCAGAACCTTTCACATGCTAGACAAGCACTACCACTAAACCCTTTCAAAGGTTTGGTTTGTTTGTTTTTACTATTATGATGTTGCAGATGGAGTCCAACATTTGACATATGCTAAGCAAAGTGTTGCACCAGTAAACTACATCCCCAAGTCTTAACAGCTATTGTTTACATTCAGTGTTTGGAAGAGGGTCTGACTGTTGCTTAGAACTCATGAGCTAAGGAAATCCCTCATCCCTTAGGCGGTGCCTTTCTATTTTATTTTGTTTCAATTTGTTTTAAGTGAAGATCTTACTCTGTAGTTCTGGCTGGCCTGAAGTCAGTATGTAGGCCAGGCTAGCCTTGAAATCATCGAGATCAGCCTGCCCCAGTCCCAGCGTGTTGGGACTAAAGGTTTGTGCCACCATGCCCTGTGCCACCATGCCCAGTGACACTACCGTATGTTTAAAGACCAAGAGTATTTTAATCTATTGTATACTTTCAACTTTAATGAGCTATCATTGAGTGTTTCTATTTCTCTTAGAAAGCATTCTAAGATTAAATTTTATAACTTTTTAAAATCAAGAATATTATCAACTCAAGATTCACAACTTAACATTTATCTAAATTTTTATAAGAAAAAGTTTATTTTCTTAGAGGCAATTCTATAGCTGTGTAATTAAAAGGAGTACTTACATGCAATTGTGACTGTACGCTCAACTTAGAGTATGCAATCTAATAGTTTTCTTAAAATACTTTTTATTGATGGATTGCTCTTTTCTTATAAAAGTAAGACTAAGCTGGAAGGGGTAGAGCTGGAGGATCATCTTTGGCTACATCTACATATTGAACTTGAAGCCACCATGGGCTACATGAGATCCTGTCTCAAAAGACTCTCCAAGCCCTAAAATTATACATGATTCAAGCTGTACAGCATTGTTTAAGGGAAAGTATGGAGGGATGGGGATGTGGAGCTCGGTTGGTAGAGTGCTTGCCTAACATGCCCGATCCCTCGCTTTAATCCCCAGAACCAAGCGAAACTGGACCTGTGGCAGACAGCTGTAATCCAGAACTGGGGCTAGGATGGGATGGAAGGGAAATGAGGTCATCTTTGACCACAGAGGCTGATGCTATAGTGGGGTACAGCCACACCCCCTGCAGCTTTCTCTCCATCCTAGGTTAAGGTGTGGCCTTATATCCCAGCTAGTACCTTCACTAAGCGCTGTGCTTCCTAGAGCACAGAAACCCCAGATTACCTTGTAGGTCTTATTTCTAGACAGAGCCTTCTTCTCCCCTTTACAGTCTCAAGGTGGCTTAGAGCACTTGCTGCTCTTCCAGAACCAGAGTCTAGGTCAGAGCAGCCACACAGGGCGCCTCACTATGTCCTGTAACTTAGCTCCAGAGATCTGATACCTTCTTCTGGCCACTATGGGCCCCTGCACATATGTGATAGACTCCCACAGAGACATGCATACATGTACATATAAATAAAAGTAAATCTTTTTTCAAGTCTATAAATGTAAGAAATTTCCTTCTTCTGTGGATCTCTTGTCCCAGTTGTGAGTAAACAGTGTCACTAAGGCCCTGTCTTAGTGGTGCCACATGCCCTTGATCCCAGTACTCAGGAGGCAGAGGCAGAAGGATCTCTGTGAGTTCAAAGCCAGCCTGGTCTACATAGTAAGTTCCAGGACAGCCAGGGCTGTTATACAGAGAGACCCTATTAAAAAAAAAAGAAAGAAAGAAAGAAAGGAAGGAAGGAAGGAAAGTTCAAGGTCAGCTAAGGCTATCTGAGACCTTGTCTCAGAAATACTATTTTTCGTATCTGTTTCTTCATCAAAGAGAGAGAATATAACTTAATAGGGCCTTAAATGTTTTCCAGAAATTTTATGGGAGTTAGTAAGTAGATTTTTTTTTTTTTTTTTTTTTTTTTTTTTTTTTTTTTTGTCTGCCTGTCTATTTGCTTATTTACTTAATGACAGAGTCTAATGGTGTAACCCTGGACTGGCCTGGAACTTACTATGTAGACTAGGCTAGTTTTGAATTCACAGAAATTCACCAGCCTCTGCTTCTGCTCCTGAGTGCTGGGATTAAAGACATGTAACAAAGATTTATTATTATTATTACTACTTGTATTTAGTGTGTGCATGTTTGTCTGTGTGTGGGGGACAACTACAAGAGCTAAAAAAAAGTCCTTGAATCCTCTGGATCTGGAATTATAGATGGTTATGAGCTGCCCAGTGTAGGTGCTGAGATCTGAACTCAGGTCTTGGAAGAAGAGTAGTCAGCACTCTTTACATCTGTGACAGGCCCTAATAATTATTTAATGGCTGCCTTGAATTTGTTTTATATATATATTTACTTTCTAAAAATCTATTTTTAGGGGCTAGGGATGTAGCTCAGTAGTAGAGCTTTATATAGCATGTGGAGAACCTTGTGTAAAGTTCTCTAACATACTCACAAATACACACTCACACACACACACACACACACACACACACACACACACACACACACACACACATCTTAAATACTAATTTTTATTGAAAGCAGACAATCAACCCTGATTGACATGGTGAAAATTTTTTGCTATACATTTTTTCCTTCTTCTGCTTTACACATTTTGAGACAAATCTGAAATTAGATGTGCTGTGCAATATAATCTGAAAGGTGTATTTTTGTAGATAGGTTTAGCTTGTTTCTGTTTCCTGACATACAGACATATTTAGTCTTAGTGGTACCATATTATGTTTGTATTTTGAGTTTAAAGCCTGTACAAAATTTTTCTCTTTAGCTCTCATTTTGTGTGTGTGCTGGAGTGACTGTGTTCCAGCGTGTGGTTTTCTTCTAGCCATTGAGTGTCTAACTTTACCATCAGTCACCTGCTGCATCAGATAGTGTCTATTAATTCCCTCCCAGAAAAGTAAGGAAACTGGTTTGCTCTGGTTTTGTGCTCATTTCAACTCTTTCACCACTCCTCTGACAATGGAGTTTATTTTGGTGTGTTATCTTAGTGTTTGCCTGTGTGCTTTGATTGTGCTTACACTGTGGTGTCTTTGTATTCTCCCATTCACTCCTAGATTTTTTTAATTAGAAAAACCAGCATCTCTGTCGTCTTCTGCCTTTTTTTTTCCTCCTTCTCCCTTCAGGCATTAGTCATTCCTCCTTAGTGTTTTTTTTTTTTTTTTTTTTAAAAGCTCGTATGTCTGTACCTACAAGTCTGGTGCTCTTCCTAATAGAGGCCTCAAAAATTACTCCACAGACCAGTAGCCCCCGCCATGGGTCCTTGTGTGTTCTAGGGTTTGTTTGCATATTTTACAACAGCTTAGTCAGTCATGCTTTCTTTCCTTGGGCATTTTTTGTAAAATGTAGTTCTGTAAACTGCAGGAATTAGATGTGGCTGTAGAGTAGATGTGAGGCTGTAGATTTATGTTAAGGCGATATATGATTGGACAGAAGAGAGATAGGTGGGAAAAGTCGAGGAGCAGAAGTAGAGGCAGGAGGCGGAGACAAGATGGAGGCAGACGTGCATGCTTCTCTCAGCCTATCTCTAGATTGGTAAGTTTGTTGTTACTCTTTCTGAGTTTCTATGGGTCTTTTATTTCATATAAAAGGGCAGTTTGTATCTTTGCCATTTGGATGTAAGCTTATTGTGTAGAGAATTTGTGGATTGAGAATTTAATATATAAATGTGTTTGAAAAGCTGCCGGGCTTTGGAGTCATGTTTGTGCCGTGCTGGGCAGTAGAGGAAAGAAACACACCGGGGCAGGACAGAAACAACAGGGGTGGTGGAGTGAACAGTGCCTGAGTTCTAGAGGCAGCCTGGAGTGCCAAGTGGTGTGGGGACCAAAAGTGTCCACAGAGTGAGACTGCAGGGGGCCGATAAAAGGCCAAGCGATCCAATTTAATAATTACCGAAACATGAGGCCAGCATGATTTTGGTAATTTGATCATGAAAAGAATGTGTTCATCCCACTGTTGAATACCAGATTTGCAGAACTGTTGAACTTTCTGGTGGATGATAGTTATATTTAGTAATGTTTCAGAAACCTTTCTAGCTGGAAAGCATTCTAGAGGTGGGTGTTAGTCACAACACTTAATAAAGACTAAGGTTAATTAACATTGTGTGCCGGTATATAGACTTTAGAATGATCTCATACACACATACACACACATAGACATATACACACATATGCACACACATAGACATACACATGCATACACACACATAAACACACACACTCATACACACGCACACACACATGCACACTCATAGACACATACATACACACACATAGACATGCACACACAGATAAACACACACAGATACGCACACACATGCATACACAAACACACACACATACACAGAAACATCACACACGTGTTGTTATCCTCTGGCATTTTTTTTTTCTTATTTCTCTATCTTTGAGAGTTTTTACTATTCTAGTTCCTACTTTATACAGTCATGTCTGCTTTAGGTTCGCCCCATAGTTACCAGTGCTCACCATTGCTGCCTGTGGTTCATACCTTCCTTCTAAGCAGCCACCCTCCATAAAAGTAATTCATTCATTCATTGGTCCTTCATTTGCTTGTTTGCATGGGGGCACATGGAGGTCAGAAGAGGGCATTAGACTCCCTGGAGCTGGAGGTAAAAGAGGCTGTGAGCCTCCTGACGTGGGCACTGGGAACCAAACCCAGGTCCTCTGAGGAAGCAGCAAGTGCTATAGCTGCCGACCCATCTCTCCAGCCCTCAGTTTTGTTTCACTCATTTATTGTGTGTATGTGTGCACACTCATGTCTGTTTCTCAGTCATTGTGTAAAACAAAATGCCCAAGTAACTCACCCCTGTTCTCTCAGCCTTCTGAGAGCCAGGGTAGCAGCTGTGTGCAGCCGTGCCCCGTGGAGGTCTTGTCTCCTGAATCCTGGCAGAAGGTGGTGCTGCCCACTTACTTTGCCTAGTGTTTTACAACAGTCATAAGCTAGGAGCTTGCAAGTTCTTAGACCATGTAGGTGGAGAAATCTAAACCTTAATTCATGTGCCTAAGTTCATGTACCCATGGCAGCCTCAGTATATTTTGATTGATCTGCATTTCAGATTCACAGTTTTAATAATTATTATTAAATTACATATTATTACTATTACTATTATTATTATTATTATTATTATTATTATTATTATTATTATCAGCCAGTCATGGTTGTTTACACCTTTAATCTCAGCATTTGAAAGGCAGAGGCAGGCAGATGTCTGTGGGTTCAAGACCACTCGGTCTACAAGATAAGTTTTAAGTTCTTGACAAACTAGAACTGCATGTTCCCAGTTATTTTGGTTTGTTTTTAAAAAAGGTTCTATAAACAACTGTAGCAAGTTCATCTTAGTGAGAAGCTTTCTAAGCACATACAGTTGCTGCTTTTTCTCTCATGTAAAAGACATATGATTGTTACATTCATTTATTTATTTTGTGGGGTGTGTGGTGTGTGAGTGTGTTGTGTGTGTGTGTGTGTGTGGTGTGTGAGTATGTTGTGTGTGTGGTGTGTGAGTGTGTTGTGTGTGTGAGTGTGTTGTGTGTGTGTTGTGTGTGTGTATGGATTGTGTGTGTGTGTGTGGTGTGTGCATGTGTGTGTGTGGTGTGTGCATGTGTGTGTGTGTGGTGTGTGCGTGTGTGTGTGTGGTGTGTGTGTGAGTATGGTGTGTGTGTGTGTGTGTGTGTGTGTGTGTGTATACATGCATAGATGACAGAGGTCAACTTGTGAAAGTCAGTTTTTTCCCACTGTGTGGGTCCCAGGGGTTGAACTTGGATATCAGACTTATCAACAAGTGTGCTACCCACTGAGCCACCTCCCTGGCTACTGCTTTAGCTTATGTAACCCACAGAACCACAGCCCTCTCTGCTGCTTTCACACTGTTCTCGTTACACCCAGCCATATATAGTCCCATGCCACAGAGACAGACAGCACGTGCAGCAGGACTCAAGCTTGCAACTTCTCAATGTATGCTCCTGTTTCCAAGGATGCTACTGTATAACTACAGTTGTCTTCAGGCTAATTTTAACCCTTCCTCTTTAACCCTTAACCCTTTGGGAGTTTCCAAACTGTTAGCAGCTTGGGTCTGCCACAGGGTCCTCAGTGCCAGTTCCTCACCCTCATGTTCCCGGTAGTTTCTCCTACCTCATGGATGTTCCTGTCCTTCTGCTGTGCAGACTCCTTTTCCCAAGATAACCACTGCCAGTCTCTTGTGTCTAAGACTGATGATTCTACTTCCTTGGCAATTCAGTTCAGCCTTGGATTTTAAGAGACATTTGTTTTTCCTTAACAAGCATTTGCAGATATTTATCATCCCTGTGTATTTGCAGGAGATTTCTGATTATCTCCTTCAAAATATCTAAATAAACTTTGAAACTACTGAATGAGCTTGAATTCACCGACTCTGCCCTTTACAGCAGTCTAATCTTGGCAAGGTTCTGACCTTCCTGGATGTTCTCTAAGCTGTATGTGGAGGTGACAGTCAGCACCTCCTTCAGTATTGTACATTTAGTTACTGTCCAGGGTTCTAATAGGACTCTAAGTTCTTCATCCCTCTGCATCCTCCTCACCCCCTATTCCCAGGCTCGGTCCAGAAATGGACTACTCACACATCCCTGAATTTTTGTTCTCCTTCGCTTCCAACCCTATTGGAAACACAGTGTTTCTTTTTTCCCAGCACCTCCTTTCCCTTGCTCACCTTCCCTAACCAATCTTACTAATCCCTCATTCTTGGTTAGGTTTCTCCAGGAAGTTGGATTAGGTCTGAGGTGCTCCTGGGGCTCTGAGCATCACTGGGGTGCTGCTTGTTCATTGTTGCTTCCCAGCTGCTAAGCTAGAGCCTGGCACACAGATCAGTACATGGAAGCCATTGTTCTTATCAGCACCTCCATCTGTCATAATTCTCAAATGTCCAGTTGTATAAATAACTCGTAAGTATGCCAGGAAACTTAGAGTTAAGTTACAGGACTGACAAGGGCGCGCATTGTTTCCGAGGCGCGTTTTCTGCCTTTGTTTTTCACTTAATCATCTGCCCTTTCAAACTAGGAACTGACCCAGGAGTGCGATGAGAAGAAAGCCCAGTATGATAGCTGTGCAGCAGGCCTTGAAAGCAACCGGTCCAAATTAGAGCAGGTAAGAAGAGAGCATTTGTTCTAACAGCTGAGCCAAAGCTGCCCGAGTGCACATTTTCACCCCCTCAGTGTCATTACATTTTTGCATCTTTACCGACGCCTCCTAGCATGCCTCCAAAGTACCAGAAATTCTTATCCCTTTAAACTTGATATGTATACTCTGAATTTTTCCATCTGTATGACCACCATCAAAGCCTAAGATCCACTTTCTCTTGGCCAGACCCCTGTTATAACCATCTATCCACTTGTGTCTTCCTATGTTTAATCTCCTAGAGCAGACATGGTGTCATATATAAGCCACCCTCCATTGGCTTCCCAGTATACTTGAAGTAAAGCTAACCTTCAGGCTGACCTGTATGGAGCTCCAGATGCCTGGTCAAGGTTATACTGTTTCCTGTAGTCCTCCTCCTTGTCCAGCACAGTGGCCTTATGTCTGAACTCCAAACTGGCTAAGCTCAGTTCTACTTCGAGGTTACTGTGTGTGCTCCTGTCTGCCTGGGACACTCAGTGTCTTCTTCCCCATTACCTTGAGCATATAGATCTCAGCCTGAAAGTTAGCTTCTACTCAGCACACCTCTGATCACTCTGCCTCAAGTTTCCCACTCCCCACCCCAGGCTGACCCACCTCCCTGCCCCATCTCCCCAGTGCTGAGTTGTCCACAGGAACCTGCCTCCATCAGGAACAGTCTTCATTCCTATTTCCTTACTTATGAGGGGAAGGACCCCACCTTCTTCCTCACCACTGTGTCCCTAGCTCTTCCAAGAGTGCTAGACATTCAATAGAACTTAATAAATGACTAACTGCACCTGAGGTTAAAACATGCTAGGACTAGTCTCAGGACCAGAGCTGCTTGCCTCCAATGTTGTCATAAATGAGCTTGTTCGAGGAGATGGTTCTGATAGTCGCTCTTCTCTTGTGCATTTGCAGCCGATGTGTCTTTGTTCTTTTAATAATCTGTTGCCCATGTAACGTTATACACTGTAGGAAGTGCGAGGACTCCGTGAAGAATGTCTTCAAGAAGAAAGTAAATACCACTATACAAACTGCATGATCAAGGTAAGGCAAAGGTCTGAAGCTTTCCTGAATACGTTTAAATTTTGTCATTTCTTTTGTTTGTTTGTGTTTTGAGACATGGTCTCTCTATAGTCCTGGTTGTCCTGAAATTGACTACATAGATTAGGCTGACCTCAAACTCAACAAGATCTGTCTGCCTCTACTTCCTGAGAGGAATCAAAGATGTGCACCACCATAACTGACTGCAAAATTATTTCATTGGTTTATTGATTGTGTATGTATGTGATTATATATACCACATACCCTGGTGCACATGTGGAGTTCAGAGAACAATTTACAGGACTCAGTGTTCTCTTTCTACCCTTTGGGTACTGGGGGTTGAACGTAAGTTGTCGGACTTTGTGGCAAGGGCCTTTACCCACTGAACCATTTTGTAGGCCCAGTCTGAAATGACCCTCCCTCATATTAACAACTTCCTGAAACTCATTTTTGTATTTAGAACCTAGAAGTTCAGCTTCGTCGAGCTACCGATGAGATGAAGGCCTACGTCTCTTCTGATCAACAAGAAAAGAGGAAAGCAATTAGGCAAGTGATTTGTGTTTTTATATGATTGATTCCATGTCTTTTTTTTCCCTTACAACTTTATTTTTAAAAACAGAGATACATGTCCAGATTTTTTAAAAGAATTTTGGCATAAAACTATATGAATGTATTTTTGTCAGTACTTGATATTTTAAAAGGTTTGATAATATGCATTGAAATCTTATTAGTTACAATAAGCATAAAGTACATGTAAAACAAAACATAACATGGAAATAGTCAAAGTTTTTTTGGTGTGTATAGATTAAACTGACTCCGTGTCTTTACCTATAGAAGGTTTATATTTGCAATAGGAACAGAGTATTTTAGCTATCAGATGCTAAGCTCCTGTTGAAGACTGAATTGTAGGATAGTCTAGCTCTCCTAATGGGGTAAGAGTGCACATAATTGTACTTCTTCCTTGCTTTTAATGTAGCAGATATATCTATTTATATAAAATTTGTCACTTTAGCCATTTATAAGCATGTGATTAGTGGCCCTTATTCCATTCATCATGCTGAGCCATCACCACTGTCTGGTTCCAAAGCCTTTCACATCATCAATCATTAACCCCACTCCAAGCCCCAGGAGTATGTGTGCTTTTATATGTGCTCTCCATAAGCATTAGCGTTTTAATGTCCTCTCTTTAAGCTCACATGGCTGGGACTTTGGTCATCTACCTGCTAATTATGCAGTGTGACAACTGCCTTTTAGCTAGAAGCATGTGACTACAGTATGCCAGCCTCTGAAATGAGAACTATATGTAAACACTGCTTAGTCCTTGAAGGGTAAGTTGTTGTAGTCTCAACTGTGGCATAGTCTTGCCTTAAAATAATTTATTTGCAAAATATTTGCAAATTGGAAAAATGCAGTCATGGTAGATAAGCCTTTTTCGCCCATCGTCACAGTTAGACATTTTCTTCTTGCTCTCCAGAAAGAACACTAAAGGGAGGGGTCACATTTGGCTGAGCCCTCACTTGAGATTTTGAGCAACTGTGCATGCGTTAGTGTTACCAGAAGGAGCCTGGGAACTTCTCTGTTGTAGAAATTGTCTGTTGCAGAGTCTGAGTAGTGTGCTGGAAGGCAAGGCAGCCTGGAGATCTCCTATAAATAGAATGATTTAGTACGTGCTCTCACGCATTAAACTATAAAAGTCTTTATTCAGATTCTTTCAAACAATTTAAAATTTGGGTTTTTTTTCTTTCTTTCTTTTTCTTTTCTTTCTTTCTTTTTTTTTTTTTTTTAAGACAGGGTTTCTCTGTGTACTCCTAGCCTCAAACCAGGAGTACTACATTCACTTGTAGACCAGGCTGGCCTCAAACTCACAGAGATCCACCTGCCTCTGCCTCCAAGTAGCAAGGTGTTCACTACTACTGCTCAGCCCATACTTGTTCTTACAGTCATATTGTCAGTGGTAAAAAATAATAGTTGATTTGTTCTTAAGAACAGACATTTTAGAGTTTTCATTTAGTTCTTCAAGGTTATCAGTATAAAATAAAGAAGGCTATATAATTGCTTCTGAACTGTTAAATGTGATGATTTTCTGACAGGATTACTTCATCACTAAAAATGTCAGCATGGAGCCCATAGGACGACTCAGTGGATAAGGGTATATTTCCTTCCTCCCTGACAACCTGGGTTTGTTTGTTTGTCCCCAAAACCCACATGGGAAGAAGATGGTAGATGGCTCGGTGGGCAAGGTGCTCACTGCACAAGTGTGAGGACCTGAGTGTGAGTCTCCAGCATCCACACAGAGAGCAGATACGATGGCATGTTTCTGTAACCCCTGCAGTGAGGGTCAGAGACAGACATTTCCCAGGCCTCACTGCCCAGCTAGTCTACCCAGAAAATCAAGCTCTGGGTTCAGGGAGAGAGACTGGCTTAGACATTAGGAAGAGAAAGAGGGAGGTCCCTGAAGCCAGCTGCCTCTACACAGCCCACGTGCAGGTGCACATCCCCATATGACATGCACACATAATTATAAACTTTCATGTTCCCCAAGCTTTCTTGTAGAAAAGTATTGTGCCATGACTACCACAGTGCATATACACATTGTAAAAGGGACCTGCAAAATGGCTCAGAGGTTACAGCTGCTTGCCAACAAGCCTAGCGACATGAGTAAGGTCCTGCAGGTCGTCCTCTGATGTAAGTGTGCCTTCTGTGCTTCTCAGCAAGACCCTGGGTCCCTCCTGGGCATCCCCATTCTCGCCACTCCTGTGCCTTGCATTGCTGGGGCACGACCTTGCTCGGGTGGTGCTGCTGGGATTTCTGTCTTATCTTGCTTAATTCTTCAAATAGTACAGTCTAAGTTTGCACAGAGAAACAAAAACAGTATTTGCATTTAAATATAAGAGTTGGCCAGGCATGTTGGCACATGTTTTTAATCACAGCACTTGGGAGGCAGAGGCAGGTAGTTCTCTATGAGTTTGAGGCCAGAGCTGTTACACAGAAAAACCCTGTCTCACAAAACCCTAAATAAACAAAGAACTATACAGAGTCTAAAGATCCCTCCCACATTCCTTGCTCAGTCAGGGTTTCTATTGTTGTGATAAAATACTATGCACCAAAATCAGTGGAGCTCAGGGCAGGAATCCAATTAGTGAGAGGCAGGAGCTGATGCAGAGCCATGAAGGGGTGCTGCTCTTTGGCTTGCTCCCCATGGCTTGCTCAGCCTGAGTTTGTAGAGCACCCAGGACTGACAACTCTGGGATGGCACCACCCACACTGAGCAGGGCCCTCTTACACACATTACTGATTAAGAAAATGTAATTCCAGGCTTGCCTACAACCTGATCTAATGGAGACAATTTCTCAGTTGAGAGTCCTTTTCCCTAAAAGACTCCATCTCATCCTCGAAGTCTGAGGCACAGGAGGGGCTAGGATGGGGATGCACAGGAGGTACCAGGCTAGGAGCACAGACAGCACACTTGTGTCAGGATGGCCTGCAGGACTTTAAACTCACTTTCCACAATGTGCATAAAAGTCAGAGGTCAGGTTGGCATAAACTACTCTGGACACTTCCATCTGTTCCTTAACCCTTTAACCTTAACATGTCACCTACTTTAAATCCTACTTTTTTCTTACACGGCATTAAAATATAATTATACTTTAATTTTTAAATTCTTTGAATTTTTTCTTTAAATGATTTTTAGCTTATAAAATTATTTGTAAAACCAAAAATTAATCATTATAAGTAGAAAGGGAGTGCTTTCCAGACAAAATGTGGTGAGCATGGTGGCACATACCTGGGGCCTCAGCACTGGGAGGCTGAGATTAAAGGATCATGGGTTTAGGACTGGGCCTGAGAAAAATGGCAGGACCTTGTTAAGGTGTGTATTTGATTTTGTGTGTGTGTGTGTGTGTGTATGTGTGTGTGTGTGTGTGTGTGTGTGTTCCAACACTCAGGAGGCGGAGCAGACAGATCAGACAGATCGCTGTGGACTCAAAGCCAGCCTTGTTTACCTGAGTGAATTCAAAACCAACCAAATGCCTAGTAAGACTCTGTTGAAAGGAAGAAAGAAAGAATGAAAGAAAGGGGGAGGGGAGGCAAAAAGAAAGGAAAGGGAAGAAAAGGAAAGAAAAGGACCTAATGTGTGGTGTCACACCCCTGTAAACACAGCACTTAAGAGGTGAAGGCAGGTGGCTCAGTAATTCAAGGCCAGCTAAATTTGAGGCTATACTGTGCTCTGTGAGATCCTGTTAAAAGGGTGGGAAGAAGGAGATGGGGGTGGAGAATGACTGGAGAGATGGCTTAAAGCAGTGGTTCTCCACCCTCCTAATGCTGAAGCCCCAATACAGTTCTCACCTTGTGGTGACCCCCAGCCATACAGCTAATGAATTTTGCTACTATTATGAATAATTATGTAAATATCTATGTTTTCCAATGGACTTAGGTGATCCCTGTGGATGTGTTTTCAACCTCCAAAGCAGTTGAGGTCCACAGGTTAAGAACACTGGCCTAGAGATTAAGAGCACTGTCTCCTCTTCCAGAGGATCTGGGCTGGATTCCCAGCACCGACATGGTGGCTCACAGCCATGTATAACTTCAGTTCCAGGGGATTCAGCACCCACTTATGGCCTCAGACTAATTTGGCACACATGTAGTATACAAACATACATGCAGACAAAACACCCAAATACATGAAATAAAATAAGAAATTTGAAAGGTGCAGGCCATATTGTCATGGCTCATGCTTTAGCAGTCTACTGTTAACACTTCAGTGTACACTGTACAGTATTCAACCATGAACATGCTACACATACATGGGAAATATATGTATATGCACATGTGTGTGTACAAAAATAATTTTAAATTATCTAAATACTCGTTTAGAGTTTTCTACTTCAGTGTGTACAGATTTGCCTCGTTTTCACACTCTGTCAGTCCTTTCAGTAGATGACTTGCATCTGCATGAGCCCGTCCCGTGCACAGCTTTCAGTGTTCTCTGTGCCGCTGAAATAATGAGTATTTGCTTCCATGTCTCTGAAGTTGTGGGAGTTCTTCTGCAGGCTGGCTTCCTGGAAGCAGGGTTGGAGAGTCAGACACTTGTTTATTTAATAGACTCTAAAATGCAATGTGTAATTTAAGCAAATGGGTTGCCAGTTTTAAGGGTAGTTTAACCAGAAATAGTATTATATCTTAATCTTCCTAATTTCCTATATAAGGCTTTGTCCCTTTTTCCCTTTTAAATTACTGTTTGCTGGAAGAAATGACTAAACATGAAGAAAAACAAAGTGTCTGATGAGTCCCGTTCTGATCCTGCCCTAAACTGTAAATGCATACAGATGTGTTGATTTATAATTCCATTGTATGATTAAATCAGTCAAGCTAAGATTGGATATTCTGTTGACTCCCTAGGGAACAGTATACCAGAAATATTACTGAACAAGAAAACCTCGGTAAGGTAAGAAGTACTTTTTTAATGTTTCTGATTCAGACTTTTTATTGCATAGCTCTGACACTCGTTCTTTTGGAGGCTACAGCTTCGAGGGGTCACTGCTTCCTTTCTGAAGACTATAAAGAACCAGTGAGGTGGTGCTGAGTGTTAGCCTGTGTGATGACCTGAGGTCAGCGTCCAGGACTCACAGGCTAGAGAGCCAAGTCCTAACACACACACACACACACACACACACACACACACATATACAGGGGGGAGAGGAACTTGTAAGTTTTATACCTGATTCTTTAGAGCAGTGGTTCTCAACCTTCCCTTTAATACAGTCAGTCCCTTGTGTGCTGCTGACCCCCAACCATGAAATCATTTTTGTTGCTACTTCATAATTGTAATTTTGATACTGTTATGAATTATAATACAAATATTTGTGTTTTCTGATGGTGACCCTGGTAAAAGGGTCACTTGGTCCCCAAAGGGATGGCAACCCACAGTTTGAGAACTGCTATGTTATAGGGTGTCAGAATTGCATCCAAAGGGAAAAAAATGGAATTTTCATGTTAGAAATTAATGTATTTGAATTAGTTTATATAAACCTTCATTTGTATAATAATGCATTTAACAATAGGTTTTTTAGATTTTTGGTATGTCAGTAGGTCAGTAGGCTTTCATCTAAAAATTCCATGTTATGTTAATATGAAATTATTCCCTATGGGGCTTAAGGAGGGGGGCTGGAGAGATGGCTCAGTGGCTAAGAGCACTGACTGCTCTTCCAGAGGTCCTGAGTTCAATTCCCAGCAACCACATGGTGGCTCACAACCATTTGTAATGGGATCTGATGACCTCTTCTGGTGTGTCTGAACACAGCTACAGTGTGCTCATAATAAATAAATAAATAAATCTTTAAAAAAAAAAAAAAAGAAAGAAAGGAAGGAAGGAAGGAAGAAATGGGGCTGGAGAAATAGTTCAGTGATTCAGAGCACCGCCTGCTCTTCTATGTGCAATTCCCAGCAACCACATGGTGGCTCACAATTGTCTCTAAGTTCAGTTCCAAGGAATCCCATGTCCCCTTCTGGTGTCTGTGCAAATCAGACATACATGTGGTACCAGCAGACATGTAGGCAAACCACTCATAACACATATAGATAAATATACAGTAATATATTTATTGATTAGATATTTTATAAATATATTATTATATTATATAAATATATATTCATATACCATAAAAATATTTGTATTTAACAGCTCACACTGAACTATAATATATACTATGAATATATAAATATATTTTTATAATATATAAAATATTTATACATTAATATCATGTGTTATATTTATTATATTCATAATATATTAATGATATAATGAACATATTATCTTAATATATGATATAATAAAGATATGAATGTATATTTATCTGTTCATTATGGGTTATGACATATATGTAATCTTTTAATTTAGAACATCTGGATGAATGTTGATGAGTATAAAAACGCACTTATAAAACCTTAAATATCTCTACAAGCTTAATTTCTAAGCCCAATTACAGCTGTTCCTTGGGCTGGGTGAGGCTCAGTGACAGTGTACATGCTGAAAAGGCCTGCAAAAGCCTGGTTTTAGTCTCCAGCACTAAGAAGAAATTCTCCTTCCAGTGTAATGTTTCTTAAGCAAGATCTGGGGGAAAGCTTTAGGATCGATCAGATATAAAGGATTTTTAAGCAGAGTGAGTCAGTGACTAACCCATAACAGAATTTGAACACTTCTTACTCCTCTCACTTCTAGAGTGGATTTCCAAGATAGCCCCACAGTAGAGCTAGTGTTTCCAAGTGTGTGCTCACACACAAACAGAGGTCCTGGCCCCATGCTGCCCTCCTCCATTGTTCTCCACCTGGTCCCTGGAGAGAAGAGCTCACACTGAACTGTGAGCTCCCAGGTCCCCCTCACCAAGCCTGGGGGTTCTCCTGCATCTGTCTCCCTTCCTGTGCTGAGGTTACAGATGTAGGTATTGGGGATCCTAACTCAGGTCCTCACACTTGAGTGTAACAAATGTGCTCAGCCACTGAGCCAGTAGCTGGTCTTTAAGTAATTCTTACAAGTTGTTAGCATTTTGGGAGAGAAATTATTTCAGTAATATAAGAAAAATTATAATTTAAGTTTACCACATCTGAAAAGGTCATGCTCAGAACTCTTAAAAATCTTAGGATACTTTAGTGGTCTTTTTAAATACTTTTAATTTGTGAACACAAAAGTGCTTGTGGTGAGATACATCACTCACAACATACTAGGCCTGTGCTTTCTGTAAAACATTTTTTAAAATGGTTGGCTACATTACAATTATTTCTGAAAATTCCCCTGTGTGTTCTCTTACTGTTAACTGTTGTATTTCTCAGTACCCATAGCTGGGTGGACAGTATTTAATCAGTGGTTTAAATCTCGCCTGCATCCTGGTTCATTCTCTTATTTGGGCAAGCAGCAGTCACCAGGGCTCTCATTTGTCCTGAAGATCGGTAGACGAGCCGTGTCCTAAAAGAGGAAAGATGAGTGTGTTCCTTGTGGCTGTGTGCTTGCTTGTCTCTCACCCTCCTGATGATTTCCTCACACCGCATCTGTTGACGTTTCTGTCACAGTGGTTCCCTGTGTGTGTGTGTGCGCGTGCGTGCACACACACGAGCTGCCACCCCACCCTTCTTTCTTGCTGCCTCTTTGTTCTGACTCCTCTTTCCTGTCAGCCTTCCTTCATTTCCTTCAGAACCAAAGTATAATTTTACAATGCATTGAAAACATTTTCACTTCTATTTATAATAGTAGTCAATAAGTAAACCAGTTTTAGCAGGTGGAATCATCCAGACAGTAATAAAAATAATTCTGGGGGCTGGAGAGATGGCTCAGTGGTTAAGAGGATCCAGATTCAATTCCCAGCACCCACATGGCTGCTCATGTCCTTCTGTAACTCTAGACTGATGATTAGACACCCATCTGGTCTCCATGGGGACCAAACATGTATCTGGTGCACAGACATGCCTACAAGCAGAACATCCATACCTACAAAGGAAAACATAAGTGTTCTTTTCTTTTCCTTCATTCTTCCCTCCCTCCCTTCCTCCTTCCCTTTGTTCCTTTCTCCCTCCCTCCCTCCCTCCCTCCCTTCCTTCCTTCCTTTCTGTGTTGGAGACAGGGTCTCTCTATGTACCCCTGGCTGTCCTGTGCTCTATAGTCAGGCTAGCAATAAGTTTTATTTTTTAAAAATATTTCTCATAAAGATTTTGGCCTGTTAAATGGTAAACACCTTTTTAAAAAAATCATTGACTTCTCTGAAGAAGATATGCATGTGATTTGATAACTTGAACTTACACAGAATGTGTATGATTTCAAGGTACAGACATATATTTAATGATAATAGCATACACAACATAATTTAGCCTATCAAGTATGTTTTTACATGAAGAAAAATAGTATAAAGTGCATGTTTTTTGTGTCCCTGATTATTAGTTACATTTGGCAGTTAAGAAAACCAAGATCTGGGCTGGAGAGATGGCTCAGCGGTTAAGAGCACTGGCTGCTCTTCCAGAGGTCCTGAGTTCAAATCCTAACAACCACATGGTGGCTCAAAACCATCTGTAATGGATCTGATACTCTCTTCTGGTGTGTCTGAAGACAGCGACAGTGTACTCATACATAAAATAAATAAATAAATCTTTTAAAAAAAGAAAGAAAGGAAAGCAAACCAATATCCAGGGAACCTAAGTACCTGTTCATAACTAGTGACAGGACCTCAGCTGGCCCGAAGGCCCTTAGACTTGGTCTGGATTCTGTGCTGGCAGATGGTCTGCTTCTGTACTTCCTGTGAATTTTCCCTCCCCTCCCTTCCCCATCCCTTCTCCTCTCATTTCTCTCATGACCTATTTGTTTGTTTCTTTCCCTTGATCTTAGCCAAAAGACTAAGAAGCAATATGTTTGTTTTATGTGGATGAATAGTGGCCTAAATTTATGTAAGTGTACCAAATGTGTGCCCCTGAACTCTGGAGTTCCAGATGTTTGTGAGCCACCATGTGGGTGCTGGGAATCAAACCTGAGTTCTCTGCAAGAACAGCACGTGTTTCTAGCCTCTGAGCCATCTCTCCAGCCCCTTCTTCTGACCTTTTTAGCATCAGGTTATTCTACATATACCTTAAATTTAGTTAACGTTTTAAATATTCTTTGTGTGTTTTAGAGGAGAGCATATTTGCTTTATTAACACTCATGAGATGTTCAAAACATACCATGTTCCTCTGAGTCACAATGACAGAAGTAAATCCCTCTAACCAATAATTTATTATTCTTGGTGTTTTGTTTTCTTTTGTTTAATGATAGAAACTCCGGGAAAAACAAAAAGCTGTACGAGAAAGTCATGGTCCAAACATGAAGCAAGCAAAAATGTGGCGTGATCTTGAACAACTGATGGAATGTAAAAAACAGTGCTTTCTGAAGCAGCAGAACCCAGCCTCTATTGGCCAGGTAATTCAGGAGGGCGGAGAGGACCGACTGGTTCTCTGAGCCCTGTGTCCGCTGGGCTTAGGTCACATCTGCGCATCTGCATAACGTGCTTCCTTCTCGGAAGTGACTTATTCATCCTTTGCTTTCAGACTAGCTGCCCCTTCTAAAGTTGTCTTGGAAATGAAGTGAAGGCAGATCAGGTTTTAAAGGGCTTTTTAACTGAAGAAGAGGCTTTCGTTGTTTGTTTAGCTTAGTCATCGAGTGGTGTCTCCTGAGTTTTATGAGAAAGGGCTAAGCTTGCTCTCTGTAATGTAAACATGTGTCCATTAAGAACCATGTAGTTTTTAAAGCTGTAATAACCGATGGATTAATGTTTTTCTCAGTCTCGTTTTCTGACTTAGAGGACTGAGGAAACGCTTGTCTGAAGTCAGCAGTCCCTGTGGTTTCACTTCAGCTTTTCTCTTCTATAAAATGCAAACCAATTGACGTTGTGAAAAGCATTTGTGTTGTTCATGTGAGTTCAAAACAAATAAAGCCTGAGACCTGTCATGGCTGCTGATCTTAAATAACATAGTTGTGTCAAAAGTTTTCTTTTAAAAATGTCTTATGACATTCATGTCTCATCTCAGGATTCTCACTCATTTTCACCAGGTGTGGACTTCGTAATGCAATGGTTGTGTTGTCTTGAGGGTTGTTATTACAAATATGAAATTGTCATAAAATACAGATGCAGCAGAGGCTGGAGGCTGACACGAGGCTTCCAGTGACGTTAAGAATATAAGGTGCTCCCAGCCTCTGCTGCATGGGGACTGCAGACTTAAAGATTTCATTAAAGAAAGATATTAAACTTGCATGTTCTCTCTTACTTTTTTGTTTTTTGCTTCAATCTGAGTTTTAAAATGTCTTTAGAGTTGAAAACCCAGGTTTTAAATTGTTAGTATGCCCTTTGTAGACTAGTTCTTTTTAACTACTCTTTTTAAAAAGTAATGAAAATATGTGTTGGGTAAAATATACAGACATGGATCTCTTTGTCCCAAGTTTAATCTGCTCTCAACAATTGTTTGAAAGCTTCTTTGTTAGTAATCAGAATCTCAGTGTCTACCTCTGCTTTCCATACATCCATGTGTGCCTGTGCATATGATCCATGTATGTGTGTGTACATACACACGGGCACACACAGAGAGAAAGGAGAAGAGGAGGAAGGAGAAAATGAGCATCTGTGACTAAGCCTGGTCCTCAGTTTAATTGCCCTCTTATCTGGACAAGTGTCAGCTACCGGCATTGGTAGTGTAAGGGAAGAAACCCTTCTTAATTCAGTAATCAGTTTTGCTCACCAAGACAGATGCTGTTTGTGTGGGATCAGCTGTAGGCTTGGCGTGGTTTTAGTCACATGTAATGCCCCATTAACCAGAATGTGAATCCTGTAGTGAAGACTTGAAAGACTAGATGGCTTTTCAAAAACAGCACTTGACCTCCCCAGAGGGAATCTCATGAGATCGCTGCACCCAGAGGCAGATCTGTTTTTTAGCCCCACATTCTGACATTTTCCTAAGTTCTGGAATTGTGACGGACAGCCCCAGGCCACTCCAGGTTCTGATTGAGCCTCACCTGCCATCTTTCCTCTGCACAGAGCAAGTGTGTGGATTACACACAAAGGCAGCTCCAAAATGGCTTTAATAATTGAAGCAGAACATTGTTATCACTTCAAGAAAAGCAAATTGGAAAAAACCTCTAAAAGAACAAGTTATTTATAGCTTTTACGTAACATTGGACACTTAGTAACACAGCTTAATGGGTTTCATGCAGAATTTCCCTTCCACTTGCCCATGACTTGATTGGAACATTAAGAAGCTTTGACTAGCCCTGACAGTTTTGACAGCTTGTACTTAGTAAAGAAGTTCTTGCTCCATTTTTTTCCATCAAGGTTAATATGCTAACTGGCTAATTGATGAGCACACTTAATCATTTTAGAAAATAATTGTCTTTCATGTGATGGCCCAAATAAAGGAGAAAAATGTCGGCTGCGAATCTGCCTCTGCAGTCAGATTTCCTTCTCTGGGGCTGGTGCTGCCAGCTGCTGTGAGGACTTTGTCCGTGGCAATCCTCTCTCTCACTGTTGGTTCAGGAACTAACCCTGTAAATATGCCCTTTAAGAAGAATCTTGACTTCGGATGTACTTCCTGTTATAATCAGTTGGATTCAAGGTCACATTTCCAGAGCTGGGGAGTAGGCTAGAAGACCTCAGCACACTGGAGAGTGAAGGGACCCAGACTGAACTGGCTAGCTTTCCCCTAAGGCTAATGCTGGCTGCTGTGTAGCTTTGATAGCAGGCGGCAATTCTAAAACAAGCTATTGAGTCACATTTGCTTTTATTTGATGTTTGCCATTCTGCTGAATTCTTAGCATGCATGACATATATATATATATGGAAAATTTTAAGGTCTATGCACTTTCCAAGTGTATTTCTTAAGTTTTTTAATGCTAAGATGAAACCAAGCATTTTTTAAAATAATTTGAGTAAAATAAGAGGCTATATATGTACTCAAACTTAAAATGTGTAAATTGGCAGGATTCTTTGGATTTGAATTTGGGGGGAAAATGCATCATGAGTAACACAGACAAAGCTATCTTCACAAAGGCAAGGTTTATATTAAAAAAATAACTGTTTCTCAGAGAAGCCTCATCTTACACAGGTCCTCGCCCAACGTTGGCGCCTGATGAGGGTGAATAACAGGTTTGTTTCCACAAAGAGCTCTAGGTGCTTACATCATGCCTCTTGCTTGGCAGGAAGGAGTTTGCCTCTGGGAGCAGGTAATGGGTGCCCACTCTGATGATTAGCCTTCCCCATAACTTGCTTGCCCACAGTTTCGCCATGTTGTGGTGAGGTAGGTCTGGAGCATGCGTACCGCACTGTCTTTCAGACAGTCAACAGCAGCCAGAAGAGAGACAGATCTGCACCTTTGTCACCGGTGTAATCACCTTGGTACTTATGCTGGCCGAGTCCTTCCTCCCTCTCCCCTAAACGAGGGCAGTCTGATTAGAGCTGGTTGCGGTGACAGCTAGGCATGTGGTGACTGTTTTGTCTGCGGAGGGTAGAGAAAGATCATTAAAGGTGATCTGTGTGTTTTAATGTTTCATTCTTCTGTCTTAAGACAGTCTTTGGAAAAAAAAATAGCAAGTTCACTGGGCAAGAATATGGTTTGTTCTTACCCAGTCCTTGCAAAAGAAATAAAAAAATAAAACACAGAGTCCAAATAAGTAGTTTTTTTGAGAGGCCTGGACAAACACGTGCTTTCTGCTCCCGTGCTCCCTCTTTTGGCAAACTGGAAGTACTTTCTTGGTCACTGGCAATTTCACAATTTCCTTTCTAGAACCAGAGAGCCATGAGTCAGTCACTAAGCTGGTTTACTGTTATGGAAATTCACGATTCAGAATATGGAGAGAAATGAAAGATTCCTGTTTCCCACTGAGGTCTTAAGTTTCCTCTTGGGTCCAGGATGTGACAGTCTGTCCCTGTGAGGAGCTTAGTGCAGCACATGGTGGGCAGCCTAGAAATGAGCAGAGAGCAGCAGGCTCTGGTGCTCAGTGACTCACCCCTGGCTTCCTTTGTTGGAGGGACCTCTGAGGGAGCCCTGCCAGCCAGCCAAAGCTGGTCTGCTGCTGCCCTTGCTGCAGATTGCCTTCCCCCGCTCTGAAGAGGAGCTGCATTGCAGTTCCCTCCTTAAAGAGACTCGGGCACAGAACTGTGGGATCAGACGAAGGACTTGGCTAAAACATTAATTAAACAAAGCAGCGCATTAGCAGATACCATCTCCCAAAGCTCTGCAGTCACAATGAAGATAAAAGGCTTGCACTGTTGCTGAGTGCCGGGCGTGTGCCAGGCATCGTCCCAGAAGCGTCTGGGAAGCAAGGTGATTCTTACAGTGAGGCAGGACAGTTAGAGAGACTTCACACTGTGGCCCAGGTAATAGCTGTGGCAGAGCCTGCATCCAAAACCTGTGCTCTTAACTGCTGGCTTGATGTGGGTCCATTGTAACCAGTAGTTATTTGTAAACAAGTTGGCATCTGTTTCTGAACTAAACAGTGGATTTGGGGCTGGAGAGATGGCTCAGCAGTTAAGAGCATTGGCTGCTCTTGCAGAGGTCCTGGGTTCAATTCCCAGCAACCACATGGTGGCTCACAGCCATCTGTAACTCCAATATTTTTTTTGGATAAAAAGAAAACATAATAAGCAATACTACAAGATATGATTACATTTATTTGATCATAACTATTTTAACTACTTTATAAACATTCCTTGCCATTTTCCTATAAAATTGCCAAGACATAGCTTCTTTGTGAATTGGAGAATATTTACTTACATACAAGTATTATCTTCTGTGTGTGACTCTTTACTAAGTTATGAAATGGAAAGGTGGTCTGAGTTGACCTTTGAACCCTTATGGAAATGAAAGTTGTATAACACAATAAACAGAATTTTCCAAATGCATAGACTCAAATACTATGTAGAAAAGTATCATTATATATTTTGAGTGGTTTGAGGAATTACTTTTTAAAAAGTGAGACATGCCTAGATTTGCAAGGATATGTTAAGATTTTTATGGAAATCTTATGAAAAATTTATAGAAAAAAAAGGAAGATATAAAAACACTTTAGGGCCTGGAGAGATGCTGAGCAGTTAAGAGGGGCTGGCTCAGGTTCCCAGCACCTATGTGGAGGCTTACAACTGCCTGTACCTCCAGCTTTATAGGAACTGAGTTCCTTTTTCTGATCTCCTGGAGCTCTACATGTGTGCACACACGCACACCCCCCCCACACACACACACAGAGTCCACATATAAACATGCAGGATACATACACATGTACAAATATAAGAACACACACATGGTAAATAAGTTTAAAATTTATGTAAGTATATGGCATGTTCAGGAAGTGATGGGAGATCTCGGTGCATGGCTGAGTGGCCTCGGGAGAGGAAGGAGCACCACTGTGAGTTCAGCTCCTGTGCTCTGTACACGAGCCCCTCCTGGCCCACAGATTTACTTTTTGATGCTTCAATTGCATTTGGTCAGCTGTACTCCAAAATTTATAAATGAAAAAGTCATAATAATTCATAAACTTTAAATAGCTTTTATCATAGTATCTGATTTTAAATCATAGTTTATTGTTACTGCCATTAAGTTTAAAGTTGTCGTGTATGAACATATAAAGAAAGCAGTATGCAGTAAGAAGAATGATTTGGCATTGCCTTTGGCCTCAAGGACCCACCAAAGCATCTCTCAACTAGACTATACAAAAAGGCACAGGAAAAAATAAAATGTATGGCTGTAGGATTAAACAGATCTAAAATAACATTAAGCATCAATAAATATCCAGGCCTAATAACCAGGTGTTAAATATTCTGGTGCTATGGAATGTCAGCCGAAACAGGCATCTAGAATATTCCTCCGTAAGCCCCCCCCCCCCATTCTGGGGAGCTCTTTCTCAATTCTCCTAAATAAATCTATACTCACAATGCTAAAAAACAAAAAAACAAACAAAAAAAGACATCATCTGGATCTGGCCACAGTGGTTTATGCTTACTGTCCTGCTTCTCGGGAGCTGAAACCAGACAAGAGGGTCCGTAACTCAGGAGTTCAGAACCAGCCTGGGCAATAATGAGATAAAAGCAGGTGGAGATGTGGTGAAGTGAAGAATGAGAAGGGGGTCTAGGGAAGACCAGAAGATGAAAAAAGTCAAGGAGGTTTCCTCAAAGAAGTGGGAGTTGACCGGGCCTGGAGGGTGGTCGAGATGGCAGTGGGGACAGCTGGAGGTGGCATGCCATGGGAGAAAAGCATAAAGTCTAGGTATCAGTATAGGCAACGGGACCCACAATAGTGGTGGCTTATAGCAGAACGACCCAGATTTCCTGAAAACCACAGTATCTGAAGATATCAACATTTATTACAAAGAACAGTTTCATTGGACTTCCAGACACCCGTCTTGTGACTTAGTTTATTTCCTTTATGTCTTATGGAGGGTGCTGCAATCCTTTTGGGGTTTAAGATCTCAAAGGGGCCAATTCAGAAACCAAAAGGAAGAAAAGCTCTTTTGGCTGAGCAATCTGAGGCCTGCCCAATGGAGAGCAACACCCATGATTCCACCTCTTCTAGAAGCACATGTAGACTTTGGCTTGGAGAGAGGCAGGGACTCCAACGGGAGTATGAAACCTGCAGAAGAGGGAGAATGCCCTGTGGTACTCGCCAGAGCCTGCCAGGGATGAGGAAGGGGCTGCTGGAAACCGGATGTCGAAAGCCCCGCACTGCAGCTCCTGAGCAGATCCTGTGATGTGCAGCTCCTAGACTCTTGTGGTCTTGGTCTCCAACTGTCCCAGCTTCCTTATGGGCTGTTAATGAAATGGGAGTCTCTCTATGTGAAGAAGAGCACGTGATCGTCTGGGTGCTTAACCAAAGTTGGGGGAAAGCAGTATAGACAGTCAGCCAATTAATTTGTTTATTATATTAAGGGGGAGAGTATTTTCACACCAATATGAAGACCCAGCCTTTAAGGAGGTATCAGCCAATCTTAAAAAAAAGAAAAGAAAAGAAAGAAAATGATACGTAACAGTTTGTTTTTTATTGTGTGTGTGAAAAAAGATTTGATCATTCTAAAGAATTTCGCTGAGGAACTATCTCAGAGGGATATTTTTGTTGGGAAAAGATTTTTATAAAGTTTATATGATTTCCTGTGTTTAAAAAAGCAGTCGGAGCTGGTGTTTCACAGTGCTTGGTTTCTTTCCCTTGAGAGTCAGGCGAGTTTTCACTGGGACAGTCACGGTGCTGCCAGGGACAGCCTTAGCCATCAAGAAGACCACTTGCCAGGAACTTGGCCGTGCCAAACAAATGTTCAGCCTCTATTCTGACACTTCTCGAAGAATTTGATTGAAACTATATATGTCCAGATAACACTCAGCAAAGTGGCCTTCTTACATTTGTTTCAAGATATATTTGGAAACAAGAGATGACCTTGGGCTCAGCTGCTTTTCCAATTTAGGACTTCTCCCTGGGTCTACTGAACGATACTCCCCAACACTGCAAATTCACCGAATGGAAAAACATTCTTGTTACTCTGTGCCGTAAGTCCTGGGATGAAGGACATTTCCCCCTAGCAATATGTTCTGCCTTTAAAGATAGGCTATATTTATCCACAAACTCTATATTAGCTTTCTAACTAACCATCTACTTCAAAATACAGTCAGGGAGCACATTTGTTCTTCATCAGAACACCTTTTTGTAATCTAAATTGAGCTGTCCTTGGTCTTTAAAATATTTTAGCTTCTAAGAAATAAGAAAACAGACAACCTTAACCCTCTGCATTTGCTTTCTGACATTCAAAATCTGGTTTGAAGCCAGAGTTCATTGAAGCTTGATGTAAGTTTGTCTAAAAGAAGACTTTGAAAGTATCAATGGCCCCTTCCAAGGCTATGACCACCTGTCCCAGATGGTGGTAGAAATCCCACTGGTCCAGCTTCCAGCTGTACCTGCAGTTAGCCCATGGAGGCGGATGGCTGATCCTCTCCTCACAGAGCCAGCCTCTCAGGTGCCATTCTGCATATTTTGAAGGCAATTACATTTTTAATTGTTGTCATGGCCTTTAAGACTTCTGTTTAGGTTTGCTTATTTTATTTTCCATGGTTTAGTGTTTTGCCTGCATGTCTGTCTGTGAACCACACAGATGGGATTGTTGGAGCTCCTAGTACTGGGAATCATGAGCCACCGTGTGAGTGCTGGGAACTGAACCCAGGTCCTCTACAAGAGCAGTCACTGCTCTTAAACTCGCAGCCATCTCTCTTGCCCCTTATCATGGTTCTAATTGGTGATATAGATAGCCTCCTTGATAAGGTGTATTTACTTTTAAGCAACTAAGAATTATTGTTTTATCTTACTTAGCGTATCATCAGGGATGGTACCATCTATTTCCGTATGGTTTCCTAGTGCTACAGGCAACCAGAGCATTTAAAGAGGTCGTTATGTTGTGAGCAACGGTCTCCAGCACACACAACATGTTAATTTCCACTAAGATGCTGTGCACACCCATATCACATGTGGAAATAAAGACGCTATATTATAATATTTTAAGGATAACTTGTTCTCAAGAATCCCCTGTTGTTTGCTTTGGAATCTAGCTTTACGTCAGTTGTTAGCCACAAGGTAAATGATTCTGACTGAAAATAAAGTCAACACAAAATTCATACCTACGATACTTCTGAAGATGACCCTTCCCATCTGATGACGGGCTCGTCTGCCGTGCTTAATTATTATGGATTGTTACATCAGCCTTACTTTGTAATTCCCTAACTCAAAAGCTGAAAACATTTCTCGTTTAATCCTTTCCTCCTTTGCCGAAACAAGCTTTGCATGGCGGCTGCCCTGTGTACATTTCCATTATTGCGTTGATGTTGAACCAGGGCAGCGGCTAAAGTCACTCCACTGACCCAATTAAGCAAATAAGAGCTTGGTGCCCGGGCTGATTGATTTGTACAGGATAAGCAGTGAAGTTTCCTTTTCCTGGTTCGAGAGAGTCTCCTCCTATTGCATAACTTCTGAACTGTGATTTTAGCGATACGGAAAAGAAAAATAAAGATGTTCTACAAAATGTTCCCAAGATCTGGAGTGCTTAAAGGAAAATTTTCCTAAGGAGAATGCCCCCAGAGGAAGAGTAGAGTTTCATATGACGTCAGAAAGATGCGACTTTACCAAGTATTTTCAGAAAATGTTGATTTTCAAAAGTATGAATTTTTCTCACCGAACCCAGGATTTCACACCTGCTAGGCAGGTGCCCTATAGTCTGAGTCACATCCTCAGTCCTTCTCATCCTTTCTCCAAAAATACACAGGGCTGAGGCTGACGTGGGTCTGGAGTGTTCTACAAAATGTTCCCAAGATCTAGACTTTGTGCCCAAGGTCCTGGGTTTGATCCCCAGAAATGGAATAAACAAAAAAAAAAAAAAAAAAAAAAAAAAAAAAAAAAACCCTTTAAGTCTAAGACTTGGAGCCTTACCGGCTTAAGAGGTTTGTCTGTTTCAAGGCCCCTTTCTTCAGCCCTCCTTGTTTTCAGATTCTTTTGGCCAAGTAGGTATTGTCAATATTCAAGGGGACCCTGCTCCTTGAGAACAAGCACCTCTCTGTTACCTCCCATCTTGTGATGGGGCAGTTCCAGAACCACAGGATGAACCCTGTATCTCTAAAGCCATTTAATGTGAGTCTTCCAGAGATGGAACCTATGCAGTCCTCCTCAGATCGGTGCAGAACCCGGTTTACCCAAATATTCAACACCCTGCCTAACCAATGGTGTCTAAAACGTTTTTAGATTTATTTTACATGTATGAGTGCTTTTGCTTATTGCGTGTGCATCACGTGTGTATCCAGTGCCTTCAGAGGTCAGAAAGGGTGTTGGATGGTCGTGAGCCACAGTGGGTGCTGGGAACCAGATCCTGGTCCTCTGGTGCTCTTAACCACTGAGCTATTTTCTAGAGCCCCAAAGGTTTCTCTCTCTTTCCCTCACCTTGCCTGTACATTTTATCTCAGTCTTTTGATACAAAAGTCCATATGTGTTTATTTAAGGAGGCAGACCTAAGCACGTTCATTTAAAAATATCCTAATTTCTTTTCTGACCCTTTCCATCTTTTCTCTTTACATGCAGTTATGGGTGGGTTCAGGTGAGGTCATGTGGGGGGAGGGTTGCATAAACATGCAAGTTGAGACCAGAGGTCACATGACTGCTGCCGGCCAGACTCAGGTCCTCAGGCTTGTGGGGCAAACCCTCTGCTGACAGACTGACCTCCCAGATGGAACATCCTTTGGTGGTGGTTGTTGCTTTGGTTGATGTTTTTGTTTTTTTACTCTTGTATTTTTCCTCCCTGTTCACATGTATCAACTGGTTTTTATAATTCAACCCTTTCTGACCTTCTCTCTGTATACACCCCCTTACAGCTTAAGTGACTCGAACATCTCTCAGAAATGTTTTCTATTTTTAAGGACATAGAAGCCATGTATGGTGGTGTACACCTGTAAGGCCGGCACGGGGGAGACCGAGACAGAAGGATTAGCACTTTGAGACCAGCACTGGGCAAGACCATGTCTCAAAAACAATAAACCAACCCCCAAAATGAATGAGATCCCTGAGGAGGCCTGTGCAGCTCTGACTGTTCGAAGAGCACAGCACATGTGCACATTAACAACCACTTTTAAGGGTGAGTCAGTTCTGTGAGGTGAATAAAACTTAAAAATATATGCTCTGTGTAACAAAGTTCAGATAGCAAAGAATATGTGATTTTTAAAAGGTGGGCTGTAGGCCAGGTGTGATGGTGCACACCTTTAGTCCCAGCACTCAGAAGGCAGAGGCGAATGGATCCCTGTGAGTTTGAAGGCTAGCCTGGTCTATATAGCAAGTTCCAGGACAGCCAGAACTACAGAGACTGTCTCTCAAAAGACAAACAAACAAACAAACCAGAAAAGAACCTGGGCCCAGCCACTCAACATTGCTGAGTGTCTAAGAAGTGTTTGCTGTGCAAACCTGGCAAGCTGAGTGGGATCACCGGAAGCAAGACCAAGGTAAGAAAGAAAAATCAACTCTACCGAGTTCCCCGCTGAGCGCTGTGCCCACGCTCAGCACTCCTGTCCACGTACACGCAGTATTCAATTCAAATTTAAGATTAATAAAATTCTAACAATGTGCGCACGGTGGCTCATGCCTGGATTGGAGAGATGAGGTGGTAGACCCTAGGTTTAAGAGCACCCTGTTTGGGAGGGGAAGGGGAGGTGGATCTGTATAGAGTTGGGGGACAGGCAATGTGATCAAAACAGATTCTCAAAGAATTGATAAAAATATTTTAAGACCAAGTGATGATGACGCAAGGCTTTAATCCCAGCACTCAGGAAGCAGAGGTAGCTGGATCTCTGAGTTCAAGGCCAGCCTGGTCTATGGAGCAAGTTCCAGGACAGCCAGGGCTGTGCAGAGAAACCATGTCTTAAAAAAAAAAAAAAAAAAAAAAAAAAAAAACCTTAAAAAATATTTTAAAAGGAGCATTCTGTCTCAAGAAAAAGATAAACATTGCCAAATTGCCACTCAGAAAGCTGGTGCCAATTTGCATTTCTGCCAACTGAGTATTACAGTGCCTCGTTCGCTGTCAGCTTGCCTAGGCAAGGTGTGCTAATGCTACAGTGCCTCTGTTAGTATCATAGGGTTACAGAATTGTAATCAGCCAAGTGTGGTAAGTCCTGCCTTTAATCCAAGCTCTTAAGAGTTCCAGGCCAGACCCTGTCTCAAAAAAACCAAGCAGAGGAGCCAGTGACCTGTAATCTGGCTCAGAGGTCAGCACAGTCTGCAGCTTTGTTCCCAGTATTCCTTCCATGAAATTCATTTTTAATAAATAATGAAAGTAGGTAGTGGTGTTGCATTTTCAAATAATGTATTTTTATGATAGATCTAAAAGAGAGAGAAAAGGTTACAACTGAGCTACTTGGTGAGCATTTTCGATTGAGGTGCCACGTGAAGGTTCCTCTGCTGAGCTTTTGAGATGAGCATTAACATTCTTGCCTGACACTGACTGTCCCTTCCCTCCCAGCTCTCAAACTAGAAGGATCTCCTAGGAGCCAATAGAATCCTAGGATCGGGTGGAGCCGTGGGTACACACGTGGAAGAAAGTACCCTGCCACATACATCCTGTTAAGTGTGTCCATGTGTGGTCATCACATGCAGTCGTAATACACACAGAGACATAGAACAGTAGACGGGGACGCCGGGAACTGTCATCAGACAGTTTGGTATAAACAAGGGAACTGTCAGCCAGTGGACTCGAGATCAGCCATTCCAAGCCCTGCCCTGTTTGGTGCCTGAGTGTTTCCTTATCTAACCCTTCTCTTGAATTATAAGCACAAAAAGCAGAATCGAATTCCTGGGTCTGAACAGGCAGATGGGCTGCTTGGTCAAGAAATACTGGTAAAATGGAACTACATGGCCTTCTCTTCATCATGTCTTTCCATGACCAAAAACTCACTGCAAAGATTAAGTCACGTAACCTATGATGGTGGATGAGACTGGATGCCCTGTGCCAGCAAACAGCATCATTATTCTTGCATAGCTAAATGCAGTTTTTACTCCGGCCCCTGGCCAGAGAGATCTAACTGTGTAACACACCCTAACAAGCAGTTTCTTGGCTAACCTAATGGGGAAAAATGTAAGGTAGCTTTATAATTAAAGAGAATCATCCCCGGCCTTTTATTTTCTTGCAGGTGGGGTAGTCTCATTGAACTCACTATGACCTTGAGCTCTTCCTCTTGCCTCTACTTCCCAAGCGCTTAGATTGCAGGCTTGCACCACCATGCCACAGCTGGTTTGTGTCATGCTGGGCATGCAGCTGGGACTTCATGCATGCAAGGTAAATACGCTGCCAAATGAGCTTCACCCCCATCGCAGTCAACCCCTAGTCTTTATAGGCAGTTGACAGCCTACATAGAAACACAAATTTATTCTCTTCCACAGAGAGAAGAGGCAGCCAATGCTCTTATTTACCAGAAAACAATTAAACAGAGTCCTGGTTCTCAACCCTCCTAATGCAAACACCATTTTTTTTTTTTTCTGGAGCTGAGGACTGAACCCAGGTCCTTATGCTTGCTAAGCAAGTGTTCTACCACTGAGCTAAATCCCCAACCCCTACTGTGACCATTTAATACAGATCCTCATGGTGAGAGGACCATAAAATTTATTGTGAGCCACCATGTGGTTGCTGGAAATTGAACTCAGGACCTCAGAGAGAACAGTCAGTGCTCTTAACCACTGAGTTATCTCTCCAGCCCCCCCCCCCCAAAAAAAAGTATTTCCTTGCTACTTCACAACTGTAATTTGCTACTGTTATCCACTGCAATGTAAAGATCTGTGTTTTCTGATGGCCTGAGGCAACCCCAATGAAAGGGTGTTCAACCCCACTAGGAGTCACAGGCTACAGGTTGAGAACTGCTGTAGTGCTATGTCCTGTGAACTTTGATCATGTCTAACAGTGTATATTTGGGGCTAGAGAGCTGGCTCAGTGGCTAAGAGCCCAGAGTGCTCTTTAGAGGAACCACGTTTGGTTCCCAGCACTTACATCAGATGGCACACAACCTTCTGTAACTCCAGCTCTGAGAGATCCTGTGCTCTCCCTTGGCCTCTGCAGGCACCTGCATGTTCACATGTATGTGTACGCACACGAGTACATAAAGACGTAGGAACATAGACCTAACTAAAAAGAAAATATTCTTTTAAACTATGTACAGATTTAACACTAGAAGACCCACCAGGCTTAGGGAACGTTTATAGAAATGGATATTACCATGTCTTTAAGACATTTAGCAATATGTAGATGGTTATTGTTCAAACACGGAACTGATAAGTCAGAAATTGTGTGGTATGTATCGTGTGATGTGTACAGAACATGGTAAGTGGCTGTTCCCAGAGTTCACCTACTGCCCTGGAGTCATGATCATCTGTCCTTTTACATGTGTCTTGGGTCAAGTATTTTGGGAAATGGTTACATTTTGAAGTCAATGTGACAAATTTTTTTCATCTAGGCAAGATTTTGTGTTTTACTGAAGATCGATTCTGTGACCTTTTAGGTTTGTTGAAAGGAGAAAGTATATCTAACAGTTCAAGTACAAGAAAGTATCTACTCCGGCTGGAGAGATGGCTCAATGGTTAAGAGCACTGACTGCTCTTCCAGAGGTCCTGAGTTCAATTCCCAGCAACCACATGGTGGCTCACAACCATCTGTAATGGGATCTGATGTCCTCTTCTGGTGGGTCTGAGAAGAGTGACAGTGTACTCACATACATGAAATAAATAAGTAAATCTTTAAAAAAAAAAAAGTATCCACTCTCAGATATGAAAGAAGAGCTCTTATCTAGTAGTGAACCCCCCAGATCCAAGTTTACTTAAAGAGAACTTTTTAATGAAAGCATCATGTAGACATGAGCATGGTGGTGCTCATCTGTCTATAATCCCAAAATCTGGGAAGCAAAGGCAGGACTGCCTCAGCTTTTAGTCCTGCCCGGGGCCTTAGAAGGCCAGCCAGACTACATAGTCCGAAACTGTCAAAAATCACCTTGGTGGGGGCTGGAGATCCGAGCATGCAGAGGATCTGAGTGTGGTGTCCAGCACCCACATCCCGTGTCTCGCTGCTGCCTGCGGCTGCAGGTCCAGGACATTCAAAGGCGTTGGCCTCTCGCAGCACCTGCACATATGCCGTGGATATAACCTCACAAAGGCACAGGCACACATGAATATCTTTTTAAATCTTGATGTAAGTGGAAACATTTCTCATTCCTCTTTAGTGCAGTACCATGAAAATAGTAGATTGGCACATGAACTTTTTTTTTCCATTTGTAACCCCCAGGATTGCATAATCAGGCAGGAATCGGGAAGTAAAAACAATCACAAAATTAAACCAAGTGGCCTGTTTCCATAACTCCATCACAAGTTTAAAAGAATGATTTAAAAAGACAAACACATCAGCAGGTTCATCACATGTAAGGATTCTTTCCAAAGAAGTCATAATGACAATGAAACCAAGCCGCTATTCAGGTTTCTAGCTCCGTGCTGCACTTTAAGTCCCTGTGAAATGTGGCAGAAACAAAATAGCCCAGGCTGGCCTCAACCTCACCCTCCGAAGTGCTGAGGTGACAGGCCTGAGCTCTGGACTCAGCATCTCCCTGCCTCAGCGTCTGCTCCCTCCCTCAGTGTATCCTGTGGACATGTCCTGCATGTCGACCCTCCAAACCTTCCATCTTGCAAGAAGAAACTCTTGAGATTTCACACCCTCGTTCCCTGCCAGCGCCAACCCTGTTGGTTTCCATCTTCCTGTTGTTGACACATGGGTATCTTGCAGGTGGCATCATGTGTCTTTTCTTGACTGGCTTCCCTCTCACAGTGTCCTCCAGGTTCCTTCTCGTTCATCAGTGAGACTGGACACTGTCCTTCCACTTTTCCCCTTTCCCCAGCTCCGTTCTCTTAAGCACAGTCAAGTCAGTTGAGGTAGCTGTATTCCTGCTCTCAGAGAGCACTCTTTCCTGTCCCGACAGCAACAGCCTCACGTTCCATCTTCCATTAAGAGAGAAAAGCTTGCCAAACAAAAACAGAGCAACATTTAAAGGAGACAGACTTCGTACTTCTGTGGTCTTCCTACTTTAACTTCAGCATATGATCCAATGGGGCTATGTTTTTGTTTTGTTTTGTTTTTCTCTTTTGTGAGGGTTTCCCTGTGTAGCCAGGGCTGTCCTGGAACTAACTCTGTTGACCAGGCTGGCCTCGAACTCAGATATCTGCCTGCCTCTGCCTTCTGTGTGCTGGGATTAAAGGTGTGTGCCAGTGGAGCTCCCCTCCCCCATGACATCAGTATTATGGCTCTCCTGTGGGGCCAGAGGACAATTTCAGTTTGCTTCTTCTATCACATGGTCTCCAGAGGTCATGAGTCCAACCAAAAGCACCCTTACCTGCCAGTGGGTGTTGTGTTTTTTCATGTTTGTTTGGGGTTTTGCTGTTTGGCTTGGGTTTCTGGTTTTGCCAGGTTTTTTTTGTTTGTTTGTTTGTTTGTTTGTTTTGTTTTGTTTTTTGTTTTGTTTTGTTTCAGGCAAGGTCTCATTTAGTACAGGTTAGCTTTGAACTGACCTTGGTTGTTGGATCTTCCTGTTTCTACCTTGGGATGGCAGGTTTGGGCCACCAGCCCAAGCTACTGATATTTGTCATTGCCCCTCTCGTCATTAAAAGTTGACTTGGGAGGCAGCTGTGTTGTACCTTGACCTCTCCCCAGATGTTGGTTTTCTTTTTCTTCTTGTCCAGGCTAGAAACCGTGGAACAATGTCAGACAGAAGTTGTGGGCTTGGGTATCTTTGCTCCTCTTTTGCCGTTAACTAGGATGTGAGCCGTGTGTTTAGTAGACAGCTTATCAGACTGGAGAACTCCTTCTATTCCTGGAGTGTCTCTCTCCTAAATGAATGTGTGCACACATGGGGTATGTGTGTGTGTGTGTGTGTGTGTGTGTGTGTGAGAGAGAGAGAGAGAGAGAGAGAGAGAGAGAGAGAAGGAGGGAGGGAGAGAGAGACTGACCTATTGCTATTGCCTCAAGCGTGTGGCCCTCCTATCAGCTTCCTAGGTGCTAGGGTTCCTACCTTACCTTTGATCCTTATTTGTCCCTTTTATTAGCTACACAGGATGGTTTTTTTTTTTTCTTTTTTTTTTTTACTCTCATTCATCAGCTTTTTTATGGGACATGTGGTCTATGTTGGTCTTGACTGTGGGTGCTGAAGTCTCGTCTAGTGGGGGAGGAGCCCTGTTCATCTCTGGAGCATCCTCCCAAGTGCAGCAGACACCAAGTGATCGGACCGGGTAACCCTCAGCCCTGTAAGTCCACATTCCCCTTATGCAGTTTCTCTGAAAATGGATCATTTAAACCTAGACGGTGAGTCATAAAACCAGCATGGGTAGTAGGTTGAGCCTTTCTCACAGGCGTGTTCTATCTGGTGCAGGGACTTGGAGGATGGAGGAAGTTCTGTGTGTGTAAGGACCAGCAAATGCCCACTGTGGCCAGGGCAGAGTCCGGATTATGAAGGATGAAGCAAGAGGAAGGGAATCATATTCATGGGGGAGGGGGTGGTAGCACCTCGCCGTGTAACCCAAGCTGCCTCAAACCCATGACAGTCGTCATGCTTATCTCCTCGGTGTGGAATTGCAAGCATGAGCCACCACACCTGTCTACACTTCATTTTTAACACACTGATGTGATATTAAATGCTCATGAGCAGAGGGAGCACATAATCTGGTTTGAATCTCATTTTTCTTATTCTTATCTTGACTTTCTCTTACATTTATGAGTGTTTTGCCTCATATACATGATGAATGTACACCACGTGTGTGCCTTGTGCTGCTAGAAGTTAGAGAGTGTTGGATCCTGTTCAACTGGAGTTAAGGGTGGTCATAAGCCATCATGTGGGTGCTGGGAACCAAACTCAGCTCTTCTACAAGAGCAGCAAGCTCTCTTAACCACTGAGCCATTTGTCTAGCTCCCTTGCCCAATGTTGAAGAAAAAGCTTTGCAAATCAAAAAACTGGATCAGAGGGTTGGAAATATTTGTGTCTGACCACAGAGTTTCAGTTATCAATAGATGTTAGATAACCTTGGTAATTAGAAACCCTGTGGGGAGCCCAGAAAGTCAGGGAAGATTCTGGGGTGATTTCACATCTCTGTGTGTGAGTAGGATGCCCTGCTGTCCCACTTTGGGTAGTAGTGTATGCATACTGTCAGATTTCTAGCGGGGGTGAGGTGGGGCACATTTCCTTCATTTGCTGGTAGAGTTCTGTAGTCTGATGAGAGGTTATTAAGTAAGGTTTAGTTTTCTTTTGTGGCCGCAGAAGTGGGAGCACTTAGAACAGTCTTGCTGGTGAGACATGGGCTGACATCCTCTCACCCCATAGGAATCCAAGGACAGAGTAATAATACCACCAGAACCCAACCTGGTGAACCAGGGAGTCTGTTAGAGGTTACTTATAGGACCATGAATGACTCAAAGACTGCTTCATCACCAAAGGCTTGCCCCAACTTGAGTGACAGCCAAAAACAAAAAAAAAAAAAAAAAAAAAAAACAAAAAACAAAAACAAAAAAAAACCCCTGCTATCCTGGAACTGTCTTTACAACCCTGGAGCTTTCAGTTTGGCAGAGGGGAGAATCTCTTCCCCTCAGCAGCCCTTGCTGCTTGTGTAACAATAGGAAGGGAGGAGCCTTGAGATTCTGGTTAGTTTTGGGTACTTCTTAATACTTGTGAGTTGTTTGCATCCCTATCAGAGGATCCCTCCTCTAGAAAAGACTTTTTAACTTGGAGGAAATTGTTACTCAACTAGCGTCTTGCCACAGTATCCATCCAAGAATGCGAGAAAGACAGCCCAGGAACTGGAGGCTCATAGCCTCCTCACCCACAACTCATTCATGATGTGTCTACCACAAACCTCTTATTTTTGGACTCTTTATCAGGTGTTTTATAGAGAGATTCTGGGGACATTTCCCACCTGCCCTTTTGCCCCAGTCCCCATTTTCCCATGTCCACTTCTTTATATGTGGATATGCGCACAGCATTCAAGGACATTCAAACGTGAATACTGTAAATACTTATGACCAACAGTGTCATCTGAGATCAAATTATTCCATTCTCTTGTTTTTGCAGTAAACAAAGGGGCATCCTTTCATGAGAGTCAGAAATGAAGGTGGCCCGACAGAGCCTGTCTAGGTCAAAGGTCAGAAGACTGGTGGCCATGAGCTGAGCTCCTTAACCTCTGTGTTGGGTGCGCTGGTTGCAGAGACTTAGCAGCTATTCAGTCCTTGGCATTGACTTTGTGGCGTCAATTAGCATTGCTTCTGAAGTTAGACTCCAGGATCTCTCAGAATAGTGGAGGAGGAAAGGCAGCAGATGCTGAGAGAGAAGCTAGAAAGGGAGCCATGTTGATACTGGTGGGAAACTCTCTGTGGGTTTATGTGCATGTATAGAGCACACCTGCCTTGACCCCATAGTTGTTTAGCAACATCCCTCCTCCCCTGACTGCCTTCTAAACACACACACACACACACACACACACACACACACAGAGAGAGAGAGAGAGAGAGAGAGAGAGAGAGAGAGCGCAATGTAGAACCCTCCTTAGCTTGCAAAAATCTTCCTCCTGAGACATCAGTAATGACTTGTAATGACAGATTTAATGGCTTATATTTCTGCTGGGACCACCTACCCAGAGGCCACTCCCTGTTGACCTGCACAACCAAAGACCAAGCCTGAGCTCTCCCGGGTCCTGTGGAGCTGGGAGAGCTGCAGTCTGCTTTGGTTCAGCCTAACTTGCCACGTGACTCTGGCCGTGTTACTCATGCTCTCCACAGTTCAGGACTCCAACTTGTAACACAGGACTGATGGTTCTCATCTCCTAGCAACGTAGGGAGAACAAAGTAAATTATGGTCTTCAAGTGCATACACATCCAGGGGACAAGGGGGCTCCAAAATTCCAGTGTTTTCCTCTTGATTTGGTTAAGGTGTGAGGGTTTTATGGACTCTCTAGTGCAAGTCCTTAGGAGGCATTTACTCAGCAGCCTGAGCAAAGGCGAGCCCGCTTACTAAGGAGAGGACCTGCAAGTCTCCCTGCTTGGAGAATCTGCAGCGACTGGCTAGCAGCCTGGAGTGGAGGTGGGGCTGGCTAGGTGGCTTGTTTTGCTAACTTCTGGTTTCCCTTTCCAGTCTGGTCTGTTTCTGGGTCACTAGTTGGATGGGTCACAAGTTGCAGGAGAAAACACAACATCCCAGCTGCCGAAGGCTGACAGGTGGACACTGTTGACCGGCCTGCCCTGCCGGCAGGTGAGAGGGAAGTAGTGAGTGAAGAGGGCGGGGAAGACAGAGCATTGTCTTTTTATTACTGAGAGATTCTTCAAGGGAGACCGTTGGCCTCTGTGAGTCTGCCATCTGTACATGCTAAAGAACGAACGACAGGTCTCTTGTCTTCATCGGAGTGCCTCGGGTTCTGCTTCTAGCATTGTGTTTGTCACCTGATGTTGCTATACAAACATCCAACTTGACGGTTTAAAACAGGACTGTAGCTTTAAATTTCTAAGGCTGAAAATCCAGAAGTCAAGGTGCCCGATTAGCTATGTTTCCTCTAGGGCCACAGAGGGCTTCCATCTTGCTTTTCCAGCTTCAAGAGGCTAGCACATTCTTGCTTGATACAAGAATACAAGACTCCCTATCTTGGAGCCTCCGCCACGTGATAAGTCACGACAAGCTCTGGCCCCAGACTGTCCTATCTCCTGCTCTCCATCCTGCCGGCGTTTCTTCCTTGGACTTTTTCTTTCTAAACTTGGTGTTTTGTCTTGTCTTAGTCTGTGTGGATCTCACTGTGTAACTCCAGGCCGGCCTCAATGTAGTGACCCTCCTGGGACACTTCCGAATTCCCGGGTGTGCATCCCTGTGCTCAGCTTCCTTCCTAGACCTGCGAGGGACACCTTGGCATGGGGGGTTATTTCATGACAAGAGACAAAGGGCAACTACACTGTTTGTCAGTCTTAGGAAGTTTCCCTAGAACAGAAGAGCATCTGAGTTTGGGGGCTGTGGGCACTGGAAAGACAGAGTCCAGGCAAAGGAAGAAGGGGGACCCAGTGTGTCTGGTCTATAGGAGACACGGAGAACTAGGGCACCCGTGGCCCACATGCTGATGTGACAGCCTTCTCCTTCTCCCCTTCGCCTTTCCTGCAGGGCAACTTCACCAGAGGCCACAATGCTTCCCAGTCGTGCCTTTATTTCTAGTTTGGGGTATTTTCTATTGTTTGGAGGTTGCCTTGCAACCCATTTGCCTGGAGGCTTTAAACAATATAGAGTTTCTCTGCTGAGCAGCAACAGTAGCCAAGAGAGACCGAATATAAACTTTTAAGTCTATTTTCTCAGCGTTTGTACATCAGCAATGGCTTTAAACAGAGGATTGCACGCCCCCAGCTTGCCTCTCCTGGGGGAGGGCAGAAGGGTGCCGGGTGCAGAACACTGTGTGTACTCTTATCGTCTGTGCAAACGAAGGGACAAGCACCAGAGCAGGAAAACAAAACATCTGCTATTAATACACCCAAGTCCTCTAGCACATGGATTGGATCTGATTGTTTGTGAAAGGGAAAGATACTCTTTGACCCTCCAGAGCTCTCTTGCCAGCCAGGACAGAACTGGCAGAGGCAGTGCCCTCTATGATGGGAAAGGAATAGGAACCCAAGCTTAGCTTTGGACTGGAAAGAGAAGCCTTCAGACTTGCCTGGCTCAGTATGTCTGAAGCCCTGGTGGCTTCATTCAGAATGAAGAAGGAAGAAGGCCCTGCCCACTCAGAGGAGAAGAATGGGGGAGGGAGGTCATGGAAGGAAGGATTGTGGGAGGGGGCAACCAAGAGAGGGGCAGTGAGCAGGATGTAAAGTGACTATGTTTAAAAAATGGGCAATAAAAAAATAAGCGGCTGGGGGGGGGCAGGCTCAGGCAGAAAGCTAGGCAGGGAAAGAGCCAGAGCACCCCACCTCTCCATCAGACAGGCTTCATCGACTCTGCCATGTCTGTATTCAACTCCAGGAGCCAGGGATCCAGGCAGCCTTGCCAGGATCCTTAACCACTTACTTGGCAGTGAGCAAGGCTAAAAGAGGACAGAGCTGGGAAGAGACAAGAATGCTGTGGGGAGCAGACACAGGGTCCCCTTAGCCCTTTCTCCTCCCTGTGACAGTGTCCAGGCTGGCAAGAGTTACCTAGGTGTCTAGTTAATGATAAGCCTTTAGCTGGCAAAGAGCCAGAGGGAGGGGGTAAGGGTGGGGGACAGGAGTAAACACAATACCTAGTCCAGTAACTGCTGTGTCACCCCAGAGGCTCCACAGTGTCCTAACTGCCTGAAAGGTCCCCACTTATCAACCCACCAAAGTTAGGCTGCTGTCTTGGGCCCAGAGAACATTTGAGCAGCCAAGAGCCCCAGGCAGACACTGAGAGAAGAGGGCAGCGCTAGGAGGGCCAGCCCTCTCCAAGAACAAACAGGACAAAGGTCACTGTACTCACAGCCGCCCCTCCCATCCTGCCTGGCTCCTGTGCCACATGCCGCAGGTCGCCCTGGCATCGACACGCCAGGCAGGTACCTGCCGTTTCCGTGCCTGTTCGTCACCCCAGATCTCCTTCCCCAAGTGGGTCACAGTGCCATCCTAGTGGAAGCGATGGTGTCCAATCATTTTAAAACAGGAAAGCCATCATGTGGGAACCTGTCGAGCTACGCTTGCTTGCGACACCTTTCGATGGGAGTATATATGAGAGGAAAGAGTCTTTTAACAAAAGCCAGCTCCCTGGCCTGCCTGCAGAAGTAGCTCCCTGTGGGAAGGCGGCTCTCTCCGGGCTCCCTTAGAATCTAAACTGACTGACACAGCCTTGTTCTGCCATCCAGGCAGGCTTAGATTTGTCTCTCCTCCAGCAGCTCCAAATATCCACCGGGCTGCTCGTCGAGAATCCAAATAAGTTGGAGGCCACAGAGTTTGGCAAGAGTAGACAGACCTGGCACTAGTTAGCCGGAGACAGAGTAAGGGAAAAAAGGCTTGGGCATTGTGAGCCGCTGAGGTCCTGGCCCACGGCCTTCTCACTGGGTGGGTATGAGGAGACTTGCTGCTTTTTCTTGTCTGAGGATGGCCTCCAGGCCCTGAGATGATATGGGCATGTAGCCACAACACTCACCAAATACCGAACACAACACACCATGTGAATTGTCTCTTTGTTCTGTTGTTGTTTTAATTTATGTTTTGGAGACAGGGTCTCCTGTAGCCCAGATTGGCCTCAAACTCACAACATAGTTTGACCTTGAACACCTGGTCCTTCTGTCTCCATTTCCCAAATGCTGGAATTACAGATTTGCCCCGTCATGTCCAGGGTGGCGCCTTGTTTAACTTCCATGCTACCTGTGAGTTAGGCATAGCACTAACCCACCAATGAGTGAGGACGGAGACTGCCAGAAGTGGGCCAGTTGCATATGTGCATGCATGACCTGTCACTGTGACTTAGCCCCCTCTCTGTGAGGACAGGATTGGAGGGCAAGTCTTGCTGGGCTGTGGCTGTGTGCAGGCTTCTTAGAAGCTATGGCTCCTGATTTATGCTCCTCAAAGCTGTCTGAGGAAGTTGTTTAGTTTCTAAGGTGACAGATGATGAGGGCTGGGTCTTCTGTTTGCAGAACCTAGGGCGAGGGTAAGTCAGGACAGTCTCTCTCCTCTGGTCCCCATCGGCTCCACAGGCCAACTGCTGGGCAGTGTTTATTTCATCATTTTTAAGGTACTGGTCTTAAGCACAACCACTCAAAACTAATTAACTCCCTCCCTCCCTCTCTCTCTCTCTTTCTCTCTCCTCTGTCTAGCTTTCTTTCCCTCTCTCTCTCTCTTTCTCTCTCTCTCTCTCTCTCTCTCTCTCTCTCTCTCTCTCTCTCTGTGTGTGTGTGTGTGTGTTTGTCGATTCCTCCAGCTATCCTCCTTGTGGAGAGAAACCAAACAGGAGCACTTCCCACCCATTCCCTTTGACGTAATCAGCACCAACCAGAAACCTAAGACCCAGCTGAAGCCTGGCTAATGCATGTTCCTGTAGACACAAACACCTCCAGTGGCCACACCACCTTGGGTGGAGGGGTGCTCTGCACCCCTGCTGTGACCCCCAAGGAGCCAGCTAGCTGAAGCACTTATTGTACAGATTGGAATGACCACAGCAGCTTGCTCAGAGCGTGGGAAGAGGATGCCTGGGCTTAGAGTGTTTGTGTTCAGGGCCTTCTCTTTAAAAGTCTCTTAGCAAAGGAGGAGGGCAGAGGCGTTTCTACAGATGGGGAAGAGCCTCCCTCATGGGTAGCTCTGAAAGGGAAATTTTAGTCAGGTACCTCATCCCTGCCAACAAGTGTGCCACCAGCTGCCCCAGAGCCACTTAGGGTACTCTTGTCCCCTTCTATGGGTATGCAATGCTGATGGAGGACCCTGGTTCCCCTGGCTGTCCCCAGGAGCCACAAGACCACAGTCTAATGTCCCAGCTGGCCTGTCAGCCTTGCCCACACTGCTTCTGAATTATACTCACTGGCCACAGGCCCCAGCTCTCCTGTCCCTGTGCCCTGATGTTCTCTGGTTAATAAGCAGCTCACTTAAAGACACTGAGGACGCTTTGGAGAAGCAGAGAAAGCCTGTGGTTCCCTGAGTGCAGACCAGGAAGCCTGGACTTAGCCCAGGATCTCGGGGTTTGTTCATGTTCTCTACCCTTTGTAGCCTTCCTTGTGGGCTACAGGGGATCCCCACCCAAAAGCCGCAGTAGACAGCTAGGTGAGGCAGTGAGGTAGTTATTAATCACGGGAGGCGTGCTGAAGCCTGAGGTCCCTTCCTGGAAGAACTTTAGTTCTCTTTCCTGAGATACCAGATCCACGAGCTCCCTGAACTTCAAGCACTAACCTCAATCTCTCCTCTCCAGGCCCTAGCAAGTGCTGGGGTGGCTCTTCCCACATGCCTACTCCCCACCATCTGCAATCCAACCCCAGGGCTTTTGGATATGACCTTGAGAAGTCTCCATAGAAGGGAACACTGGGAAATGTGTGACAGACAACCCCCTAGTTACCACTTGCTAGCCCCTCCCAGGACTTGCCTATTCTCAAGGTCTTGGTCACCTTTAACACCTCCTGCAGGGATCCGCATTGCCAGCAGAACTGTTTTGTTGAAGCCCAGCAACAGGACGGCTGAACGAGAGATCTCTTGACAAATGCGTCTTACTTAATCCTCCCTGACTTGGCCTCAGGTTGCTTAGCCAAATTTATCGGACTCGGCTCGTGCCCACAGGAAACATTGCCTTTGTTCCAGGCATTGTGTCTGGATATGGGAATAGGGTAAACAAGGTGAAGGCCCCCGTCCTTGAGGATGGACTGCTCAGGACAAGATGGTCCACAGGTAAAGACACTGGCCACCAAGCCTGATAACCTGAGTTTGATCCCCCGAGCCCACGTGTTGGAAGGAGAGAACTGGCTCCCAAAAGCTATCTCATTTTCATTCATGTACCTTGACATATGCACATCTAAACAGACACATCCACAAGAAAGATTTTTTTAAGTTGGCCCACTGGTTAAGAGCACCAGCTACTGTTCCAGAGGATTCAGGTTCGATTCCCAGCACCCACATGGTGACTCACATTTGTCTGTAACTACAGCAACAAGGGACTAACGCCTTCTCTCTTCTGGCCTCCACCAGCACTGTGTACATGTGGTGGCCAGACCTTCAGGCAGACCAACCTTCAGACCTTCTATACACACACACACACACACACACACATACACACACACACACACACACACACACACATAAGCTAAAAAAAATTTTTAAATAAGAAATGAAGGAAGGAAAAAAAGAAGTAGAAAGAAAAAAAGAAAAAATTAAATTGTTAGTAGAGTCTAATTATAAAGGCAACCTGGAACTCACTATGTAGACCAGACTGGCCTTGAACTCACAGAGATCCACCTCCTGAGTGCTGAGATTTAAAGGCATAAAGGCACCATTCCTGGCAGAGATGGCATACAGAGCTTGGTACATAGGGCTGGGCCAATGATGACTACATTTGTTTTCTCAGAAGGATAGCATTTGCCAGCGAGCAATGGGTTAATGAAATAATATGGGGTCCTCGTTCTTCTATACCAACAGCTGTACACATTTGGCCAAAGTACCTCCTCGAGCAACATCTTCATGGGTAGCAATAACTCACTTAAGAGTACCTAAGGATGGGAAGACGCTCAGTTAGTGGGATGCTCTCCTGGCAAGCATATAAAGACCTTGGTTCGGGCCAATGAGATGGCTCAGAGAAGTGCTTCTCAAACCTTTTGGGGTCAAACGACTCTCTCACAGATGTCGCATATCAAATATCCTGCAGGTCAGATATGTCTGTTAAGAGTCATAACAGTAGCAAAATTATGAAGTAGCAATGAAAATAATTTTATAGTTGGGGGGTCATCACACCATGAGGAACTGTATTAAAGGGCCACAGTGTTAGGAAGGTTGAGAACCTCTGGCTCAAAGAGTAACGGTTGCTGCCACTAAGCATGATGGCTTGAGGTCAGTACCCAGGACCCATACAGGAGAAGAGAACCAACACCAAAAATATTCTTTCTGCCTCCATACATGTAGCGTGGTGCATTCATGTGCATAAACGCATACACAGGTAAATATAATAAAAAAAAGTGTTAAAGGCCAAGGTTTAATACCCTGCACCAGGAAAACTAGATGTATCAGCCCATACCTAAGCCTGGCACTCAAGAGAGAAAGGCAGGAAGACCAGGCGTTGAAGGCCATTCTCAGTGACATATCAAGGTGGAAGCCAACTTGGGAAATAGAAGACACTGTCTATAAGTTTATAATAATAGGGTTGTGTTCTACAAAGTGTGAGATTCTGAATACTATCCCCAATACCACAGATAGGTTGGTGTATGTATGTATGTATGTATGGATGGATGGATGAATGTATGTATGGATGTATGTATGGATGTATGTATGTATGGATGGATGGATGTATGGATGGATGGATGGATGAATAGATGGGTTGATAGCCATTAAAACCCAAGACTCATAGCAAGAGTTCAAAGTGTGCAGCCCCTGGGAAGCCCTGAAGATCCTGAAGCTCCAGGAAGACAGAGATTATTAAAGAAGCCAGTGTGCCCTTTATTAGTAAGGGCCCCATTGTCTCAGCTAATCCTTGAAGCTTGACCCTCTCTGGCTTGGTTCACATTCTCCCAGAGAAGAGCATTCCCTGATAAAGTGTTCCCTCCCTTGGTCCTCTGTGCCTCTTTATGGAGTGCTGGGAGGCACTGGGGCTGTCCACACTTAAGCCTCACCTGCCTGAGATGGGCATTCAGCTCCCCCTAATCACACTGCACAGCTCAACTGGCTCCTGACCACCCCCCCCAACCTCCACCCATCTCAGGCTTTGTTCCCTCAGCTCGTTAATCAAATTAAGGGAAAGGAGGGGGTTTAGATAGGGTTACTAAATATATTTCTGCTCGTGGGATACAGAAAACGAAGAGCTGGGGAGGAGGGGGGGTGTGAAATTCCTTAATGGAATGTGTCCTGATCCTCCTTTCCCTAGAACGAGCCTGCTTGGATCACCTCTCTGTGGTAAAGTATGGCCACTATCTCCTGAGATAAGGCCCTGTGGCATTGAGCCCACCCAGGGAAAGGTCTACTGAGGCCAGCAGACCCTGTGAGCTGGTCTGACCCTGGTCTATATATTTCACAGGACACCTGGCCCTGCAGGGGTGACTGGGATCTCTGTGGATGTGACATCAGCAGAGAAACAGCCAGAGGGCACAGGCCACAGGGTACACTGTCCCCACATCAGATCTTTTGGAATTTCATTTGGAATGTCTGTTTCAAATACATTAAACTGTAAAGGGGGAGAGAAAAGCCACCATGATTGCTGCCTAGTCTCTAGTAATCTGTCTGTGAAATACCTGCATCTGCATGCTTATTGGAAAGTGGGCTCACACACACCCACAATGCCTGTATACTTCTTATATATTTACCTTAACACTTTTGTGTTCCGTTCGCCAACATTTCTTCAGAAATACCTCTTTCTGACTTTATTTCACATTGATCTTGGGGTGGATGGATCCATGAGCCACAATGAATGGGTAGTGCTACCATGACCTTTACCATGTAAAGGTCAGAGGACAACCTGAGAGTCCAGTTCTCTTCTTCCCCCACGAGGGTCCTGCGCATCAAACTCAAGCCCTGCAGCAAGCCCCTCTTTCTGCTAATCCACTTTGCCAGGCTGTGGAAATAATTTCTAAAAAAATCATACTTTGGATCCGTCCCTTATCAATATTGCTCACACAATCTAGTCTCAGAGGCCAGGGACTGGTAAGAATGTTACGTACCATGTGACATGAAATCTTACAGTGACTCAGGCTAAAAGTAAGATGGTGAGGCCCAGGGAGGTGAAGGAACTTGTCCTTAGTCCCTAGGATCCTGCAACATGGGCACAAACTTTTAAATTAACATACCAGTGGCTTTTTTGTTTTGTTTTTCCTTTCCCCAGTGTTGGAACTAGATCCCAGGACCTCATGGGTGTCAGATAAGACGGTTGATACCAAGAATCTGTCTCCAGCCTCTCATGGCCTCTTGTGATATCTAAGTAAAATTCTCCATGAGTTTTATCATGAAGAGTAATTCTCGTACTGTTGGACATTTAACCCCTACCCACGCCTCTCCCTCCCACCCCTGCTCCCTGCCTTGTATGATTATCTTAGCTTTAAACCACCACAGTTCACATCACTTGCTATTTTTTTTTTCAGAACCTTTTCTTAGACTTGAGATGACTGAACGGTCCCTTTAACAGCCTCGTTACATATTACCAAGTGCCCTTCCCAGAAAGCCAGGGTGGCACTCCCACTGACTTGCGAAGTGCAGAGGAGATGGCCTTCTTTAAAAGCAGTCCCATTTGGTAGGTGGAAGTTCTTCCCCTCCGCTGTGATTTGCATTTTCCTTGATCTCCAGTGAAGCTGAACTTGCCTTTGCTCATTCATTAGTCAGTCATCTCTCCAAGAGAGTACTTGCCACGAGGCAGCTTTGTCACCACTGCCTGGCTCTCCCTCTGTTCAGTCTGCACCCAGTTACTCTAGGGAGCCCTGTGAGAAAGAACCCTTTTCCACATTCCATATACCCTGCAGAACTTTGGTCATAATATGGACATGCGCCATGGTTTAGACTTCTATTTCCCCCAACCCCACCCCAGCCAGCCACACCTGACTCACTTCGGGGCTCCTGCTGCATTGACACACCTCAGAGACAAAAGGGTCAGAGTGCAAAATTTCCCTTCAGCCTAATCTGCCATCCCCCAGGCCATCTAGAGGAAGGATTGATTCCCCCCCTCCCCCCAGGCAGCGACCAGGCAAGAGCCAGCAGGCCAGTGCCCTTGGCTTTCTCTTCCCAGGAAACTTAAATTCCTATTGCTCTCTGGGGAGGTGAGAGAGCAATGGGGCCAAAGAGAGGACCTCAGTTTCTCATGAGCCTGTGGCCTCAGCTGCCCAACCTCCCTACTGAGATTCCAAAGGGCTCTCCTGATCTTTAGAGAGGCCTGCCGTCCTTGGCAACACAGGGGCGTGTGGCGTCATCTCCCTTGGGTGTGTGAGCCCCTTCCTCTGGCTGATGTACAGTTGGTACAGAAGACACCACCCAGTGCTGAGATCCTCAGTGTCCAGCAGAATACATAGGGATTCCCCCCTCCAGGCTCCAGCTGAATGCCTGGCAGTGTCCCCGTGGGTGTGGTTCCTAAGCACAGTCACCCAGTCTTGTCTGCTACACCTAGAATTGTTAGCCTCAAGATTGGACAATCCGACCTTGATCTCTGTGGTCTACCAGATATATCCTCTCAGTTCCTTAGGTGGAGTCCGGGGTCAAAAGCCCATTTCTGTTTTCCTCGCCTGTCCCAGCCTGAGAAGACGAAGGGACTGGAGGGTGTTAAGTGCCAAGAAAAAAAGAATGTCAGTTGGGGAGGGGCAGGAATTAGAGCATGACTCAGCTCACGATGGCACCATTTTGCCAACACAGCACCAAGAGTGTCAAACATCCGAGTCCGTTCTCTGGCAGAGCAGCCGTTACACATCAGGGAAACAAAGGCTCAAAGCTCCATTCTGACCTCAACCATACAGGACAAAGCTGGGCTGAAGGGGCAAATGAGTGGTCACACCGCAGTTTCGTGCAGCACACCCGTGAACTCTGGCTGACCCAAAGTGATTGAGAGGCCTCACAGGGCATGAGCTCTCACAGGTGGAGTCTGCAGGCAAGGATGTAGATGTGAGAGGGATTTGTGGGATCTGATGTCCTCACAGTCCCAAAGCTGGAAATGCAGCAGCCGTGGTCAGGATCCTTCAAGCTACTAAAGAAGGCCTAAATGGGCAAGGTACCTAGTAGACTGACGGCCTGCAGGAGACAAGAGATAAAGGGTCATCCCAAACGGCTGGTTTATGCAGTCTTGGGGATTAGCTGGGAAAGTCCCGTCCACTGGCCTGGAAGCTCCCAGAAGCTGTATCACACTGGTGACGTTCCTTCTTCAGGGAAGCCTTGATATGATGTCAGATTATAAATCCCTTAAACTCAAGTGCTTATAGACACTAGTCATCCACAAGGCACACGTGTGAGCGGCAGAGCAGCAGTTTGAGGCTGACATGGGCTGTGGAAGTCAAGGAGGAAGGAAGAAGGACAACCTTACATAAACTTGGAGCCTTAATCCCAGCACTCGGGAGGCAGAGCAGGTGGACCTCAGAGTTCAAGGCCAGCCTGGCCTACAGAGCAAATTCCAGGACAGCCAGGGCTATACAGAGAAACCCTGTTTCTACTAGACACTATATTCTAAGTGGAGATGAAGGGTGTAAATAGGATAAGCCAAGAGAAGGAAACCCAGTCAGTGTGTTAGACTTGTGCTGTGGAGTTACTTTTCCTGATGCCCATAGTCTCCAACTAGGACTGAGGATGTAGCTCAAATACTAGATTGCTTACCTGGCATGTCCCCCAGCTAGGCTTGACCATCCCACCCCCAGCCCCAACACCACATGAACGTGCTCTGTGGCAAAAACTGTCACAGCAGCAATCTGAAGGTACAGGCCAGAGAACCTCAAGTTCAAGGTCATCCTGAGCCAAGAGGCACAGCTTCAAAAATGATAGAATAGGTCAAACTCTCCATAGGAATGCTCCTTTGTTTTAACCTTGGGAACCAGGGAGGAAGATGGATTTGTCATAGATTTCTTCTGTGGTGACACCTCACTTTCCCAAAGCTGATTCAGGACAGATCAGTTTGTTGACAGGTCCCACCCACCCTTGTTTCCAGCTGGAGTCAACCAGCCGGAGAATCCTTGGGCCAAAAGGAAGAGGGAAGTTTCTGCTTGTCTCCTTCTCCTTCATTAATTCTAGCCATCACTGGGACCATAGGTAACGCTCCTAAGGAAGAAGAAGAATGACTGATGGTCTCCCATGGCTCCTTCCATGCCTACCTCCATTCCAGCAAGCACCAGGGAACCCCAGAATATCCAGAGGTCTAAACCCCTGGTAGGGGCTGGAGAAGATGCAGGTGCTGGCCTGACTGACCCGGGTAGGAAGATGAGTTAGAAACACCATCCCAGGACTAGCAATGAGCCGACTCACCTGTCCACAGGGACACTGAAAGCAAAGGGTCTCCAGCTTTCTGGTCTGATGTGACATACAAAGGGAAGGTGTCTTTCACACACCCTTTCCTGTGACTTGAAACACATGTGACCCCGGAGGACAGAGGCCCCGACAGATTCCTAGGGTCACAGGCAGCCCTGAGGCTCAAAAAAAGAACCAAAAAAACCCCAAGATGACGTTTCCACAAAAGATGTAGATTCTGAGCACCTGCTCCTGGCAGAGCCAGCTTCCTCCCTTCAGTGGCCCCAGGAACAGAATGACAGAATGAGGTCGCTAGCTCCTCCTGACAGTCAGATCTCCCTCCAGAGGAGAAAGAGGAGGGAGAGAAGGGGAAAGTGGCAGTACCTTCCAGTGTTAGGGAGCTGAAGACAACCAGCCCAGGACTGGAGAGGGTTCAAGCCTTGGACGCTCCATCCTGAGCCTCAGCTGGGCTCTGTCTTGAAGCACCCTGGGACGCCTGACTAAGGGATGCACAGGGTGGGGCTGCCAGACTCAGGGCACGAACTCTAAGGAGTCAGAGTTGAATTGCAGGAAGGCTAGGCTAGCCCTGGTGGTGGGGGTAAAGGTTAGAGGCAAGGCTTATAGCGAAGGGTGGGGTACGGTGTTGGAAATCAAGAGAGAAATATCAGCCTGGTGGCTCAGGACTGTAATCTTGGCTGCTCGGAGGCTGAGACAGGAGGATCACAAGTTCAAGGTTAGCCTAGGCTAAAGGCTCTGTCTCAAAACATTAAAAAGGGTTGGGCTATAGCCTGGTGATAGAGAGCTCACCTAATGTGTGAGAAACCAAGTTCAACACCCATGTTGATGATGAACATTATACACACACACACACACACACACACACACACACACACACACACACGGAACATGTGATCTAACAATCCCGTTACTGCATACCTGGACAGAGAACCTAAGAGCAATGCAAGCTGCCTTGGAGAGGTGCCCATATAACCACCTCCGTTACAGTACCACTCACAATAGCTCAGAGGGAGAAGCCATGTAAGTGCCCGTCAGCAGATGGTTAAATAATAAATACCGGGAGACTCCCTCCCATTACTCCAGGGAAAAGTGATTCTCTTACCCATGTTTTAGGGATAGGGTGCTGAGGGTGAAACCCAGAGCCATCCCCCAAGCCTCTCATCTTTTTTTTTTAATGTATATATGCATGTATGTGTGGGTGGATGGATGGATTTTGAGACAGGGTCTATGTATCCTGAAACTCACTGTGTAAACCAGGCTAGCCTCAAAGTCAGAGGTCTGCCTGTCTCTGCCCACAACATGCTGGAGTTAAAAGTGTGTGCCACCATATAGGGTCTGTGTCCAGTCTTACTGCCTCTTGTTATGCCATACTCAGGACATCCCTGGGAAGACTGGAGGAGCAGTGAATCTGGGGGAGAAGGGAAGTGAGGGGTTGGGGTGGGTGGGGTTAGGAAGAGTAGAGGGAGATGAGGCTGTGGTCAGGACATATGAGAGGATACATAGGGGGTGGTGAGGGACACAGGACTAGTTTTCAGCAGTGTGTCCTCTTTCCTGGCAGGGTCTCTTGTTATCCCGGCTGCAAGTCTGCATCCTCCAGCTCCCAGCTCATCCTCCTGTCTCTGTCTCCCACCTCACGTCAGGGTGCTGGAATCACAGACACAGGCGACCTCATCTGGCTCTCCCCGAGGGCTAGGGTGGGCCCACACGGTTGCTCCACAAATGCTTTTGCCGCTTGTCTATTTATTTATGATTTTAATCTGCTGGGCTATCTCACTATCCCCTCGGACAAACTAGGAAGTGTGAACAGGGTTTAAATCGCTTCCCAGGAGGACCACACACGGTCGACTTGCAATGACTGCCGTTCTCTTACTTTGTTTCTCTTAGCCTCCAAAAGGTGAGCGTTTGGGGTTAAATCACCCAGCTGAAGAATATGCAGCTCACAGGATCGAACACCCCTCTGTGGATGAGGGGACATCCTCTCTTGAGGCTCTCCCCCAGCCTGCTCTTCTCTAGGCTTTCCCCTCCTCCTCACTTGCTCTCTGGTTGACATTTGGCTGTCTGTCACAGCTGCATTTCTTCTGAAAGAAGTACCTAGGGCTCCTGACCTGGGGTCTCGGGGAGGTAGGGCCTCTCCTTTCTTGGATTTCTACCAGGTTCTCATTAAGGTATTGTTCCTGGGTACAATGGGCTCCATGCTCACACCTTGATGTACTTCCCTTTTGGGGGCACATGGAGCTAGCTGGGCATTCATCATGCCCCTTTTTCATTGTCCCCGGAGTGGGAGGTAATCAAACCCTCTACTGGAACCGCAGGGTGAGCCAAGGTCACCAAGATGTGGTGGCATTGAGATGCCACCCCGCGAAGAAAAAGGACTCCATGGCGGCTCACCTTGTTTGGGGCTTTGTTTGCGTTGCCGTGCAATTGTAATGGAAAACGAATAAAAATAAAAATCCCAGGGCCCTTTTTGGCCAGCGCTTGGGAAGTTAATCCCATTGTCCTGGCCAAATGCCAACTCAGGTCCACACAGTCTGTCAGCCACTCACCCCTCCCCACCCCCACTCCCAACCCCTAGCTGTGATTGCAACAGCTGTCCATGCCCCACCCTTGGAAGAGGCTGCATTTCTCCAGGACTCTAAGGGGACCTCTCTCTCCTGGCCAATCTCTGGGAGGAAGGACAAGACCTGGGGTCAGGAAATTAAACTGCTGTTTGCTGCAGGGGAGATCTGCGTCTGAACTCTTTCACACACCAGAGTCACTGGCTTCTGTAGTAAACCGGCTTTCTGGAATCATGAACATCTTCCCAGAACTTCAGCATGGAGTCCCTCCCTTTGTTTTAGGCAGATTTAAAATGTTTCTGTATCTAAAGTATTTGGAATTTTTCTCCATAGGGCGTGCTGTTGTCTTCTGATGGCTTCCCTTAATGCTTAGCTCTCTTTCCACTATGAGATTTGGTTTATGATATGAGGAATTGATCCATACAAATTCCATACAAATGATCATCACAAATTCCACACAAATAATTATTGTGTGTCCCCAACAATCGGCCTTGGAGGAAGCAAATAGAGAAAAATGGAGAAATATTTTTTTCTCTTTAAAAAAAAACACTTATTTTTATTTTATGTGTATGATTTATTTGCTTGATTATATTTCTGTGTATCACACACTCGCATGGAGCCTGCAGAGACCGGAAGAAGGCAGGGGATCTCCTGGAACTGAAGTTAAAGTTTCGTGTAAGTCGCCATGTGGAACCCCGGTCCCCTACAAGAGCAGCAGGTGCTTTTAACCACTGAGCCAACTGTCTCTCCAGCACCAGCCCCCATCTCTTTTTCTAAACAGGCTCTTACTCCGTAGCCCAGGATGGCTCGGAACTCAGAGAGTAGCTTAGGCTAGCCTCAGACTCACGACAGTCATCCTGCCTCATCTTAAATGATGTGACCACATGTGTGTACCACACCTGGCTCCTGGATAGTGAGTGGTTTTTAAGTATGGGACTTTGACAAATGGTAACCGATCTGAGAACTAATTATCAGATTCTGGTGGTGGCGGTGGGAGAATAGAAATGACAATGACACCCGGCACCTGGTCTTAAGGATGGAAGGACATGACACGTGACCCATGAGCCTACCGCATAAGTGGAGAGTTTGCTAGTGATAACATCTGTCTTCCCAGCTTCTTTTCCCTTTTGGTCTTAATTAGCCTGATTTCGTGCGTATTTGATTGTTTGCTAGAATTTATGTGTCATTGAAATCCTTGCTGGAATGTCCCGTTTCTAGCTCAGGTTTTATATTAAGAAGCCAGTAACTTAAAAAAAAAAAAGGGGGGGTGAGATGGGGGTGGGGACACAGTTCAGCTGGTGAAGGACTTGCCCAGCATTCACAAGACCCTTGGTTTAGTTCCCAGCTCTGTATGAGCTGAGAATGCTGGTGCATGCTGGTAATCCCGGCACTCAGAGGGTAGAAGCAGAAGGGTCAGATGTTAAAGGGTAGCCTTAGCTACCTAGCACCAGCCTGGGCTACATGAGATCTAGTTTAAAAAAAAGAAAAGAAAAAGAAATATGCAAATAAAATCAGGCTAGGGAAGAGGAAGTGGGGACAGGTATTTTTCTTGACAACATTCCTTATGTGGGTACATGCTTGTGAATGTTGGGCTGTACCTCCAGCTCCTTCTTGCCTTTCCTTGGGTCAGAGAAGGCTTTTCCAGGATGTGCTTTGGCCTCAAAAAAACGTCCCTTCCGTCAAGTTGCCAAGGCTGATCTTGGGGGGGGGATACCTGAGATTAGAAGAGAAAGGTCTGCGTGAGGACTGATTACTTGGGGGTGGGGGTGGGGGCTGGCCTTGCTTTTACTGCCTTCCAGGAAGAAGGAGGGGCTCTGCGCTCCTCTGATGAGTCATGGGAGAGAAACTTCCAATGTTTGCAAACATCCCCAGGCCAACCCTCTGCTTCCCAAGGCTCTGTGCAGCCTGCAGCAGGGCTCTCTGGGCCCACCTGAGAGGACCTCAGGAGGGAAAGTCAGCCTGTGAGAGGTTCTGTCTCCACCGGTGGTGGGAAGCAGCCAAGGGAACAATGGAACAGTTGTATATCTCGGGACTCCAGCATGAGAGGCACAGGAGAGAACCTTCTAAAGGCGGTTCCGTCTACAAATCAGGCCCTGCCTGGGGTGGTACAAGAAGGTCATGGGCAGGGAGTAGGCTTTTGAGGCAGCTCAGTTGGCGAAGTACCTGCATCGTAAATGAAAACCACAAATTACCCTGCCCTTTCCCTAGAGGCCTGCCCTTCTGCAGGTCTCCAGTGGATCCCAAACCCCAAAGTGGATGACTAGACCCACGGGTGAAGGGTATCACAGAAAAGAAGGCAGGACTCGGGAGGAGGAGTCTGCAGGGGTCTTCCTCTCCAGGGGAGATGAAGGAGAAGGAGACTAGAGAGGAGCTGGTGGTTTGCTGGGATCTGCAGTGCCTCAGCTCCACAGACTGCTGGAGCCAGATGGAGCTCATGATGCAGGCACCCAGATGGAACGGATCAGGCATGTCAGACACACTTCTCTCAGGATACACAGTGTTTCCCTCCTTCCCTCTCGTCAAAATGAGGAATCACAAGGTGACTCGGGCCGGCGGCCAGACCCCTGGGATTTGTGGAGAGCTATCGGGTGGCTAGAACAGGATTACAATAGACACCGAAACGCGCTCCCGGGTCTACCAATCACTCCGCTATTGTGGGACATCCAGGGAACCAGCTGGTCAACCTTGGGAAACTGTCCACAGCAACCCTATCTGTTGCTTGCTCTATCTGTCCTTGGGTTCCTGCCAGCCTGAAACTCTACCTGCTCACTATTGCTACTCCTGCTGGGGAGCAGGGCCTTGGCCTCAGCAGGGCCCCCAAGTCTCCAGCCTACCTTGGAGAGTCTCATCCTTCGCTAGCGACACACACGCTAGCGAGTGTGTTCCTTACTTTTCAGTTGGGCTAGTAGACTGAGTCCTCTCTACACTTAAAGAATTTAAACAGTTAAGGTCTAAGTACCCTGGGAAAACTAGAGGGGAACACTGGACCAGGTTTGGGGGGGCAGGATTGAGAGGGGCAGGGAGGACAGAGGAGAGAAACTTTAGAAATGTTTCCACAAAAATCAAAGAGCCAGCCGATGGAGGCGGGAATTGTCGCTATATTTAAAGTGCATTGCCCCGTTGGGAGCCAGAGCTTTAAAACCCGTCCCACAGTACTTTGCTTTGCACTGCCCTCCCCCCTTCTCCCCCCTCTCTCTTTCTCTCCCTCTCTCCCTCTCTCCCTCCCTCTCTCTCTCTCTCTCTCTCTCTCTCTCTCTCTCGTTCTTCTCTTTTTCTTTTTCTTCCCGAAGATGGCAAAGCTTTGGGCCACCCCACCCCCACCCCCAGAGCAGCAGCTGCAAAGAGAAAAGGATTTTATTGATTAATTAGATAAGTGCTGGTACCTGTGGCCCGATGGGTGCTGTGCTAGATGCTGAGGACACCAATGGGAGAGCAGTAAAGGCTCTCAGAAACAATGGTCATCATACTTTTTTTTTTTTAAGATTTACTTATTTATCATCACATTTTTAAAGAAAGATTTACTTATTTATTACATATAAGTACACTGAGGACACCAGAAGAGGGCATCAGATCCCATTACAGATGGTTGTGAGCTACCATGTGGTTGCTGGGAATTGAACTCAGGACCTCTGGAAGGGTAGTCAGTGCTCTTAACCACTGAGCCATCTCTCCAGCCCATCATCACAAGTTTATCTGACCACTTATTATTACCCACAGCTCCTGCTGTCCTGCACCTTAAAACTTATTGTGAGAGGTGACGATGGGTGACATGCTATATTATTATTCACACGTGAGTGTGCCCATTTGCTATTCCTTCTGCCCCGAGGAGGCTGAACTTCTTGGCCCCGAATATTCTGTATTATTTATGGTTTTCTTTCCTAAAGGACATGGCCTCTCACTTACCCTTGTCACCCTCACATGGGGGCCCATGGCTTGGATTCGTGGAGATGTAGGCTGGCAGCTGAGCTTCTCAGTCGGGACGTGGAAATGTGTGTGTCATGTGTACGTGGGTGGGGTTAAAGCAAAGTCAAAAGGAGGGGTTGAAGATAGTGAGGAATGGCAGGCCCCGGGCCTTGGGACACCAGATATTCAGAGTTAAGGAGGGAGAGAGGAGCAGGCTGAAAAGGAGGCTGAGTTAGTGTGTTGGCATGGGTACCTACTATTGTGTGGGTGAAGCTCTATGAGCCGAGGCTAGCCTGGTCTACACAGTGAGTTCCAGGATAGCTAGGGCTACCTTGAGGGGAATCCTGTTTCAAAAATAAGTAAATAAATAAATGTATAATTTTGCTAAACTAATGAGTTACAGACTGGAGTCCCTAAGAACTGCATCTGCCACCACCCGAGACAGCCAGGAGGTGGAGGTGACTTTGCCTGTGTAGTCAGTCTGGACTCCCAGGAAGTCTCACGTCACAAGCCTCAGCTGAGAGGTGGAGTTTCGAACACTCATCCATGAAAAAGACACTCAGTGATGCCCAGGGTGTGGGTCTGGGGATTCCAGAGAAGCTGTTCTGGTAAGTTGTTCAGATATCTTAGATGTTAGTTTTTGCGGCACGCAGAAACAACGGCGGTCACAAAGCGTGAGTGTGTGTTTGGTGGCACAAGTCATTCTCGAGCGAACATGTCTGTCTCCACACAAAGCCTGAGACAGTGGCGGTTTGGAACCTGCTGTGGACAAGGACTCCTGATTAAATTCTCTCGTTAAATTCTTACGGACACCCGAGAATGGTGGCACCCATTGTGAAACCTAGCATCCGGACCCCGAGTCCAAAGGACCTCGGATCTGCAGCCGGCCAGCGTTTCCCCAGCCACCATTTCACCCAAGCACGCAATCGAGAGGCAGCAGATGGGATCCCGTCAGAGGTCTTGGCTCCTTCTGGACTCTCAGTGTAAGCATTTTATGATGCCAAGTTTGGTCCTGGTGCTTAAATGGGTATTTGTCATAGAATATGACCTTCAAGTTACATCAACCAAGGGAAGGGCTCCAACATTATGTGACAGACCGTCAGGGGATAAGTAGGCAGAAACACTCTTAAGGATCCTTACTTTCTTGGCTTTGGAACTTCTGGTCAAGATGACTTATAACAACTGAATAATCTCATTCAGTTGATTAACTTTTTTTTTTTAATTTAACTTTCATTTTATTTGCTGTGGTGGTTTGAACATGCTTGGCCTATGGGAAGAGGCACTGTTAGAAGGCGTGGCCTTGTTGGAGGAAGTGCATCACTGTGTAGGTGAAGTTTAAGGGCTCCTAGTGCTCAAGCTCTGTCTATTGTGGAAGAGAGCCTCCTCTTCTTCCTGGTCCTTTCCTGGCTGCCTTCAGATCAAGATGTAGAACTCTCAGCTTCTTCTTACCTGTATGGTCCCGTGCTTCCCACCATGATGATAATGAACTGAACCTCTGAAACTGTAAGCCAGCTCCAATTAAATGTTGTTCTTTATAAGAGTTGCCTTGGTCATGGTGCCTCTTCACAACAGTGGAAATTCAAACTAAGACATAAGCATTGGTTTGAGAATGTCAGATCCCCTGGATCTGAAGTTACTGACAGTTGTGAGCTGCCATGTAGTTGCCGGGGATTAACTCGGGACCTCTAGAAGAGCACCTAGTGTTATCTTTCTAACACCTGATTAGTTATTTTTAATCTGGAATGAGTAGCTAAAAGATCTGTTGCATAGTGGCACAGTCATCCTGTTTGTTAAATTATATGTAAATCAAATTTGAGGTGTATCACTAAAACACTGTTTGGGGTTAGGGTTGGAGAGGTCTCTGAGTGGTAAAGAGCAGTTGTTGGTCTCTTCACAAACAGTAAAACCCTAAAAACACATCTTAAAGGCAAGACACGCATACACAAAAAATAAATCTTTTTTTCTGGTTTTTCTTTTATTGAGAATAGATTTTTTTTCATACAATATATCCTAATTATAGTTCTCTCCCTCTACCTCTCCCAGTCCCCCCCCACGTCCCCTGCTCTCCAGATTCACTCCCTTTCTGTCCCTCATTAGCAAAGAACAGGTTTCTAAGAAATAGCAACCAAACATAACAAAGTCAAATATAAGATGAAACTATCATTTAGAAAGTGGAATGTCTCACAAATTTGCATGTCATCTTTGTACAGGGGCCTTGCTAATTTCCTCTGTATCCTTTCTACTTTAGTATATTTGTTGCCAGACCGAACACAAGTCTAAAAATTTTTAGAGAGAGAGATAAACAATGTCTTGCAGAGGACTTTTAGTTCTTTTACCAGCACCCATGTTGGATGGCTCCCAACAAGCTGTCTGGAGGACCTGATGCCCTCTCCTGGCCTCCTTAGGTACCTGCACTCAATGTGCACATATCCCTGCACAGATACACACACAAACACTAAATAAACCTGGGGGCTTCAGACGTTAAGAACACTGACTGCTCTTCTAGAGGACCCAGGTTCTAGTCTCAGCGCCCACATGGCTGCTCACGATCATCTGTAACTCCAGTTCTGAGGACTCTGACACAGCCTTCTGGCCGTCACGGTGGTACCTAGGCATATGCGAGCAGAACATTCATTCCCATCTTTAAAAAATCTTTTTTTTTTTTAAAGACTGCTTGAAGATAAGACTAAAAAAGATCATAATAAGCACAAAAAAAACATTCAATTATAGGCAGGGCTCAGTGCCTGGGACAGAAAAATCAACAAGCTAAGTATACCATAAATAGATTTAACAAGACTGTGATTTGCACGAAGACTACTTGGTTGGAGTTCACTGCTAATACCGTGTAAGTGGAAGAACAGAGGTGGGTCAAGCTCAGGCGGGTATGCTCAGCATTGGCCATGTCCAGAGAGGCTGAGGGGCTACAGGAAAACAGCCCAGTGCCCAGCTGCTCTTTTTAGTTAGGAAAGATCTGGAAATACTCAAAGGGATCATATAAAGAGGGATTTAAGCTTGTTCAAGGTGGTTTCGGAGATCCAAATAAGAACGGATGTAGCTAGGAGAAGGTGGACTTGGCCCACAATGGGGCTGCTTTAATGATTGGAGCTGTCCAAATATGGAGCAGGCTGCCTCTTGTGGCCCCCACCACCTCCCAGGAGGCCTGCAGAGGGCTGAGACCTGGCCAGGCCTCTTTTGCAAGTCACCTCCTGGCTTTTCTATCTGAATGGCTTTTTTAACTAACCTGCTTTTTGTCAGCTAATGTCCTCTTTTATTCGTGCCTCTGAAGGTCTTTGATCACACTTCATCTTTCTGCATTGCATGCTGTGCCTTTCCATCTCTTCCTGTCCTCAAGTGATTAAGTATGTGGTTATGAGCCTTGTTGGAAGACAGTAACCTTTCTTATTAAACCCTTGCAAACAAGGAGCTGAATACAGCATTGCACATGAAACAAACTGAGCCCCAATTTGCTTGCTCTCTCTCTTTTAAAGGCAGGTTCTCACTAAGCTGGCCTGGAATTCACTATGTAGAGCAGGTTAATCTAAACCTTATCCTCACCTGCCTCTGCCTCATGAGTGCTGGGATTACAGGCGTGTGTGACAACACCATGCCCATTTCTTCTTCTTTTTAAGTCAGATAAACCCTTTAATTTGTTGCTCCCAACTTTATCTCTACATAGAAGGAACCAGGGACTCAGACTTTAGGAGTCTGGGTTCATGATCAGTTTTGCCAGCTTCTAAGCAAGAGGTCTCAGAGATAACAAGAGGCTGAGGAGACAAAGACCTAGCCCGTATGATCATAAGCCTGGGGCCGATGTTGAGCTAAAAAAAATTATACTATTAGTTTAAGAGAGCATTCCAACCTTCAGTAAAAAGAAACAACTTGCAAAGAACATTCCAGAAGGGTAATGGAATATGGTAGCAGTACCCATGAGACTATAGGCCTCGTTTTGGGGAGCCCGATAAGGCAGTTTTGCCTTCTTTTTGTTTTAAACCTAACCTTCACAGCCATTCTCATAGGCGAGTGGTCCAGAGGCCAAGATAAATAGTTTATTCATGAATGGAAAAATCAATAAGCTGGAGTTGAGCAGACATTTGCTGAGGCCTTTGTGCTGGCACAGCCCCTTTGCAAGTTACTAATGGGTTGAGGAGGGCGGACTCTCATTCATTTAAACAGTAGGTACTCAAGAAATGATGAGCAGATGCTGGGGACTATGCTTTGTACTGAGTGTGGACAAGCTTTGTTCTCATGGATCTCAAATCCTGATGTCCTACGATAGGAGGCAGGCAGTGAGCAACTAAATAAAATACACAGCATATATTCCATAGATAAGTGCTGGGGGAGGAGGGGAGATCCTTGGATAATGTGATAGTGGGCTTACTGGAGAGGGGAGCAGCTTTAGACAATAAAAGCATCTTTCAGGAGGGGACTTATAGATGAGGAGGATGGCCCCAGGGAAGAACCAGGAACTGGTGTTGTAAGGTGCACCCTACAGCCCGGAAAAGAGGGGGCTGCAACAAAAAACACACAAACAAAAAAGGAAACCCAGTGAGCATCTCAAACTGAGGGAGGTCATGACCTTCCTGCTCTCAGTGCCTCTTGCTCTTGGTGTGATAACCAGGAAGGCAGGCAGAACTAGGAGGAAGACCCACCAACTCTCCATCACCACACCCCCATCTCCCAGTCACCTGATCCTCCTGAAGAGGCTGTGACCCAACCAGTTTCCACCTTGCTTCTAGGGAGTGTATTGCTATACACTAGAATTTTTGTTTGTTTGTTTCGTGTAGGGTTCTGTTGGTCCTATTCCAAGTATCAATCAGAATGGCACGCCAGCCTCCACTCCTTGGAAATAATTAAATGAAATGACGTACTTGATTTTTTTTTTTTTTTTCAGCACCGTGATTTGCATCTGTTGAAGGAATCTAAAGTCTTGAGGCGGAGCCTTGTGGGACGTCTCAAGTGATGGGGGGGGGGGATGCGCGTTGCTAAACACTCTGCTTTATTTTGCAATCTATTTCCTTTGTGAAGCCGCTTTTTGTGAAGATATTCGTGAATTCAATTCAAAGGTCCTCCTCCCTGTTAAGTATGACTTCCCATCTTCCTTTACTTTTTAATTTTATTTATGTTTTAGACCAGGTACATCGTCGAAGGCTGGTTCAAAACTCCTTAAGTGTCTGAATATGACCTTGAACTCTTGATCTGGTTGCCTCCACCTCTGTGTGCTGAAATCACAGGCGGGCACTACACTTTGGCTCCGAATGGCCTCTTTATATTGGCAAAATTACCTTTCATGCTAGGTTCTGTACAGACCTCACCGACACAACAGATGATCTGTAGTTTAAGAACAGATTTGGGAATGAAGGTTCCTTCTCTCCAATTGGGGGAAGTGGAAGTCTATAAAGCAGCCTTCATTTTGAAGCCAAAGCCAAGCTACCTAGCATAGGCGTAGCTGCTACAGCATAACCTGTGACTTCTATGCAGACGTGTGTCAAAGGCTGTGTGAGCTACTAAAAACGAAATAAAACTTCCTCCTTCCTCCCCCAAGAGTGGGATTCCCTGTCGGGGCACAGAACCCACAGGGGAAGGAAGGTCTGGTGTTGGCGTGCGATGGAGATGGGGCTTTCTGTTGGGGGTGTGGAATGCGGTGTTCCCGAGGCGACAGATGAGCGCTTTTGGCTGTGTGGGAAGGGAACTGCGGAATTCCTCCCCTCGATTGCTGAGGGGGGCTCTGAAGAAGACATTAGGATGCAGAGCACGGCTCGCGCAGTCCAGGGCGCGGAGGCAAGCCAAGGACACCACTCGGTGCGCGCCTCAGCCCCCGGCGTTCCCGCGTCTCCCTGCCACCGCGCTGCCCCAGGCAGTCCCCCTCAGCGGCGGGACAACCAGCATAAAAAAGCGCCCACCCGTGAGCTCCGCGCTCTTCTCTTGCGCGCGTACTAAACGGGAAAGACACGACCTCGGAAGGTCGGGCTCGCCCTCCGCCCGCCCCGGCCGCAGCAAGCACAGCGCGGACGCGGAGGCGGCCTGCGCGCGCACATGCGCGCGGCCTCGATCCGGGTTACTGGGGGCGGCGCGCGGGAGGAGGCGGGGCCTGCCGGCGGCGTGGGCGCGCAGCGCGCGCGCGGGAGGGCGCCGGGGGAGGGGGCGGGGCTGCGCCGCCCGCGCCGCGCTGGGCTCTCTCGGCCAATGAGCGGCGTCCACATGCCGCGGCGGCGGCGAGAGGGGAGGCAGCGGCGGATAAATGCTATTAGAGCAGCCTCCGCGGAGCCGTCCCCGACGCCACCTCCCGTCTCCTCCGCCGCAGTTTCCTCTGCCGCTGTCGGGGGTGCAGAGCTGAGGGGCTCGGGCAGGCGCGCCGCGCAGCTCCTCTCCCGTCGCCTGCCTCACTGTCCTCCGCGCCGAGGGCTCGGCCGGGCGCCCCTCCTCAGGCGTGCGGGGTCTCCTCAGCGCAGCGCCGCGGCCTGTGCTGCCTGCGGCCGGCTGGTAGACACTCGCGGCGGAGCGGGAGGCTCGCAGCCCCTCGGACGGGCTCGGCGAGGCCCGGCCGCGTGCGGCGGTTTCTGGGGGTGGGGGCTCGGGTGATTCAGCGCTCGGTCAGGCGGAAGCGGCCGCCGCCGCGGAGGAAGAAAAAAGAAGAGGGGACAGCTGTCCGTGCCCGGGCGCCCGCGGTGGCACGAGCCCGCGGCCCGAGTGCGAGGCGGAGGCGAGGAGGCCGCGGGGACGCGAGGCGAGGCCGGCCGGGGCCCCCGCAGCCATGGAGAACGCTCACACAAAGACCGTGGAGGAGGTACTGGGCCACTTCGGTGTCAACGAGAGCACGGGGCTGAGCCTGGAGCAGGTCAAGAAGCTCAAGGAGAGATGGGGCTCCAACGGTAGGTGCGGGGCGCCGGGGCTGCAGCGGCGCGGCGCGGGCCCGAGCGCCAAGGAAGATGGCTGACCCGGCTCCACCTCGTGGGGCTCGGCTCGGCTCGGCGCCCGACGGCTGCGAGAGGCCGGGCGGTCCGCGCGCGGGTCCGGGCCATCGCTGACCTCTAGGGGTCTCGAACCGGTGACCTTCTGGCGCTCAGCAAGCCAAGGTGGGAGGGAGGGAGGAGGCTCCTCCTGCGGCTGGGCTGAGTTCCCCGCGGATTTATGAGGCGTCGGTGTTGAGAAACCCTCCGACCATTTCTTGTACTCCCCAAAGTTGCACATCTGGCAGAAGTGATGACCCAAGCTGAAATGACTGCATGGTCATTTCTCGGGGTATCAAAGTGGAGAGAGATCGTTGAACGTTCTTATCCCTATATCTGCCTATCAGACAACGATGGTGGTGAATTTAGCAGTTTTTATAGAAGAGCTAATAAAATGTCTTCATTTTTTTTTCCGTTTTCCTCCTGACACGTTGCCTGTCGAATTTCGGCATTCTAGAATTACCGGCTGAAGAAGGTAAATACATATTAACATGTTATTTTAGAGAGATGATGTGTGTGCAGACGCCAACTGATTGATGTTGGACAATGAAACTTTTTTTTTTCTTTTCTAACAGGAAAAACCTTGCTGGAACTTGTGATTGAGCAGTTTGAAGACTTACTAGTTAGAATTTTATTGCTGGCAGCATGTATATCTTTCGTAAGTATTTTTTAAAAATTATTTTATCTCCCCTAAGAGTTGAAAGTATTTCGTTGGTACACCAGAAAATAAATAATGGCCACTGAGTTTCCGTGTTTAAAAATAATAAAACAAAATAATCCAAGAATTAGAGGAAAAGATGCTAGAAGCTGTTTTGATAAGGTAATACATGCTTTTACAGCACAGTGAGAAATGGTCCCTGACTGCAGGGTCTCTGAAATTCTTTTGCCCTACCAGTTTTTAGTATCAGGAAGTTTCTCATTGCAAGGCCTTTTCATTGGGGTTCTTCCATTTGCTATCATGTAAGATCACACTAAGATGGTGTTGGGCACTTTGTAAGTAGAGCGTACAAAAGGAATATTCCAGTTCTGCCTTCCTGGTAGTGGCAAGGTGACAGTTGTTCCTGACAGTGACAAGAATGATGACGGCAGTGATGGCACCACTGTTGACCAAATTTGGTCACTGACCTTTAGGGTGGCATCTAACCTGGACCCCTGTCTTGAGTTATTCCTAGACTGAGAGAACAAAGTTCAGTAGTCTTGGTTTTAAATATTAAAGAGGGAATGAAGGCAGAGGTGGGGTTTTTTGTTTCTTTTTCTTTCTTGTTCTGTATGTGCTTGAGCCAGTGTGGTTGCTAAGAAACTAGTGAAATGCAGAGAAAAACTAAGAAAGGTGGCATTTTACTACCAGCATTTTTTCCTCTGGGTAGTGGACTTTATAGTTTTTTTTTTTAAATGGTGATAGTGGTATCCAAATGTTCTTAATCTTCATAACACACACAAAACTTCGTCCTTAGAACATTGTATTCTTATACTGTGACAGGAAGTGAAAATCATACAGTACTTGTATTAGGTTTCACAAAACTGGTAACTGTATAGTTTCAATTATGAAATCACACGTGAGTCTGACCCAGAGGTTCTGTGATCATGGCCTCTATGAAAACATTAGCATAGAGATTGCTTAGAGAACTTACTGAGCTCAGGTAAAGGGAAGATTAATTTTTAGTTATTTTTAAAATAAATATTGGCAGCAAAGGTGACCTTTAGGAATGATTGTGTACATGAATTTTGTCCTGAAACCTCAGTTTGTCCTGTTATCTAAGTGTTGTGAGGCCACTGAAAGTTCAGCTATTAAGACTCTTACGTGTGATTTTCACTGAATAAAATTTAGACTCCAATAGCAAGTTATTACTCTGTACTTCTTACATATGTCTTTTTGTGGTTAATTTTTTAAAAAATATAATTTTTAAATGGTTGATTCATTTGTAAATAAGATAAATGAAGCTGATTATAGTTTGAGCATGTTGCCATGTGCTACACTAAATTATATACTTGGGGGTTGTTTAAGGTTTGTATTTATGCAGGCTACATAATTCTGGAAGTCTGCTTTGGCAGTTAAATGTTGGCATTCACTAAGGCCATCAAGGACATAGAATTAGAAATTAACTAGCTTGGTAGATACAAGCTGTAGGCAAAATGCATCCTCGCTGGTTTCTTTCGTATTGTTATTTGAAGCAGCCTTAGAAATGTGCCTCTTTCTAGTGAACAAGTTACTTGCTATTGGATTTCAGAGGGTTTCAAATTCTGAGTAGACATTTTGACTTTTTATCAAGCAGAATTAATGATTATATATACATTTTACATTGGAGTAATTAGGAATTTATTACTTCTAATCATTTTCAAATTTTAAGTGTTTTGACTTTTTTTGTAATAGTAGACATTGCCTGTTAGTACTGTGTTGGTAGATATGAGTTCATTTTCAGTAATTACTTGGAATTCTTGCTCAGGAAATGAACTGTTACATTTTTGTGATATGAGTTGTTAAATGGCTAAAGAATAAGTGTTTAGGAAGTGCTTTTAATAGAATTCACTAATTTGCTTTAGTTTATTTGATCAAGGTTGTGGGTAGATGAAGATACTCTTGAGGCTGCTCTAAATTCTGTATCAGCTCTTGACCTTTAGTGTCCATGCTTACGTCTATATTAAAGCCTTTAAAAATAAACTTCAAGGTTGCTTTATTTCAAAAGAAAAAGTTCAGGAAGCTGAGGCATCAGTACAGCCTGGGCTAGAATGAGACTATCTTAAAAGATGGGAAAAATGAAAAATTGTGCTCTAGAAGATGGGTTTTGTTTGTGTTCTTTATTGAGGGTTGATGGTACTACATGGTACTTGATCTGTTCTTTCCTTTTTTTAAATTCTGTTACTGCCCATGTGTGTGCGTGCATACACACAATGATGGATGGGTATGCTTGCGTGTGTGTGTGTGTGTGTGTGTGTGTGTGTGTGTGTGTGTGTCTGTCTGTGTGTGTCTGTGTGTCTGTGTGTGCATGCAATGAATGAGTTTACTTGTTCGGGTATGTGGGTGTGCTTGTGTGTGAATGTGTGTGCAGAGGCCAGAAGTTGACATCAGGTGCCTTGCTTAATAATTCTCCTCACCTTATATACAGAGGCAGGGTTGCTGGATTAAACCCAGAGCTTACTGATTCAGCTAGTTTAGTAGCCAGCCTGCCTCTGCCTCTTGAATGCTGCAATTACAGCCAGGCTATCATGGCTTGCTGGCCTTTATGTGAATACCTGAGGTCTAAGCTCCAGGCCTTAAACTTATATTGTAAACACAGCCTGCCTAGTCAATTTTCAGTCCTTTTTGTTTTGTTTTTGTTTTTTGAGACAGGGTTTCTCTGTGTAGTCTTGGCTGTCCTTGAACTCACTCTGTAGACCAGGCTTACTGCCTGTGCTTCCCAAGTGCTGGGATTAAAGGCATGCGCCACCAGCATCTTAATATATCTTAGACTGGTCTCAAGCTCACTGTGTACAGCCTAGTCTTACTTGATCCTCTTGCCTCGCTTAGCCTCTTAGAAGTCAGGATTATAGCTTTGTGCCACCAAATTCAGCTTATTTTCATAGCTTCCAAATAAGAGCACTGAGTTATTTGTGGTAGTCAGTATATTCTTGCTGGCATAAAAGGAAAATCACAGTTGAATAGTCAGGTTCTTTTGTAGAAGTGAACAGGCAGTTCTCATAAATCATCAGATTCTCCTCAGGTTAAAAAGATATTAATGATTTATTTCAATTATCAGATTAGTAAACTGTTAACTACAGTTAATGTTTTGCTCTGGCTTAAAAAAAAAAAGCTGCATTAATGTTTTACACTTGTGGCCCATGGGGACATTTTAATTTTTAGTATCCACCAAAATTGTTTCTTTTAAAAAGGTCAATTCAAACATAGTAGTGTGTGCCTATAATTTTAATTAGTCTTTAGTAGCTAAGTAGGTGGGTTAAGAGTTCAAGGCAATCCTTGGGTATACAGTGAGTTTGAGGTTAGCCTGCAGTATATAAGACTGTCTCTGCAAAATGCATCTCCTTTTTCACATGGGTTAATTTGGAACCATTCATTATTTTTGTCTCATTTGGGTTTCCATTCTCTTAGGTTAGTAACCTTAAGTATTCTGCATATGGTTGCCTAATTGGAAAGCCTGCTCACTCTTCCCCTCCCCCAATTGAACACCTGACATACACACTAGGGATAATGGGGAACATGGGGTCTGTTGTCTTGAAGGGTACTTTTGAGAAAGTAAAGCAAAGGGGCTGTGACAAAGAAGTTGGCTATAGGGGAGAGAAATGCAGGCTTTTAGTGGGTGGTTGTGTAACCTTCAAGATCTGAAGGAGAGGCAAGTGTCTTTAGGGCTATGTTGGCATTAGCTGATCGGTCTAGACAGTAGTGGTACCAATGATGAAAATCTACGTATGTTTCTTTACTTGTTGCCCAAATTCCTATTTTACACTACTTAGATTCTAAAATACTCTTGTTATTGTTGAGATAGGATCTGTCTTTGTAATTCTGACTATCCTGGAGTCCAAGACTATAAAGACTATGCTGGCCCTGAACTCGAGAAATCCTCTTACCACTACTGGGTTGTATGTATCTTCAGAATCTTACATATAGAAATGAATTTGTTTCTAGGTTTTTGAGACATTGATGGAATATGCTATCTAGTTTTATTTGCTGGTTTCAATGATCTTCAGGAAACGTTTGTGCATTTTATGGTAATTGAAATTTTAAATTTTTCTTAAAATATTTTAAAAGTGGTTTGAAGAGGAAACATTAATGATTTTCCTCACTTTCCCTACTATAGGGATATACTCCAAGGACTTTGGTCCTCTGGGATCACAGGTGTGTATGGTCATGCTTAGCTTTTTGAAGTGTACAGAAGAAAATGAATTCTAATTCATGTTAGGGCTTTTGGTTTTGTTGTTTTGACTGAAGGGATTTTTGAATGTCACCCAAGATACTTAGCAAATCATTTATTGATAAATCTTCTGTGGTGTTTTTGTAAAGTTTTTAATTTCCATGTCTTTTTTTTTTTTTTTTTTGAGACAAGTTGTCTCTGTATAACAGCCCTGGCTGTTCTGGAACTCACTCTGTAGAACAAGCTGGTCTTAAACTTACAAGATCTGCCTGCTCTGCCTCCTAAGAGCTAGGGTTAAAGGTGCACCACTATGCCTGCCTTCTTACAACATTTTTAATATAAATTTTATTTACTGATTCAAAGTTACAGTACAAGTTTCCTAAGGTATAAGAAAAAAGTGCTTTTGATCTTTCTTACCCTCAGCATATGATGCTGCCATTTAACCTGAGTCCCTCCCTCACCTGATATGCAATTATTCTCCCACTAAATTATACTTCAGCTTCTGTGCTTTCTGGGTGGTCTTGAGAGTACAGCCTTAATTGAGTGTGGTGATACACAATTTTAATGCCAACACTTAGGGGGTAGAGGTGGTGGAATGGGTTTGTGGGAGTTCAAGGCCAACCTGGTCTATATAGGGAGCTCCTGGCCAGTCAGCCAAAGATATATAGACTCTTGTCTTGGGAAAAATAAGAAAGGGGAAATAAAAAAAAGCTCAGTCCACAATCCTGTCATACTATGACAACCCTCTTTCCCATGTATATAGCAGAACATGGCCCTTTTTGTATTAGAACAAAATTTGCTTTGTTCATTATTCTTATTAGAATTAGTAGTGCCAGGTAAAGTGTGACATGCACATAATACCAGTGTTGAGAAAGCTAATGTAGGAAGACTAATTCAAGTTAGAGGTCAGCCTGTCCAACAAAAACAGGGTAGTTAGGGGGTCTGGAGAGATGGCCTAGTGGTTAAGAGTACTTGCTACACTTATAGAACCTTCTTTAGGTGGTTCAAGCCATCTGTATTTCCAGTTCTGGGTGGTCTGACACCTTTGGGTTCCATAGATACCAGCACATATGATGTGCATATACATGTTCTCAGGCGCACACACACAAAAATGTATGGACATTAGTAGTGCCATAGTGTCAGGCCATTTCTTGTGATTTTGGATGGAATCCCAGACCCTCACATCTTCAAGGAAAGTGCACTACCACTGAGATAAACATTAATCCAGAGACTGATCTGTAAATTAATGTCAGTAGCAAGATCTCTGTCCTATACTGCTTCAGCTTAAAATGTGCTTAGTGACTTGGGATAGAACTGGCAAGTTTGAACCTTTGAATTTACTGCGGGGAGAAGGCACTGTCATTGTAACAACATAGTTTGGAGGGAAGAAGAAACTTTTTGTCTAAAACTACTGTTCCTCCTTTTCTTTCGGGTAGAGTGTTGGCTGCCTTTTACTCAGAGGCTAACCTAGCCTTTGCATTTAACTCTCTGAGCTCTTGTGTCATTGTTTCCTCACTTGTCTGGTATCACATAATGAGCATCATGAATGCACCAGAGCATCTTCTGAGCCCCTAGGGATGCAGCTGTAGACAAAGTCCTTAATGTCCAATCTAGACTCAAAGATTATTATAGACATCTTTCCTTTTTTGTGTAAATCTATTTTGTTTAACTTAGGAAAACCCATAATTATAACTAAACTGACCAAACCGTAAGAGAGCATCTGTCTGGTTTTTCTTATACCTCCTCCCCATCAGTCATTTGTCAGGACCGGTTGCTCGTGATTTCTTATCTATAGAGCATACTGTAGACACTGAAAAACACATTCTGAAAATAGATTTGTTTATCAGTTAAATGTGATTGATCTTCAATTTGAGGTGTAGGATTTGAGTTTCTGGGTTATTATTTTACAGTAGACTTTTTATCTTTAAGAACTTTTTAGATTATGTATAAGTTTGACTGTATGTCACGTTGTGGGCCCTCTGGAGGCAGGAAGAGGATCCCTATCTCCTAAAGCTGGAGTTACTGGCATTATGGGCTGAATTGGAGTCCTGGAAGAACAGCAAGGGGCTCTGAACCACTGAGCTGTCTCTTCAACCTCAGTTTTGTTTTTGTTTTTTTATTCCCTCAACCCTTGTACTGGATGTAGACTGACCCTAGGGCCTGGCATATATTAAGCAAGGTCTCTAGCCACTGAACTTCCTTGCCAGCTCTGAGTGGATGGTCCTTAAACTTTAAATAGGTTTGGGTGCCATTCTTAGTAGATTTGGCCACTAGTTTCTCACCCAACAATTACTGGTATCTGTAGACCGTTCAAGTGTGGGTAGCCTATGCTTTCTATTCAACAGGACACAAGGAAGGCAAATTTAGTGCACCGGTTAAATTAGGATTCTTGAGTTTGATAAATATTAGTCGTGAGAATAATTACATCTCTTGACTACTAAAGGTTTGTGTTACTCCAGCAATTCTGACACTGCTCACCCTTTCCTTTGAGCCAGCTGTTAAGGGATGGTGCCCTGAGTTGTCCCCAGCATTGGCTGCCAAGAAGGAAATTCATACCCACTTTAACAAGGTGTGAAGCTTATCTTAGAGTCACTAATGCCTCACTGACCTTTTGGAAAAGGCCCTAGTCACTCGTGAAGTTGAGCAATTTTTCTTCTTTAAGAGCTAATTAAATTTCTTATTCTGATATGTTCTCCTTGGCAAATGTTTGGAAGGCTGTATCAGCAGCTGTGATCCTGCATCTATCAACATTTATAACTTCCTAGAGAAGTTTTCATTTTGGCAGAGATCCTGGCCTTAATACTGGGAATGCCTTGTTGAAAGCTTGCAGTAGTTTATCGCATTCATTCTGGTTTCCTCCGGCCCTACTTGTCAATGATAATTGACATGTGTCAGAGCCTGTATACTTTTTCTTTGGTTTTTCTTTGATACAATTCTTTGCTAGTTCAATGTTATTTCTCTTTAGAGTTTCATATTGTCTTAATTACCTCTTGTGCTATTTGTGAGGTTTTTTTTGTTTTGTTTTTTTAAAAAACCCCATTGAGAATAAATGCTATATAGACTCATTATTTCAACTTTATTAATTTTACTTATAGCACAGGGTTATATATATATATATATATATATATATATATATATATATATATATATATATATATATATATACATACATACATACATACATACATACATATGTTTACACACACATTATGTTTGCTTGTTTGGAGATGGTCTCTTTATTATGTCCTGGAACTTGCCTTATAGACCAGGCTGGCCTGGAACTCAGAAACAGCAGCCACTAGCTCCTGAGATCTAGGATTAAATGTGATTGGAGGGGGGTTGTGTGTACACAGAGGTCACATAACTTACGGAGTTGGTTCTCTCCTCCCACTTCTATGTGGGTTCCAGAGATTGAATTCAGGTTGTCAAGCTTGTAGAATAAGTGTCTTTACCTGATCAGCCATCTTGCTAGCTCCTAGATAATCTTGTAAAGAAAGGGTCTTTATTGTGAAATGTGCTCATTTTAAGCAATATAACCTCCCACTGCCACAGGCAAAGCAAAGCCCTCCTCCCAGATTCAGTCATTCATGTTGGCAGGTTTCTGATAAAATTGCCACTGACATTTATCAGGTTCTGGCCCTGGAAAATGGAAGGGAGCTTATGTGCATATGTGACATGGACATTGTCGTATGGAGGTCAGAGGACAACTTTCAGGAGTCAGTTGTCAAATCCTTCCATTGTGAGTTTGAGAATTGAATTCAGATCATCAAACTTGCACAGCAGGTCCTTTTACCCACTCATCCTGGTTAACTTTTAACTCAGATCAGTGATTCTAACCTGTGGTCCTGACTCTCGTGGGGGCTCGGGAGGGGGTGAATGAGACCATCAGAAAACACAGTTATTTACATTATAATTCATAACAGAAGCAAAATTATAGTTATGAAGTAGCAATGAAAAGAATGCTATGGTTGGTGGTCACCAGAGCATAAGGAACTGTATTAAAGGATCGAATTGGGAGAACCACTGCCTTAGATGTTCTTAACTTAATTAACTCACGATGTCCTCTGGATAAGCAACCGGTGTTCTTAACCTGAGTCATATTCAGTGTTGGTATAGGTGTTTACCTGTTCACATTTTACTGTAATAAAATCAGGATTTTAAAGTTTTATTTATTTAAAATATTTACCTATGAAGTGAGTGAGATTCATTCTTTCCACAAAAAAAAAAAAAACCCTACTATTTGTGTTCTGAAATGCCATTTTTTAAAAAAACAAAACTTTTAGGAGTTGTTAAGAAGTTAAATAATCTTAACTCAGGTAAGAAAAGGATATAAACCAATTGTTTCTGTTACTACATTTTGCCTTATTTTTACGATGTAAGAACAAGGGATTTTTATTTTCTGTATAATAACTTCCATATTGTGAACTTCTTTTATTATGAAAGTAGCGTAATCTAAAAGCACATAAGCAGGTCTAATATGTGCCATCTTTCTTTTAGGTTTTGGCTTGGTTTGAAGAAGGTGAAGAAACGATTACAGCCTTTGTAGAGCCTTTTGTAATTCTGCTTATATTGGTAGCCAATGCAATTGTGGGTGTGTGGCAGGTAAGCAAAAACATTTCTGCAGCAGCATTAAGTGTTACATTGTAGTAATCTGGTCATTTTTCTAAACATTAGCTTTTTTTTCTTTTAAAATTTATTTTATGTATGTGAGTACACTATAGCTGTCCTCAGACATACCAGGAGAGAGCATCAGATCTATTACAGATGGTTGTGAGCCACCAGGTGGCTGCAGGGAATTGAACTCAGGACCTCTGGAAGAGCAGTTAGTGCTCTTAACCACTGAGCTATCTCTCCAGCTCCATCGTTTTTTTTTTTTTTTTTTTTTTTTTATTTAAAAAAGACAAGGTCTATTTACATAGCCCTGGAACTATATAGACCCAGGTGGTCTGAAACTCACAAAGAGTCCAGGTGTGGTGATTCAGGCCTTTAATCCCACACAGTACTTGGGAAGCAGAGGCTGGTGATCTTTGTGAGTTCAAGGCCAGCTTGGCCTTAAAGAACAAATTCCAGGACAGCCAGAGCTACATGGAGAAACCCTGTCTCGAGACCGGGAGTAGAGAACTGAAGGTAAAAGAAAACAGGAATGAATATGGATGAGAAGCTGGGTGTAGTAGATCTGACCTTGTAGTAGATCTGAAGAGCTGGAGGCAGGATCTTTTGAGACTTGACTGGGCAACAGTAGGAATACCCCATTTTCAAAACAAAGTTGGTAATAGAAAGCTTCAGAAAACCAAAGAATATGAGGAATAATCTGCCTTTATATTTCATGATGATTTTTGAAGATAAACTTATTGAAAATGACTGTTTTCCCCCTTAGATTGCAGAATAGGGAGGAGGGTATAAGAATTCTTAAAACCTAAATTGCTTTCAATTTCTCTCCATTGCACAGGCGTTGTCTGCACATAGGCTGAAAGCTTATTTACTATAGAACAGAAATTGTATTCTTGAAAATTGCACTACAGAGATCTACCTCAAAAAATGCCAATGTTTTCCCTAGAGTTTGACAAGGAACGCTAATGTTTCAAATTCCTTTTTGTTTTTTTATTAAACAAATTTATTTTAAAAAACAGATAAATGTACAAATTTTAAAAGAATTTTTGCATAAAACTATATGAATATATTTTTTGACAGTACTTGATTTTTTTTAAAGGTTTGATAGAATGTATTGAAAACTTACTAGTTACAATTAGCATAAAATACATATAAAACAAAACGTAACATGGAAATAGTCAAAAAATTTTTGGTGCGTAAAGATTAAACATGATTTTTAAATAACAAGGTTTGCCACCAGGCTGCATTCTTAGCTCTTAAATTATTAATGATTTAAGGTCTATCAAATTCACTTTCAAGTTGGGCTTTTCCCCTTTCAGGTTTATGGTGTTCTTACTTTTAGAAGTGAAGTAGAATACTTGACATTCTTTGGTTGACTTTAAAAAAAAATTTATGTATTTTTGGTAACAGCATTTTAGCCCAGGTTAGCTGCAAACTCAAGAAAGACCATTCTGTGTCAGCCTTCCAGGTATTTGGGATTACAGGGGGAGCACTGGACCACTTGCATTGCCCTCAAGCATACTTCACAAACATCCTGGGGTGGGTGACTTGTTTGTATCACCAGCTCTCAGGAGGTGCAGGCAGAGAGAGCAGTTTGCTGGCCTTTGTTATTAAAACAAACAAACCCATCCCCTTTCCTCACATGTTATAAATTTTGAGGTAGGATGGTGGCCAGGCAGGCGTACCTGTTTCATGAGACTCAGTTTCTAAGAATTTTTTTTCTTTGTTGTCGTTGGTGGTGTAGTCTTGGATGTTTTGAAATTCACTCTGTAGACCAGACTGTCTTGAACTCTGATATGTTGTGTTGTTTTTGAGGAAGTAGCTCATAATGTAGCCCAGGATGGCCTCCAATCCCCAGTTTTCTTGCCTCAGTCTCCAAACTGCTAGGATTACAGGTGTGCATTACCACATCATATTTATTTGTTTGTTTATTTATTTGTATAAGTACACTGTAGCTGTCTTCAGACCCACCTGGAGAGGGCATCGGGTCTCATTACAGATGGTTGTGAGCCACCATGTGGTTGCTGGGATTTGAACTCAGGACCTCTGGAAGAGCAGTCTGCACTCTTAACTACTGAACCATCTCTCTAGCCCATATTTATTTTTGAGACAGGGTCTTACTAGGTAATTCTGTCAGGCCTAGAACTCACAGAACTGATTGCCTATGCCTCCTGTGCTCATTAAATTAAAGGTATGTATCACCTTGTTTGGCCTAGCCTTTTACTGTATAAGTTTGTAAATGTTTGTATTAAAATGCCGATTATTGGGGCTGGAGAGATGGCTCATTGGTTAAGAGCACTAACTGTTCATCCAGAGGTCCTGAGTTCTATTCCCAGCAACTGCATGGTGGCTCACAACCATCTGTACTGAGATTTGATTCCCTCTTGGTGTCTCTGAAGTCTGAGCACTCATATAAAATAAATAAATGTTTTTAAAAAACCAGAATGCCAATTGTTTAGCACAGATGTCATTAATATGCTTTTTAATAGTAAGATTGTAAGTTTTAGTTTCTAATCTAGAAATACTTAAATACTATGGCAGGCTGGTTTATCATATTAGGTTTTTCTTTATACAGGAAAGAAATGCTGAAAATGCAATAGAAGCTCTTAAGGAATATGAACCTGAAATGGGCAAAGTATATCGACAGGACAGAAAAAGTGTGCAGCGAATTAAAGCTAAAGACATAGTTCCTGGGGATATAGTGGAAATTGCTGGTGAGTTGAGTTTGTTTTTATTTATTTTTAGATTCTATTTTTAAGGTTATTTTTTTCAGGGTTCAGAATTATATTTAGCTTTTTGTGTTTAAAGATTTTTTTGTTTTGTTTTTTAATTTTATGCATATGGGTGATTTGCCTGCTCAGGACTGCCTGTGCACTGCGTGTGTGCCTGGTGCCTGTGGAGTCCAAAAGAGGGCATTGGATTCCTAGGAACTGGAGTGAGTCGACATGTGGGTGCTGACTAGCCATCTCTCTAGCCCTGTTTTTGTTTTGTTCTGGTTTTCCATAATTAAATTTTTTAACAAGTGGGTCTCTAATTCTCGTGCCTTCTCCCTCCCACCTTCCTACTCTATCCCCCCTCCTCCATTTTATTTGTTCATTTTTCATGTGCTTGGTCTGCATGTTTGTCTTTGTGAGGGAGTTGGATCCACTGCAACTTTTAGTTACAAACATTGTGAGCTGCTATGCAGGTGCTGGGAATTGAACCCTGGTTCTAGAATAGCAACCAGTGCCCTGAACCACTGAGTCATCTCTCTAGCCCCCTGTTGGTTTTTTGTTTTGGAGTTTTTTTTGTTGTTTTGCTGCTGTTTGTTTCATTTGTTTTTGGAGACAGGGTTTTGATGTAGACCAAACTGGCCTTGAATTCAGATATCTATCTACCTGCCTCTGCCTCCTGAGTGTTGGGATTAAAGGTATTTTTAGTATTTAAAAAAAAAAAAAGGCAAGCTAAATACTCAAAAACCTAAGTTGAATATTCAAAAAAAATAAAAAAGATGAACTTTAAGATTTGAATAAATATAGTCAGTAGTCATTCCCTACATTGAAGGCTGTTTGTCTGACCTGTTTCTGAATCTTTCCTGGCAGTGCTAACACCTGCTTGGTGGCCACTTTTGCACGTGCATTGTGGAAAGCTTGGCCAGTGCTTTGGCCTTGTGCAATGTGCTTGCTTCTTGGATCTTGATCATTCTAAGAGATGTAGAACAGAGATTACGACTTTTTACATAGATATACTTTTTAAACCTCTTGTACTCCTTTATTTCTAGGCATGTCCTAAGCATCCTGTAATGTTGACCAAAGCATGTAATCATACGTATGGGGTAGATGCAGCTAATAAACATTTATCATTTGCTCTGCAGGACAGATCACAAATGTGTTCAGGAATAGGCACTTAAGTGAGTGGATGTTTTGACAATCATACAAATGTTTGGTTTATAGCCACCAGCCACTCCTGTTCACCTTCTATAGTTGAGGGAAATTAATCACTGTAGTTTCTAAAGTATATACATGATAAACATATAGTATGTACATAAGTTACATTTCAATTTGATGGTGGCTCAGGTCACTATTTTTTAGCATCTTAGTGATACATGGTTGACATGCCATACACCCTTCTCTTCCACATTACAAAGTTTTAGCCTGTTCAGAGTTCTGCAGCCACTGTTAGTTCCAGCTTTTCATCCATTCAGAGAAATTCATCTTTTGTAGCAACTGTTCCTTGTCTTTTTTCCACTATTCCCTAACAATAACTTGTTTGGATTTTTATGGGTTTACTTATACTAAGATGTTACACACAATATATGGTGCTTTTATATCTAGATATACATAGAAGTAAAAATAAGTTTTTTTAAAAAGAAAATGAAATTTTAATTATGAGCTAATAACTTTTGTAAGGAGGGTTTGTGTGAACATTACAGATGGCTTATGTAAACCTTTGAACTATCTACAACACATGGAGTCATGTGAAACTGACTTGGCAAAAAGTAAGACAACTGCTCTCATTCGCTGTTTCTTCACTATTAATACTAGGAAGATATTTCTGAAGTAAGGAAACAAAAAGTAGTTGAGCTGTATGTACTTCATCTTACAGTAAGGGAACTTCAGTGGTTTTACATTTTCTATATTAGTCTATATTACAAATGCAAATTGAGTGATAATAGCAAAAAAGTCTGAATTTAGAATTTGGCAGTGGCTTTGGTGTATTCAAGGGCACTGTTTTCATTACTGTTTTGGTAACAGGGCTGATGATAGCACAGAGCATAAATATGCTCCTGTCCTGGAGCATCCTGGAATGAGCTCTACTTTAAGGTTATTATGCAAGTGATAAAATGACACAATCTTAACAAAAAATTGCATTAAACCTTTCGTAAGAAATAGATTTTATATTTCCTAAAATGAAAACTAATTGCTCAGTAGTGGGGACTGCATGTTCCAGATTTATTCAGTAATAAAGAGGAATAATTCTTAAACCTGACTATTTAAAGAATTGTAATGAGATTTAGTAATATAAAGTTAGCTTCGTGTGAGGTAGCTCACACCTTTTCTTCTAGCACTTGGGAGGCAGAGGCAGGAGGAATCTCCTGAGGTTGAGGCTAGACTGACTGGTCTATATATTGAGTTCCAGGACAGACAGAGCTACATAGTGAGACTGTCTCAACCCCACCCCCACCCCCAAGCCACCTCCCTCTTGCCACACATACTTATATGTGACAAGGCAAGGTTATGGAATAGATAACCATAAGAAAACTAGCATCAACTTCCTCTGATTCACAAAGGACAGCGAAAATTCAACACTACAGAATTAGGCAGTTAAAGTGAATTGAATTTTTTAGAATAAAGCCTAGGTTAGTCATAAGTTCATGAATTATCCAAGTTGGGCCTTGAACCTCAGGTGCTGAAATACAGATATGTACTGCCATTCCTATCTCTATGCATAGATTCTAAGGAACTTTGTGAATCTAAAATACATCTAAATTGAATAGTTGTGACCATGAGGCTTGGTTGTTGGGTTTTTTTTTTTGTTTGTTTGTTTGTTTAGATTTGTTTCTTCAATTTCTTTTAGGAAGCTGTCAATGTTGTGCAGCCTAGCTTTGTATATTTAACAAACACCTAAGCCATGAGAGTAGAGAGCAGAGCTGGACATGGGATTTTAAGCTTTGGCCTTTTATAGGTCCTTACTGTAGCCCAGGCCAGGTTTGAATTCAAGATCCTCTGCCTGCCCCAGCCTCCTATATACTAGAATTACGTATGCGTGTGAGTATGCCAAATTGGCAGGCTTTGGGGAGTTTGGGGGGGGTGGTATAAAACCAGATGGTATTTTGAGCTTTGTGTCATTCATAGCAAAACCTTTTTTTTTTTTTCCTTTCTTAAATCACTTAAAAGGTGTAAAAATAACATGGAGGTTCATCTCTGTAATTCAAGCACTTAATTTACTACTAGTTTGGGGAGGGAGGGTTAATATTATTGTTCTTTGTTTTTTTCCAGACGGGGGTCTCTGCATAGGCCTAGCTGTCCTAGAACTCTCTATAGATGAGGCTGGCCTGTGAATTCACAGGTGCCTCTACCCCCAAGTGCTGGGTTTAAAGGCATAGACTACCATGTCCCACCTGTTGTTTATTTTGCATTATGAGTAGAGAGGTGACCGTTAAGATTGACTACAGCTTTTGCAGAGTACCAGAGTTCAGTTCACAACTTCCATTCTATGGATTCCTCTGGCCTTGTGGATAGATACCTGCATGTACATGGTGCATATAAATTCAGACAGGCATATATGCAAACACACACAGAAACACAAACAAAGGAAAAATTAGTTTTTCAAGATAAGATTCACTGTTTTGCCCTGATTGTTCTGGAACACAGATTATTTGCCCTTTCTAGAATATAAATGTGTGTTTCAGCGTGCATATCACATTAAAATTTTAAGTATAGTTTAAACAGTAATTATCCTGTTTAAGCAATTTGCAATTAAGCAATTTAATGAGATACCAGTTTTTTTCTTTTAAGAAGTTGAGATTTAGTTCTTTATGTAATATATATTATAAAGTGCATATATGTGTATTTTGTGTATATACATATGTATGTATATATATACCTACACACATGTATGCTCTCACACCAAGAAGGTCTTCTGATCCACCATATGGGTGCTTGGATTTGAATTCTGAATCAATGAAGGAGAAAACCGGTGTTCTTAACCTCTAAGCCTCCAGCATGCAGGTTTTTATGTGTTTATTAGTTGTCTAACTGGACCAGAGAGATGGCTCAGTGCATAAAGCACTTGCTATGCAAGGATGAGGACAGGAGTTAGATGACCTGCACCCACATAAAAACATGGGGGTGTGTGGCCTCTCCTAATCTTAACACCAGCAGGTAAGCAAAAGGAATCCCTATACCACCAATTGGCATGGCTGCATTAGTTGAGGTGAGCTCTGGGTTCAGCATGGGTTGCACTCGGTAAATAAAGTGGGGAATGGTTGAGGACGACATCTGATGTAAACCAGGTTTCCTCGCACATCTGTCCTATCCCCAAAGTTTTTTAAAATTTAAACTTATACTAAAAAACAAACAAAAAACGAGAAACAAAAGAGCACATTTGTTTTCCTTTGGCTTTTGTCCTCTGTGAAGTTGTTTTGTAGTGAGGGATGTGAGAGACCAGTTACCTAGAGATAAAGGTCTGGGTATCTAGATTCAGGTAACATTGGTTCTTTTTAAAAATCAAGTCCTAGTTCTTCATGTTAACGTATATATTAAGCAAAGCAAAGACTGGAGATGAGCTCAGATCAAGTCATACTCTTAAAAAGATCCACAATAATCCTAGCACCCAGCTCAAGTATGTCACAACTGCCTATAACTTCAGCTCCAGGAAGATACCATACCTCTGGTCTTCTCAATCACCTGCATACAACACATAACATACACATAAATAAAAATGAAGCTAAAAAAGAAGAGCTGGGACTTCCAGTTAGGAGCACTGACTGCTCTTGCAGAAGACCCAGGTTCATTTCCCAACATCCATATGATGGCTCAGGAAAATGTAACTCCAGTTCAAGGGGCTCTGACACCCAGTTTCAGAGGATCCAACACCTCTTGGCCTCTGCAGACAGACAACAGACATACATGAGGTACATATAAATACAGGAGAAACCCACCCATATACATGAAATAAAAGTGAGTCTCCTTTGAAAGGGCAAAACACTTAAAAATTAGTGTAGATATATTGAACAGAATGTTTTATGGTCAAGACCCTTTAACACTGAGGGTAGGTAATAAGACAGAGAGGTGAAGCACTATGGGAGGTTCTCCCACTCCCTCAGACCACGACAGACCAGTTGATCTTGAAGCTTGACCTGATTACATGGGGCTGGCATTTCCTGATTCCTGTAATCACTCCTCCCCACTGCCTGATGCAATAGCAGTCGCAGTGTCAGTCTTCCCATTTTTGACTGGGACTAAAACCACAGGAAAGGGATCACTTTTTCTAAGATTGTGACTTGAAAAGTACAGTGTTTAAGCTTTGCTTGTGCTAGAACATTTAGAGGATTGGGATTTGGGGAAAGTGGCCTGGATGAGAATAGAATGGTAATTCCTGCTTCCATGAATTATTTTCTCTCCAGAAGGAAAAGATAGCTTAACATTTGAGTTAGGGCTCTGCCTGCTGAGCTACATTTCCAGCCCACTGTTTTTATTTTGAGACAACTGTCTCACTCAGTTGTCCATGTATGCCTTGAACTTACAGTCCTTGTGCCTCCTGAGTAGATGTTGTTACCAACCTGTACCACCAGGCTGGGCTTCTGGAAGTCTCTTAAATGTATGTTGTATTCATCAATAAACTATTTAGTTTCCTCTAGGTGCCAGGTGTGGTGAAGCAGTAAGGATAGTAAGAAGCTATTGAAATATTTTTATAAAGCCGTTACTTCATATTTGTGTTTTTAAAAGAAAACTTCTCCCGAAAGCCATCGTGGGAACAAATATATAATGCTGTAGTAATTTGGGTCATTTCTTACCTGCTCCTGCTTAGATCTGAAACAGTTTTAATTAAGAAAATTGGGCTTTCAAAAGTAGAGAATTCCATTTTTTCTGCATAACTAGAAAATTTAAGAAATATAAATTAGCATTCAGGAAGCAGAAGCAGGCAGATCTCATGAGTTCAAGGCCAGCCTGGTCTACAGAGCAAATTTCAGGGTAGGCAAGACTGCAGTGAAACCTTGTCTTCAAAAAACAAACAACAAAAAATTTATTACAAGCTTATTTTAAGAGCCATTTAAACTCAACCAAGAATGATGTTTATAAGACAGTTTCTGACCTTTTTTTCTTTGAAAGGGCTTCTTAAAGTTATACATATACATTTTAGTGTACATAAAATTGATTAATAAAAGTTTGGTGCTGCTAAGCCTGACAACCTAGTTGGATTTCTGAGGCATGATAGAGAGAATTTACTTCTGTAAGTTGTCATCTGACTTCTACTTAAAGACACAGCACACAACTACATGATAAAAATTAATTAAAATTTGTTTTTCATCAATCAGAGTTACTTGGTGGAGCCCTGGCTGTCCTAGAACTCACTCTGTAGACCAGGCTAACCTCAAACTCAGAAATCCATCTACCTCTGCCTCCCAAATGCTTGGGACTAAAGATGTGGGACACCAAACCCATCTAAAATAAAAATACTTTTTTAAAAAAAAATTTATTTATATATTATATGTAAGTACACTGTAGCTGTCTTCAGACACACAAGAAGAGGGCATCAGATCCCATTATAGATGGTTGTGAGCCACCATGTGGTTGCTGGGATTTGAACTCAGGTTCTCTGGAAGAGCAGTTAGTACTCTTAACCACTGAGCCATCTTTCCAGCCCATAAAAATACTTTTTATATACCTCATATGTGAATACTTAAACTATTTTTCTGTGTGTATTATTATTTAACTTAAGTAGAAAAAGATGTTTAAGTGTCCTTATTTAAATGTTCCTTGTAATGTAAAGAAAACTTTAATTCATTTGTAAGTTTTTAAAACTGACTCTTAGCTGTATTCTTGTTAGCCTAACCTTTAAATTGTATTTTTGTTCAGAATGAAAAATCAGTATTGTTATGGAAAGGAAAGAGCTAAGAACTTCAGGAGCCAAGAACTACATGTGAGCAAGTATCAGGTGTTAAGCAAAGGGAAGGAGGTTTATAACAGATACTCATTCTTCCTGCCTCAACTCAAAGAGAGGAAAAAAAACGTGGAGGAAAAAATTGCAGAGCACTCCCTTGGCAAGAATAAGAACTTTCCACTACCACGTGCCCTTAGGCTCTGACAAGCCCATTAGGGAACATTACTGGATGTGATCAGCAGTGTTGCCTTGCCTGCTTCCCAGGCATAGCCATCTGAAACTCACAGAAGCCAGTTGTGTAAAGGAAATTGATATTTTTCCTTTGAAAAAGTATTAGACAGGTCTTTACTTTCATAGATGTTTTTTAAAAACTTCTTAGGAGATCTGTCCTGATATGCCAACCAAATTGGCCATTAGCAAAAGATGTGAAATAGTCAGTTATAGCAAGTTAGAGGAAGTCTTTCATTAATTGAGCTTCCTGAAATAAAACCTCTCTTTACTTCCTGGCCTTGGCAAAACAAGGTCATGGGTTGGCCAAGATGATGCAAAGGTTCTCTAGCTAAGAGAATGCTAGCACAGGATAGGTTATAAGAACTAACTTGGGCATACTTCTTTCCTGTCTTTCCACAAAGACAATCTTGTAATGTGAGCAGCACAATCATACAACTTTGAGATAGTCACTTTCTAAGTGCTAAGCAGTTGGGCTTTCACTCTGGAAGCTAGTATTTCTGGTATGCGAGAAAATGTAATCAAGACTATCCTAAACACGCTCTTTTCAGAATCTGTAGTTATGAGTAGTTTTCCCATATTTTTTTTTAATGTAGTGTGTGTGTGCTCGCTCATTAGAGAACAAGTTAGTTCATTGTCTCCTATAGTGTGGTCCTGGGGATTAGACTTCCAGTTGTCAGGCTTGGTGGCAGTCAATTTTAGCTGCTGAGTCATTTTGCTTGTCCACCTAATACTTGATCTTAGCTAAAAGGCTGAGAGGTGATGTAAAGAGTAAGTCGGCGGAGGAAAATGAACAGATTCAATTTAGCCCTGTCTGTCCTGAAACTATGTAAACCAGACTGTCTTTGAACTTCATGGAGATCCACCTGCCTCCCAAGAGCCGGGATTAAAGGTGTGTGCTACCATGCCTGGCATCAGGTGTTGCCTATCTATTCATGAGTCTGATGTATATTTTTATTTTCTCTTAAACTGTTAATTGAAGTTTTTTCTAGATCAAACCACTGTCACCATGATACTACACAAGATGAATTAAAAACAATACTCCTTTCCTAGTGTGATGATGCCTGTTTAATTTCAGCATGGCAAATGTAGAGTCTGGCAGATTTTTGTGAGTTCAAAAACAGCTTAGTCTACCTGGTGACACTTAGGACAGCTATGGCCCATGTCTCAAAAACAAACAACAGTGCTCATAGGAAGTGGTGAGACAGAAAACAGCACTCTATAGTTTTTAAATATGAAGGAGTTTGGAATAAAGGACATCCCTCACCCAATAAATGGGGCCATAAAACAGTCCCATGGCTTCATAAAATCTGCCACCCATGGAATTCTAGAAAGAATTAAATCATTGTTACACCCTGGAGTTTGGAGGTCCAAACCAGCCAACCTGACTTAGCACCTAATCAGCAGCTTACAAAGAAAGCAAGCAGTTTCTTTGCTTGGTGAGGTCAGCTCCCATACTCCCCACTACAAAACTGATTCTCTCTAGGTGTGATGGTCAAGCATATTTTTTCATTCCAGCAGTTGGCAGACAGGAAGGTGAATCTCTAGATTTGAGGCCAGCCAGGACTATACAAACAGACTGTGTCTCAGAGGGGAGAGGGAATTAGAGAGAGAGAGAGGGAGAGAGACAGACAGAGATATTGAACACCCAGAAGGTCAGTTACTCCAGTCTAGTACTAAAACAAGACACTTTTAAATAAAGTTTCATTATACATATGTTTTAGAAAGTGCATGTAATTGTTAATCTTTGATCTTAGACACGGATACCATATACATCACCTTAATTTCATCCTTCACATACCTTAAATAAATTACTCAAAGCTAACTACTTTTTCATTCTGGAAACATCCACCAGTATAGATTTTTTTTCTTCATTAAAATCTTTTATTAAAATATAGTCTTTTAAACATTTTGTTTCCTGGATTCCTTTCTTAACATCACAAGGAAATAGAATTAATTATTTCTGTTTTTGAGAATTTTTTTCTGGGGAGAGGAAGATGACTAAGCCATATCTATCACCATGTGAACCAATGTTAGGCTACTTAGAATTGACAAGAAGTTTACTAAGAGGAGTGCAGGTAACCTAAAAGTCATGCTGAAATGTATGTATCCCCCCAGGATGTAGTGGGGCTTTCTGATAGCCACATAGGGTAGTTCTCCTTTCTTTAGGCTTCCCAATCTATTACCCTAGATCCTCCTTAAGATCTTGAGGCTTTGTATGATTAAGGTCTAATTATAAAATTGGCTGGGATGGCCCTGTCCATGTTCTCCTTTAAATGTCCCAACAGTAATCATGAAGACAGCATTTGTTTAACTTAGAGCAGAAGCCCTGTGTTCTAAGAAATAGAAACGTTTACTTTTAACTTTATCTGTAGGACCGATGACCTGCTGTCAGAGTTTTACAAGTTTTCTATGTTAATGTATATATTAAGTATGATGTAAGCACTCTAAACACTCAATGTTACTTTGGTTTTTTTTATTTTTTAAAAAACTCAGTAACCACATAAAACGACCATTTTCTCTTGGGCAGGAGTGAAAGGCTCCTTCGAGTGAAAAGAGTTCCAGATTTCAATTGGACCTTTGGTGCAACAGAAAAAGATCAATGAGTCATTCATTTGATTCAGCCCTGAGGCATTGAGAGGGCAAGCTGGGGACAGGCAAGAAGAGAAAGAGCAATGTTAGATAGTGTAGATGGGGCATGAAGGAAGAAGTGTGGAGAAAGGCAACTAGGAGAAAAATTTGACAGAGAGGGGGCACATATATTGTAGAATGTGTCATTGGAGACCTTCAGTCAGCATTGTTTGCTCAACAGTTCTGTGAATACAATATAGCAGACTAACAATCTTGGGAAGAATAGTTGACTTTATAATGCTTTAAGAAACATTTTCATTTAGCATGTATGTTTAGGTATTGGTTTTACCTTTCTCTAATGTTGTTTGTGTTATTCAGAAATTTTACCGTGGGAATTTATTGCTAGGTGTGGAGGCACAGGCTTATAATCTCAGTATTCTGGGGGCAAACAAGAGAATCTGAACGGAGATCTTGTTTCAGGAAAGGATTTGTAGTGGTTCACTCAGCAATGCAGAAGAAAGGCCTAGCATATACATGGCCTTGGGTTAATCTTCAGCACTATTAAAATGTAAGTAAGTAGGGTTAGAGGTGGCTTGTCAGACACCACCTGCTCTAACAGAACCAAAGTTAGATTCCTAGCTGGCACCTATATTGGGTAGCTTCCAACCATCTGCATTCTAGCTCTAAGGGATCTGATGACTCTTCTTGACCTTTATGCACACACATACATAAGAGCATAGACACACCCCACTTCTCTCCTCTCACCTTTTTGGGGGCAGGGGAGGATAGGGTTTCACTATGGCTATCTTGGATGTCCTAAAACTCAATTGTGAGAAATACGTTGACCTTGAACTCACAGAGATCCACCTGCCTCTGCCTTCTGAGTGTTAAGGTTAAAGGCATGTAGCATCATATTTTGCCCTTCTTATTTTATTGTGATTATGTTTCGTGTGTGTGCGCGCGTGTGATGTCTCAATATGCTACATAGTGTGGAAGTTGGCTCTCTTTCTCTATTTCTAACATGAGATCCAAGGATTAAACTGAGGTCCTCAGCTTGCTCTATGAGAACTTTGCATGATGCCATCTTGTTCGCATTAGATGGATTTTTCCCCCCTTTTTTAATTATCTATATAGGTGTTTTGCCTACTCATATGCCTAATCATCATATTTCCAAAGAAGCCAGAAAAGGGCATAGGATCCCTTGGGATTGATGTTAAAAGCGGTTATGAGCGAGTCACCATGTGAATGTTGGGAATCAAATCCAGGCTCTCTACAAGAGCAGCCAGAATCCTTAACCTCTGAGTTCTAGCTCCCCTAGATGGAAATTTATAAATACAGTTACTGTGTACCCCATCAGTCACAGTGCAGAGTCATGAATGACATCAGCTATAGATTGCTAGCATCTCTGTACCTCATTGGACAAAAGTCTTGTCTGCAGCTCCCATGGGATCATTATATAAATCATCTCAGACATCAAAGGAGCATTTGAAAGTTTTCCATTTAGAATTATAATACTTCTAGTTGACCTTGTACTTATTTCACAATGTTGAAAGGCCCAGAGAATCAGATTAATTTATAATGTGCAAAAATAATATACTTAAAACAGTGGTGTTGGCATACCATAGTTTTTGTTTGATTTGATTTTTTTGTTGTTGTTTTTGCTTGTGGGGTTGTTTTTGTTTTTGAAAGAATATAAAGTTGGTGGGTAGGGAGCTAGAGAGAATCTGAGAGGAGAAAACATAATCAAAATATATTGTATGAAAAAAAATTTAATCAGAAACAAAACCAAAGTCACCAAGATGGATTAGCAGTAAAGGTGTCTGCTACCTTCTGATGACTTGAATTCAATGCTTGGGACCCACATGATAGGAGACTTCTGAAAGTGACCTTCATTCACACAGGGATGTCCTCACACACATACAAAATAAGTAAAAATGTAATACAAATTTTAAAGCCTAAAACAAAAAACTAGTGCATTTACAATTTTTTTTTGTAATTTTTATTGATTTGTTTGTTGAGACAGGGTTTCAGTACTTAGCCCTGACTTGCCTGAAATTCTGAGATCTGCTTTTGCCTGCAGAGTTAAAGGCATGCAACTGTCACTCCTGGTCTTAACCTTTCTTGTTTTTGCTTTTTGTTTTAATGTCTTAATTATTTGGATGTGCTTCCTTTGGTATACCATGAACAGAGTAATGTTAAAGTGGAAGGTTTGTTGTATTTGGTTGGAATGTTGCTCCTGGTTGCATAAGCATTTCCAGCAGGAATTCTACCTACACCTGTGTGTCCCTGTAGTCAGATGCAGGGATGATCTTTATCCCTGGAGATTGTGGACCTACTAGCTTTGTGTGCTGCCTTGCTCTCTTAGGCATAGGGTCATTTCATGCACTAGAACAGCAGGGGTTACATGTCAGATACCTTGCATATAAGATATTTGCATTACAATTTCTATCAGTAGTAAAATTACAGTTATAAAGTAGCAACAAAATTTTATGGTCGAGGATCACAACAGCATAAGGAACTGTAGTAAAGGGCTTAAGCATTAAGGTTGAGAAACACAGCAGTAAAGTCTTTAAAAGTTAGCTGTATTCTCCTTGGGTAAAGCTGTGGAGAAGGCCTAACAAGTGCAGAGCCCTTGGATAGGATGGCTAAACCACTTGGTTTGCCTTTCAAAACATCCTGGGAAGTTCCACTCTTCTGCTGGAGGCAGTCCCAGGCTCTGCTAAGCAGGCTGTCTTCTGAGCACTTTTCTCATGCAGATGTGCATTTCTTTGGTACTTTTTGAAGACTACAGCTGGGTACTGTTCTCAGGAAGTGCATGGAGCTTTAGTTTTGTCTCTTGCTGGATATATGATAGCACTTTATTTTATACTCACAAAGGGCTCAGCCAGGAGCCCTTTGGGGCTATTACAGGAACTTTACCCAGGAAACAAATTGTTGACTGAAAGATTTTCAGGTTATGCAAGAGATTTATTTATTTGATAATTTAAAGGGTACCAAAGGTTATAGGGTGAAATGTTTCTCTCCACTGTGGCCTGGAAACCCAATGGTGCTCATTTGTTACACATTCTACCCCTAGCCGCGCTGTGTGTGTATGTGGTTGATCTCTTGTGATTTCCCATGTGATGAACAGGTGTCTTGGGAAAAGCGATCACAGCTTTCGTTGCTTACAAAATTTTTGAGCAAAGTCATAAAATAAGCTTTATAAAGTTTATAAAATAAGAGCAGTGTATGTTGGAGCTTTTAGAGGGCGACAAAAGTTCTGACCATGTTTCATTTCCCTTATGTCCTGTATTTCAGTGTCTAGAAGCACAGATAAACTATGATAATAAATTAGCTAACTATACTTTGTGACTTAGAATATTGGATGGTGTCATTATGTACATCTTATATTGTCTTTTTTAGCACTGGGACTGGGAGAACTTTTATTGATTTCTTCATTTGTCTGATCATATGCATCACCTGCTTTTTACATTTTTATTTGGAGGTCTGGTGACAGCTTAAGGCAGTCTGTTTTCTCCTTCCATTTCAGGGATCAAACTCTTAAGTCTTCAGATTTGCCTTTAAGGGCATACCCACTGCACAGCCTTACTGACCTATGTGTTTAGCTTTCTACTTAATTTATGTGTGATGTGGAGAAGAATGGACAACTTTGGAGTTGCCCTTTCTCCCATTCTTGCCCCACCGTGGGTTCTGAGAACTGAACCCATGGAACCAAGGAACTCTTGTTTCTATACTTGCATGGCAAACTTTAACAACCTTTCCCCGGCCTTGTTAGTTCTTTTTTTTTTTTTTTTTTTTTTTTTTTTTTACCCCATATGGAAACTGGCAGATGTTTAGATCTCAAGAAGTAAGAATCATACTACCATATATTTGTGACTCAGGACTATTTTCTTATTTCTTGCCACTTTGAAGGTAAAATAGCATTTCTACTGCTTTGTATTTGTGTTGTGAAATAATTGGACTTTTTTTTTCTTGTCTGTTGCTTTTTTGATAGACCTTCCTGCGTTATTTCAGATCTATTCAGTGTATGTGTGCTTGGCCTCAGATTTCATTGTACCGATGTGGGACCTTCCAGTCTTGGTCTTCTGGTGGGAATTACCTATGTTTACCTATGTTTGTACTCTGTTCTAGGGACCTCACCCAGTCTCCTGTTTACCACCTGACCCCTATCCCCCATCTAGCTTGCTTTAAATATGAACTACATTGTAGTGTACATTGGCAGTATTCTACCCTTAATCTGTTCACTCTGCTCAGAAATAGAATCTGTTGTATTGAATGAAAGGTATTTGGTTTTAAAAAGCATGTTTGATTCCATATTAAACATCTTTAGGTAACCACAAAAGTTGCTCATTTTAACTGCCCTCTCTTTTTTTTTAAACCTCTTAATTAGTTGGTGACAAAGTTCCTGCTGATATTAGATTGACATCCATCAAGTCTACAACTCTAAGAGTTGACCAGTCAATTCTTACAGGTAAGTATTATATGTTGGAAACTCAGTCAAATTTTGAAGCCTCTTATCTCTCAGCTATATGTATAGTCAGTGCCTGCCATCTCTTTATGGCACCCTACCCCAACCTTCTCTGAGATAGTTAATTTCTTAGAATTATTATGATCTAGGATGGAATGATGGCTGCAGGCAAGGTTGTCAGGTTTTAAAAGGTGTTGGCGACATGGCACCTTACAAATCCAGCACCTTCACATGGACATACATGGAGAAAAAAAACAATGCATGTGGAAAAAAAGAAAACCACACAAAACATTACTGTTTAGCTGGGCATAATGGCATACACTTTTAATCCTAGCACTTGGAAGGCAGAGGCAAGCCAGATCTCTTGAGTTCAAGGATATCTTGGTCTACAGAGCAAGTTCAGGGTTACAGAGAAAGAAACCCTAACTCAACAAAACAAAACATACACATATATTTTCTCTTCCCACCCCCACACATCCATTTAAAAACAAAAAAAAAAAAAAATTGTAAGTGCTAACCTGAATCGCAAGTAAATATGAATTTTAAAGGCTTTGTAGATTTATTTGGGTTCAGTTTTTAAAGTAAATAACTTTATCATGATACAGTAGGTTCATGCCACCCAAGGCTTTTTTTTTTTTTTTTAAGATTTATTTATTTTATGTATATGAGCACACAGTCACTCTCTTCAGGTATCAGGTCTCATTACAGATGGTTGTGAGCCACTATATGGTTGCTGGAAATTGAAGTGAGGACCCAGAAGAACAACCATTGCATTAACAGCGAAGCCATCTCTCCAGCCCCCAGCCACCTGGGCTTTAACATTTGACTTTATATAAACTGCTTAACTAGTAAAATTCCCTTTATTAACATCAGCTTCAAGTTAGTTAAGCTATAAAATGTTAGGGAAATGATTGGGTTGTATCCCTGAAATCCTCAGGGTGTGTCTAGAAATAAACGAAAAAGTTAGCAGAATTTTGAAGGGTCCTTTTTTTTCTTTTGGCTTTTTGAGGCAGGATATCCTGTAGCTCAGACTGTCCTCTAACTTGGTGTATAGCTGGGGATAATCTTGAGCTGCTCTTTTTACTGTATATACTTTACAACCGTTGGATTGAAAAGCATGTGCCACCACAGCCAAGCGTGGTGCTGGAGATTGATCCCAGATTTTGCATGCTAAGTAAGCACTCTGTTAACTGAACTACATTCCCAGCCCACTGAATGTTATACTACAGTCATAGGTCAAATAAATAATCATATCTTTGACTATTACAGGAAATATTTCAGGATGATATTTCAAAATTAGTCTTTATTTTTAAAATTATACTTTTTGTGTTCTTTTTACTCTAGCATTATTTTCCATTATACAGTTTTCCTAGTTTGCCTGTTTTGAATAAATTGAGCCCTTTGTTTCTTTTCCCATATTGGTAATGAGTATGTACTTTTTTTTTTTTTTTTTTTTTTTTGCTTGTTTTGGGACTGGGTCTCACTGTGTTGCTCATCCCTCAAACTGGATATGTAGTACATGGTGACTGAATTTGGAACTTTACTTGCCTCGTTTCCTATGCATTGGGAATTAATGTGTGTTACCACAACCACTCACATTGGCAGTGATAAACAGTGGGAATGGGGTGGTGTGGGATTGGGTATGCCTCAAATAGAGCTAACCATCCTGTCTTGTAACGTGCATAGGTGAATCTGTCTCAGTCATCAAGCATACTGACCCTGTCCCTGACCCACGAGCTGTTAATCAAGACAAAAAGAACATGCTCTTTTCTGTGAGTACTTTTATCAGATACTGGGGGTAGGGTTTCCTTGGGGTTGAACCCAGGGCCTTACCTAAGAATGTAATTTTATTTAGAGATAGTCCTTGTCTTAATTAAGGTTTCTATTGCTGTGAAAAAACACCATTATCACAGCAACTTTTTTTTTTTTTAAGATTTATTTATTTATTTTATGTGAGTACACTGTCGGTGTCTTCAGACACACCAGAAGAGGGCATCAGATCCATTACAGATGATTGTGAGCCACCATGTGGTTGCTGGGAATTGAACTCAGGACCTCTGGAAGAGCAGTCAGTGCTCTTAACCACTGAGCCATCTCTCCAGCCCCACAGCAACTTTTATAAAGGAAAACATTTAATTAAGGGTGGCTCACTTTCAGAGGTTTAGTTCATTGTTATTGTATCAGGAAGCCTGTGGCATGCAGGCAGGCATGGTGCTGGAGAGGCAGCTGAGAAGAGTTCTACATCTGGATCCTGAGGAAGGAGGAAGAGAGGATGAGCCAACTAGGCCTGGCTTGAGCTTCTGAAACCTCAAGACTATACCTGTTCCCCTTGGTTCCACTCCTTATGAGCATATGGGGGTCATTTTCATTCAGACCACCAACACACCAAAGTTCTGATTTTTTTTTTTTTTTTTTTTTTTTTTTTTAAAATCTGGCCCTTCTCAGTTACCAGACTTCAGAAAATATCTAGTTATTCCAAAGATAATTATCATTTACTGTGTGTGTGTGTGTGTGTGTGTGTGTGTGTGTGTGTGTGTGAGCTGTCAAAGAAACAACACAACTGGTTTTGAAACAGTGAGGTACTGAAGGCACTGGCAACAAAGCCAATAACCCAAACTAGAAACTGTAAGGTGGTGGCAAGTATGACTGGATTTTTGTTTCAGTTGCCAGCTATGAAATGATTAGTGCAGACATGTTTAAACTCCGTCGGTAACAGTTGAGAAGTAACCTGTGTAGGAAAGTCATCAAGCCTAGAAATGGTGCTTTTCACATGATATGGGCATTGCTGGTGCTTGTGGCCTATGATTTAAAAGAAATCCTTGTTTAAAAAGAGCAAGCATGGTATACACCATGTGAGTCTAGGTGAAAGCACATGTGTGTTTATTTTTTGAGTTGATAATGAAATTTTTTTCAAGTAGCATAGAAATGCATGTGTTCTGATTGTTTACAGTCTAACTTTGTATTACAAGGGGCAGGCTTTGCTTGGTTAGTAGAAGAGCCTAACTACAGCAGTAAGTATACTGGTTCCAGTGAGATAATGCTGCTCTAACTTCCAACACTGGACCTTAAAGAGGAGTAAGGTGAAAAGAACACTCACATTTCACATTTGATTTCAGTGACCTCAATACTGGTAGAAATTCTGAACCAGCCAGCAGGGCTGAACATTTTTAGATGTGACAGAGTGGAGTGAGAAACAAAGATAAAAGAATACATAGTGCTGAGGGCTTCGGGGAATTTGAAATTAGAAAAGTTAGAGAACTGCTAAGCCCAGAGCAGGTCTGTAGGCCAGGTTCCGTCTTGTGGGGAGCTGTCCCGTCCCACAGAGTAGGTACTATGTGGAATCCAGTCAGTATACCAGTCAGTATTTGAGTTGGGATGTGCTGGTGACCTTATGACCAGTTTTTCTCTTCTCTGTAGGGAACAAACATTGCTGCTGGGAAAGCTATGGGCGTAGTGGTGGCGACTGGAGTTAATACTGAAATTGGCAAGATCCGGGATGAAATGGTTGCAACAGAACAGGAGAGAACACCCCTACAGCAGAAGCTAGATGAGTTTGGGGAGCAGCTTTCCAAAGTGATCTCCCTAATTTGCATTGCAGTATGGATTATCAACATTGGGCATTTCAATGACCCAGTTCATGGTGGCTCTTGGATCAGAGGTGCCATCTACTACTTTAAGATTGCAGTGGCCCTGGCTGTTGCAGCGATCCCTGAGGGTCTGCCTGCTGTCATCACCACCTGCTTGGCTCTTGGAACTCGCAGGATGGCAAAGAAAAATGCTATTGTTCGAAGTCTGCCTTCTGTGGAAACCCTTGGTTGTACTTCTGTTATCTGCTCAGACAAGACGGGCACACTTACCACAAACCAGATGTCCGTCTGCAGGGTGAGTAAGGCATGTCCTTTGTGAGTCTTGCATGCAATCTGTGGGCAGTCCCACTTGGTGTAAGGAGAGAACTAGCTCCTGAAGTTTATCCTCTGACCTCTGCATGTATTCCCGGCACATAACAATACATGTTTAAAAACTAATAATTCTCAACTGTATTGGGAAATACAGAATAGCTATAAGGCTTATAAATTTTTATTGAAGAAGTAACTGGAGGTTTCATCCTCTGCTCTAGATGTATGTGTTCAAGAAGAAACAGGTCGTTACCTCTGCTGAGTCAGTTGCCATTTCCATAGCACACTAAAGGAAACATGGTTTCTCCCTGACACATATAAGCAGATGTTTGCTTATAAGTTGGTATTTTCTGTCAGGTTAGCCTTGCTTTCTTCTCTTGTTAGAACGTCATTTGAAGTAATATAAACCTTCTAATGTGCTCAGTAAGAACTGAAACTAGACACAGTGACCCACAGCATAATTACAGGTTCTGCAGGTGAGGCAGCACGATTAGGAAGTCAAGATTATCCTCGGCTACACAGTGAGTTTGAGGCTAGCCCAAGCTAAATGAGACATTGTCACATTTAAGGAAGAAAGCAGAAGTGAGAAGCTAGGTGTTACGCATATGCCTATTTGAGGCTGAACAAATAGAATCTTAAGTGATGTGTGAGGGTCAAAAATCTCAGTAAAAGGTCCAGTTAGATTTTCTCACAGAAAAGATGGAGATTAACTCAGGCTTTGCTGTCTAGTTATTTGTGTGATCTTGAGAGAACCTATTTTCCTTTAATTTTCTATAAAATGAGAGTGTGCTCCTGTGAGTGCACACACAACACGCACACACTTAGTGGTGCACATCTTTAATCCCAAAACTGGAGCTGAAGCAGCACACATCTGAGTTTGAGGCCAGCTACATAGTGAAACCCTGTCTCCAAAAGAAAGAGATAAAGAGATGGGGGAAAGGGGAGCAAGCAGGCAGCTCCTGCACTGACTGATCTGGGCCTGGATGGGAAGAATATACCAGGTACTCTGCTGTCCTACTTTACTTGAGTGTTTGACTCTGAACTGTGAGTCTCTTCTCCCTCCCTGAGCTCTGCCTGTTTTTAAAAGCAAAGCTGTAATGATATTCTCTCAGCTATTTGATATAGAATTCTAAGCATTTGAAACAATGGTCATTTGCTGACTTCTTTATTTGGGTTATCTTAGACTGCATCACACTTAGGCCAAATGCTGTCTGAGCTCTTGAATAAGAACAGTGCTGTGAGGGTGAACCTGGGTGAGCATTGTTAGGACTTCCTTTATTTTTGAGACAAGGTTTCTCTGTGTAGCCCTAGGTGTCCTGGAACTCTGTAGATCAGGCTGGCTTCAAACTCACAGAGGTCTACCTGCTTCTGCCTCATGAATGATGTGATTAAAGACCTGTACCACTACCACCTAGCTTACACCACCTTCTTAAATGTCAGGATTTTTCACTGTAGACAAGGAAATATTGTGTGTATATCTTATAAGGACTTTATTCTGTATTTCCTTATAGATGTTCATTCTGGACAAAGTGGAAGGTGATACTTGTTCCCTTAATGAGTTTACCATAACAGGATCAACATATGCACCTATTGGAGAGGTGTAAGTAAGCTTCATCATCTTGGTCTCTGTCATTGTAGTGACTGGTATTTAGGTCATGACGAGGGATGGATCGTCATAGATTGCTGACTGGCTCAAGTTAGTGGTTTTTATTAACAGAACATCTTTTGAGGCCTAGACTTTCTGGTGAAGGCTTTGTTTTATTTTTCATTTATTGGTACATAGTGGAGTTTTGGTGAGAATTTCTGGTCATTCAAACTTTTTTGAGTCTATTCCAGTTTGTTCTTCCTAAACTTATATTTTTATCCTTGGGGGGCTATTCCATGCCTATAGAAGTTCACGACCATCCTGGGATAGAAAGTGAGGTCTAGTTTCAAACAAATTGGGAAATAGAGTTAAAAAGCACTTTATCTGTAGGTACTAATGCGAGTTCTATCTGAAGAACCTTAGTGGTGGAAGGAGAGAGCCTTCCACAATTTATCATCCCACCTCCTCTATACATATGGTACTACATTATGGCACACAGCCTCTCACACGGAGAAAAGTTTAGGTTTTGTTTTGTTTTGTTTTTATCTTAAGTTGAGGCAAGCTATGATCCAGAATTGTTTTTCTCGTTTGATAGGCAAAAAGATGATAAGCCAGTGAAATGCCATCAGTATGATGGGCTTGTAGAGTTAGCAACGATCTGTGCTTTGTGCAATGACTCTGCTTTGGATTATAATGAGGTAAGACTCCTAGTAAATGTCCTAACCCTGGTTCAAGGATAGGGCGAGTGGAATTTTAAAAAGCTATGTTCTTTACTTTGAAAGATTAAGTTGATTTTATTTCCCCTTTCTACTCCATGGGACCTGGCTGAAAATAGCTAGGTGCCCTTCATAGACCTGCAGCTAGGCACTACAGTTGTTTTATTAAGATAAATAGTGTGTCATGATGCTCTGACCACTGACGCACCCTTTAAAGGTGCAGAAAGGCTACAGGTCTTTCTGAGATTGAGGGTGAGGGGTGTACTTATAAACGTGGATTGCCATGTATCCTCTCACACAGTCTGAAGCTTAAAGGGTTGTTTTGGTGGTAGTAGTGAAGAGTAATAACCTAGAGAAACCTTATAAAAGTTCAGTAGTGGGGTTATTTGCTTTCTTTCTCAAAGGTCAGGCCTCTGACAGAGAGCGTTAACTCATTAGAACAATAAACAGTGACCTGGAATGATCTAGGACTTTAAATGAGAAAACACTTTAATGACTCAGTTTAGTGTTTTTCTCACATGGACTGGGGAGGACAAGCTGTTCTGCTGACATTGACTTCTTTCGACAATGCAGGCGAAGGGTGTGTATGAAAAAGTTGGAGAAGCTACAGAGACTGCGCTCACGTGCCTGGTAGAGAAGATGAATGTATTTGATACGGAACTGAAGGGACTTTCTAAAATCGAACGTGCAAATGCCTGCAACTCGGTCAGTATTTGCACTTGGTGTGTTGTCTCTTAGCCATCCCACTTACATCCACTCTCCTCCTTTCCCTGCCTCCTTGGCCTCTATACCGGTCTTCAATGTTTTTCCTGATAGTCACAGTCAGGTAAGATGGTCTCTCATGCCTATATTCTTGGCACTCAGGATGCGAATACCAGGAGGATTGCCACACAGTGTAGAATGAGACACTCCTTAGACAACCACACCACATTAAAGAACAGAACAAATCAGCAGTCATTAGTAAATGTCATAGCTGTGTCACAGGGCTGCCTTTTCCAAGGAAAGCTGGAAGCCAACTATCCTTAGTCCTGGGAAAAGCCAACTCTTCCTGCCTGCATTTCAGTTCCTGTCTCTGCTGGCTCTCCAGCAGCATAGAGAATATAGTTGTATGCTTTTTAAACTTAGAGTATTCCTTGCCCTAATTTTCATTTGACATCTCATTTGTTTAACTTGGTGAAAAGAACTGTTGAGTATTCTTTTTCACCTGTTTTCTCAAATCCATTCTACTCCACTAACTAGCCCATCAAGACCTCTTCTGAATCACATAACATTGTGCTAAACCCAGCAGTTAATTTGTTTATAATTGTTAATGTAACAAAATTCACAAGTCAGCAGTTGTGGATTTTGGAGCTGGAGAGAGAACTTCATGCTTAAGAGTACTTGGCTGCTCTTTTAGAGAACCTGGATTCGACTCCCATTACTCACCTGGCAGCAAAGAACTATTTGTATCTCCTGTAACAAAGGGTCAGAGGTTGTCTTTTTCTGATTTTCGTGCACCAGGCATAGACGAGGTGTACAAACATACCAAATTAAAATGGGAAGGTCTTGGAGAGATGACTCAGCAGTGTGGTTAAAAAGTAAGGGCTGCTCTCTCAGAGGACTAACCCAGATTCTTATGCATGCAGGCAGGCCTACATTTAAAAATTAACATTAAAAAATCATTTCAAAAAAGGAAAAATAAAACAAAGCTAGAAAATGGGGGAATCTGATGTATCCCAGAAATCAACCTAATAACTGCTGAGATGGAAAATTGATAAAAGATTCAGAACATTTGAACAATCACCAAAACTTGTTACTTTTTTTTTTTTTTAACTATTTTTCTCTTTCTCTTTTATTATTTTGTTTTGTTCTTCCATGACATTTTTTTCTCAGTGTAGCCCAGGCTATCCTGGAAGTTGTTCTGTAGACTAGGCTGGCCAGAACTCAAGAAACCTGTCTGCTTCTACCTCCTAATTCTAACCACCAAACCTAGCTGTTTTTCTTTTTCCTATTTTTTAGTTGAGGCTGGGGTGCTTTTTATCATTTTCAGAAACATACAAATGACTCAAAGTAAAAAATACTGCTGTTCATGAAGCAAGGCTCAGTAATCATGCAGACTACATTTAAAAAATAAAGTCAACCAACTCTGATGATGTTGAAGTGGGCATTGATAACTATCAAGTCCTCCATGAATTTGTTTTTTAGTGTATACTTCATGGATGGAAAAGGCCAGCAGCATGCCTATTGTTGTTAGCATTGCTTGTCAACAGGACACAACCTGCAGTCACTCGGGAAGAGAATGTCAGTGAAGAATTATCTAGATTAGATTGGCATTTAAGGAATTCTCTTGAGTTAATTGAAATAAAAGAATTATGAATTGTCCAGGTAGAAGGGCGTGCTAAGGACTAGTGTATATGCATTAGCTCTCTGCTCTTGACTGTGGGTGTGGTGTGTCTAATTCTATCAAGTTCTTGCCATAGTGATTTTTCTGCCAGGTAGGCTGTGACTTGAACCACATAAACTTCCTTCTCTTAAGTTGCCATTATCAGAATATTTCATGGCCAACCAGGAAAGGCAGTAAGGTACCTACAACCAGGTTGGGAGGCTCCTGAGTTCATGGTTACTTATTTATCAAGACACCATCTCAGAAGTGATAGAAAGTTAGAAATAAACACTAGAAGTTTCAGTTGCAAGAATGTTAAAAACTGAAAACTAATAATACAGAATTAGAATTATAACTCAGCACGTGTTTAAGGATGCTTAGCACCCCCAAAGCGGTTATAATCTATCAGTAAACTCAACAGATGAAAAGTTGACAGGTTATCTAGTAACTTTCAACACTATCGTAAGGAAATTTTAATAGTGCTTAATTAGAGACATTGAATCTGTAAAGTATTGGTTAAAAAACATTCTCAACTCACTCTTCTTCGTAATCCTAATGCCAAAGGTCATTCAATGTGGCAGTGGTGGAGGATGCAGAAAGCAGCCATGAATATTGTATCAACTATTCTTTCGCCTTGAACAGAGCCATAAGTTAGCGTAGCATGGGAAACCCTTCCTGTCCAGGAACCACAGTTGTGCGCCTCTGGACCATCATCATACCAGAGCTGCCCTTCTACGCTCTTTTTTGGCTTCTCATGACCTCATGAGACCAGCCAATCTGAAGCTGAATAAAACAATTTTGTGGCTGCTGACAGACATTTGCCACCTAGTCATTCTCTAGCACTAGGGTCTCTATAGAAGGTCAATTCAACCTGTCACTGTTTGGCTCAGAACCTTACGGAAGAGAGAGGAAGTCGCTCAGTGATAATGCACTTGCTTGACTGCACTGGGCCTTTATCCTGCTCATGTAGAAATGTTTATGTGCATAAGAAATGATGTACAGACAGGAGTACAGTGGAGTCAGTATGTCAGTCAGCAGGAGGCTATTGTTGTCGCCCTGCTCAGTTCCCCCTCTGTGGCCTTCAGTATATCTTAGTTTCACATTCTGATCTACTCCCAAACCAGAGGACACTTATGAAGGTAAGAGCTTGCTATCTTGTTCTGCCATACTTCCAAAGGACCGACGTGAACAGGGGCAGGCTCTATCATATAATGAATGCCTAATGAGTATCCAAGCAGATATAAAATATCTGGAAATAGTAATCCAACAGCGTTCCTCTCTGATCCCCTACAGGTCATAAAGCAGCTGATGAAGAAGGAATTCACTCTAGAGTTTTCACGTGATAGAAAATCAATGTCTGTTTATTGTACACCAAACAAACCGAGCCGGACGTCCATGAGCAAGATGTTTGTGAAGGCAAGTGCTGCATAGACTGACACTTTGTTACCAGGAAATGGGTGGATGTAGTTGCTGACTTATGTCTCACGTTCTCAGGGTGCTCCTGAAGGTGTCATCGATAGGTGCACCCACATCCGAGTTGGAAGTACCAAGGTCCCCATGACTCCAGGTGTCAAACAGAAGATTATGTCTGTCATTCGAGAGTGGGGCAGTGGCAGTGATACTCTGCGGTGCCTGGCTCTGGCCACTCATGATAACCCACTGAGGAGAGAGGAGATGCACCTGGAAGATTCTGCTAACTTCATCAAATATGAGGTACCTGCACCAGCACAGCACTGTCCAGCCTCTGCTGCCAGAGGACAGGCAGATATCCTTGGCTTAACCACAGGAGTCACCCTTGTTTGGATTGCTGCTTCGAATAGAAATAGTTAAGGATTTAATAAATCTGCTTTCAAAGTTGAATAATCAAGACAAGTTCAGACAAGCCTATAAAAGTCTGTTAACTAAGTTACTAATGGATATTATAAAAATATTAAGTATTGGTAAAAAGCTGAGAGATTTCATTTCCACTTCTTCCTTAGATCAAAATTTTATATTGAGGTTGGAAGATCTTAAACAGAAGGAACAGCTTTGTCATGTCTGAGTCTCTTGCTTTAACACTTGGTTCTGTTCTCCCCCATCCTGCCCCATGGATACATTTTTAATGTGAGCATTTAGACCAGAATAATTTGATTTGAGTGTGTTCTGTTGAAAACAGAGTGAGGGTGTTGTTCACCACTACTTAGCATGATCAAAGCCCTGTGTTCAATCTCAAATTCCATAACACAGGCCAGACATGAAGACACGTGGAAGCATCAGGACTTTATCTAGAGAGAGACCTTGTTGCAACCAAGGGAAAACAGAAAGAGAAAATGTCAAACTTAGTTATAGCAAGGTTGAGCTGCCAGGACTCTCATGGTGGGGATGAGTTGTTGGAACTCATGTGGCTCTCTCACTTTAGACCAATCTGACTTTCGTTGGCTGTGTGGGCATGCTGGATCCTCCCAGGATTGAAGTAGCCTCTTCCGTGAAGCTGTGCCGGCAAGCGGGCATCCGAGTCATCATGATTACTGGGGATAACAAAGGCACTGCTGTGGCCATCTGTCGACGCATTGGCATCTTTGGGCAAGATGAGGATGTGACATCAAAGGCTTTTACAGGGCGAGAATTTGATGAATTAAGCCCCTCAGCCCAGAGAGATGCCTGCTTAAATGCCCGCTGTTTTGCTCGAGTTGAACCTTCCCACAAGTCTAAGATTGTTGAGTTCCTTCAGTCCTTCGATGAAATCACAGCTATGGTAAGGTTTTAGACATGAGCAGTGGTTTACATAGCACAAACAGTGTGTGCGCCTATAGTCCTAGCACTTAGGCTGAGGCATGCCTGTGCTACCTAGTGATATCCTGTGCCTAAACACTAAACCAAAAAGAATGGCATGTTTTTAATCTATAAAAAATAGTATTTGAGTATGTGTCTGGAGTGTCTAAATGACCTTAAATTATGTGACCACACCATACATGGCTTGGGGGTTTTGAGTGTTGGTGGTGTAAAGCAATATAAGCAGATGTCCAATCCCCTTAATTCTGCCTTCCTCTTTGGTAAGCTGCTTTTATATTTTTTTGGTAAAGTATTTGACACCAGCTACCGTTCTGTCCTGTTTCCTTCTACATCAGTCTGCCACATGGGTAATATATGAATCAACTGTGGCTTTCCTTTCAGACTGGTGATGGTGTGAATGACGCTCCTGCTCTGAAGAAATCTGAAATCGGCATTGCCATGGGTTCAGGGACTGCAGTGGCTAAGACTGCCTCTGAGATGGTCCTGGCAGATGACAACTTCTCCACCATTGTGGCTGCTGTGGAGGAGGGGCGAGCCATCTACAACAACATGAAGCAGTTCATCCGCTACCTCATCTCATCCAACGTGGGGGAAGTGGTCTGGTGGGTGTCTGATTGGAACTGTACTGGCTTTCATGGCTGAGGCCGGTGTTGAGCTTTCTCAGATTGTTACTTCTGTTATAGCAAATTTAGTTGTTAGCCTGAGAGAAGAAAAATCTCATGGGGCTTGTCTGCAGATGTCTAATGGTGCAGATAATATTCCTTAATAAGGAAATTAGTTTCTTCAGTAGTTTAAAGTCACAAAAGTCTTGTTGGTCCTCTATCTAATAAGTTTCATATGAACTTTGACAGATGTTTGCTCATGGCTTAGGGAGAGAAGTGACTTCCATGGTTTCAAAACTCACTGAGTTCTTTGTCTTCTTCCCTCGGATGGAAACAGTATCTTCCTGACGGCAGCCCTTGGGTTTCCTGAGGCTTTAATTCCTGTCCAGTTACTCTGGGTCAATCTGGTGACAGATGGTCTGCCTGCCACTGCGCTGGGGTTCAACCCTCCAGACCTGGACATCATGAACAAGCCCCCACGGAACCCAAAAGAACCGCTGATTAGCGGGTGGCTCTTTTTCCGTTACCTGGCTATTGGCTGTGAGTACAATTGTTGTTTGTGTGGAAAGATGCTCTGTGTGATGCAGGTCACTAAAAGCCTCTGTTGAGCATCCTGTCCTTCCTTGGGTTATAGAGAAGGAGCAGTTAAGATATCAGGCTTTTGATACTTCCTAGCACAGAGTGATAAAAATACTGATATGCCAGGGCCCTTCCCTGTTGAGAGGCTCCAGGCTGAGATTGAATGGATTATTATAACCTAAAGAAAAGAAGAGTTCCACTAGCAGAGGCTAATACCACTTTCTGTCATAGTTCTGTTAAAGCACAGTCCAGAGCAGCTTGCCAGTTCTTCTGGCTTTTATAATATTTCATAGACCATCTCCTCTTTGGGCGCAAAAAAAAAAAAAAAATTCCACTCCCTGTCTTTTAACCAGTGCCTTGGTGTACCATTGTAGTTCCAGGTTAGCTGTGTGCTTTGCAGTTAGGTGATGATGACCATGGGATAATTTATTCTCAGCTTTGTAGACTTCCTGAAATTGATGCAGAATGGCCTCTGCCTTAGACCTAACACTGCTGCTGAGGGCGGCTTCCAGCACTGTAATGGCAGTTCTTTGGAAGGATTCTGCTTGGCCCTGACTAGAACAATCCAGCTACATAGTGTCCAACAAGGTCACACGGGTTTACTTATAAACTGTGATGTGACTTGGTTCCCTTACATTGTGTTTTCTATTTGATGGGATGTACCTGTACAACACTTTTTGTCTTGAAGCTCTGGCACATTGTGAAGGGTGTGTTGGGTTCAGCAGGAACATTTCCTCACAAACTCCAGAGAGATTGCCTAGTTCCTTTTTAGACCAGAAACACCCCGTCCGTAGTCAGTTACTCTGGTCTGTGTGTTAACCTGCTGTTGGCAGTGCTGTCCACCGCCTCAAGTATGTCAGTAACATCATGTTTGTTTCCAGGTTATGTTGGCGCTGCCACTGTGGGTGCTGCTGCATGGTGGTTCATCGCTGCTGATGGCGGTCCAAGAGTCTCCTTCTACCAGCTGGTATTTAACCACTTTTTAAAAAAACCCCTGTGTAGCAGGGTGGAGTCTTAAGAATCCTTGGCCTGTCAGGGCTTCTGCTGAGCTGTATTCGTGTTGGTGTGGAATTGGTGTCTAGGTTTGGGAAGTATTCCCGGCTGATGGAATGTTTGGACTTTTGTTGCAGAGTCATTTCCTACAGTGTAAGGAGGACAACCCAGACTTCGATGGAGTGGATTGTGCAATCTTTGAGTCCCCATATCCAATGACAATGGCACTTTCTGTTCTAGTAACCATAGAGATGTGTAATGCTCTCAACAGGTTAGTGAGTCTTGTAGGCTAATGTCCTAGGGTTTATGAGGGTCATGGCTCTTCCTTCCTAAAAAAAATTAGTTTTAAGCTATTGCTCCCAGGAAGCAATGGTGGTTGTCACCATCATGGGTTCCTGATATGGCAGGGTATGTGAACGGGGCCAGCAATTCAAACTGTGCCTGTACCCTAGGGAGTAAAGCACCTAAGCCACTGAGGAAACTTCAAATGGCTCTATCTTAGGCCATCACTACTAGCAGCTTTGAGCTGCACCAAGGCCTAGAGCTCACTCCATTGGGAAATCCAGGCCTTTAAACAGAGTTAGGTCAGAACTCCATCACTAAACCCTTGCCCCCTTCTGTGTCACTGACATACACCTTTGCCTCTGGTGAGGTCACCTCTCTTCTCACCTGTAGCTTGTCTGAAAACCAGTCTTTGCTGAGGATGCCCCCCTGGGAGAATATCTGGCTCGTGGGCTCCATCTGCTTGTCCATGTCACTTCACTTCTTGATCCTCTACGTGGAACCTTTGCCAGTGAGTCATGGTGGACCCCAGGGTGGGTCTGGTGTGCTTCCTCTTGGCAGGTTCAGAAGCTTGACACAGCCTTCTCTGTCTCAGCTCATTTTCCAGATCACACCGCTGAATCTGACCCAGTGGCTGATGGTGCTGAAAATCTCCTTGCCTGTGATCCTCATGGATGAGACGCTCAAGTTTGTGGCCCGAAACTACCTGGAACCCGGTAAAGAGTGTGTGCAGCCTGCCACCAAATCCTCCTGCTCCCTGTCGGCATGCACCGATGGCATTTCCTGGCCGTTTGTGCTGCTCATAATGCCCCTGGTGGTCTGGGTCTACAGCACAGACACTAACTTTAGCGATATGTTCTGGTCTTGACTGACAACGCTACATACAGAAGATGTTTAACTTAATCAATTAATTTTTTATTGTTTAAAGCAACTGTCTATTTCTGCTGAATTTTCACATGAACATATTGGCTGGTGAAGGAGGTTTCATATCTAGATTTTGTTTTGCTTTTTCTGACTCCAGTGGGACAAGATTTTCCTTTTTTTATACACATAATTAAAGTGTCCATTGACATGTACAGAGAACTAACACTATTTTATGCAGATATTTTTTTGTAGATGAAAAAGCATGTACAGTGTTCTGTTTAATACTCATACTTGTACAAAGATAGTTGAGCCAGCAGACATTGTCAGCAAATTAATTGGCAGCAGACTTAGGAAATGAATGTGTGTGGTTTTTAAAAGAAAAAAAAAACTAAATAGCATGTATTGTGTCTTTTGCATGATTCTCTGGATTTAATTTGGTATCACAGTCTAATTTTTATTCATAAGCCAATTTTTCTGCACTGAGCAGAGTCCTGCTACCTCAGTCAGTATTTTTGGTTTGCCACTTCCTGCACCCTCAGCCTCTGTCACCCCCAGCCCACCCCAGCCTGCTCGGCTTCTTCTGTAGGTCTGATGGTTCTGTTTACATCCGTCTTCACGAGGTTTGCCTGTCTCGCTTGTGCAGAAAACATTGCTCCAGATTCAATCGACTGGGTTTCTGTCCCTTCGCCTAGTTTTTAAGGTTATTTATTTAAATGTCTAATGTATTTTATTGTAACAGACATTGTTTTGCCAACATTGCCTATTCAGTGGCACTTCACAAATCTAGTTTAAAAGAAAAATAAAACATTTTAAATGGACAGAGAAAAATAACTGTCTTGTTCTTAATGGCCTTGAACTACCTATAATCAGTTCAAATTTCTGAGCTTCTCAGCTTAGAGCCTTAGTTTCCTGTTCTTGAGAAGAAGAATCCTGTTCTGCTGCATAGTAGGGTTTTATTTATAATGTATAGGCACGTTCTGTCATGTGATATACATTTACCCAAGTTTCTGCTGGCCTGTTGTATGTAGGTTGGTGGAAGAGCAAGTGTGTGTGTATGTGTGTGTATGTTTTGTAAAATCTGTAAATAGCACATGACCAAATGAACATATTGTATAGAAATATTTTTATTTGAATATGGCACTAACCATCACCACCATGACTGATGAACGTTTGCGCATGTTCAAGGTCAGTCTTAACGGCAGTGTGAGTCATTAACAGTCCTAACTGTGGTGTTTTCCTCCAATGCCTTCCAACATCCATCAACTAACGTGAGTATCTTCCCTGTGGGACTGGGGTGCTGTGGCCTGTGTACAGATGGTGCCACTGAATGAGATGGCTCCTGTTGCTAGTGAGCTGCATGGCTCCTGTGTCCACCAGGCAGCCACTTCCTAAGGAAACAGGGGTGTTAGCCGCTCACTACACAGGTTACCCTAGTGTAGACACTGACCAAGACAGTGATTCTTGTGAGCTGTGGGAAGAAGGGTCTTGTGACCTGGCTGATCTTGGGCTGAAGGAGCTAGTACCAAAATGAGACTTCACACAAACTATGGCACATTTTCACTGGTGTAGAAAGCTAGCTGACCCTGCATAGGCAATTTTGTCATCTTTCTAGGACATGTCCTAACCCTCTGTACAGAGGTCTGAGAGAACCCAGCAACTGACCCTTACTTGGAGGCCTCTGGGTACTGTAGGAAGCAATGTTTCCCAGGAAGCAGGCAGATTTTGCCATTTTTAACAAGATGGAGTAGGTCAAACACAAAGGTACAGCTGAGAGACTAAGCCCCTCAACTGTTCCTAATGTGGTCCTTAGTTCTGTGATGTCTACAAATGAGTGGGCCCCTAAAGGAGATAATTCTCATCCCTGATAGTCCTGTATCTGTGTCCACAGAGGCTATTGGGACGTGTTCAACACCAACAGATAGAACAGACTAGATCACTGCTTTCCTGAGCCGCAAGGATAACATGTCCTCCCCTGGAGTCAGCACAGTCACAGCCACAGGCATCCTGCATGTACTCATCCCTGCCCTCGCCCAACACCCTCAAGAAGGGACCACATTTGTTGAGTCAGCATCATCCTCAACCCACTAGGTCAGGCTAGCCTGAAACTTAGCCTTGAGCTTTTTTTTCCTGAATGGCCTCTTCAGCAAAGCCATACAAAGGTTCCACCCTGCAGCCCACTCAGCAACATTCAGGTGGTGCCCAGTGAGCTAGCAGGGCTACTAAGGCTGGAGAAGGCTAGCCACCTCACAGCAACTGCTACCATAGCACCTCAAACTAGGGTCTCAGTCCCAACAATGGCACAGGCCTCAAGAACAGCATTGGCTCGGTGCCTGCAGAGCCTCATAAGCCAAGAAGCATGATTGCCCTTTGTCATGAGCTGCCACATTCTATCAAGACCAACTTCTGTAATTGGGAAGCTTTTAACGCAGAGCTGAGCCCAGGACTGGCTGCCATAGAGAACAGGGAGGGAGCAGGAAGACCTTCCCTCCCCTGGTGCCATGCCACTCACTGCTCCACCTGCCTCACCCTCTGCATGGCTCTCAGCCCTCGTACCTGACATGCCTTCTGGTTCCTGCCTCCTGGAGCTTTATTAGGAATCGGTGATAGGAGACAGCCCAGGGCAGTCACCAAGCCACTGCTTCTAGATGTGCCTGGGCAGCAAGCACCTCAGGACACTTAGTCAGAAACGCTGGTTTTGCATCTAGACCAATTGCAGTGTTCTTTCTGTTTGTGCCTGTTGTTGTGTCTTGGGAAGTTGTTCTAACATTGCTCTGTTTCAAAAAGCTGATTTCCTCTCTCTTTCCTTTTCAGCTATACTGGAGTAACCGCTTCCTTAAACCATTTGCAGAAATGTAAGGGTGTTCGGGTGCGTGCATGTGCGTTGTTAGCAACACATCTACCAGCCCTCTGCATGACTGAGGTTGGGGAAAAGAAAAGTAGAAACAGTCCCCAACTCACTGTGTGATGTGGAGGAAATGTGTATTACCAGTGGGGTTTTAGCTGTTCAATCAAAATAACAAATGTACAATTTAGCATTATGAATCAGACAGCCTCTCCAGAGAAGTTGGTTTCTTTGCTGCAAGATGAATGGGGTTCTGAAACCTTATCCAAGAACAGAAGCCATCAGCCAAGTCTCCACATTTCTCTGCAAAATGTCATAGCCTCTATAACTGTATGATAATTGTAATGCATGCCTTCAATTGTAAGTGGCCAGATTGCTCTACAGTGACATTGAAACATGCTTTCTAATTGGCCCTGTACAGTTTGCTTATTTATAAATTCATTTAGAACACTACAGCTGTTGAATGGTTACAACATAGGCCTCTGGTCCTAACTAAAGTTGTTTTTTTTAGGTGTGCAGCCAGCTGTTCCACACTGTATTATTGTAACTTATTTAATGAAGTCAGAAGCAGTAGACAGATGTTGGTGCAATACAAGTATTGTGTGCATTTATCGTAATAAAGTGCTCAGCGTCAGTTCAGTTCCTCACAGCTTCTCACAGCGCATGTTTGACTGTAGTCTGTAAATAGAGGTCAGTTTCTGTGCTGGTAACAGGTATTGCACAGACATGATTTCAGGTAAATAAATCTATTCTACGATAAACCCTCAGCTGAGCGGTGGCTGTTTTATAGGAGGGTGGGATTGCGCAGTGAGGCCTCTCTTGGGAGACTAGTTTTGTACTTAACCAACCAGGAGGGAAGCAGAAAGCATGTCACCAGTTGGCCTTCAGCAAAAATCAGGCCTTTCAGCTTAGTAGGTTCTACAAGTGACCAGCCTCAGAGTTGTGTGACTGCTCACAGGCCAAGTGGTTGTGTTGTGGTTTCCGTTTAAGACAGAGACAAATGAAGTAGACCTGAAAGGATCCTGAGTTCTCCCTTAAACTGCCATCTGTCCTTACTCACCAGAGAGGCTTCGAATGAGGCTCTCTGTTCCCTAAAATGGTCTTTAATCATAAAGTCCTGGCAGCTCCTGGAATAAGAACAGCTCTTTGACAACATCTAAGGCCAAGATGGCTCAGCCTTTGGCATACAATAAGCCTGGAGGCTTGAGTTTGATTCCCAGAACCCATGGTGGAACTGACTACATCCACAAAGTTGCCCTCTGACTTCCACATCCTTGTTTTTTTTTTTTTTTAAAATACAAGAGGGGAACTTGGCATGTTCTGAAACCCTGACCAAAAAAGACAACAATCCTAGCCTAAAGGCAGAGGTGATCAGAATCTCTAACACTACATTCTAGAGTCAAGAAAATAGATTTCTTGTACCCTGAACAGAGTAGTATTCTACTGGTATTAAAGGTATGTCCTGTCTGACCACTCGAGGGGTTACTTATCCCCAGACCCCTGTGTTTGGTTTTAAGTCTCATAACTATGGTCTAAAACTCAAGTCAGGCTGGCCTCAAACTTAGGAGGCGGAACAGGCTGTTCTGCCTCCCAGGTGCTAGAATTAAATGCCTGTATCACCATGCCTAGCTTTAGATCTATTTTTAAGTGTCCATACCCAACACTTCAGTCTGCAGTTTCCAAATATGTTCAGACAAGAATAATCCATTTTAGTTTTTTAGGTAGAGCCTCATAGCACAGGCATGCTCCGGCCCAAACTCAGTATCCAGCTGAACCTGCCCTTCAACTGTTTCTGCTGCCTCCACCGCCCACCATACAATGTTTGCCTGCTAAAACTGGAAATAATTGGCTGCCACCAATAAACAAGATCTAGGGCAGAAAAGATCTAATGCTGTATCACTTTAATGTAGTTCCTCACGTGGTGACACCCAACCATAAAATTGATGTCACTATGTCATAAACCGATTTTCCTAGTGCATAAATTATAAGTATCTGATATGCAGGACAGTCTTAAGAGACTTGTTTCAACGGGTCATTCGACACCCTCAAAGGGATCAAAGTCTACATGTTGGGAACCACTGATGTAGAACATCCAAACCATGGAAAAAAACAAGACCTGAAAAGTCATCAAGAAGCAGTGAGTGATGCACATCCTGTCTAAAATAGCTTGGTGCAGAAGGCTGGTTGCACATTTCTAGAGTCATGTGCTGCACAAGTTCCAGGCCAGCTTGAGCTACGCCAGGCCTGCCAACCCGAGTTTTGCTCCCAGATCTCTTAGTAGGAGATCACCAATTCCTATAAGTTGTTCTCTGACTTTCACATGTGCTGTGCTTAAATGCACACAATCACATTTTCTTTTTTCCTTAAAAGGGGCAGAGTGGTTGAGAGCACCAGTTCTGGGTTATCTAACGCCCTCTTCTGGCCACCATAGGTATTGCATGCAGGGGTACTGTCATACATGAAGCCAAATGATTTGGTTTGATTTTATTTTTTTTCCAGACAGGGTTTCTCTAAGCTCTGTCCTGGAACTCAAGAGCCCCACCCCCCTTAAAAAATCTCTTTTAAAGGAGACAAAAACTAATTAATGGTTGTAAACAAAGGGCTCCAGGATACAGGTAGCAGATTACAAAGGCATCAGGGTGGGGTGAGGATGTCAGAACTATCAAGTCAAGTACTGAATGGGCACGGATGAGTTCTGGCTTAGCTCCACCACAGCTGGAGCACAGTAAGCACTTGGAGGTTCCTGACAGAATGTCCACCTAGCAGCAGGGATCAGAAATTCTCCCACTCAGGCTTCCTAAGACTGGTTCCATGGCAGGCTCTAAACAGCATGGGGCATATCAAGACACAATCAAGTGTGTCATAATAATCATAGGTTAGCATTGGCATGAACAAAGGTTAAAAGGACACAGCAAAAGCTGTGTAGCTCAGATTCACCAGCAGTGACTGATCTCAAAGGAGGCTGGACACTGAACAGGGAAGGCCACCAAGCACAGACCGGGCAGGTACTACTTCAGTCAGGCAAGCAGATTACGCACCACAGTGGTGGGGATATCCTGAGGGAAGTGCCTTTGGTCCCTAGAATGCTTCACACCTCAGGCAAATAATCAACCAGGAAAACATCTGACAAAACTCCAAAGAAGAATTCCTGATGAACACCCCAAAACCTCAAGATGATCCAAAATGCTGATGGGGTGACATCAGACAGGTCAGCAACTAATGTTGATAAGAACTAATCAGAACGAAGCAGAGACCACACAGACAGCTGGATGCAGGTGAGAGCATCAGACATGTTCTTGCCACTTCTTTGTGAGTTGGGAAGCTGTATCCTTTGAACAGATAATGATGGGGAATGTTCCAGAACTGGTAAAAGACCATGATCCTTAACTGGAAGAATCTTAACTTCCAGACAGGATTCAATAAACAAAACAATGCTGAGACATAGCAAACTGCAGAATACAGTTCACAGCTGAGGGTGGGAGGAGGAAAAGGAACCCTTTGCAGGAATGGGGTGAAGCCACCAGAGGGGATTTCCAGCAACCTGAAAAGACTACACAAAATTAATGAACCATAGTGACAAGGTGTTCCAGACAGACTTAGTAATTCAGGTGGGACAACAGGTGGACTTGAGGTGACCTGAGACCTCTAATCCAGGACAAGGAAACAACAGTTTCCAGCTTGGACATCTATGTTGCCGTCACAAGGGAGCTGAGGGAATGGAAGCTGCTGTAGCCATGGATGTGGCTGCAGGATGCCTAGGAGGACCTGAGCAAGAGGTTCCGATGTGACATGCTCTCTGAACTCCATGTCCACAAGCCAGATATCACTCTAGAACCAACAAGCAAAGCCCCCAGCACTGGCTCCTCAGTGCTCCAGAGGGACACATCAGTGTGTGCTTGGAGCCCCCACCATTGTGTAGAATGAAAATTAGTAGCAACTATAAAACGTGTAAGTGAAAATGTCCCCAAGTGCTTGATCTGTAACCCCTGTATAGCTTGACTTTTATAATTCTTTCCTATGTACAAATGACAGATAAGAATCAGGTTTGGTGGCCAGTTGTGGTGGCACAAGCCTTTAATACCAGCACGCAGGAGACAGACAGGTGGATCTCTGAGTCTGAGGCCAGTCAGGTAGTTTATGTGGTGAGTTCCAGGACAGCCAGGGCTATGTTAGAAAGACCACCCCCCCCCCCAAAAAAAATAATAAAAAACCAACAAACAAGAAAAGGACACAGCTGAGACTGAGTATGGCTGCTGCTTCCAGAGTCACTGAGGTAAGATGCCCAAGTGTGTGGCTAAGGACTTCTATATTCCAGGCTTGCCTCAAATTTGCTATGTAGCTGAGGATAACCCTGAATTTATATATTTTTTTCCACTTTAAGCCGGGCATGGCTGTACTTTTAATCCCAACACTCAGGAGGCAGGGGCAGGAGGATCTTTGTGAATTTGAGTCTAACCTAGTCTACAAAGCAAGTTCCAGGACAGCCAGGGATATACGGAAAAACCCTATCTCAAAAATCAAACAAGTCTCTGCCAGATGGCCGCCATCATAGACACGAGTCGCGTGCAGCCCATCGAGCTGGCTAGGGTGACCGACATGGCAGGCAGGAGCAGTTCGCAGGGACAGTGCATTCAGTGCGAGTGGAGTTTATGGATGACGCCAGCTGCTCTATCATTTGAAACCGTCAAAGGCCCTGTTCGAGAGGGTGATGTGCTCACCCTACTGGAGTTAGAAAGAGAAGCTTGGAGGTTGCGCTGACCTTGCTGCTGGGCCCTGGATATCCACTACCCAGTCCGTGGAATGCCCTGCAACTGGGTCTAGCTGGTCCTTGGGAACCTCCACATTGCCACGACCTCTCACCTCCGTCCTCTCTAAACTTCTATTTCTAGAACCCTATTACTATCTCCCAAATGCTGAGAATTAGAGGCATCTTACCTAACTACAACTTTATTTAAAGAATAAACACTGTCTGGATGGCAGTGCAACCTTCAGTCCCAACTCTTGGAAGGCAGAGGCAGGCAGATCTCTGTGAGTTTGAGGCCAGCCTGGTCTACACATGAGATCCTATCTCCAAAAATAGAAAGAAAACACAGTGCATCCACTGGGAAGTGGTTATCTGGACTCACTGGAAGGATGCTCTGTGGTAGCAGGCCCAATCTGCCTTCTGAGGAGTAATGCCTATTCCAGCCTCTTGACCATCAGGGCAGATTATTGCTCTCTCTGGTTCCTTAGGTAAATCCCTGCTGTTTGTGGGCTCACAGAGGCAGCACTTTGTGCCGAGAGGTTTGTATGAGTTGTTGTAAAACTCAGGTTCTGCAGGCCTTGGGTCTGGCTAAAGGCAGCATCATTAAGTGCAAGGAGATTTGAGCCTTTCCCAAAGCAAGGCAATCATGTCCATGGGCAGCTAAACCCCAAAGGACCAGCCACATGTTCCAGCCTAGGCCTCCAGGGATGTGTTGGCACACTGAGAACAGGCAGAGGGAACATAGGCATAGAGAACCTAAGGCTGTGGCTGAGATCCAAAAGGAAGGAGGAACCTTACCCCACACACAGAAACATCAGGAGTCACCCCTCAACCTTTAGGAAAGGTGGTCTGACTTTAGCACCACCTTAGACTAATGAATTCTTCCAAGACAGAGCTAGGCACAAGGAAGTATTCTGACACCCCAGGTCTGAGAAAAGTCACCACTGGTTCCCAGCACCAGTGAAAAATGGCTGTCATTTCAGACAGGGTCCTCGTTCTTAACCCTAACCTGAAGCTTACGAATGAGTACCTACAGGGAGATGGGACAACTGGAATAGGACACGAAGGGGACAGGTCCAGCCTGAGCCACCATATTCTTATAGAGTGGACATCTGGCCAGCCCCCTGGAAAGTTCCAAGAAGGATCACTCCACGCTCTGCAACAGGCTGCTAGAGATTTACCCAAAGAAGGAAAAGCTGGGAGCTGAGAGAAGCCGCCAGAGGGCTGTTTATAAAGACAGGCTCTAAAGATCTAAGCGGCGGGAGAACCTGTCTCAAGACACCACCACCCTGGCCAGACTGGCAGGCAGCCTGAGTGCAGGGAGGCTGAGCGTGACAACTGTTCAGAAAACAATGCGAGAGCACTAGGGGTGAGAAGTAGCCTGGGTCAGAAGATCCACACAGCACATGACATCAGGGTTGAGCTGGTGCCAGCTCAGAGGCCCACACATTAAATGTCTGGTGAACCCTAAGCCAAGGCAGGTTGGGTTGTCCCGGGGCAGCAAGAGTTCTAGTCTGTCACCTGAGAATGACTGCCAGCATCCATGGTGACCTCATGACATATACCAGCCCACAAGAAGGTGACCTTCTCCTGTCCTGGGGCTGTTAGACCAGAAAATGTCTCTGACTTTACAGACGAGGTTAAAGTCAAGCATCCAGCAACAGCAGAGACACACAGGGGCTCTGCACACCATGTAACAAATGTAGCACAGAGCAGCCCAAGAAACCCAGGTCCAACAGAGCTGGGTTTTCGTTTTATACTGTGTGCTAGGCACAGATGTTTTGTTTCTGATTGCATTAATGGTTTAAGCTTGAGGATCACAAATTATCTTTATACATTTAAGGGTAAAATACTCAATTTGCTTTTAACTACTTTTCAAAGCATTTCCTAGGCATGAGCTACAGTCTTTGTAACAGCCGCAGCCCCTCCGCCCTGAGAAGGAACTTGACTCTTCCAGGTGCTTGGGATGAGCAGAACCAGTGCATCAGCTGCCCCGTGCCTGGGTACTTTCCTCTAGTGTAATTCCTCAACTGCACTTGTGGTTTCAGTTTTATGGCTACATGGCAGTCTACTGTTTCGTACCTGGACCACATCCTGTGTACACATTCTCAATTGGAAGCCTGGGTTGTTCCCACCTCTTGTCAATGGTGAACACAGGTGTACAGTCCCTATCTGAGCTTTTATTCCTTTGGCATCTACCCAGAATTGGAATGGTGGGTCTAAGTGTTGAAGCCTTGGGTCCACCAGGCTTTTTTCTACATGGCCACTTTTCCATCCTACCAACAGACTAATACTGTTCCTTAGAAATCACCATTTCCTACTGATGACCACTAAGGAAGGCAATCTGTAAAGTTCTGGATTCTTCTTGGACTTGTAAATGCCGAGTGGTTTGTAAAATAAACTCTGTTCCATGAACATTTAAGAGTCTAGGCAAACCCCACGCCCTGGCCCTGGCCTCCAAGCACACTGGGCTTGTCTACTGCTGATTCAGGCATGGAGGGAACTTGATGACAAAAGTCAGCCCTTTGTGCCCCTCTACCTCCCCAAGAAAGTGGTGGCAGCTGACACCTCACCCTTTGCCCCAGGGGAAGGAGGCTCCTGGGTGGGTGGAAAGTCTGAACAGGATGCTTGCCTCAGCAGCTTCCCCAGAGGCCACAATGAGGTGTATGTCCAGTCTGGCCTGTGTCTGTCATCAGCAAATGATGTGGGCCCTGAGAACTGGTCTCGGCAGAGCTTGCAGTGGCCATGTTGGATTTACGCTGGCAACAATAGCCTGACACTACCAGCCCGGGCCTGCTCCAGGTGAGCTGTGTTTAAGCAGTAAGACCCGGATGCCACGGGCAAATCCAGTTAAGGCCCATTTTCCCCACTCACAAATGGCTACAGGATGGAGTTCCAGGACCTCTCTGAAGTCAGGCTAAAGTTCAATATGCTTACCAACAACAGCAAGTCGGGAAGAGTAAAAATGCCCACTCCTCAGTCCAGGGTCCCTCACCTCAAAGTCTGTGGTGCTGAGAACCATGCCCATGTGAGGCTAGCTGGACAGCAGAAGCTGCAGCTGGTTTTGTGTTCCCAAGGCAGGCTCAGACAGCTGTGTGGCTATCACGGGTTCAATGGATGGATCCCATGTATCAGATCCCTAGGCCCAGCAGAGATTCAGCAGTGGGGAGAAGTCCATGGGAAGGGCAGACCTATAGCTTCCACCAGTAAAGATTGGCTGCTGGCATCTCACCAATGGTTATCTGTTGTGATTTTACTAAGAACGGCCACCACAGGCAAATACATTTTTAATGCTTAGTTAACCAGGGAATGGCACTATTTGGATGGATTAGAAGGACTGATCAGGTGTGGCCTTGGAGGAAACTCATGCTAGGCCCAAGCTCACTCTCTGCCTATGGATCAGGATATAGCTCCCCAGAATTGCTGCTCTACATAGCAAGGTCTCAAAAATGCATAAATAAAATAAGCCAAGCCTCAAAAACCTGCCTGCTGGCACACCCCCTGCTGTGACAATCTGGACTGAACCTCTGACCCTGTCAGCAAGCCCCCATTAAATGTTTGCTTTCTTAAGAGTTGCCATGTTCCTGGACTCTTCACAGCAACAGATAGTGACTGAGACATCGCCAGAGCTCTGTGCCAGCGTCTAGTGCTTGCTGAATCCTAAGCCTCGGAGGAGTCAGACTGCAGATGTAAGCATTCAGAACCGCTGTCACAACACTCTAGGTGGGGAGTGAGAGAGCACACTAAAGCCACAAGGTCCTTGTGGCACTCATGCATGTGAAAGGACACCTCCACTCAGGTTATCTGGCTTCCTAGCACGATGTTCAAGTGGACAGCCACAGGGCTCCCAATCCTGATGTTGTAACCATGAAAAAGCCAACACTATCCTTTGAAAGGGCCAAGTATCTCAGAGAGGTGCTTCCATCCCATGTGGCCACTGTGTTCTTTCCACCTCAGCTGGAGGGGTATCTGTGGCTCCAGTCAGGTGCTGTTGGAGTGGAGGGGTCACACAGGCCTAAAGGCTCCTGGTAGCAATGAGTGACATGCAGGAAGGGGAGGAATTCCAGATCACTGAAGGGAGCTGAGCATGCAGCCTGGCATGAAGATAGGAGGGTGGACTGGGTTCAGCTTGTGGCTGAACGGATTTTGCCTTCTCTCTCAGCACTGACTGGTCAGTGGGACTGCTAGCAGGGCCAAGTCAGGAAAAACACCACCCATGTGGTGCCTAAGGGGAGCCTCAGAGATGGCTCAGGACAGCTAGTGTGCACAGGCTGAGGCTCGCACTCACACACTTTCATGAGACCTGGTCCACTTAATTTATTATGCATCTTAAGACAAATCTTGCTATGTAGCCCAGCACATCTGAACTGTCAGGCCTCTGCCTCCAAAGTGCAGGCTTCCAGAATGTGTCTCCACCAGACTACCCTTGCCCACCTTTCACTGCAGTGACAAATGTTCTGAAATTGACTATGGAGTGTTTACAATGAATCTTTTTCATCTCTAGCACCTTGATCTGCATCTTGAAAGGCATCACACCTCCAGACCCAGGATGGAGGGCAAGTCGACCTGTTCCCAGTAGCTGAGTGACAGATACTCCAGGCAGATGCTGAAGCAGACCCTGCCCTCGGGGACTCAGTGAGGAGCCAGGCTGGTTCCATGTGACATGCTCCAGGCTCCCAGCACTCGGGAGGAAAGGGTGTATGTTTATGTCATACTGTCTAGGCCTACATGACTGCTTCTGACTAGGAGGAAAAATGAAGAATCTCAAAGGGTATCCACTGTGACATGTGACACCACACTGAACAGTTTTATTAGTTGAACCTGTCCTGTGTGTGGCCATGTTCCCATCATCTGCTTCTCAGATCTGCCCACTGAGGCCAAGTGCTGCTCTGCAGTCAGTGAAGTCTGGTAACTGCATCCAGAACATTGTGACTACAGGGAGTGTGGCAGTACCAGGACCATGACTCCCAGAAACCAGATACCTCTGACAGGGCCACCCAGGTGCATGTGCCCTTAAGAGGATGGTTCAGTTCTGTATACCCGTTCATAAAGAGAAAAAAGTGTCTTCCGTTGAGTACATCAGAACCATCCAGAATGTGAGCCTGCAGCTTGGAACTCGCTCAGTCCTCAGCAAAGCTGACGGATAGACATCAGTGCCGACTACCGCTCGAGGAAACTGGCAGGGAGCCCTGCTGTGAGCACACTTCCGACAGCATCTGTCCACTCTAGAAACACAAGGGGCTGCCACCGTGCCTTCACTGCATGCCGAACCACTGCTCCTGATCAGCCCACTGGGCTGCCTCACTGTCGCTGCCTTCCAGGTCCCCTTCTTCCCCACTCCCCTCCATGTCGTCCACATCTTCCTCCTGAGTGGCATCCGTGGGACTCTCCTCCTTCTCCATCTTCTGCATCCCCTCTAGAGACTTCTGGTCATTGGGGTCCAAACTAAGGAACAACAAAACAGAGGAGAGTCCTGAGTCTCTGCCCTGCTTCCTGGGACTGTCACTGAGCTGGCCCAGCAGTGAGACGACTAGGTCAGAGTGTGGCTGCCATGGCTGGATCCAGGGACACTGTTCAAAGTCTTAGAATTGATAACTTGCAGGGGCTGGAGAGGTGGCTCAGTGGTTAAGAGCATTTGTCGTTGGGTTCAGTTCCCAGCACCCATATGGTGACTCCAGTTCCCAAGTACCTGACACCCTCCTCTGGCCTCTCTGGGCACCAGACACATAACATAGTTCACAAACATACATGTAAGCAAAATACCCATCTACATTAAATAAATAAACAATTCATTTTAAAAATGGCAATTAAAAATTCTAACTTTAGATTTTCTTCCAAAAAGCTTTTAAAGCTCAAGTACCAGCCCTAGCACTCTGCTGGAAGTAGTGGCCACACAGGAAAGAGCGGCAGTGCTAACAGACAGGAGGCCTGGTGCTCACAGGACACAACCCAGCACATCTAGGAGGGAAACAGATCAGGATGCCAAGGCCAGCCTGGGGTCCATGAATGCATGCTCCTGACTTAGACATGCCACCCTTCCGTGTAGACACTGCTCCACGTTATGCCATGGGCTGTAGGGAACTAGAGCTGTCAGTCATGCAACACTATAGGGCAGATTTTAAGTCCTGAGGATAGAGCCAGCTCCAAGATGCTTTCATTAGTGACAACCCTAGGAAACCCTGAGCCCCAGAATCCTCATTTATTTGGCTCCTAAGACATCTTTAAAAGAAAATAAGTTCTAGAGACTGAAGCTCAGGCCTTGTGCATACTAGGTAAGCACTCTGTGCAAGTCTGCAGGCACCAACAGCCTCTTTGCCCAGGCAGTGGGTCAGCAAAACTCCCTAAGGAAACCTGCTGCCTGATTCTCACTCCAGGCCATGCTGGGTCCTGTTCCTGTTCACACACAGCAGTCTGTTCCGTTTGGTATCCAAACCTCCCACAAAACTCTGTCTACACAGAGGGTTCCACACTTTAGCCCAGCCCTGCGGACTGCTAGGAGGGTCTGAGCACTGAGTGTCACTGAGCGCCCAAAAGCTCAAAGGCGCTGCCTCAACTATCTCCTTCCCTACGACATACAAGTCTCAAAGAATTGCTTCTGTGCTAAGCAGTACAAATACCTGTATTTACTACTTACTACACACCAGGCACAGTGCTAAAAGCTTTCTTCTGAATACTCTGAATCCTTATCCAGCCATTTATTTATCTTAAAAATTAAATTTATTGGGCTGGAGACATGGCATGGCAGTTAAGAGCACTGACTGCTCTTCCAGAGGTCCTGAGTTCTATTCCCAGCAACCACATGGTGGCTCACAACCATCTGTAATGGGATCTGATGCCCTCTTCTGGTGTGTCTGAAGACAGTGACAGTGTACTTATATATAAAAAAATAATTCTCAGAAATTTTACATTAAAAAATTAAACCTATTATTATTACTGTGTGCCCGCACACACGTTTGTCTGTGCATTGTGTAAAAGTCATGGCACACATGCGATGTCAGAGGACAACTTTGAAGTCAGTTCTCTCCTTAAACCTTTACATGGGTTCTGGGCATCGAACTTGGGTCTCCAGAATTATGTGACAAGCACCATTACTTTCTGAATCTACATACCCCTAATTAATGCTCAATGAAGTAGGCACAGACAAGGAAATTGGTTTGTATTTTCACCAAGATATGAGGTAAAGGCTGTATTCAAACTTCAGAATTTAGGTTTTTAATTATTATAGTAGACAAAAACACAGCAACATACTTAGCAATGCTCTGATTTAAAAGGCAGAGTGTAAAACATACACTAGGCATAACCCTATGAAGTCGTGGGCGTGTGGTAAGGCACACATCTGTACAAGGCAGTAAAACATACACTCGGCATAGCCCTATGAAGTGGGGTGTGTGGTAAGGCACACATCTGTACAAGGCAGTTTGGGTGTTACTCTTATGTGGGCTGAAGAAGAATGAGCATCTTTAACTCTGCTAATATGCTTTAGGAAAATATGTCAGGAGTCATGAATTCACAGATACCTTCTCTCAGTACTATTCTTAGGCTGCCTTCAACTGTGGGCACACGTGCTGCAGAAATGCCACACAGGCCCTGCCTCTCATCACCTCCCCATGGAGGCTGAGCACCTACCTCAGGGCTATACTGTACTGGTCCATTGCTTCCTGGTACTCGTTCACGGCTACTAGGAAGTCCCCCAGGATCCGATGCAGGACACAGTCGCTCTGGTTGGCCAGTGCATTTCTCAGCAGAGCAATTCCATCTTCATATTTCTGTTCTCTGCCTACAAGAGGAAAGACAATCTTCACTGCTCAGCTAGTGCATAAAGTCACTCCCACTATGACATGACACCCTGGGAGTCACCCTCAAAGGGCGCTGCAGGGCTTACGAGGGGAATGTGCATGTGCTCTCTATTTCATCGGGAAACTGACATGAGCACTGCGTCTTTAAAAACCATGTATTACATTAATGCATACAGAGGGGGTGAGCATGCCACACTCGGCACGAGGGAAGGTCAGAGGACAGGCTGCCAATCTTATCACATAGCTCTTGAGGACTGAACTGAGATCATTAGTCTTAGTGGCATCTTTACCCAAGCCATTGAGCCTGTGCCCTGAATCTTTAAAAAAAAATTTTGCAGACCAGGCTGGCCTCAAATTCAGAGATCCACCTGCTTCTTGAATGCTGGGATTGAAGCATGTGCCCCAACTGCCCAGCATAAATATGCTCTTAAATTTAACAGAAAAAAAAAATAATAAATTCAATTTTATTCCAAGCTCGCTCTCTCTCCTCCACTTCTCTTGACCCTGACTCCTGTCCCATTGTTCTATTAAACCTCTCGATGTGGGGGAAAAATTTTATTCCAAACCAGCAAAAGCACAGGAGTTTATTGTGGATCAGAACAAACATCTCTACTCATGTGATGGCCTGTGCTGCCTCTATACTCTAGATGCTAGCAAGAAGGCCAGCACCAGATAAGGCCGATCGCCCTGCACAAGAACCCTGAGCCAAAATACCCTCTTCATAGCATCATATAAACTTATGAATATGCCAGAAGCAAGAGGAACAAAACTAAGAGAATCCAGATAGCTCAGAACCATTCAAACTGACTGAAGTCAGCTGTGTCAGACTAAACTAATTCAAAACTACACCAAACAGAGATGAGGTCAACAGCTACCAAGTTATGTTAGCTGGTTTAAACCAACACAAGCAGGTCTAAGCCACATCTGGCTGTGATATATATAAAGCACTTCAAGCAGGCTCAGACCTGCTCCCTCATCTGTAAGCTTCAGAGAGATGAGGGTGTTGAGGGTGAGGACAACTGAGAACACGCAAGTGTGGCACTCACTGAGCAGCTCTGCTTTCTTCACCACGGCCTTGACGTAGTCCGGCCTCTGGGCCAGGGCTTTATCTAACAAAGTTTTGGCTTTCTCCTGTGTCACTGGATCTTCCAGACACACAGTGGCTAAGAGGGTAAGTGTCTGAGCATTTGCACCCAGAGTCTTGTAAACGTTGTTGGCCATCACCATTGCCTCCCGAATGCTGTTAGAAGCTAAGTAACATTCTATGAGACCTGAAAAACAAAGAAGAGAGATGTCAGCCGGCAGGACGCCCACAGCCCTCCCAATGTTCCACCACTGAGCTGCGCCCTTCCCATCCCCCAGTGCCTCCTCCCTTCCAGAGCTCTAATGGGCACCCAGCGGAGCCCTCGATTTATAAGCAGACTTTCCTTTTTCCCAACTTCAAATTTGAACTCATCTTCCTGTTAAGAGACATACTGAGCTTATTTTTAAATTCCTATAAAAATGTTTTAGAGAAACAGAATCCTGGAAGAGCTATTTCAGTGTCAGTGACTCAGTCACCAAATGTTGCTAAACCTGGCACAGCTCCACGGGCTGCAGTGACATCTAGCCTTGAAAGAAATGTTAACAATAAAAAAATGTTTTAAAAAGCAACTCGTCTATCAGTGCTGAAGAAACTCAGTTTGGTTGTCATGCCTCTAGTACACAACAGAGCCGGCAAGTTCTGACGTAACAAAACCTTCCACCTCAGTGCAGCTTTCAGGCCTACAGCCACATTGGCAGGTTCCTCTCTTACCTTCGTAACAGTCTAAGCGACAAGGCGCAAGCCTTATGGCCTCCCGAAAATGTATTATAGCTTCCTGGACTCTCCCCATGTTTCTAAGCGCTGCTCCTTTGAGTAATAAAGCTTGGACACTGTTGCTATTCAGTTGAATGGCCTTGGCACCTAAGTACAGGGCCCGAGAGTAGCGCTTGCTATAGAAGCTGTGGCATCTAGGGAAAAAAACACAAGTTATTTGAGAGAAGCCTCTAAAGAAGGCTTAACACCAGACTGCGTAGAGAATTTCCAGAACCCTAGCACTTGGGAAGGTGACAAACTGTCTTTAAAAAAACAACAAAAACCAAAGGGCTGTCCAAATGGCTCAGACAGTAAAGGTGCTTGCAGCCAACAAGGTATTGACACACAAATGTCTTTAGCTTCATCTACAATCAGAAGTCTGTATACACTTCTTCATTGGGAAAACACCAAATGGTGGATGATGCCAGTGCAGCAGGAGGGCCTGGAGGACCTGGGGTCCCAGAATTAGGAGGCCATGGCAGCTTCCACGGAGGACTCAGGGGCCACTATCTTAGGGGCTGAGGTCATGGTTGAGGTCGCAGGGCTCATGGAGGTAAAGCTGAAGACAAAGAATGGATCTATATCACCAAGCTGGGCCAAGCAAGGTCTGGTTAAGGACATGAAGATCAAGTCCTTAGAGGAGATCTACCTGTTCTCCCTGCCCATAAAGGAATCTGAGATTATCGACTTTTCCTGGGTGCATCTCTAAAGGGTGAGGTTCTGAAAATCATGCCAGTGTAGACATAGACTAGGCTAGCCAGGTTCAAGGCTTTTGTTGCTACTAGGGACTAGAATGGTCACACTGGTCGTGATGTTAAGTGTGTCAAGGAGGTTGCCACTGCCATACAAGGGGCCATCATCCCGGCCAAGCTTTCTGTGGTCCTTGTGCAAAGAGGCTACTGGGGGAACAAGATTGGCAAGCCCCACACTGTCCCATGCAAGGTGACAGGCCGCTGTGGCTCTGTGCTGGTGCATCTCATTCATGATCCCAGAGGCACTGGCACTGTCTCTGCTCCTGTGCCCAAGAAGCTATGGATAATAGTATAGATGACTGCTGCACTTCAGCCAGAGGCTGCACTGCCACCCTGGGCAACTTTGCCAAGGCCACCTTTGATGCTACCTGACTCCCTACCTCTGGAAAGAGACTGTGTTTACCAAATCTCATCAGGAATTCACTGATCATCTTGTGAAAACCCACACCAGTCTCTGTTCAGAGGACCCAGGCTCCAGCTGTGGCTACCACATAATTCATTTATACAAGAAAAATAAATGAACCAAGTCTGTTATAGAGAAAAGAAAAAGAAAGGCTAGAGAAATGGCTCTGTGGTTAAGAGCACTGACTGCTCTTCCAGAAGTCCCGAGTTCAAATCTCAACAACCACATGGTGGCTCACAACCATCTGTAATGGGATCCAATGCCCTCTTCTGATGTGTCTACAAACAGCGACAGTGTACTCACATACATAAAATAAATACAATCTTAAAAAACAAAACAAAAAACCCATCAGTTCAAGGCTAGCTAGCCTTGAGTACACAATAGCCAGCCATAGGGTACATTAGAGTGTCTCAAAGAAACAAAGTCCAGCCTAGCATAGTAACACACATTTTTAGTCCCAACACGGATGAGGCAAATAGAGGATCTCTTGTGAGTTTGAGCCCAGCCTAGTCTACAACAAGTTCTAGGACTACACAGAGACCCTGTTTCAAACAACAGCAGCTCCTCAGTCTCAGCAGTAGGAAGAGGAGGAAGGATGGCAAACAGCATCCTTTGCAAAGCATTGCAATGACGTGCACATGTGCAGCTATGGTTCTAAGGCCCACCACCCACAGAAGTCCAGGCATCAAGAGAAAAGTATAACTAGAGGCCCAGGCTAAGAGACGGAACACTACCGGGATTGGGCCAGTGAGGCGCCTAAAAATGTCTATCCAAGATTCAGACATGGATTCTGTGAAGAACGACACCTAAACCCAAGAGGGCAGCTATTGCATCCTCTAGTTCACCTGGAGGATTTCAGCAGTCATAACATAAATGTTCTGGGTAAAAACGATACACACATGTGCGTGCATGCACACACACCCTGAAAAATCTGGATACCACACACAAAATGATCCAAAAATAAAAAAATAAGAGGAAACAGAGGGAGAATCAACAGTTCGATATCCAGGACACAGACAGATCATAACTGCTGTTAATTTCAGCTCCAGAGATTCAACACGCTTTCCTGCCTCCGCAGGCACTGTACATACATGGCACATATTCACACAAAGAGGTAAATTAAAAAAAAAAAATCAAAATCAAGGCTGTCTTGAAGAAAACCCCTGTTCCATTCACCCACACAGCAGCTCATCTGCAACTCCAGTTCAGGGAATGTGACCATTCTTCTGGGCGGCCTCTTCTGGCCCTGCAGGCCTAGGCACTCATGTGGTACAGACGCACACACGGGCAAAATCATCTGTACACATTAAATAAAAATCTTAAAAAAATAAAGATACATCACAGGACTAAAAAGACATTCTGAGGATTTACTCATAAAGCTACATTATTACTATGGTGTGAGAGGCCTACTAAGCACAAGGCACTCATTCTTTGCCTGACCCTTATCTTGGTCTCCAAACGGAAAAAAACAAAACAAAACAAAACAAAACAAAAAACCCCAAAAAAAACAAAAAAACAAAACCACCTCAGGTGAGTCAATAAATGCTTACCCTAAGTCAGAACCATCCTGATTTGAGTCAGGTCTCATGACTTATAATTTCAACTTACGTTCTCTCTCTCTTCTTGTTTTAACAAAGGGTCTTAATTGTGAGGCCCTGGCTGACTAGAACTCGCCATGAAGACCAGGCTACCCTGGAACTCACAGACATCTACCTGCCTCTGCTTCCTGAGTTCTAGGACCAAAAGCCTATACTACTATGCCTGGTTCAATTTAGTCATTCACCCATCCTATCTATCACCCACCCACCACCCACCCACCCACCCACCCATCCATCCATCCATCCATCCATCCATCCATCTTGTTTTGTTTTTCAAGACAGGGTTTCTCTATTGTAGTCCTGGAACTTACTCTCTAGACCAGGCTGACCTGGAACTCACAGAGATCTGCCTGCCTTTGCCCCCAAGTACTAAGATTATAGGAAAGCATTACACTGTGTGGCTCAAATCAATCAGTATTCTCTCTCTCTCTCTCTCTCTCTCTCTCTCTCTCTCTCTCTCTCTCTCTCTCTCTCTCTCTCTCTCCTTCCCTCTCCCTAAAGATCTATGTACTTATTCCTTTATTTCTTTACTTATTTGTTTTTGTACGTACAGTGTTGTGCCTACGTGTATGCCTGCACACCAGAAGAGGGCATCAGATCCATTACAGATGGTTGGGAGCCACCATGTGGTTGCTGGGAATTGAACTCAGGACCTCTGGAAGAGCAGCCAGTGTTCTTAACCACTGAGCCATCTCTCCAGCCCCTAAATAGTCTCTTAAAGAAAAAAAAATCTCTTTTCAAAAAGAGATTTAAAGTCTATTTAAAAAAATGGGAGAAAGGAGAGTGAACAACCATACCCAGAGACCACCCAGGGCTCTGCATGCTGATCAGAAATGTTGAAAAGGCGGCAGCCAAGGTTCTCCACATCTTCCAGCCGCCCTTCTCGAGCCAGGAGGTAGCCGTAAACATCCATCCCTGAAAAAAAAAAGACACAGGAAAAGGCTTTTCTATCAAAGCAGGAAACTTCCTGAGAGGCAGAAAAAAATGGCTCAAAGGTAAGAATTCTTCTGGCAGAGGGTCTGGGTTTAGATCCCAGCACGTACACTGTAGTGGCTTACAACCACATGGAAGTCTAGTTCCAGGCAAATGACTTCCTTTTCTGACCCTGAAGACATAAATTCACATGGTACATATACACACATAAAGGCAAAACTCTCACACATAAAAATTAAAGAAAAAAGTCAAGAGAAGAGTCTGTGAAATGGTTGTGGGTAAGGAAAACTGTTACCAAGCCAGAAGAATCAAAGTTTAATCTCCAGGACCCACATGGTACAGACAACCACTTCCCAAAAGGTACCATCTGACCTACTATGTATGCGCACATATATAATTAAGATTTCAAAAATTAAATAAATGCATGAAGATGCAGCTCAGTTGGTAGAGTGCTTATCCAGCATGCACACAGCTCAGGGTTCAATCCCTAGGACTATATAAATTGGATGGTGGCATGGGCCACTAATCCTAGCATTTGGGAGTTAGAAGCAAGACAGCAGATACTCAGGATCAATCTCAGCTACAAAGGGAACTTGAGGCAGACTGGACTAAATGACACCTTGTCTGTTGGTGACTACATGAACAGCAAAACCACCCAAAACAAGAAAGACCCTGTTCTGGCCTCTATGGGCTTCTGCACACACATGCTGAACATAAACTTGCAACCACACACAACACACATAAAAGAATGAGAGGCAGCCAAAGGAGGGGCAGGTCCTATGTCAGAACTTAAAATGCCAGTCATGTCAAGAACTGTCTGTCCCTAAGTCTGCAGTGTGGTGAACAATAGCCCAGAAAAGTCATCCCATAAATGTTGGTATTAAAAGAGCTCTTAGCCCTCGGTACATGTTTACTATGCTAGCAATGCCCAGTCTCAAAAACAGATGGTCTATGCCCCCAGATGCTATAGTTTCATTGTAGAATGCCAGTCCTAACATTACTCCCTCTCCCAAGCCCCTTCCATTTCTTCCTCATGGTTTATGAGGCCCCACACTGGCTCTCATGAACCTCTTCCTACCGTTCTCCTTCCTCTCCATCTCTCTAAATCTCTATTCCTCTCAGAGCAAGTTCACAGCCACATCCCTGCTAGCATGGGCCTGGGTATGAACATCCAACACCAAGTTACCAATGCCACCAGGCCAGTGTGCCTAAACACTCCATCTTTTCCCTCCTTTTTCTTTTTTGTTATTGTTGGTGGTGGTGGTGGTGTTGATGTTGGTGGCGGTGGTGCTGTTTCCAGACAGGAGTTCTCTGTATAGCTGTGGTTATCCTGGAACTCAACTTTGTAGACCAGGCTGGCCTCGGACTCCTGAGTGCTCGGATTAAAGATGTAGGATGCCACTACCTGGCTTCTCTGTTTCTTTAGTGGTAAGTTGTTAGTGGTAGGTCAAACTTGAACCTTTGATTCCTTTTCCACCTCCCAAGTGCTGAAATTACAAGTGTGGTGTGGGTAGTTGGAGAAAGAGGAATATACACACAGCAGGGGGAGAACCTGTACAAGAATACTTTCTAGAGCTGTCCCACACTCAGTCATCCTTGGTGTCTGAGTCAGGGTTTCCCTGTGTAGCTAACACTGATCTCACAGTCCTGCTTCAGTCTGTTAGAATTATTGGTCACTTATTCTTTAGAATCAAAAAGCTTGTGTATTGCCCTGAGGTGTATTTCTCTGGTGATCTCTGTTGGGTCTTTACAGATTTCACTTCCCTCTACTCCTGAGCAGTCAGCACTTCATAAACTGCTGGCCCCACCAGCTTCTCAAACTCCTGTGCTTTGCTCTGATGACACGTTAACCACCTTACCTCTCGCTCCATATCCATTCCTCTAATTCTTCACACCTATACTAAGGACACAGTAAAACCAAAGTTCCCAAAAGGATGTTAGGGTTCTGCAGATGTCCTAAGTGAACCACATCATAAATTTATTAACTCACAGAGAGATGTCCTTAAAAAGAAAAGACTGAGCAATGGTTTGTGAAGAGAAACAGTGGAATTCAAGTCAAAACAACTACTCAGAATAGAATTACCTAAGTGTTAAAGACATATGAAGGACAGGAAGGAGCTGCTCCAGTAAATGAGCCTTACAAATGCAGCTTGAAAGCCAGGAGCAGAACTGGGCACACACAGTACAGGCCTGTGAGCCCAGCATGTGGGCTACATGAACTATGTTTTCAGAAACTAAAAAACAAGGGGCTAGGGAGATGGCTCAGCAGTCAAGAGCAAGTACTGCTCTTTGTGGACCCCAACAACCACCACAGCAGGGTCATAACTCTGATTCCTGGAAAAGCGATGCCTCTGGCTTCCAGCCCTTATAGTCTCTCTCCAGCCTGAACTCACCTTTTATCAGGTAAGGATCCAACATCTGTGCCTGCTCAAACTTGAGGACCGAGTTCTTGTTGTCTCCTGCTCTGAAGTACAGGTCTGCCAGGCTCCCCAGCAGGTCCACATTGTCTCGCAGTAAGGATTTTTTCTCTAGTGAACTTAAAAGATAAATACTAACCCTTAGACTCTGTTACAATCTGTTTTTAATCATTGCATCTGGAAGTGGGCATACTTTGCATTATGGGTGAAATTTTTTATAAAAAGGCTTTTGGGGGTTTTATTTTATTTTTAGAAGATTTATTTATTTTATATGCATACACTATATCTGTCTTCAGACACCCACCAGAAGAGGACATCAGATCTTATTACAGATGGTTGTGAGCCACCATGTGGTTGCTGGAATTTGAACTCAGTACCCCAGGAAGAGCAGTCAGTGCTCTTAACTGCTGAACCATCTCTCCAGCCCTGGTTTTTATTTTTTAAAGTAGGGTCTTACTACATTATCCAGGTTGGCCTTGAACTCACAATCCTCCTACCTCCACCTCCCAAGTGCTGACAGTATACAGTGGTACTACAACTCCTAACTATAATAATAATAATTAAAGAAACTTTAGTAAGCCAGTGAGATGCCTCAGTAAGAGCAGCACTTGTCACCAAGCCTGATGATCTGAGTGTGATTCCTGGAACCTATGTGGTGGAAGGAGAGAACTGACTCCTCCAAGTTGTCCTCTGACCTTCGCACAAGCACATGTGCCCACATACAACAAATACATACAAATCTAATTTTAAAAACTTCTAAAATCACTTAAGCACAATGGACAATAACTTTAGGGCTTCACTGCAGAGCCCTGGCAGGCCTGCCTTAGCCTCCTGAACATTGAGATTAAAAGTGTGCTCCTCCACACTCAGCACCATTATCACTTTTAAGAAGACAATGGCTTTTACTACGGCATCCACAAGTGATAGCTACTCATGACAAATAGGTAGAGAGGTATATGATAGATGATAGGTAAATTGATAGATGACAGATAGATAAATAGGTAGTTAGATAGACAGACAGACAGGTAGGTGGATGATAGATGGATATAGATAGACAGATGAATAGAGGGATAGATAGATGGATAGATATGGATGGATGGATAGATAGACAGACAGACAGATGAATGGATGCAGCCTTTGGTCCTAGAACTTTGTTTAAATAGAAAGAAATCCCTAACTGCAAAGAGGTATAGCCTATGTCAAGTATACAATAAACATGTCTACCAAGTCAAAAAGGCATCAACATAACATTCTCAGCAGTTTGCCTTTAAGGAAGACCACCTTCACATGAACAGAGCAGAACTCAGTCCAGCTGTTCATGCTTACAGGCTCCAACAGTTTATTACATTGCAACCACTAATACATTAGAAAAAACATAACCCAGAGACAACTGATGAAATGCCAAGTAGTAAGCAGCACCTGGCTTTTCTGAATCACCAGATGTATTACATCTTTAGACAAGGAGAGGGCCAAGACCCTTGGATTCAGCCAGGCTTGGTGGCTCATGCCTATAGTCCTAACACTAGGGACGTCCACGTTGGAAGACTGAGGCATATCAAGGGCAACCTGGGCTATGTAGTAAGATCTGACATATCTCAGACAGTGCCTCCCACCAAAATAATTACTGAGTTGACATCTTGGCTCTCACCAGATGGTGTTGATTGCTCTTGAGTTGTCGCCAGTGTGCACAAAGGCATAAGCTTTAATCCACACGGACAGCCAGTCCAGGTTGGGCACAGTCTGGATCACATTCATGGTCATTGACGCCACCTCTGCACCTTTCACAGACAGGGATAACAAACCTAACCCCAAAAGCAAGAGAAACATGAGGCACAGCATTCTCCTCCCACAGCGCAACCAACAACAGGCTACACAGCTGCCTTCTCGCCTCTCAGCAAGATGCACGCAACTCAAAGAGGTCAGAGCCTCAACCATGCTAAAGCATGTGCTGTAACCTATCCCTGGAAGATAGCCCTTCCTCTTTTTCATAAGTGACAGTATTCAGAATGCTTTAAACCTACTCTAGGGGCTGTAAAAACAGCTCAGTGGTTAAGAGCACTTGCTCTTATTGCAGAGAATCCAGGTTTGATTCCCAGCAGTCACATGATGGTTTACCACCATCCCATAATTCTAGTTCTTGGGGCTTTAATGTCTTCATCCTACCATTATGGGCACTAGACACTACATACACATAGACAAAACCCTCATTACATTAAGGTAAAATTAAAATCCAAAAAAAAGCCCTACTCGATCTAATGCATAGTCATAATTGAGAACTATCATCTTTGACTGCAAACACCCTGGGAACCAGGAAGAAAACTTTCTGTACCTAGAATGGCGTCAAGGGCCAAAGGGCACTGGCGTAGGACCTCCTTATAGCTGGTGACTGATGGGCGTTCCTGACCAGCCTTCTTGTACAGGTTTGCCAACATCATGTTTATCTACACACAAAACAGAGGACAGTAAAGCAAGTGTACCTGCAAAGGAAGAACCTCACCATCAGCAACCTTAGTTTTGATTCCCAACTACTATTCTGTTGTTAGAAAAACCAACCCTCAGCCCTGTGCAAATAAAGACTGATTCCTCAAAACAAAGTACTATTATCCTTGGTTTTCTTAGCCATGTTATTCTCCCAAAAAACCTAATATCTGAGCCAAAGATGCTGCCTCTGGGATTACCATGGACTTGAGAATGTTCCAGATTTTAGACACCTTGATTTTTGTTAAGATGAATGATCCCACTAGCCTTCAGGTCTCAGTGTGTAGACCAGGCTAGTCTGGACCTCATAAAAATCCACCTGTCTATGCCTCCTAAGAGCTGGGATTAAAGGCAGTGTCACTATGACTGGCAAAAAAATTTTTTTTCCCAGATGGGGTCTTCTCTGTGCAGCCTCAGCTGCTGTGAAACTTGCTCTTAGACCAGGCTGGCCTCCAGATTCACCTACCCTGCCTCCCAAGTGCCAGGAATAAAGTACCACTACCACCAGCCAAGATTTACTATTTTTAATAGTGCTTATGTGCTGTGTGTGTGTGTGTGGATGCCTATGGAGGCCAGTAGAGGTAGAAGACTCCCTGGAACTGGAGTGGTAGTGTGTGAGCTGTTGATATGGGTGCTGGGATCCAAACTCTGTCCCCAAAAGAAGAGCAAACACTTTAAACTCCTGAGCCAGCTCTTGAGCCCCTCCCTCTGTATTTGGCTTTATGAGACAAGATCTCGAGTAGCTCAAGCTGACCACATACCAAGGACAACCTTGAACTGCTGACCTTCTTGTCTCTACTTTCCAAGTGAAGGACACATGCATGTATCACTACATCATCTGGCTGTTTCTTATTAGCTCAGCCAGGCCTGAACTCACTATGTAGATCAGGCTAGCCCCAAACTTACAACAATCCTTCAGCCTCATTCATGCTGGGAATGAGCCATACAACAGTGTGACATGAGCCACAAAGCCCAGCTTAGATCACATGAGATAGCCATTTAACAATCAATTGAAGTTAAAATACCTGGCTTTCAATAGACCAGTAGCTGAAATTTGGCCTATTTAATACTTCAACTCTGACTCACTAGAACTGTCTACTCGCTAAACTAAGACAAAAATCAAACTCAAAATGGCCTTCAAATGACTCAAACAGTAACTATACTATTTAAATTCAAGGAGATAAGACAGCTGCATTTCAATAAAATTTAAATGCTATTTTGTTGGTGGTAGTTTTAAATTTCTGTGTAGCTTTGGCTGTACTGTCTCTATATACCAAGCTGTAAATACCTGACCTTGTTTGTACACCATGTTAGCCTCCAACTCACGAAGATCGCCTGCTTCTGTCTTGGGTGCTGGGATTAAAGACATGAGCTGCCACCACCTGGCAAAAAACCTTTCTTTAAAAAATGTATTTGTATGCTAGGTATGGTGGAACATGTCTATAACCCCAACAAAGGGGAGGCAGGTTCAGAATGTCACTACAAGTTCAAGGCTAACTTGGGTTGTGTATTGAGAACCTAGTCTCAGAAGCCCCAAACCTGGGAGCTAGAAATGGTTGAATGGCTGAGAGTTCTTACTGCTCTTACAAAGAACCCAGGTTTGTTTCCCAGCATTCACACAGTGGTTCACATCCATCTGCAACTCTATCTTGGGGATTGGATACCCTCCTTTGACCTCCAGGGGCACCAAGGACACACGTGGTGTGTGCACACACACACATTTAGAAAAAGAGCCAGGTACTGGTGGCATACATCTTTATCTTTAATCCCTGCACCCAAAAGGTAGAGGTTGGTGTATTTCTCAGTTTGAGGCCAGCCTGGTCTACAGTGCAAGTCCTAGAACAGCCAGTGCTATAAGGAGAAACCCTATCTCAAAAATCAACAACAAAAAATAAAAATTTAAAATTAGCCAAATAGTGATGGCACATGCCTTTAATCCTAGCACTTGAGAGGTAGAGGCGGATGATCTCTGTGAGTTCCAGGTCAGTCTGGTCTCTAGAGTCCCAGGACACTGAGAAACCCTGTCTTAAAAAAAAAAAAAAAAAGACAAAACAATAGGGCTGGAGAGATGGCTCAGTTGTTAAGAGCACTGACTGCTCTTCCAGAGGTCCTGAGTTCAATTCCCAGCACCCACATGGTGTCTCATAACCATCTGTAATGGGATCTGATGCCCTCTTCTGTATGTCTGAAGACAGCTACAGTGTGCTCACATACATAAAATAAATAAATCTTAAAAAAATAGATATATAGATTGTTAGACAGACAAACATCAGACATAAGTTGAAAATAAATAAATAAATAAAAGGAAGGAACCTAAAGTGACACTCCTATACGAGGCCCAATACCTCAGAAGGAGAGATTAAACACAAGCTTCCTCCCTGACTGCTTGTCATTAACAACCTGATGAGCCATCTGTCTCAATAAACACAACTTCCTTGAGTTATTCAATCTTCACTTTGGTTTTGTTGTGTGTTGTGCATGTGAAGTCAATGTCCAGGGTCTTCAGTTGTTCTCCCCCCACCTTCCGTGTGGAGGCAGGGTCTCCTGCTGAAGCTGGAGCTCACAGCAGGCTAACCTGAGGCAGCTTGTGATCGGAATTCTATGTCTGCTTCCCAAGTGCTGGGTTTGAAGGGCTCCAGCACAGTCAGGCCAGTTTGTATGCAGGTCAGTTCCCCACAGCAGTGCAGCAGTTAGCTCTGCACTAACAAGGGGCACCCTGAACCTTAGCTTAGAAAACTGTAGAGCCCTACCACACTACCTATCAACAGTCTTCAGTTCCTGTGAAGTAAGGAATATCTGCTAGTATTTGGCCTTAAAAGACAAAGATTTGCCAAGATACAATAATCCACTCCTGTAATTTCCCTTTAAAATGTGAAGTAACATGTGGCAATATTTAATTCATTTTAATAGATGATTTGATTTACTTCCTTTTCTCTTACATAGACTTGGAATCTAGTTGACTCCCTAACATACAGAACAACTCTAATTACCATGGGTTCATTCTGAGGCACATGCTTGCCTTGGCCTCCTGAAAGATGTGCACACTAACAAACACAGCCTCTTAGCCCCTCTGAGAATGACAGCTGAAAACATCAAGTACTGGATTCCACAAAGCTGAGGGGTTTTGGTTGTTTAAATTTAACCCAGGGTTCATTTCGAAGTTCCCACAAGGCAGCCCTCAGCATCTGTCGCTCCAGTTCTGAAGCGTCTGTCTAGTGCCCTCCTTCACCTTCCACGGGCCCCAGGCAGACAAGTGACACACAGACACACATGCAAGCAAAACAAAATGCTCATAGGCATAAAATAAAAATGCTATTTAACCAGAGGGGGCAATGAGTAGGATGTAAAATGAGGAAGTAATAAATAAACAAGAAATAGGATAAAAACTATTTAATTTTTACTCTTCTAAAGTGAAATTAAAAAAATAATTTAGCCACCTAAATTATTATTGTTTACAAGACAGATTTTCATCTTTTTCATTTTTCTTTCTTTCTTTCTTTCTTTTTTTTAAAGGACCAGTACTTTAAACACTAGTTTTACAGCTAGGAGTGAAGCTAGTGGTAACATGCTTGCTTGGCATGCACGAAGCTGTAGGTTCAATCTCTAGTCCAGAAAAAAAAAAGTTATTTACGAACTCTCTGGGTTTTTACAAAAGTTAACAAAGAAAATGCTGTTGTCCACATTAAAAATTAAAAAACTAAAAATCACAGATTGCTAAGTTGCCCTAGCTGGCAGTACCCACAGGTCAAATATCTAACCTCAGAATAGATGCCAGAGTTTTCAGTTCTAGTTGAAGGCACACCTGTTGTATATGTGTTCATGTATAGATGCATACAAATGTGTGTGGGTACATACATGTACGTGTGGAGATCCGAGGTCAATGTTAAACGTCTACTGAATTAAGTGTTTCTCGCTCAGATTAGAGGGTATAGACTTATGCTCCAACAGCAGGCTTTTACATTGGTGCTGAGAATCCATACACCATTGCGCCAACAAATATTTTCAAAAAAGGAAGACTCTTAAAGAAATTATTTTTGCACCTGCAGTACTCTTCAGATTATTCCTGATGGAGAAAAATGTCAAAGAAGGTTGAGAAACCCCTGCACTAACATGCACACACCACACACAAATAAAATAAATCTCTTTAAAAAAGAAAAAAAAAAAAAAAAAAAGACAAGAGAGGAAGGAAGAAAGGAAAGGAAGGTAGGTCAAGAAATAGCTGGCCCTGGTAGTGCAACCCCCTTAGGTAGGGCTAGGGTAGGAAGAGTCAAAGCCCAAGGCATTCTGGGTTATACAGGGTACTGGCCTGAATAGGAATGGCCCCCATAGTCTCCTGTGTCTGAATGCTTGGCCCACAGGGAGTGGCACTATTAAGAGGTGTGACCTTGTTGGAATAGGTGTGGCCTTGTTAGAGGAAGTGTGACACAGTGGGGTTGGGCTTTGAGATCTCCTATGCTCACATCAACGTGGTGCACAGTCTCCTTCTGCTGTCTGTGTAGAACTCTCAGCTCCTTCTGTGGCACTATGTATGTTTGCCTGAACAAAGCCATGCTTCCCACCATGGTAAAATGGAGTAAACCTCTGAACTATAAGTCAACCCCAAATGAAAGTTTTCCCATGGTGTCTCTTCAAAGCAATAAAACCCTAAGGAAGACACATAATTTAAGGACAACCTGAGTAAGTTAGTGAGCCTGTGTCTCCAAGTGACATTTGTAAATGAAAGGACAAGGGTTGAGGCTGCTGCTCAATAACACAGTGCTTGCTGAGCATGCCTGAGACCCTGGGTGGGACTCTAGTACCACAAACTGAACCAAACACTTCTGTTTTGAGACCTCATTTCCTGCTTCTGCTCCCCAAGTGCTGGGATTATAGGTAAGTGTCGCTACAACTGGCTGAATTCTCTAGGTTCCTTAACAAAGCAAACTCATTTTCTGAACCCTAACTCCACTGGGGAAAGTTAAAAGTTCAGACTTCCTGAAACATGGAGAACAGAGATGATGGGGCAGGGTCAACAGCAATCGGAAGAAGAAAAACGGTGAGCTTACTTTGGGAGTTCTTTGTCTTGAAGGGATCCCGTCAAGTATAGCGATGGCATCTTTATCTAGTTTCAGCATTGTGTAACACTCAGCCATTTTGTATTTCACTTCAATTTCAGATGGAAGACACTAGGAGATAAAAAAACACCTTTGAAATATAATCTCAACAGCGTGACAATTCTTCAAAATAAGAAGAATAACCTTATAGCAATTCTGCTCCTAGATATGTAATCAAGAAATGAGAACAAACCTGGCAGTGGTGGCATACACCACAGTTTAATCCCAGCACTCGGGAGGCAGAGGCAGGTGGATCTATGAGTTTGAAGCCAGGCAAAAAACAAAGGGAAAAAAATGAGAATAAGCTCACCCAAAACCAGGACACAAAACATCACAGCAGCGTAAGTCATGATGGACAGGCAGAAGTTACCCAATGTCCACTAATAAAAGATGAAAAGCAGCATGTGTGTAGACCATAAAGTATCATGTGATAAGAATAAAAAATACAGAACTGTTTCATTCTATAACCAACCAACTCATCACTGAAAAAAGTACTTCAACCTTGTCTCTTAATATAGGTGTATACATACATAAACATATAAACATATGTATACACATATATGCATAGGTGAGGCAGTGGTGGCACACCCCTTTAGTCCCAGCACTTGGGAGGCAGAGTCAGGTGGATCTCTGAACTTGAGGCTAGCCTGGTCTACAGAGTGAGTTCCAAGACAGAAAAACCAAATGAATGAATGAATGAGTCTGCTCTCTCTTAATCACCTGGCTCTGTGGAGTAGATGCGGAATTTCCAGTTGAAGGTCGCACTTTTGAAGTTTTACTTAGGGCTTTCTTCTGCTGTAAAGCCATGGTATACTTACTCACAGCATTGCGGTATTCCTTATCGTGAAAGAGAGAATCTGCATGATACACCAGAAGCTGGTACTTCTGAGATGGGGAAAACAGCTCACTAGAACATAAAGAAAGCAAATCCTGCATGGGTTATTCTGAAAATCAGAAAAAAAAGCTAATATTCCTTAAATTTAAGTGGCATAACGATAGCGTATCTGACTAGTATCAGGTATGACCAGCACATCTAGGACACTATCTTACTGTATTTTGGTTTTGTACAATTTGTGGTTTTGTAACATAGAAGCTAATAATACCTATAAATCAGATATAATAAACAATAAAGAAAACACTCTCTTTCCCATTTTAACTCCTTCCCTCCTTTTCTGGCTTTTGACTCACACTGTAGTCCGGGTGGCCTTGAACTTACGGCACTCGTCCTGCTTCTGCCTTGAGAGTGATGGATCACAGGATGGATCGCTATGCCTACTCAATAAGACCTCTTAATTTAGCACTGTTTTACATACACCCATATTACCTTAGGTTAACATCAAATTTTAGAGATAAGATTGCCAAAGGATAGAAATTACAACTTGACTATTACCAAAAAGCTAGAGACTCTAGAAAGGAGAAAATTTACCACTTTAAATAGAATTCTTTTTAGAAAAACTCAACAAAAACAGGCACCTAAAAACATCAAATATTGAAGGAAAAAAAAAAACAGTGTGAGAACAGGAGGATTAGTCTTAATGAGTCTTTTTAAAGAGTCATTATTATTTATATGTGTATGCGCACCTGTGCACACTGCTCCCCAGAAGAGAATACTGGATGCCCTGGGAGGTACTTGACATGCACACTGACAAATTCAAGTCCTCTGCAAGAGCAGCAAACATTCTTAACTATGGCACCATCTCTCCAGGCCCTAAAGTCTCTTTCAATTTTACAAAGATCGACGTGACAGCACCTGGACTCTCTAAAGTCAATGTGTGGGAACCCATGTTTCAAACTTCCCTTTCCTGTTGTTTGTTTTAGTGCTTCACATGGTGCACAAAGGCCAGGCAAGCCTGTCGGAACTTCATCCTCTACCCACATAAAGAAGCAGAAGTCCTCATGAGCAAAGTTAAATGCAGAAACACTGCTTTGCTTTTTGTCCCGCATAGGGCACAAACCAAGGCCTGCATGTTATACAAGCTCCATCCACAGCTCTCTCTGCAACCTTGGTTACCATGCCTATGTTTATTCCTCCAGTCCTACTCCTTCCCAAATTAAGAGATGTTTATAATTTCTCTCTGAAAGGTAAAGAACAGACTGAGACAAGCAATTCTATAAACAGAAATTTATTTCGTGTTATTATTTTGTTTTGGCTGTTTGTTTAAAGACAGGATCTCACTATGTAGCTCTGGCTGTCCTGGAACTTGCTTTGTAGATCAGGCTGGCCTCAAACGCAGAGAGCCTCCCACTGACTTCTGAGTGCTGGAATTAATGGTGTGAGCCATCACACCTGGCCTAACTATTCTAAACACAGGGGAAGCGATATGTGGTGGTGTAGGCCTTTAATTCACAGAGATTCAAGAGGCAGAAGCAGAAAATCTCTGAGTTCAAAGCCACCTGGTCTACATAGCCAGTTCCAGGACAGTTAGGACACTACAGACACCCTGTCTCAAACAAAATGGGAGAGAAATTTTAAAAAAGCAAACAACTAGGTACCACTGCCAGGCGTGGTCATACACTCCTAGCATATAAAAGCAGAGGCAAGAAGCAATTCAAAGAGCTATCTCCCCCCCAAAAAAATCAGCCAGGGCTATGACCCTCTCTCAAAAAGGGGGGGTTAGAAGGGCTCAGCAGTTAAGAACATGTAGGTTTGCAGAGGATCCAAGTCTAAATCCCAGCACACACACATCAGGCAGCTTGCAACTGCTTGTAACTCCAGCTCTGACATCCAAAGATGCCTTCTTCTGGCCTCCAAATGCACCAGGCACATAAACATAAAAACCAAAGTAATTCCAAGTCTATTAGCAGTCATCCCTAATCAGATTTCACTTGGTAGGGAATAGTCTATAGTACCTTCATAAAAAATAAATTTTAATATTATGTATGTGTACTTGGATATCTGTGTACATGTACATACAACAAAGACAAAAAACATTCAAAAAAGACAAATGTGCTAGAACACGTCTATCATCTCAAAACTTGAAGGAAGAAGCAGTAGGATGAAGGTTCAATGTCAGCTTCAGCTTTACCAAGACCCTGGCTGGCTCACTCACCATTTAATTCCAACACTCTGTAGAGTCAGAGGCAAGTGGATCTCTGAGTTCCAGGGCAGCAGGGCTACACAGTGAAACTGTGAGGTGGAGGGGAAAATGGCAAAACAACAGAACATTCGAAGAGCATAGAAGAGGCCAGCAGAGCACTGCTTCCTCAGTTTTAACCTTACCCGACCACCTTCCTTCTCCAGAGAAAGCAATTATGTTTTTCATGTATTATTCCAGAGACACATATGTTACAATGTATAAACATCTGATCACTTCGAGGGGAGAGCAGTGTCTTATGGCATCCTGTGCTCATTTTTCAGTGAATACATATAATCAGGCCTTCGAAGAATCTGTTTTTCTTTGGCCATGCTATAAACTCAAGCCTGGGTCTTACACATACCAGGTAAGCTCTCCAGTCTGAGATATGACTCTAGCCTCAGGAAATCTGTCACAAATCACTCCATCTGCACCTTCCATTTCTTGTATTTCCTTTGTAACTTTATGCACATTGTTTAACCAACTTGCCCTTTTTGGATGTATTTTGGGTAGTGCTAAAGATGAAACCAATGGTCTCAAACATTCTACGTAAAAATTCTACCACTGAACTATGTCATCAGTCTTTTATTTTTTAACAGTGTGTACACTGTTCAACAAATATCAAAATATAAAGGACAAACGTTAGAACTTAAATACTTCCTGTAGTTAAGAAAATGCCAATCTAACCTAATGTGAAAAAGCATGGGTTAGCCAAATTCAGTCTGACTAGAGAAGCAAGCTCTAGAGCATTCAAACAAAGCTATAACATTGTCAAGACCCAAGAGTAAAGAGTAGGGCATCAATCCCCAATATAGCAACTGTTTGCTATGAAGTCCTCAAAATCAATGCAGAAGGCTGACAGAGACCAGTGTTCCTCATGTCACACTAAGAAGATAGTGATCAAATGATGCATGTGACTAGTAGTTCCAAAGCACACTAATGAAGTGGAATGGGGGATAGTGACTGAGTTACAGTCCCCTCACAGCCCTTCTTTGGCTGTCTTCATTTGACTAGCTTCAGACAAGCCAAATGCAAATGTCTGCACAGAGTAGACTAATGTTATTTGGAAGCACTAGTCAGTGGAGGACTGCAATTTTCAAGTTCAAGAGTGCTTCTCACACACAGAAACTGCTCTCTTTCAACAGATAGTTAGAGTGAAGGGGAAAGATCAAAATGGAGAGGTTCTGGTGGTAGGAGGTCCGTTTAAGAAGAGGCTTCAGAGCTGAACACTGAAAAAGGAAGCAGTTCTAAAGTGAAGCCTGGAATGAAGAACTAGCTTGTGTTGAGAGCTCGGGCAAGATGAGAAATCAAAGAAATGAATGAATAGGTGGAGCCATTTCGAAGACTGAGCAATGCTGGTTTTTAAGCAAGGCCCAACAGGCACTCAAGACCACAACTGTCTCGCGCTTCTACTGAGATTTAGTAAACCGGGCTAGAAATGTCACTTGTTTGGTAGAGTTTGCCTAGCACGCATGAAACCCCGGGTTCGATCCCCAGCACCACATGCACACCGAGCACAGTGGAGCAAACACCAGCGACCCCAGCTTCTGGGAGGCGTAGGCAGGAGGTAAGAAGTTCAAGGTCTTCCTCGACCCCACTGCCTGTTGCAGGCTAGTCTAGGCTATAGGAGACCCTGTTTGTAAACAAACCAAACCACACTAGTCACTACACCGCGGCTGCGTCAGGCCTTACAAAAAGGCTGCCACGGTCTTTTTAAAAAAGGCGCCACTACGCCCGCCAAGGTTGCTCTCGGTCTCGAAAGTGGGGTCCCCTCCCTACGCCTGAGCGGAACCTCCATGTCTGACTAGGTGGACTGGGTCTCTGAGAGGCAGCAAGAGGACTGCGTTTCTCTGGAAGGAGCCAGTCTCCGAGACCACCATGGGGCGGAAGAGGCCCTCGCCGCCCGCGCAGCCTCAACCGGACCACACCATCCTCCACCACCTCAGTCCCGGCTCCCAGACCGCCGCTCCCCGCCTCCACTCACGGGTTGTTATTACTCATGGTCAGCAGCAAGCTGCTGAGGAGCCGCACGTTGGAGTGCAGCCCCGCAGCCGCCATGTCCCGCACATGATCTATCACACTCATCCTGCCCGGCGACACCGTGGCCCAGCAGCAGCTGACAGAATTCCCAGGAGCGGAGCCCAGTCTCAGGGAAAATTCCAAAATGGCGGCGGCGCTGGGGTCCTTCCGGTCCAGACAAGGCTACGCCCCCGAAAATATAGGTAGCTATGGATGTGCCTGCGTAAAAAGAGGCAGCCTTGAGGCAAAAGGGATTTCTCCATCATCATCTTAAAGGATAAACTTTATTGAGGACTGACTGCACTAGAAGGCATCCCAGTAGGAATAGTGGTTTCGTTGAGATAAAACAGCCTGAGAGGAATGGATGCCTCTCAGAGGTTTGTGACAATGTACAGGGGTTCATCATAAACAGCAGAGGCGGAAAACTGACAGTTAAAATTGAATTTTTGAATCAGGCGCCCAAGGGCTGGCTTTTACAACTACGCGTGCGCTCCAGGAGGTGCCACGCCCCCTCATCTACTGGCTTGCGTTCCCGTCACTGTGCGTTGATTCGCTGGTACGAGGCATGGTTTACTAATTAAAGTGACCCGCTAGATCCAAGTGAGTAGGATAGGTACAGGAATGAGCTGGATCTCTGATAGCTCCACTGTCAACACCTCAAGCCGTTACGAACTTGTTACAACATTGCATATTCACAAACTGCAACGCTGGAGCCATTCCCATAGAAGAAGGAGAGCGGACTCAGAAGTTAAATCTGCATGCTCCTCTTGCAGAGGAACTCAGTTCCTAGCATCTATCTGGTGGCTCACAACAGTCTGTAAGTCCAGTTCCAGGGCATCCGACTCTGTCCTCTGGTGTCCATGTGCACATGCATGTGGTGCACAGACATACACTCAGCATGCATGATACTCATGAATTTTAAAAAAATAACAATTGGGCTGGAGAGTTGGCTCCGTGGTTAAAAGCATTGACTGCTCTTCCAAAGGTTCAATTCCCAGCAACCACATGGTGGCTCACAACCATTTGTAATGGGATCAGATGCTCTTTTCTGGTCTGTTGGAAAACAGCTACAGTATACTCACATAAGATAAATAAATCTTAAAAAAAGAAAAGAAAAGGAAAAAAAGAAAACCAAAAAAACAAACAAACAATTTTGTCAGGGTGGTGGTTTAATACCAGCGCTTGGGAGACAAGAGGTGGGCAGATCTCTTATGAGTTCGAGATCAGCCTGGTTTATAAAGTGAGTTCCAAGACAGCTAGGGATACACAGAGAAACTGTGTCTGAAAACTCCCAAAACAAATAAATACTCTGAATTGTCATTCCCTATTTGCCAACGAAGAAACCAGAACTTTCAAATGCTGAAGCTGAGCAAGCCTGAGAGTTAAAGCACTTACCAGCAAAGCTAAGCCCGATCCACTGTGTCCAACATGGTGGAAGGAGAGAGCTGAGTTCTTCACGTTGTCCTCTAAGACAACAGCATGTGTCTCTCACTCCACAAAATGAGTAACTACATGCAAATAAAATGTAAACAACCGAAGACATTTGCTTAAATTTGAGATTGGGGTCTTTTTAAAGATTTGTTTTTGTGGTTTTGTTTTTTATCAAGGAGTGTGTGTGTGTGTGCACTTGTGTATGTGTGTGTGCTATCTACGCACACGTCTCTACCTGTCTCTCTACCTCCCCAATGCTGGCATCACAAGACAGCCATTATTCCTTGCTTTCTCACGTGAATGCTGGAATGGAACTCATATTCTCATGCTTGTGTGGTATGGTGTTGATCTGAATGAGAATCCCCCCGCCCCATAGGCTTGGAGGCTCAGATATTTGAATGTTTGGTTCTCATTTAGTGGATTGTTTAGGAAGGATTAGAAGGTGTGATCTTGGAGGAGGTATACCTCTATGGCTTTGAGGTCTCAAAAGCCCACACCATGTCCAGTCTTACTCCCTCTCTGCCTTCATCTTTCAGATCTGATGTAAGCCCTTTGCTACTGCTCCAGAGCATGCCTGCCTGCTACCCTGCTTCCCACTATGATGATCATAGGCAAACCCTATGAAGCCTCAAGGCAGTCCCCAATTAAATGTTTTATTTTGTAAATTGCCTTTGGTCATGGTGTCCCCTCACAGCAATACCATCTGTATCTAAGCCACACGGCAAGCACTTTACCAACTGAGTCTGTTCACATAATTTTAAAGAAACAGATGCCAAAAAAAAAAAAGTTTTATTCTAAGAAAAATCATGATGGAAACACACACATACAGGAATGTTCTGTCTGCATGTACAACTAACTACATGCCAGAAGAAAGCATCAGATCCCTTTATAGATGGTTGTGAGCCACCAATGTGGTTGCTTTGAACTGAACTCAGGACCTCTGAAAGAACAGCCAGTGCTCTAACCACTGAGTCATCTCACCTACGACAGAAACAAACATCTTGACTCCAAACTCATGATCTTCCTGCACCTTCCTCCTGATTGCTGGATGTACAATACCACACCCATCAATCCAAGTTTATTTCTCACAATAATTTTGTTATGGAAGAGAGAAGGCTTTTTTTTTTCAGTTTGATCTTTTAATATTTAAATACAAAAAGTGGATGCTGACTTCCTTTTTTTTTATACACACACAGGTCTAAGAGCTAAAATGTGCAGAAGGAATGAATGCCTGCTCTGCCCAGCCCCCCTCTGGCTAGAACTACAGCCAGCCTCCCTCAAAACCACAGGAAGATCAGTCAGGGCTCTCAACCACTGAGCCATCTCTCCAGCCTCTGCTTTTTTGTTGTTGTTGTTCTACATTTGGAATATTTCATAATTAAAACCAAGTCTGGCCAAGTGTAGTGGCACATGCTTGTAAACCCAGCAGCAAGAAGATTGCAAGTTCAAGAACAGCCTAGAGCTACATAGTAAGTTTCAGGCCAGCTTGGTGTATATATAGGAAAACCCATGTCAGGAAGAAAAACTTTAGACGCAGCACTTGGGAGACAGAAGCAGATGGATCTCTGTAGGTTCAAGGCCAGCCTGGTCTACATTAGTAAATTCTAGGACAGCCAAGGATACATTGTGAGATCCTGTTTCAAGACAAACAAAACACATCCCACTTCTTAACAGTAACCAGTAATGGAAATGAGTCTTGAGCAACCAATGAAGATACACTCATACAATGTAACCCTGCCGAGGAAAAAGAAGAAAAAACACTGACCATGAAATAAGAAAAACCAGTCTCAAATATATCCTGCTAAAAATAAAATTCCCCTAGGTGAAGGAGGCCCTATGGAAAGTGCTTGTGAATGCCAACTCCACTTGTACGAGTGTCAAGACACAAACAAACCCGGAGAGCCAGGAAGTCATCAATAACAACAGGGCTCTCGGTCCTGGCCCTAGCGTGTGAGGACTGTGGGGGGCTGAGGAAATAGAAGAAGCCAGAAGGGGAACTGAGAAAAGCTGTCCGAAGACGGGAGAAGAAAATAAGAGAGGGTGGGGCTAAGAGAGGGTGGGGCTAAGAGAGGGTGCACTGACTCCAAGGTAGAAAAACCGCAATCACGGAAAGTATAGGTCAGCTTGGTCTACAGAGTGAGTTCCAGGACAGCCAGGGCTACTCGGAGAAACTTTGTATCCTGTCTTGGGGGAGGTTAGAGGTGGGGAGGGGATGATAGAGGGGAAGGAGGGGAGACATTAAAACAGACTGGAGGGTGTAGCACTCCTCCCTCACCTTGGCAGGGGCATTTTTGGTGTGGTGGTGAAGATTAGACAGCTGGTGCTGGGTGTGAAGAAGTATGAATAGTTCCCTTTGTCACTAGTGGTAAAGGCCGGGGACTCTCGATGAGAGACTGAACTGAGACCATTAGCCAATCCCAGAAGCTCTTCAACATCAGAAAAAGAATTCAGAGCAAAGTACGGAGTTGGAAGAAAGTTTAGCACAGGTTAGCCCATACCACGCTATGGAGCTGAAGCTGGCTATAAATGTCTACTTCTCCTGCCTCCACTTTTCAGTCAGTCCTACACCAAGTTTTCAGATGGATTGAGGCATACATGCACAATAGGGTCAGGGAAATTTACAAGGTTCATGACATGGAGAAGCCATTTGTAATACAGAGGACAGCTACTGGTCATCTTGATCCCCCATGTGGAGTGTTTTGTTCCGCAGCTTTCCCCTATGACTCTCTAGCCTACTTCACTTGAAGCAGTCTTTTCCTCCTGTGGGTGCTACGGCCCCGGTTTAAGGTCCAGGGGTCGGTGAGGGAGGCTTCCATAGGGCTCCAATAGTATGTCCGCTAGCATACCACGTGACACAAAATAGAGACTCCTAGGATAAATGGAACCTCAGAATGGGCCTGGAACAGGGTGGTGGTTGCTTCCCCGTTTTCACTGAAGTGCTGATAGCCTGGTACCTCCCCACAGTGCCAATGAGATGGTTGGCTACTCCACGACTTATGTCGGTTCCCCGGTTCCCCACTGTTGGTATCAGGAACTGCTTTCGCCTTCGAACCCAGCAGCAGCAACATCGCCCATAGGTGTCAGGGAACTGCGCATCTGTTGCCATGACAATGGCCATACATTCCCAGCATACATGTGGTTCAGCTCCCACCTTTGCCTGGGAGCAGTTACATCACAGTTAAAATGAAAGGCAGACTCTTCCTACCCCCTTCCTCTTTTTCTTCTTTTCCCTTTTTTCTTTCTCCCTTTTGTCTCCATTGTCCTCAATAAACCTCTTCCATGTGGAACCGTATTGGCCTGGAGTGGTCTGTCCACACAAGAGCCACGATTCTATCACAACACCCACTGGTCCAAAGGCTGTATTTAAAAAAATGATTGCTGCTGGGTAGTTCAGTCGATTTGCACTCTTACTGGTCTCCAGAGTCTGTTTCCCAGGTTCCAGGAGAAGGGTTTCCCTGTGTAGTCCCAGCTGTCCTGGATCCAACTCAGAGATCCACCTGCCTCAGCCTCCCAAGTGCTGAGATTAAAGCGGTGCACCACCACGCCACACTACGTTAAGCGTCTTGCTGCTCAGTACCGGGTGCTGCACTCAGGATGGTTTGGAACTCTGGGCAATAATTGCTAATATTTTGTTTATAAAGTTGCAACAAATTTGAAGATCTAATTGGTGCAAGGCAAGGTGGCGAGGGCTGTAATCCCAGCTCCTGGCCGTGGGAAAAGGGAACATCTAAAACAGGCCTCTGCTACGGAGTAAGATCAGAACTAGTCTGGATATCCAAGTGAAACTCTGTATCTTTTCTTTTTTAAGCAGTGACTAGAGAATTGGCTCAGCTGCAAGGAGCGGTTGTTGCTCTTCCTATGACGTTGTTTAGGAAACAAGTCACATTTTGAAGGTCTGGCTGAGCTGGAACTCAGAGATCTTCTCTGCCTCTCAAGTGCTGAGACTAAAGGCGTCTCACAATCCCAAGCAAAAACTGAAAAAAAAAAAAGTAAAAATAAATAAGTAAAAGTTTGGCTATACAGTGAGAGCCTGTCTCAGACACAATCACCAACGTCTAAAAGGTGTGAACTAAAAAGCCACATGCATATTGAAGATTCCACGGGCTGGCTAGTTGATTAGGTTTCTATGACTGTGGCGAGCTACAGTGTTAAAGATCCAGAGCCAAAAATCACATACACACACACATACATATACCTGGTAAACTTGTGCAAACCAAATTAGTCTCAAACTCAGACATCTAACTAACTGCCTCTGCCTCCCATGTACTGAGATTAAAGGTGTGTTATTATTAATATTTTAAAGATTTATTTCATGTATGTGAGTACACTGTAGCTGTCTTCAGACTCACCAGAGGAGAGCATTGGATCCCCGTTACAGACAGTTATAAGCCACCATGTGGTTGCTGGGATTTGAACTCAGGTTCTCTGGAAGAACAGTCAATGCTCTTAACCACTGAGCCATCTCTCCAGCCTTATTCTTTTTTTTTTTTTTTTTTTTTAATGTTTATGTGTGAGCCCTGCACGCGTGTCTGTGTACCATGTGCCTGCCAGAATGCCAAAAAAGGGCACCGGAACCCCTGGAACTGGAACTATAGCCCGTTGCGCCCCATCATGTGAGTGCTGTCAACTGAACTCGGATCCTTTGCAAAAGCAACAAGTGCTGCCGTTAGCCTGTCTCTCCTGCCTCTCATTCTTCTTAGGCAAGGAAAGAGGCTCCTTGAGGGGCTGGAGACAGCAACAGTGTACTCATACACATTAAATTAATAAATACATTAAAAAGAGGCACCCTGAACTTTGGATAGGTCGCATGGCAGCCCAGTGTGAAGGAAACGCACACACTCCGGGCCATTTCCCCGTGAGGGAACAGCTCCCCCAGATGTGTTTCTTGGCTGTCCTTCCCACAGAGGAAGAACACAATACTGTAAACTGTCCCGAAGGAAACGCAGCTTGACTCTTCTAAGTGTTCAGCTTCCCACTAGTGGAGAAGTAACTTCAGGACAAAGAATTTGCCTGACCAACAGCAGGGGAAGGGATAGATCACACCACCTCCCCAGCCGTCTCTCTTCTCTTGGAAGGGACTGGACCGCAAGGCAGTACTTAGGGCTTCTCAGATGCCCCAGTGACACCTGTGCAATGGACAGACAGTGATAATGAAAGAGTTAAATTTTTCAGTTAGCCCCACTAGCCCTGCCTTGAGGACAAGTATGTCTCAGGCTGAGAACAAGAACTGCAGACCACCTGGTCTCGATAAGGTCTGGCTCTGCAGTCCTGAGCAAAACAAGTATGAAGGTCAGTGTGCCCCAAAACAGGGTGGCCTAGAGTTGAACCATGTCCAAAATAGGCAGAGTGTGCCAATTTGAGTGAACCAATAAAACTGCTATGTGCCTATTGCTAACTGCTTATGTAATTTTTTCCCCTATAAATATGTCCCCCTAATTGAGTTCGGGATCGACTCCTCTATCTCCTGCATGAGATATGTGTTGTCCCTAGAGTTCTGGCCTCCCCTTCCTCCCCCCCCCAACTCCCCAATAAACCTCTTGCCTGATTGCAGCAAGACTGGCTCTCCGTGAGTTCTTGGGTTTGAGTTTCCCAGTACTTGAGTGAGGGGCTTCCCCAACTTGGAGGTCTTTCAATTCCAGGCAGCTTTGAGACAGGCACAACATGGGGTAGCTTGGTCCAGCCATAGGCCAGTTACCAAGGCCCTGGTAATCCTGCCTCTCATGGGCCACATCCATCAATCCTCACCTCCTCTTTCCTGAGCCCATTTGTCTCTGAGATCTTAGTCTCTGGTCCATTAGACCTCCCATCTGTCAAATCTATTTCCATGGAATAAACCACAACTGGATTATAAGAGAAAGTGACTATGCTTGAAATATAATACTAAGATGTAAATGGCAAACTTAATGATACAATGATACATTTCTGTCTTTTCTATCCTTTCTCTTTGGAGAAAAGGTATCACTGTGTAGCCTTGGCTAGCCTGGAACTCATGAAGAACAATATGCCTCTGCCTCCTGAGTACTAGAATTAAAGGTTTACACTGCCCACACCTGTAAAAACTGTTTTGTTTGTTTGTTTGTTTTGTTTTGTTTTGTTTTTTTTTCGTGACAAGGTTTCTCTGTGTATCCCTGGCTGACCTAGAATTCACTTTGTAGACCAGGCTGGCATCCAACTCTAGAGATCTGGCTGCCTCTGCCTCCTGAGTGCTGGCATTAAAGGTCTGTGCCACCAAGCCTGACTAGGCTTAAACTGGATGTTAAAGTCTCAGCACACTGCAGGTCACCAGTGAACTGGAGCTGCAGAGCCAAAGCAAAGGGCAAACCCATGGCTGATTGGCCTCAGAATCGATACAGATGTGGCCTGGAAATTACGCCCTCCTAGTGGGAGTTACAGTTAACATCTGTAAGCACAAATGAAAGACAAATTGCTTTCAGCTTGAGTCTTTCTGGATCAAGAGCCAACTGGGATTTTTTTTTCCAGGCCTCCAGTATTAATAGTTTGTGGAAGAAGAAAAGTCAGAGTAAAAGAATTCCAATCAATCTTGTCCTAGTATTTCTATGCACTGTGACCTTTTTTTACCCAATGACAAGTGGCAGCAATTAGTGCCCTACTAAAGTAACAAATGGAAAGAGCATACTTATGAGAAAAGAATATGGTGACCAGATTCTTTAAAAATTATTGTTATTGTTATTACTATTACTGAGCTGGGAATTCAACCTAGGGCCTTGTACGTGCTAGTCAAGTTTTCTCACACTGGGCTATAACCTAGTTCCTTTCTTCTTTCTTTTCTCTCTCTCTCTCCCTCCCTCCCTTTTCTTTCTTTCTTTCTTCCTTCCTTCCTCCCTTTCCTTCCTTCCTTCCTTTCTTTCTTTCTTTCTTTCTTAGACAGGATCTCAAGCAGTCCCTGAACTCTATGTAGCTGATGATGATGGTAAACTTGGTAAACTTCCAATCCTCCTGCCTCCACCTCCTGAGTACGAGCATTACAGGCCAGTGTTGGGAATGGATTAGAAGAGACAGCTGGTGTCTTTTCTGGTGGATTTTGTCATTATAGAACAGTGAATTGGATAGAAGACACTATTTAAATATCTGACAGGGTTGGGTGCTGGTTAGCAGTACTATTTTGGATGCCTATTGCTAAACTATCTACCTTTAAAACCTTCAAGTGGGGTGGCACGTCTTTAAACCCAGCCTCGGGGAGGCAGAGGCAGGTGTATTTTTGTGAGTTCAAGGCCAGTCTTAATACCATGAGTGCCAGGCCAGCCAGGGGATAGATGCCCTCTTCTGGTCTCCACAGGCAACGGTATCCATATGCACTTCCCTCCCCCACATACAGATACATTAAAGAAAAAATAATTTCAAATTAATAAAATGGGCTAAAGAACTACACGTTAGAGCCTAGACATAAAATCAGCACAAATAACTAAAGAAACAGACAAATGGAGCAGTAATCAAAGTCCAAAACTGTTAAACTTAACAGGACCCTATGAGCAAAATCCCCAAAATGTGAGAAAGGTTTTTCAATGAAAAGGGTCTAGCAGCCAGAATATATAAAGAGCCCTTATAATTCAATAACAAATGTAGCAGAAGTACAACTTGGTCTTCATGCGGGTCTCCCAACAACTGGAGTAAGGGTTGTCCCTGACTCTGTTACCTGCCTATCAAGCCTGTTCCCCCAACTGGTCTGTCCAGCCTCAGTGGGAGGGGATGTGCCTAGTTCTGCAGAGACTTGATGTCCCAGTGTTGGTTGGTATCTAGGGGGCTTCTCAGAGAAGGGGACTATTCATGGGGGGACTGGGAGGTAAGGGGCCTGCAATAAGGATGTAAATAAATAAATGGGAAAAAAATTCAACAACACAAAGGTTTAAGCCACTTGAAAAATGGTTGACTCACTAGGCAGTGATGCACACCTCTAACCCCAGCATCTGGGAGGCAGAGGTGGGCAGATTGATCTCTGTGAGTTCAAGGACTGCACACAGCAACCCTGCCTGGAAACTCTCTCACCCCTCCCCAGAAAAAAGGAAAAATGGACAAAATCTACACAGTGTTTGGAGAAGGTGTGTGTAAGTGGCCACATGCAATGCAGTTCACCATCCTAAAGAGAAATACAGATTCCACGTCATAGCCCCTGGGAGAGGAAGGGCAAGCATTGGTGAAGTGTGGACGAAAACAGCAGTCACAGTCATGGGTTGACATGGGCATGCAGAACAGTGCAAGTGTGGAAAAGACACTCAGGCCTTCTCCAGTTCCCATGTGACTCCGAGGTTGTATCCTGAGGGAATATAAGAAGCAAGAGAAATGAAAACCTGTGTCCACATTAGAAACGTGCACATGGCTGTTCTTGCCAACAGTGTTTAGTCAGAGCTCCAGGACAGAAACAACACGAATGCACACTGGATGAGGGATGAATGAACATGGGATCTGTATCCAAATGGAATATTTATTACTCAGCCATAAAAAAGGAACGGCCTATGCACAGATGCAACATCACGGGTGAATGTTGATGTTGTGCTAATGTGAAAGAAGGCAGACTGGAAGGTTCCATTATATGACATATATAGAAGAAGCAAGTCTATGCAGACAGAGAGTAGATTAATCCAGAAGTGGGGGAGGGGGAGAGAGACTTATGGGCAAAGGAGAAAAGTCAATGCTAAAGGCACATCTTTTGGGGTGATAAAAGCATTGTAGAATTAGATGTAGATCATGGTTGTAAAACTGTACATATATACTCACAACCACCGAACTGTTTATTTTTTGAAAGGATGTGATGGAGCCTGGCATTGGGGTTTAAGGCTTGCTTGAGCCTCAGGCTAGCCTGGACTACACAGCGATGCTGTCTCAAAAAGGACAAACCAACCCATAGAGAGAAAAACAAGGCCCATCCTCAATATATCATCCTTTCCCATAAAAGGTACAGTGCTGTGTAAGCTTTTTCTCAAAACTGTTTTAATTCAATGTCTAACATAAGCAGCGACATTTATTACATAGTGAGTACCAGCTTGAAACTGCCAAAAATTCAAATCACCCGACACCCACCCTCCAAATTCTTGACCAAGAGCATTTCTGGCAAAGGCAGGCTCTGTCCTCTCTTCATGACACATGAACGGACACACAGGACTGTGACAACTTGATGTGACGCTGCCCATGGCTCTGCAGGCAGTGACTGCCCAGGCTCCGCTCACTGCCCAGGCCCCGAAAGACTCTTGTTCATGAACTGTCTCTTCACAAAGCAAGTCCACCACTGTCAAAGGCACAAGACAGAGAGAGTATGGTCAGGGCTCAGCGCAAGTGCCGGGGCAGGCCAGCATTCCAGGCACTTTACAACACACAACAGTGTAAAGACCTGGGCACCTTCCATTAAACTCAAAGGTGACCCCCAGACAGCAGGGAAACATGTCCACCTGGCCCTCCACAGGCGTGAGGCTCGAATCCACCCAAGGGTAGGAAGGCATGCGAGGCCGATGCGTGCCTGTGCACTGCAGAACCCAAGGCCGAGGTAAAAGGGGTGAAGGTCATCTGTGACTACACGGCCAGCTCAAGCCCAGCTTGGGCCACTGTCCCCCCCACCCCCACCCCCGCCTCCAACCAAGGGGCCCTGGCACATACTGAACACACAGAGAGAGTGCACTGTAGGTGTGGGTAACCTGGGGCCTCTCAAAGCCCACAGAGGACGCACACAGGTCATAGACTAATGCCATGCCATCTCCCAGAGTGTGGATACATGGCTACCAAGGAACGACCACACATCCCATAGACCCGGCTCATGGCTGAGAGGGAGGCAGTCAAGTCTGCGCTAGCCTTGTCTCCCCGGTCAAACGCTCTTGTGACAGCAGATGTCAGTGATTTAAAAGGCAATTGGGCAAAGGCCAAGCCCCAATTAAACAGGCAGAAGGGAGCATCTCACCTTGCTGGGTTTATCATTCTGAGGGTCAAAAACTTTCTCACAAAGCCTCAGTCCGGTCTCTTGCCTCAGCTGCTGTAGGTACGCCCGCATCATTTCTGCAATACGAGGAAATCTGTGAGTGAGGCGGTGTCCTAAACACAAGGCCTACCTGTCTAGACAGAGACCTTGGCAAAGTATTTGTAACTATTCAGACAGCTTAGGAAAAGAATGTTCTAGATGATCTTCTTACATTCATATCCCCCCTTCCTTCTGTGTGTGTGTGTGTGTGTGTGTGTGTGTGTGTGTGTGTGTGTGTGTGTGTGTGTATGTGCATGCACGTGTGCATACACATAGACTGATTCCTGTCTCAGGACTCAAACCCAGGCCATCAGGCTTGGCAGCAGGTGCCTTTACCAGCTGAGCCACCCTGCTGACTCAGAATGGTTTTATAACTACATTCATTTTGGTTCAAGAGTCTCTGCATGCTACACTTGTTAGCAAGCTCTTGTGTGAAGTAAGGCAACACACGTGTGCTAAGCACCCCACCGGTTCTGAGCACCAGTCAGCCAGCTGGGAGATGGTTCAGAGGAGAAAGAGCCTGCCATGCAAGAGAGCCAGAGTTAGAATCTTCAGGATCCGCACAAGAACAGAGTGGGAACAGTGGCTGTCCTGCAGTGCCAGCCCTTAGGAGGCAGTCAGGGCATCCCTGGAGCAAGTTGGCCAGTTATAGCTCAATAAGTGAGCTCCAGGTTCAGTGAAAGAGCCTGCCTCAATATGCAACATGGACAGTGATCAAAGACCTGACATCAACCTCTGGCCTCGGAGCACTCATGCACGGATGGGCCCCTGCCCACAAGCACATTCACACCCACTTGACTAGTCCACACCACAAACGCACAAAACATTAATACCAAAAAGTCAAGAAAATGAGTGGGCAGAAAGTGAGTGGGAGAAGCTGGACATAACCCGGCGGCAGAGCCTTGTCATCTCAGCACCTAGGGAGCTGGGGCAGGAGGATTGTTGAGTTCAAGACCAATCTGCACTATAGAGAGAGATCATGTCTAAGAAACAATCAAAAAAGCACACACCAATACCAAGAGTAGGATAGAGACGGGATGGCTACACACAGGTATACTCGAGCGCGCGCGCACACACACACACACACACACACACACACACACAGACACACACACACACACAGACACACACGCGTGCAGTCCTGTTCTCACCATCCTCCTGTTTGCTCGCAGGTTTGGCATAAATGGCATTGAGAGGAAAGCCAGGCTCTCCGGGAATGGGAAAGTTGGTGATTCCTAGCGTGTACATTTCTTTCTCGCCTTGGCTCTTGGAATTGCACTAAAATCAGAGGACACAGTTAATAAGAAAATGTGAGCGTCATTCCAGAAATGCAACCTTTTCACTGCAAGCTGCTGCCGGGAGTGTGTGGGGTTCTGTGAACCCGCAGCCCTCTTTAGCACACTGCTCCCAAGGAATAAACCCAGAGAAATACTACAGTGAAACACAGTAGTTTAAATGCTAAAAACCAAACATGCCATATAGGCACACATTTCTCTTCATAAATGCATACGATAGTATCTTTTATTTATTTTTTAGTCTTTTTAGACAGAGTCTTAGCGTATTACTTTTGCTGTTTTTGAACTCCTGATATAAATCAGGCTGTCCTTGAACTCACAGGAGATCCGCCTGCCCCTGGCTCTTGAGTGCTGAGATTAAAGGTGTGCACCTCTACTCTACAGTAGGGTCTTACTAGTTAAATTCTGAAACAGTGATGAACATGACATATTTCAGTCAGCTCTCTGCAATACCCGAGGACTGAGCCTGTAAGTGGGGGAGACGCTAACATGGCTGTGCTGCTGCCCACTCCACACCTGATGCCAACGCCCAACTGTCCTCAGAGGATAAAGGAGGCTCCTGTCCAACACCTCCCAGCCCTCTGCTCCGTGTCAGTCCCATATGGAATCAGAGATCCACAGTGAAGACCTTTAGCTTGTCCCAGGTGGCTGCGAGGGGTAGCCTGGGGTAGCCTGTTGTCTCTGTTGTCCCCGTGTGTGAGAAGCCAAGCTTCATTACCTTTTGGAGCTTCTTTAGACACTCAGAAATGTAGAGTGTGATGTAGATCAGGGTCCTGTCTGCTTCATTCTACGAGGGAGAAGAAAACAACACAATACCACATGAGATGGCTCCTTCAGAGCATCTCTGCTGGCATCCAGAGGGGGCTCAGTTCCCCAAACCCAGCTGTGTGGCTGCCCTGGCCAATGGCCTTCCTCACGTGTAAAGTGGAGAATGGGGAGCTGGGGTAACCACGTTTTTTTTTTTTTTAAAAGAAAAAAAAAACCTTTTCCCTTGGTGTCTCTGAGAACGGACACATCCCTTCCTCGGCAGTGGAAGAAGCCACTGCACATGTGACAAGTCCTGGGAGAGTTCCACAGGCCCAACATCTCCAACCGATTGGAAGAACTGAAGACAGCTGATAACTACGAGTTGCATGTGTTTTACGGATACAGTCGGAACAGGTCACAAGTGCCTCCACTCTGTTTTGTTCTGAGATGGGTCTCTGCTCCACAGCCCTGGCTGGCCGCTCACTCTTGAACAATCTTCAAGCCTCTGGCTCCTCACAGGCGAACCCTACGTCTAGCCTGCCCCTGTCATACCTCTCACAAACGCAGCACAGGCTGTTAGTTACAGAAGTGCTGCTCAGCACTGGACAGTCTACCCTGATGGATCCTGGCATCCCAGAGTGGCAAAGGTGAAGCCACATTCACTGCCCTTCTTTGTGCCTGCCTCACCACGGTAGCCCGGGAGATAGATGTTCGTCTTGTGCCACCCCTTTACGGTCAGGCCCTCTACTCTCTCCAGGAAGGACCAGGGCACTCATTTTCCCTGCCCTCCATCCCAGGTCCACCACACAACAGTGCAGTAGACCGCCTGCAAGGCTTAGGACCAGAAGTGGTCCAGATACCAGGATAGTCTGGACTTGGGGATATCTGCACAGACTTCACTGAGGCTGAGGCAGGAGGATTACCCCAAGTTCCAGACCAGCTCTGCTGATGTAACAAATCCCAGCCAGGGATAATAGCAAAAGCCTGCCTCAAATCAAACAAGCAGCCTGTGAGACGTCTGACCAGTTCTCCATGATGTGGGTCTGGGTCATCATGGTGCTTAACCATACTGAGTAAATACAGATGTGTCTAGCCTGGAGCTGGGAAAACTCTCGCAAGGTCGGAAAATAAGCTGGTCAGGCTCTATGGCTGATGACCAGTGATGACTGGCCAGCCACTGGTCAGCGTGGAAACAGAGGCAGAGGGTCGTTTGGCGTGCACGGCAGTAAAGTGTATGGAAGGGAAAGAAAGAAAATGAACAGAGAGGTGAGGGGAGGTGAGGGCTCAGCAGTCCAGAGCAACTGGGTCTGTCCCAGAACACACATGGTAGCTTACAGTCATTTCTAACCTGAGTTATGGGAGATCTAACTCCCTCTTTTGGCCCCTAAGGGCACTGAACACACACGCACACGCACAGACAAATGCATGCACATCATACACTCACTAAATTATTTTTCAATTTTTTGATTTTTCTAGACAAGGTTTCTCTGTGTAGCCCTGGCTGTCCTGGAAATACCTCTGTAAACCAGGTTGGCCTTGAACTCACAGAGATCTACCTGCCTCTGCCTCTTGAGTGCCCAGCTATGATAAGTAATCAGAAATAAGGAAAGCAAGCAAGGAAGGAAGGAAGGGAAAGAAACTGAAAGACCAGAATAAATCCTGACCCCCTAACAGGTAAAGTAGAAGACCCCTAGCAGGTAGAGTAGAGCCAAAAATGTAGGATACCAGGTTCAGTGACTCTGTTTCAGGAACTGGCTGACCATAAAACCATAAAAGTTAAATAACACATCATAAACAATCTTGAGAAACAGATGTTCCCCTCGCGATTCTTCACTGGTAGTTTTCACCTTATAGGCAATCTTGAGAAGCCAGGCATTTCCCTTACGATTCTTCACTGGTGTTTTTGGTATTCTTCAATGACGTACTCCACCCCCACCCCCGTTGTGGTTTGTTTCCTTTAAAACCCCCTTCTCCCAGCCCTTGGGGTCAGACTCCTCTACTCCTGTGTGGGATATGAGTCTCGACCCCAGTGCACCGGTCAATTAAAAAACCTCATGTAATTGCAGCAAGGACGGTCTCTTGTGAGTTCTTGGGGGGGTCGTGTTATCCTGAGACTTGACTGAGAGTCTCCCCTTTGTGGGGGTCTTTCAAAACTAACACAGCATCCTCCTCAGGCACTGTCTCAAATTCCCCAATCACCCTCACCATTTATCCTTCGCAGCAACCCTGACTCAGGTGGATATCTATCCCCGTCTAAAGACTAAGCATTCCCTGGACGTTACCTTAATCTCATAGTTCTTGAAGAAGACATTGGCCTTGAAGTAATAGATTGCTTCGTCCACAATATCCGTGTCTTTTGCTATACAGAAACAAGAACGAAGGCAGAGATGGTTACCTCACACACAGAGGCTGTGAGCACATGTGTTCAAACCTCATTATCACAGATCTAGAACTGGATAAAGGAAACCAATGCGGCAGGTTCTCTGCTGGTTCAGTTCCTGGGGATCTGGCTCCCTCTGCTGGGCTCCCAGGGCACGGAGCAACACACAGTCCATGCAGGCAAAAACTCATATATGCTGGGCAGTGGTGCACACCTTCAATCCCAGCACCCTAGAGGCAGAGGCTGGTGGGTCTCTTGGTTGGAGGCCAGCCTGGTCAGCAGAGTGAGCTCTAAGACAGCCAGAGCTACACAAGAAAACCCTATCTTGAAAAACAAAACAATGGGCTAGAGATGGCTCAGTGGATAAGAGCACTGATTGTTCTTCCAGAGTTCCTGAGTTCAAATTCCAGCAACCACATGATGGCTCACAACCATCTGTAATGGGATCTGATGTCCTCTTCTAGTATGTCTGAAGACACTACAGTGTGTGTGTGTGTGTGTGTGTGTGTGTGTGTGTGTGTGTGTGTGTGTAATAAATCTTAAAGAAAGAAAAAAAAAAAGAAAACCAAACCAAAAAACCGCAACCAAACAAAATCCTACATGTGTATCTGTATGGATGCCACATACGTGCAGATGCCCAAAGGTCAAAAGAGGGCAACAGAGCCCTTGGAACTAGAGTTAAAGGTGATTTCAAGGCCAGTGTAGGTGCTGGGAACAGAACTCTGGAGGAACAGGAAGAGCTCTTAACCTCTGAGCCATTCCTTCAGCCCGAACACCATGTAACAAAATGTTCCATATAATTTTATTCGAACCCACACACTGTCATTTCAGGAGAATTACTGAAATCATTTAGGAACATTAGGGACATTTCCTTCCTTTTATGAAAACTGTGGCTTGGATACAGCATGTTCTAAGTCACCACAAACTGAGGGAAGCCAGAGCACTCTGTGACAGACGCACATCTCATCACACAATTTCTTTGGCAATCTGTCCTCTCTTTTTTATGTTGAAAGGTCAGACTTCCCAGATCTGACGAGCAGCAGCTGGCTACATCAGCACCACTGACATCCTTGGCCTGGACTGCTGCTGCTCTCGAAATGTGCAGCCCTGTGGCTGCAAGTTCCTTACAGCCTTGATGGTGCCTCAACTGAGGGTCCCATCGGAATTTTAACTCTAGCTTCCTGTTCTCAGCATCCTGCTCCTAAGATGGCAAAGGAGCAGAGACTTGGCAGAGCTTGGCACAGAGGCATGAGAAGGATCTTTCTACAGCTGAGGCCTGAACCCAAGGCCTTACAGTGCTACACACAAGCTCCATCACAGGGCTGTGCCTCTGCCCCAGACTTCAGCTCAACTCGGCTCACGACATGACATCTACTCCAACAGTTCCAGCCCCTCTGGGAAGAGAAACAGTCACCCTCACTTGTTCAGTCCCTCAGGGTCTCGCTCTTCCTCAAGGGCTTAGGTGGTTGGTGTTCTCCATTCTGGGTCGGCTGTATTTTCTAACGCAATGTGTTATCTGTAACTATGTGACAAAGGGCTCATTGACCAAAGCCTGTAACTTTTACGTATTGTTGTTCTCAAGTCTGTCTTTTTCCAGCTGCTCCCTGTTCTCAGAATCAAGTAAGCGCTGTGGTGACTTGCCAAATCTATTGAATTTAGTTATATTTCAAATTAATTTAAGAGGAAGGCAAGTCAAAGAATCTGGCAGAAGGGAGGGCAAGGGGAAGAGGACACAGGTGGGAACTGTAACTGGGGGCTTGGAAACCATGAATGGAACTTGGGCCAGACATTTGCAGGGTCTGAATGACAGTGTTGGCTGACCATCTCAAGGCATGTCAGTGTTGGAAAAGTGGCTTCAGGAACAGTGAGAAATTGCCTCAGAAATCGAATGGGGATCCGTGCGGCTGAGGGCAGAGTGGACGTTGCACCCTGATAACTACAAACAATAACCACAGGTAATAAAGGCAGATAACCCCAAAATTCTCAGACCAGACTGGGAAACAAAGCTGTGATCAAATATTAAAAAAAAAAAATCAAAATACAGCTGGGCAGGGTAGTTTTAATGTGCATACCTTTAAACGATGGAGGCAGAGGTAGGCAGCAACTCTGTTTTGAAGCCAGCCTGGTCCACAGTGAATTCCAGGACAGGGAGGGCTATATAGAGAAACCCTGTCTTAAAACACACACATACACATGCACACACACACACACCCACCCCTAAAAACCAAAAACTTAAACAAAAACCACACAAACAAGACCACCAACTACCAATCAACACATGGCCAGTAACTATTTTTTAAAGTGTTCAACATGCCCGGTTTCAGGGATACACAAATTTAAACTGCTCTGAGACACTACCTCACCCCAGCCAGAAGGCCCATCATTAGGAACTCTGCCACAAGTGAGGTGTAGTGACCAACCATGACTGTACAGCAAGACCCTGTCTTCAAAAAACAACAATGAAGTCATGGGCTGAAGAGATGGCTCAGTGCTTAAGAGCACTGGCTGCTTTTCAGTCTGGAGGGTCCTCAAATGATTAAAGACAGAATTACCATAAGACCCAGCTATTTTACTCCTGCCACAGTCTTATTTACATAGACAGCAAGGACAAGGAACCTGGCTAGTTGTCCATCAAGGGATGAGATAACGAAAATGCTGTTACATACAAAACACAGCATCACTCCGCTGCAAAGGTACATGAAACCATGAGTCTGTTTTTTTAAGATGTATTTATTTAATGTGCACTGCTGTACTGCTGCATGCATGTCTGTGTGGAGGGAGGGAGTCAGAGCCCCTGGAACTGGAGTTACAGACAGATGTGAGTCACCAGGTGGATGCTGGGAATCGAACCCAGGTCCTCTGGGAGAGCAGCCAGTGCTCTTAACCACTAAGCCATCTCTCCAGCTCCCTGATAATGAAATCATGAGATGTGCAGGAAAGAGGATAGACATGCAGAGTAAACCATCAAGGTGATCCAAACTCAAAGCAGGAGAGAACACACGTTCTCCCCATTCGAGGATCCTAGCCTGTAACATCCTCAGGTAAGCAGGTGTAAGTGTGCGTGCAGAGCAACATGTGTAAAGGAGACCAAGAACCATTAACATCAGTGACGGGGAGGACAGACAGCAGGCAAAAGAACATAAAGCTATTTTTTTCCCCATTTTCAGCTCTGTCCTTGGTAAAAGTGTAAAACACTAAAGCCCCACGGCCTCAGAATGGCCACTCTAATGACAGAACATTCACAGAGGCTGACAGAGTTTGAGTGACTTCCTGAAACCAGCTGATTGATTGTTTTTGTTCTAAAGCAAAATTAAAAAAAAAAAAGAAAACAAAACAAGCCATCACCAAAAACAAACAATTATGGAACAAACAACAAAAATAAACCACTAGAAAAGCAAAGAAATAAAATTCAGAAAAACAAAAGCAGGCACAGACATAAACTGGTTCAAAGCACTCAAGAGACTTATGACTGAAGTGTGGGAGCACACGCTGTTACCCCAGCCCTGGGGAAGCGGGAGGGAGGAGCACGGCAAACTGAGGCTAGCTTAGTTTGACCTCCAGGCCCACCAGGGTTTCAGAGCCAGAGATTTTCTTCTCATATATCCAAGCAGGGTCTAACAACAGGTTTCAGCAGATAAGAAAGCCAGATCACCTGAGTTCAGACCCCCCGGGACTCATGTAAAAACCTGACGTGGTTTATCATCTTCTCCCCTCCAGTCGTGTGCTGTGCCTCACGTGGGTCCCCACACACAAATCAGAATCAAAAGCAAGTGACCACTTTCCTTTAAAGTTGACCAAAGAAGTAATAGCTTTCCTTCTGTTTTGGGGGACAGCTTTCACCCTCGCTTAGGCAGGTCTTGAGCTACCAGACTCCAGCCACCTCCTACCGCAGCCTCCTAGGTACTGCCCACGCTGTCTGTTGCTTGTTTTGTCCAGCATGCTGACAGAAGAAGGCTGGGGACCTGACATTCAGTTAGTCCCTGTGCAGTTCCTGTGCAGACCGTGGCCAGAATTAAACACATTTCCTCTTTTTTTGAGACAGAGTTTTACGGAGCCCAGGCTGGCCTGGAACTTGCTGAGAATGACTCTGAACCTCCTCCTAAGTGCTAGGATTACATGTGTGCGCCACAACACCCAGCTCTCAGTGTACTGGGGACGGAACCCAGGGTTTCCTGCATGCCAAGCAATGTCTCTATCAACGGGGCCACGCCCCCAGCCCACAATTCCTTTCTGCTCACGAAAACGTCCCTGAGTTCCAAGTGAGAAGGCAGTTTCCTGTGGAGTGCAGCAGGCACCTGTGATGCTGCCCGGTAAAGAGTAACAGGAAGCTGAGGAAAAGTGACTCCAGCCAAGCTCTTCCCCACTCTCAAGTCTAAATGTCTGCTGTGAACCCAAACAAAAGGACACTGAGACTTACTCTCTCGAGGGGCGGGTCCTTTGAACTGGCTTCGGATGGGCAACAGTGCCATGTTGCCGATGAGCTTGGTGTCAGGGTCCATGAGAGAAGAATGGTAAGCCTGCAGGGCCAGCCAGGGAAGAAAGAGGAAGTGTCACCAGGAGACAAGGCTAGTCCCCGAAGGAAAATACCCTCAGGACCAACTGTGGGAGGAGGGCTGGCAGCAGCCATGGGGAGACAGCTCCAGACTCAAGAGAACCAATTGGTAGATTCTGAGACATTCTATCAGCTGGTTAGTAAAGCCTAGCCACTCCCTCAAGCTGAACTGGACATGCAAAACAAAGGTGGCGCCTAAAACCTCGTCATTTAAAAAAGTATACTTTACTACTGTCTTTTACTATGTCTTTTCTCTTTTACTACATTTTACTAGTATTCTTTATTTTTGGTTTTGTTTTGTATGTCAAGACAGGGTCTCACTATGCAGCCCTGGCTGTCCTGGAACTCACTCTGTAGATCAGGCTGACCAGGAACTCAGAGATTCACCTGCCTCTGTCTCCCGAGTGCTCTACTATGCCTGTCTTTATTACTTATGTTTTTTAAAAAATAACTTATTTGTATTTTATGTACATTGTTTTATGTACATTATTACATGTCTGTGTAAGGGGTGGGATCCCTTGGAACAGGATGCTGGGAATTGAACCTTGGCTCTCTGAAAGAGCAGCGAGCAATCTTAACTGCTGTGCTGAGCCATCTCTTCAGTCTCTCTCTCTCTCTCTCTCTCTCTCTCTCTCTCTCTCACACACACACACACACACAGAGTTTTTTGTTACTGGGTTTCTTTGTCTTATTACTATCGTGTGTGTGTGTGTGTGTTCATGAATCTGGGTGCTCACGTGTGCAAATGTCAGAAGTCATCGTCAGGTGACTTCCTCAGCTGCTTCTCCACCTTTATATTGAGGATAGAAGCTATCACTGAACCTGAAACTCACCACCTGGACAGACAGACAGCAAGCCTCAAAGATCCTCCTGTCTTTGTCTCCTCAGCACTGGGCTTACAGACAGACACCACCACACTTCCATCAAGTCTGGGACTGAACTCAAGCCCTCCTGCTTGAGTGGCGAACACTTCACCACCTGAACCTTTTCTCCAGCACCAGCTCTTTTTGGGACAGGGTCTCACTAAGCAGCCCTGGCTGGCCTGGGACTCCCTAGTAGACCAAGCTGACCTCAAGCTTACAGAGATGTCTGCCTGTGCCTCCTGGGATCATATCCTTAGGTTAGAGATCCAGTGTGGAGGGGTGTGCTTCCTCCAGCTCTGCGTTGGGTGATATAACACACAGCAGCTGGCAGGCACATCCCATGACAGAGACCACACAAAACAGGCTTCCCACCCTCCAGCCAGCCAGGACCCAAGCCCTAGTTTTGAAATCTGCCACTTCCTACCTTATGACCACAACATGACTCTTTCTTGAACTCGTTTCCCCACCCCCTCCCCCTTCAAACTCAACACGTAGCCCAGGCTGGCCTGGGTGAGGATGACTTTGAACTTCTTATCCTCCTGCCTCTACTTCCCCAATGTACTGGCAATTAAACCCAGGGCTTCGGGGATGCTAGGCAAGTGCTAAGTCTTTTTCCCACTAGCCTGCTTCTAAACGTGTGACATGAATAAGGCGCACGACACCTTTGGTGAGTAGATATGAGCTAAACGTGAGGGGACCTGTACTGATATACTTACATATAATAAATGAGTAAACGGTTAAAGAGTGGTCTGAGAATGCTGGGGAATCCCCTATCGACGGTAGACAGCCCTTCAGAAGCCGTCATTCTGTAAATCTAGTAAAAACTTTCATGCACATCACTTTAAAAAACTTTACTTATGTATTTTACGTATGAGTGCTCTGTCTGTATGTATGCCTACACACCAGAAGAGGACATCACACCCCATTATAGGTTGTGAATTGCCATGTGGTTGCTGGGAATTGAACTCGGGACTTCTGGAAGAGCAGCCAGTGCTCTTAACCACTGAGACATCTCCAGCCCTTATGCAGTTTTTAACCTCACCACCTGATAACACTTCCGTTATCCAAAGGTGCAGCAAGTCAATGGCCCGAGGGGCCCACCTTTTGCCCTTTCTTTCACCTCCTAAGTGAAGATCCCTTTAAAACTAGCCAACCACGAAGGACTGTGAGCTGGACCCGACAACGGAAACAGAATAAGAACTACATCAGCTCCCCAGGCCAGGGTGCTTGCTAGCTCAGTCAGGGTCCAGATCATGTCATGCTGTGTCCTTTTTTGGCAAAAAGAAAACTGCCTTGTCAAGTTACTTTTGCAAGCTCTCTTAACTGCTGAAACCATCTCTACTGATATGAAATCATATGTATATATATGATGTTTCCAGCTAACAGAGAAAGGAGACATAAAATAAGTAACCATAGGTTAAGTTCAGAATGCTCTGTGCCAACACAGGGCTTTTCAGTTCTGGCTTTAACTTTGGCTTTACTACTCATGAGAAACATTGCACAAGGCATTGAGTTTCTCTGAGCCACAATTCCTTCAGCACAACATTAATACTATGGACATCTGTTGTATAGTGTCATCCTGAGACTCAGGGGCTCATGTGGACAAGAACTCTGGGTCTTCACATAAACTTCAATAGTCAGTAACTGTAAGAATCATATATCTTCCAGAGCTAAACCTGGTGATGCCAGGCAGGCTTGTGATAGCAGCTGCTTGGGAGGCTGGGGCAGGATGATCACAAACTCAAGGACAGCCTGGGCAATTTTATGGGATCTCTTTTCAAAAATAAAAAAGATGTGGAAATATAGCTCGGTAGTAGAGCATCTACAAAGCATGCCATGAGGCCCTGAGTTCAATTCCCCACTGCTGCCCACACACACAGAGCTCAAAGTGATGTTTGCTCTCCTGTTCATTACTAATAAGCCTTATCTATGCAAGCCTCTTGCCCATATCCCCGGGTCCCTTGTTCCCCCAACCCGTCACCAGAATTGATTTGGTTTTACTTCTTGCACAACATGCTTGCACTTCTCTGTGTGTGTATGTGTGTGTGTGTGTGTGTAATGACAGAGGTCATATACATCCCCAGCTCTGAAACTGCAGACAGGAGATGCCTTCCCTGACTGTTTTACTTGGAAGTGAGGCATCCAAACTCAGGTCCTCATGCCTATACCGCTGAGACACCTCTTCAGTCCCTAGTAGGATTTTAAAAAACATTATTATTATTATTATTATTATTATTATTATTATTATTATTATTTTGTGACAGTGTCTCTCACTGAACCCAGAACTTGCTGATTTTTGTTTTTGGTTAGGCTGACTGACCAATGAGCTCGGAGGATCTGCCTGTCTTTGACTCCCCAGAGCTGGGGTCATGAGCATGAGTTGCTGTACCCCCTAACCCCAACTCCCACACAGCAAGATCTTTCCCAGCCTCTTCTACCCCCCCCCCCCCAATTTCTTTAGAGACAGGCTTTAGAGCTATGTAGCCCGGGCTGGCCAACTCACTACACAGTCCACATTGGCCTGAAATTTGCAATCCTCCTGCTTCTGCCTTCAAAAGTTGGAATGAGATAATTGCCACCATGGGAAAGCTAGCTGCCATCTATTTTTTTTTTTTTTTCACAGCGTTTGTTAAGATCTGAGACGACTTCCTATTTATATTTACATGGTTACTGTCTGCCTGTTAAAGCATAAGCCTTAACTCCTTGCGTGGGCCTTAGTGGCTGCTGTAAACAGTGCAGGCTTCACAGGGAGAGTTCAGTAACACTTGTCCAACGTAGGTAGACGTTATTCGAGCGTCCTTTTACGAATCTGCAATCAGCATCAATTTCCTCCCACTGGGATGCACACAAAAAAGGAACTCCTGAAAACCATCGCTGACTCGGTGGTGGTCTGGGAGTCGGGTGAGTTACAGTAGGGAGGACCATCAGGGAAGTGGTCTGACAGGTGACTAGTAGCAGGCCGACTCTCTTTCCTGGGGCGGAGGAGGAAGTGGAAATGACAAGTGGGGAAGAAAAAAAGGAAGCTGGACCCTGGATTTAAAATAAGTTAAAAGCTATCGTTCTTAGGTTTGAAGATCCAGCGTGGGATCTGGGAAGACTGCATGACTAGCGGGGGAAGCAGCAGGGTGAGAAAGAGAGCCAGTGCTGAAGGCAAAAAGGGTCGAGGCTAGAGAGAAGGGCGGAGGTTTCCTCTCTCCCAGGCCTTCTAACAGAGGTCTCCCGCCTCCCCTCAGGCCCTCGTCCCGCTCGCGCCCCCGCCCTTGGGGCGCGAAGCCTTACCGGCATTTTGACAGTGTCCGGATTCGATCCAGAGAAGCTAAACGAAGGTGAAGCACAGTAGCGTTTCCGCCGAACTAGCCTGGGTGGAGTGGGCGGAAGTGAGCCGGAAGAGGCAGGCGAAGCGAATAAACGCACTTCCGGCCCCTCTTCCGCTGTTTGCTACGGCTGCGCTGATCGCAAGAAACGCCAGGGGGCGCGCCAACAGAAAGCCCTGAGTGTGGCGCATGGGTAAAACGCGCTCGGAAAAAGAAACAGGGCTTTGGAATTGCAAAGTCTGTCTCAAGTGATCAATAATCAACTCCTGTTTTCCCTCAATCTCTGGCTTCAGTTTCAAATCCAATATCACTCAGTTCCCTGATTTACCCTTCTGCTATGTCTAGTTTTTTGTTTTGATTTTTTTTTTTTAACCCCAGTACATGTGGGGCAAGTCATTTCTTTCCACCATGGGGCTCTGGGGATTAACTCAGTCTTCAGAAACTCTTACACAACCATCTCGGCGGCCGTTACTTTTTTTTCTTTTGTTTAGAGTCAAATGAAGTCCAGGCATATATATACATACATATATATAAATATATATATGAACATTAACATATCCATCTGACTCCATTTGTGCTCATGAATTACAGATCTGTGCTTCCATCACACCTGTTTTGTTTTTTCTGTTTTATGATGCCTACAGTGGTGTCTCTGTCTCCCTATCTTCCTTGTCATGGAAGACCGTGAGGGACTACCACAGGGGTAAAGGACAGAAAAGTCCTGGGCCTACCCTTTGACCTCTCTGTCACCCACTAATGTGTATCATAGACCATTCCTACTCTTTCAACAAGGTATGGTGCACGTTTTCCCCGATCACGACAAGGACTAAGTGGTCATGAAAACCAATTGTATTTAAGGGCCTGGGTAATGGCACGTGTCTGAAGTGTGAAGACAAACCACACCACTGACACCCGTCATATACGTGTCTAAGTATAGATTTTGAGTAGCCATGGCTAGCCTGAAACTTGCCTTGTAGACCAGGCTGGCCTTGAACTCTGAGATCCACCGGCCTCTGCCTCCCAAGAACTGAGACTACGGTATATGCTACCACCATACCCAGCCAGTCACTTTCTGTTTTTGAGACAAGGTATTACGTGGCCTAGGCTGGTATCATACATTTCAAATGTCTACAATGAACCGTTGAGGAACCAGGTCCTGGGTTTGAATCCTAGTTCTAACATGACTAGCTGTGTTATTCTGGGCAACTCAATTTACTTCTCTGTGCCTCTGTTCCTCACCTAAATTTGAGACCACAGTATTTACCTCATTGTTCAGGGAGGCAGAAATGAGCTACAAGTAAAGTATTCAGAATTAACATGTCTAAAACATTCTTTTTATTTATTTATTTATTTATTTATTTATTTATTTATTTATTTATTTATTGGTTTTTGGAGACAGGGTTTCTCTATACAGATCTGGCTGTTTTGGAGTTCACTCTATAGACCAGGTTGGCCTCCAACCCAAAGATCCACCTGCCTGTGCCTCTTAAGTGCTAGAATTAAAGATGTGTGCCACCAGTGCCAGGCCTGAACGTTACATTTAAAATTACTTGCTGTATGCAAGCTTGTCTGGAGGTCAGAAGGCAATTTTTGTGAATGTCTAACTGCACTTTATGAGATCCAGCCTCAATCTGCCAGAGCCTGGCCTTGGAGGGATGCAGGAGCAAAACCTTCCAGCCAGCTGCTCCTCATGACATGCACCACACCTGCTGCCAATGGACTCGGAGAAGCTGAAGGTGATTCAATATAAGTTAAAAAGAAAAATTATTTCTTCTGCTTCAGGGTATGCAGTGTTCCAGAGAAATCTAAGCTTTTATATTCTCAGAGAGAACAAACAAACCAAATTTTCATCTTTTGTTTGTTTTTCTCATTGTGTTTTCTGGCATTGGTCTCATGACAATCCTACCTCCACCTATGGAAACCTGGGACTACAGTCACAGGCTACCATGCTCACATAGACACACACTAGATTTTTAAACAGTCACTGCCAACATTTTGACCTGTAAGATCCAAACTGAGTCTTATTTGAGGCTCCCATGAATGAGACGAGAGATCACGGATGCACTGGGGTGGCCTACATCTTAAGGAGAGACAACCTTGAGCTTCCCGGTCAGTAGAGTTTTTATACACTTAGTAATGGGTGGGCTACAGCAATGGTGACTAGGCATGCAAGCATTGGTGGGTTTAGTTGACTTTTAAATCAATTGGCTGCTGCCAATGTGGGTTGCCTATGCCAATCCAAGGGCCTATCCCCTTCATTCCAGGGCGCCCAGATAACGTAACTCTCCCTGGGAAGTGTTGTGCAAGGGTCATAACTCTTCTCCTTCATTCCAGGGCTACCCAGATAAGGTAGAAGCACTTCTCTGAGGGTGTGGGACTGCAAAAGCCCTCAGTAGGAGAGGGAAGCTGTAAGGTGGGTGTGAGACTGTAAAAAGCCTTAGGGTCCCTTAGACCCCTGGGGAAATTAGTCTGTTTTAAGAGTTTTTCTGGAATATGTATTTCACAGTCAGCCTAGAAAACAAGAGTGTAAAAAGGACCTGTTTCTTTCCTATACATACACTCATATATATACAAATATCAAACACAGTTTTCATTTTTAATTATATAAATAATACATATTTGGTCTGGGAAAATAAGATTTATATATATCCTTCCATTTTTTTTCTATTTTGATGTAGATCTATATTTTTTGTTACAATAATTTGTTCCTCTCCAAAAACAAACAAGTCAAAAGAAGACCCCCCTCAAAAAACAAAAATCCAATTTTAAGAATGAAGTTACACTAGTTCTAATTATGAGCACATGCGCGCGCGGAAGCATACACATACACACACACACACACACACACACACACACACACACACACACACGAGATGTATGTGTGTGGCTATGTTGATTTATATTATACACAAGTCTTTGTGCACTAATCCAAACAACAGTGTCAGGATGAACCCTCCTGAAAGAGGAGCCATTTCAGAGCTCAGAGCACAGGCCAGGCTCGCTCACTCAATCCTCCATCACTGGCTCACCCGAGAGCCTAGTGTTCTTTACAGACACAAGCAGCAGGTTCCTACTGTGACATCCTCCAGGAGAAGAGCACTTCAAGACTTGGCCACAAGCTGGATGGTGGCTTTGTAGTGAACCTCATTCATTCTGCCGTTCTTGAAAATACTCATCGAACATGGAGGAAGACTCTTCTTCATGCTCCTAACACAAAGGAAACACAGAACAGACAATGCATCCCCTCCTCTCCAGACACCTCCTGGGAGTTCACACAGCGAAGCCCAGGTTACCTTCGGCTCCTTAAACTCCAAGTCCTCCCCATACTGGATGGCGAAGTCGATGTGCTGGAGCACTATGTTCATGCTCTCCTCATCTGACTGATCGTACGGCAAAAACCGAACCATGCTGTAGTCATCCACCTAAAAATGCGGGTTTGGAGAGGTGGGCTCTCGGACAGTGCAGTGCACAATTCCCACTGCAGGTCTGTTTTATAATTATTTATACTTCTCCTTAAAAGTACATGTGCTAGGCTGCCAGGATGGCTCCAGGGAAAGGTGCTTGCTGCCAAGCTTAACGTTTGATCCTCAAAATCCACATGATGGAAGAAGAGGATACTCAACTCCTGCAGACTGTCTTCCTGGCATACTTGCACGCATGCACACTCGCAAGCATGCTTGCACACACACAAATAAAGGAAAAAACCAAGCAAGCAAACATTCAGATGCACTGGCCTAAGAAAAGGAGCCCTGGAGATAGACAGCACCACCGATGGCCGACCCTTTTGAACTCTGACTTGCTAGCACTGAGATGTCTCAGTAGTATCTGTCCAACTGCCTGAACTAACCATCAAGTCCCCCACCGCCTTAGGGAATAGCACTGGACTGTGCGGCCCACACAGGTGGACACTGGCTGGCCATGGGCAGACACCTAAGGAATCAACGTGGAAGGCCTTAAAGGAACCACTGGGATGCTCACCAGGCCGCACACAGCCTTCGTCAACTTCTTGAATTTTTGGCTTCTTAAATCACCTGTTGAATCTTCTAGCAGAGAGTACATGTCTGGATCTAGAAACCTTTAGAGTGAGAGGGAGACAGGGAAGGAGGAGTACATGAGGGAAGAGACCACACCCGAGCCTGTCTCAGGGCAGAAGGCTTGCTCACCCCCACAGAGCCCTGCTTCGGACAGAGGGCCCTGAACTCACTTCTCAATTTCCTTCTTGGCTTTCTTACTCAGCAGGTCCATCTTCGTCATGATGTTAACCTGTGGGATTTCCAGAGAGATCATAGCACTCAAGGCTGCCAGGATGCCAGAAATAAACTGGAGAAGGAAGAGAACAGAAAAGACCAGTTATTGCCAACAGGAGCCTCCTGACCCACTGGAAGGATACTGGTACCCAAGTCAAGATATTAATTTTATAGGGAAAGACACTTGCTTAAAAAAAAAAAAAAAAAGTGGTGATGGCGGAGGCCTGGTCTGCTATCTATATACCGGAGCGGCGTGGCAGGCCTTTAATCCCAGGTCTGGGCCGGTCTTTGCTATACACAAAGACTCTGTCCCAAACCCATCAATGAGTCACCTCATCTACCTTGATCACAGCTCTGGAGTTTGACATTGGCCTTCTTTCCCACTGACACCCCTCACAACTCCTAACAAGAAAATGGAGTCGATAATTTCTAAAGGGGACTAAAGGTCCTCAGAAAATTAAAAGTAGATTCTTTTTCTGCTTATTTCTAATCTTCACATTTGGGATACTGTCTCACTCTGTAGCCCAGGCTAGCCTTGAACTTGCAACAACACTCTTGCCCCAGGCTCCAGAGTCCTGAAATTGTAGGCATGAACCACACATACAGAGCTCTATCTAATACAACACCCATTTTGCCTCAATTCTTATTTCTTTTTTAAAAAAAAGTTTTATTTATTATATATATATATATGAGCACACTGTTGTTGTCTTCAGAGCCATCAGATCTCATTTCAGATGATTGTGAGCCACCGTGTGGTTGCTGGGAATCAAACTCAGAACCTTTGGAGGATCAGCCAGTCCTCTTAACCACTGAGCCATCTCTCCAGCCCCTCAATTCTTATTTCATAAGCAGCACCCCCAATCTATTCTTATATGTTTGAGACAGGGAACTCTGGCTAGCCTGAAAGCTGATTTATAGACAAGGCCAGCTTTGAACTCAAAGAGATTCTTCTGACTCTGCCTCCTGAGTGCTAGGATTAAAGTCACCACAGCCAGCTAAATCTATCTCTTAGGTAAACACACATTCACATAATAATTTGAGAACTGAAGATACTAAGTAAATGGAAGAGCCTATGAAATGTGGAGACTCGCACAGAATGAGCAGACTGTCACTTGCTTTCTACCCAAGACTGAAAAATCTACAAGAGATTCATCCTCAGACCTTGAATGACTCCACCATGAACTGAGAATCAACAAGGAACACTCCGCACACTCGGAACTCCCACTGTTCAAGCTGCTGGACCAGCTGCTTCATCACAGGCAGGTGGGTGTAGAGCTCAATCTGACCTGCAGGGGGAGCACAGAACAGCAGTCAGGAACAGGGTAACCGCGTACAGGGCACACAGGATGCTGCAGAGATGGAGTAAAAGTGGGAAGGGCACAGTGAGTTCAAGCCCCAGTATTGAAAGAGAAGGATGTCAGATCCTGCTACACATCCTGGTGTTTTGTGTCTATTGTGGTGCTGCGGACTGAACTGCAGCCTTGTGCATGTTAGGCAAACATGCCATGACAGTCCATCCCCTCAGACAGTTCTTCCCTCTGATTTTTGTGGTTTTTTTTTTTTTTTCATTTTGTTGCTGAGCTTTATTGTTTTGATTCATGTATGTCTGTATGTCATGAATTTGCAGGTGCCTATGAAGGCCAGAACTTGCTGGGAACCAAACTCTCATCCTCCGGAAGAACAGCAAGTGTTCTTAAACCTCTGGGCCACCTCCCCATTCCCTGCACAATGAGGTGGCTTGGGGAATATTCACACTGCAATACACGCATGTATGTATACATGCATGTGCATGCAGGCTTCTGAGGGAATTCATGAGTTTAAGTAAAAGCAAGAGAAAGAGAGCAAGTGAAGGCCGCACACACGAGCAAGGCTGGCCTGACTCTACTCCACAGCTCACACGTCACCTGCCAAAAGTATTAATCATGGGATGACTGCTTATCCCAGTTGCCACTGGGCCATAAGCTCCACAGCTCTGGCCCTGGCTCCCTTATTCTTTTTTTTTTTCTTCAGTTTTTTATTTATTACATATTATTATATATAAGTTCACTGTAGCTGTCTTCAGACACACCAGAAGAGGGCATCAGATCCCATTACAGATGGCTGTGAGCCACCATGTGGTTGCTGGAGGAGCAGTCAGTGCTCTTAACCGCTGAGCCATCTCTCCAGCCCCCCATTCTTAAAGTTGTTCTCAGTGAGCACTTGATAATCCCAAGGGATAAACTGGAGCCAACTGGGTTCCGCAGTGTAGTTGTTCATTACTGTCCCCATGGGGACACAGTGTCAAAGCTTTAGAGCACACAGTACATTCAAGTTGTTGATGTACCTGGACAGTCAAAAAGGATGTAATCGTCCTCGACGTGGCCCAGACAGTTCTCCAGCCAGTCAAAGTTATTGGCAAAGTACTCCATGCAGAATACCAGTCCTCCGTTGGGACCAAACCGCAGAGAATCGTCCTCCATCACATCATCCACCTCAATCAGTTCCCGGATGTCTAGAGAGCCAGGCAGGGGCCACAGTGAGTATCCACTTGGAAAACTCAAATCAATGAGTGTACTAAAAAACTCACACACGGGGTAGGGACCACGGCTCAGTGACTAAGAGTGCTTGGTACACAAGCGTGAGGACAGGAACGTGAGTCCGTGGCACTCGGGTAAAAAGCTGGGTGTGGCAGCACATCTGTAACTGCGGTGCTGTAGGCACAGACGGGAGGGCTGCTGGGGACTGTGTCCAAGGTTCAGTTTGAGACCCTACCTCAAAGGTGGAGAATGAGAGACCAAGACAGCTGACTGAACACCACCAAGCATTACTACAGAGACAATCACACAGCACAACACTATGCAGACAAGAGGGGAGCTCTTTTTTGTGTTTGGGTTTTTTTTTTTTTTTTTTTTTTTTTTGAGACAAGGCCTTAGACCAGGCTGTCCTAGAACTCACAGAGATCTGCCTGCCCCTGTCTCATGAGTATGGGGATTAAAAGCGTTCGCTGCCACATCCGGCTTGGAGGGGAAGCTCTTTAAGCTCTACTACTGAATAAACTTCACACACTTTATACACTCAGGTTGGATTTCAGATGTACAAGTTGTTTATGGAGGAACACAACAGAAGACAGCAACACTGGCTACCTAAAGGAGCAGGCTCGATTGCTGGGCCACAATTCAGGAGATTTTTCTGTACACTTCCTCCTCTATGTAACTCACATCTTTGAACTATTTGGCTATGTAGTGCCTATATCAAGAAGTAAGTTTAAAAAATGCCATCTTTTAACTCGATGACGAAGAAGCCAGCTAACTCCGGAGCCTGATTACAAGTTGGAGATCGGGAGGGGAGCACTGTCCTGAGGTGAAAGGCTCGGAACTGTGTGACTGACCTCCAGAAAGGTATCACATCTAAACAGATCAGGGAGTTGCCCTCTGAGGGGCCCCCAGGTCCTTCAAACATCTTGCTGCTTAATGATAGCCCACATGATCCCAAAGCAGTAGCCTGCCTTTCTCTCCAGAGACTCCTGAGGTTTCCACTTCCTCCTCAGCCTGCTTCCCCACTCCACTTACTAGAGGGCCATACTCTCCTCAAGAGCACATCCCTAGTTCACATCTGTGATCCCAGCAATCAAAGGTAAAGGCAGAAAGTTTAGAAATGCAAGGCCATCCTTGGCTACATAAGGAGTTTGAGGGCAGCTTTGGCTATGTGAGACTCTATTCCACACTAAAATAAAAATATTCCACGGCAGTGTCCACACTGCAGAACCTCCTCCCCCCCCAGCCCCCACCCTGACCCCTACCAGCTGTCGGTCCCACTGAGCTACTGATCCACTGCTAACTCTGGTCAAAGCTGCCAATGTCACCCTGTCCCCACATCGCTCACCATCTTACACAACTGCTTGGTTGCTTGCTTTCTTGAAAACTGCCCTTGTCCTTTCTGAAGCTTGCTGATGTGCCTCCTCTAACAGCCTCCAGAGAACACACAGCTTCAGGGCTCGGCCTCTGTCCCTGCTCTCTAACCCTGAGGCCATAGAGCCTAATGTGCTGAGATTTTCTTTTCCTGCTGGCTCAAATATTTGCGTCTTCCATTTAAGTAAGCAGTTTCTGAGGTTTACTGCTTTGTTTCACTGAGCACTGAGGTTACAAGCGTGTACTACTTTGCTTGGTATTATGTGGTGCTGAGGATAAACCCCAGGGCTTAGTGTACCCTAGGCAAACACTCCAATATCAAGCCACACCCCAGCCCTGCGTTTCACCTTTTTAAGCCAGCACAGGTGCTGTTTATGGTGGAAAAAGGGACAAGAGGGAAAGTCAGGGAGGCAGGAGCCCACTCACCTTGGAGTCTCCCAGTAAAGACCAGAAAAGGAGGTCATCACACCCACACCCTCAAACACCACCACCAAATGGCCCTTGGCCTCACCTCACTCGTCCTGAAACCAGGGCAAGCATGTAAGTAACCGAGTGCCAGTTCCTGGGCTGAGCAGCTTCCAGTGCCTTCTGAGCCTTATACTGTGTCTGAAGAAGGTGGTCCCGCCAGGACTTACCAGCCATCACAGGGTAGCTGAAGTGTTCTGCCGCTGGGTCCAGGTTGACCACCTGCACAGATCGGTTGAGGGCTTCACAGTGCTGAACCATGGTCGAACAGTAGGTGCTCTGTAATGTAACGAGGTGTGTGTGTGTGGGGGGGGGTGAACACCCAAGGGAGTATGGTGCCACCCTCCACACTGCCAAACACTTCTCCCCTCTCTGAGCCAGTGTTCACCCAGGCCAAATTTCCCAGGAAAACCCTGGGAAGGCAGTGAAAACAGAGCTGCAGATCAAGATTCGGGTTTGGGCTCAGGGAAGGTTTTTCTTTCTTTTTTTTAAACACAGTCCACAAATGAACTTAGATTATAAAAATCACCTCTTCCATGCTTCCCTTTGACATCCTGTTCTCCCTAACTGGGACAACCCCTCCACACAGACGCACTGTAACTGACAGGTGAGCTATGTATGTGCCTTCCTGATCAGGGGCCCTGGTGGTAAACACCTTTAATCCTGGCAGGCGGATCTTTGTGAGTTTGAGGCCAGCCTGGTTTACAGAGTGAGTTCCAAGGCAGCCAGGGCCACACAGAGAAAAAAAAAAAAAAAAAAAGCTGAACTTAGTGGTGCACACTTTTAATTCCAGCACTTGAGAAGGCAGAGGCAGGCAGATCTCTGAATGCCAGACTAGACAGCACTATGTATATAATGAATTCCAGGCCACTTAAGAGCTAATAAGATTCTGCTTCAGAAACAAAGGACAACAAAAACACCCCCTACACGCATACACACAAGGAAAGAAAGCCTGCTATAAACATTCTTTGGGGACTGGAGAGATGGCTGAACACTTGAGAGAATTTGCTGCTCTTGCAGAAGACCTGGGTTTTTTACAAGTGACAGCCTCTTCTGGTCTCTTTGAAATGGTTCATATATATATACACATATACACGTATCAGAAACCCATAATCCAACTTTATCCCCACCTTCTGGTGTTGGAATGGAATCCAAGGTCCAAACTTCTGAGAAAGAGGGAAGAAAAGACCCTGTACTGGGTGTGTGGCAGAGGGCCTGTTCTGGAGTTGGACAAAAACAGGCTCAGATCCTGGGCAGAACTAAGCGTATGATTCTGAAGAAAAAAAAAAGCCTTCCTGTGTCTGGGTATTCTACAGATTACAGATCAGGCACACGGAGAGATTATGAAAACACCTGGGACGACCAGGGCAGTACCTGGAGCAAAGGTATCCTACTGCTATAGTTTTAAAGGTATGTGTCGTGTGTTGGTATGTGCACGTGAGTGCCCTGTTCGTGGAGGCCTGAGGTTAACTGCTGTGTGGATACTGGGACAGAACTCAAGTCTTCTGGAAGGTCAGAACAAGCAAGCTCTTAAGCGCCCGGCCAACTCTCCAGCCGCCCAGTAACTATTAAAGCTTCTATGCCCCCAAAAACAAGGTACAAGCAGAGAGCGGAAGCGAATTACCCAGGGTTCCCCGGGGCCCAGCCGCCCACGAGCCGCAGCTCCTCGAACCTCACCTTCCCGCTGCCCGCGGGGCCCATGACCAGCTGCGCATACCGAGGCATGCCGGCTCTCCGGGTTCACACAGCCGACTTCCACAGTCCCTTCAGCCTTCGCGCGACGGCCAGAGTTCCAGGAACGTGGGTAGGAGCCAATCGCAACCCAGATCGCTTGTTCACCGCTGGTATTTACTACACCTCGGACCACGGAGCGTCCCAAGGGCCAAATGCCCTGTGAAACGCGTACCAAGGAAAACGAGGAGGCGGAGACAGGAGTTCACGCGTGCGCAGAGAGAGAGAGCTGCGTGCCGCTGTCCGTTGGCCCAAAGGCGAAGGCGGTTGCCTGGGTGATAGCGGATTGAGAATAACGCTCCGCGCCCCAGGGCCGGAGCACTGATTCTTGGGTTTAACTCATAGGGTTTGCAGATCCTCTGAGGGTCTAGAATATTGAGGGGGAAGACACCTTTTGCTTTAGGGTGCGTGTGTATGGATTTTCCGTGACGCGTCCTTGTCACGGAGAGAGATGCCAAGGCGCAGGAGCCTCGTTACCTGAGGTCTCCTCCGCCTCGGGTCTAGTTCCAGGATCTCAGGTCATCCTCCGCCCCTTTCCAGAGTCTCTTGAGCAGGGCCGGAGGGTACAGCCGGAGGTCAGGGACTCACGGCGGAGCAGCGCACGTGTGTGGACGGGATGCCGAGCCGTTGTCCCGGGGTCGCGGGGCCACCCGCCTTGGCCCGGATGGAAGGCGGCGAAGGGTGAGGCCTGGGAACCCTTGCTGAGGAGGCGCGAGACGGGGAGAGGGCTCTAGTGAGGTCCGGACTCGGCTGCCGAGGCGGCCCGCTCGCGTTTTCTGCCCCTAACCTAACGAGGGGAGTCCCGCCTAGGGACTGGGAAGGCTTTAACTAGTCCCTAAGACGGTTGAGGACAGGTGACTTCTGATGCCTCAGCTGGATACCATGCTTCCCTGTTCACCTCTGCCTCCTTCCTTAAAATCAAGAGCAGGGATAACTAGGATCCAAATAGGCCCATAACCATGGCTCTTGTTGAATCTGAATCCGTGGCCATGAAATAAATATATTTATCTAAATACAATTCATTTATTTATTAAGTATATATTTACTGTTATTAAATGTACATTGTATTGTACTTATACATTTGGTACTAAGACTTCTTAAACATGCGATGGGATTTCAGTTTTTCTTCCCTGTTCTTCACAATGGTTAGAAGTGTGCTGGCTTAGCAGATTCACGTCACTGAAACTACAGGGAGCAATTTAATTTTTTGAGAAAAGTAAAAAGAATGGATACAAAATTGGAAACACTACAAACCAACAACTAGTTCCACCACAACATAATTACTCTTTTTCAGTACAGAAATTACTTTTATTAAAGAACAAGAAAGATATCACTTGGATAAGTACAGGAACCAAACTACACCCTTGATCTCACTGTAGGATTAGACTAGGAATCTATGAGACCAAATTTTTAATTAAGTCCTTTCTGGTAAAGTAAGAATTGGACTAGGGATACAGCTTAGTGTTAGTAGAGTGCTTGTATAGTGTGGGATAGCCTGTTAGAGTACTTGTGTAGTGTGGGATAGCCCTGGGTTCTATCTCCTAGTAACACATACACTCACACTTTCATCCTGCTATGATAAAAATCTGACCACTTACTTAGAAAAAAGCTTTAGTCATTCTTTTTATTTATTTTTTGGTAGCCAAATTAGAGGGGAAAAAAACTGTAAGACATTGGTAAAAACAGAAAACAGTAAAGAGCACATGAAGCTGTCTGTCATTAGACAGTCAGTCCCCAGTGGCTGTCAGACTGCCAGGTTACATATTATATGTGTTCTTTTCTAACAGATCAGCTGGACATTCTTATCACCTGAATTCCAAAGGCACTGGTGAGCAGCATAAAGCAGGTAATGCATATGGATTGCAGATTTGAGAGAAACCAGGTTACCTATAACTAAGTACACAGTGGACTTTAAACACTAGGCTCAAAGGACTGGCGAGATGCTGTAGCAGCTCAGGGCACTTGCGGTCAAGCTGGATACCCAAGTTCGTTTCCAGAACCCACAGGGTGGGGGAGAATGCTTTTTGAGTTGTTCTCTTTTAAGAGTTTCAAAGATGAACTCTACCTTTTGTTAATATATAACAAGTTTTGTAAAGTACCAGTGACTCGTAAAAGAAATATGTTGAGAATTAGCAATGGTTGGAAAGCATGGGGCATACCTGTTGTTTACACAGGACTAAAGGGAAGAATCCTGCATTAGTAGCTTCAAAAACCATAAACTATTTTTGCAGGGAGCACTTTCAAAATACCTCTTTTCTGAAGAAGTTAAGAGGGAAAAAAAAAAAAAAAAGTCCCTAAAGGTCTCTTACTATTTGCAAGAGGGTTAGAGTGTGCTGGCCTTGGTGACTTGGGTGTGTGTACAGGGGGTGTCAGGACAACTCTGTCCAGACACTTCTCTCTTTTATAGTCCAGGAACTGGTCTCATTACCAGACATGCTGGGCAAATCCTTTATCATCTTGTCAGGCCTGTATCTCATGTTCATTTGCACTGAACTGCTGATGAGTGACTCTGAGCATCTTTTTATGTGAGACATGTTGATTCCAGATGTTTGTGTGCTCTAAAATAAAGAGCATATTATACATTGTCTCAGTATTTAATTCTGATTTAAAATTCTGTAACTGTTTCAGGAGAATCATTGGTAGTCCTAAGTATTATTAATAATCTTTGCCTACAGACAGGATCAAGGAGGGACCCAGAATGTACTCACACATTGTCAAACTGCAGGAGTTATGGAAAACTACTCAAATCCAAACAATTCATATCCCTAAATCAATGACAGATGCATCTTTTCTAAAGGTAAGACAATTTAATTTTTAACTATGGTGTGTGTGGAGGTCAGAGGAAATTTTGTAAGAATCCGTTCTCTTCTTCCACCCTGTGTATCCTAGAGGTCAAAGTCAGGCTGTCAGGCTTGACAGCAAGCACTTTTGCTCACATTGCCAGACCCTGAAATGTCTCTGAAGGATGTCTAATACTAGGTTCAGGGCCTTATACATCCTAAGCAAGCTCAGCTACCAAGCTACAGGCCCAGAACTTGTGTCTGAAGAAACTACTAAAATAGAATTTAAGGCCCTGCAGACTACATGATATACCTAACATACTGTCAGTGATTCCATGGAGGGAACTTCCTGCAGAGATGTGGTGATATAACACTGTGGAGCCTGCCCACTTCCTTTTTTCTTCTAGCTCCTTTGGATGTTGGCCAAGGCCCAAGCATGCTTCCCCTGGCACTCTAGGGTTCCTCACTGCATCTCTGAACTTCTTCTTAACTTGAAAGGCATAGATTTTTCTCCATCTACCTCCTACTGGCAGCTGCTGGGATTTTCAGTTTGCTTGGCCTGTTGTATTTTCCCTCAAAATTTAAAAAAAAATTTAAAAATTGTCCTCAGTCTTCAAAAGCCAAACAAAAAAGAGTAGGAATAGGCCTTATCCCAGCACTGGAAAAACAGAAACAAGTAGATTTCTCTTTTTCTCTTGAGTCTGAGGCCAGCCTGGTCTACATAGGAAGTTAGAACCAGCCAGGGCTACTTAGTGAAGTCCTGCTTCAACAAACAAACAAGCAAAAACAAACAAACAAAAAAAAAAAAACCCAAACTAAAACCCACTCACCCCCAAAAGAGTCATTAATTAAATATGTCAGATAAATTCATGAATGACTTGAAGATTACAAATTAACAGTCACAAGATTCTTTCCAGGTACTTCAGAGCTAATCTATTTCTATTAGAAAGATCAAAGTGCCAATCACTAAGCACTCCCAGGAATAAAAGCCCAAATTCAAGGTCTTCACTCAAGGAGTTCAAAATTAGAAGCAAGCAGTAAAGAAAATGGCAATGAGGATTTTACAACTATGGACTTGTGTTCTCCATGGATCTGGGGAGGTTGTGGCAGAGGGTGGTTGCGAGCCCAGAGGCTGAGACAAGCCACGATGACATCTTGTTCAAACAAGCAAACGGACCAAAACTAAGGAGTAGTGAGTGGTTCGTGGCTGTAATCCTAGCCCTTAGGAGGCAAGAAGATGGGGAATTAAGGTCTTGGGCTTGATAATTTGAGGCCAGCCTGGGCAACAAGAGACCTTGTCTCAAACAAAACTTCCCATAGCAGGTTAAAGTCTCATTTTAAAGTATTGTAGATTATGTGAATTCTAGTTAGTAAAGATTTCTTTAAACTGGTAGTTTTTTCTGGCCAAAATTCCTACTCTTCTTTAGGTTAATGACCTATTCAATAATGTACATTTTATGTGTACATATACATGCATGAGTCTTACATCTTAAGGATTTTTTTAAGAAAGTATATTCAGTGACAGTTTGATTAGAGAAACCTAGTACAGAAGTACACACTTGTATTCCTAGTGTTCAGATGGAGGCTGAGAGACCAGAAATTCAAGGTCAATCTCAGGTATATATCAAGTTCAAGGGCAGCCTGGAATATATGAAACCCTGTTTCGGGGGCAGGGGGGAAACTGGGGCTGAGGAGATGGCTAAGAGCACATACTGCTCTTGCAGACACCTGAGTTAAGTTATTAGCACCCAGTCAGGAGGCTTACAATTGCCTAGAACTCCAGCTCCAGGGGGTTGATGGACAGACACCCTTTTCTTGACCTCTGGGCATCTACACTTATGTACCTCCCCACACATAGACACACAATTCTTAGAAATGTAGGTTGGAAACTAACAGTCTGTTTCACAGACATAGGTATTTTTCTGCTTCTGGAAAAGGTGTTTCTTTAGTTGAGACAGTAAACTAAGGTGTTTCAGGTACCATCTAAGACCTCAAAAATCATAGTAAGAAGGAAAGTGCAGGGGAGATGACTCAGCTGGTGAAGGTGTTGGACACCAAGCCTGAACCTGCATCAATTCCTGAGATCCACAGAGTGGAAGACAACCAAAAGCTGCCAACTATGCCCCCAACCTACACATGCACACAAAAATCAAGCAAGCAAGATGTCCACCTTGAGAAGGCAGATGGGAGCTAAAACTTATGGACAGAAATCAGAACCCCTCTTTTTTTAGTTCTAGGTTCTTTTGGTTCTCAGAGCTCAGAAGAATATGAATGTAGGTGGCAGCTACAGCCATTTGCTTATTTTAATAAACTGTCATTTCCTTTGCCTTTGGGCAAGTTGAGAAAACCGAATATGCTTGTGAGAACCATCAAAGATGAGGTGGGACAGCCCTCAACATCCATCCTTCAGTAAAAAGATTACTGACTGCTCTGCAGTGTCAGGGGTCTGCAACCACCAAGGGCAGCACTATTATGTCAGTCTGTGAAAGATAAGGCAGTTCAGTTCAACACAACTCAGTAGCTGGTGTTGGTTCAAACTTAGAGAGTTTTACCTTGAGTAGTTTATTTTAGGCATATGTAAACAGCACAATTTGGGGAAAGGTGTCCTGGTGATAAATAACTCAACTCCATGTACACAGAAAGGTTTAAGACATGACTACATCAAAACTGTTTGTAAAAGTAGAAGATAGGTACTGTAGATTAGGTACTAAGGAAAGACCCTTGAGCCTCTTTCTTCCGCAACTCTCCTGGGGGGTGGAGGGGCTCTTTCCTTGACAAGAGTCTGGAGGAATATTTGGTGTTGTCAGGCAACACAGATAATGCAGTGGTCACTAGGCTATTAAACGTAGGTTAAATATATACATCTCTCCCTTAGAAGAGATGACCCTATATATTTGACATTCCTACCTTTCCCAGTGTTGATTTGTGAACACAAGGACGTACCTGCTTTCTACACTACTTCGGTCAATAGCCCCCATTTTGTCTTTCAGCATCCAGAACTCACCTCAGGCCAGAAGCGCTATTTGTACAGCATTGCTAAGATCTGTAACTCCAGCTATCTGAGGACCTTAATGAAGAGGCAGTACATGCATCTGTTACATCACAGGTCACAAAAGCCAGGCAGGTGTATCTCCACTTGATTTCTATTCAGTTCTTAGGAGAAGTGAGAGTATCTTCTAAAAGGTGATTTGTGTTCCAGGTGTCCTCACTCACCACAGAAGCCATATCAGCTCTCGATACTCACAGAAACAGCATTCCCCCTGTACTACATGGAGACACCATCTGGAGAGAGAAGACTCTCTGAGCATTGCAGCTGAAACACCTGAAATGATCATACATTCCCTTTGGCGACCCCTGAGACACAAAGAAGGGTCTGTCTGTTTCTTGAGTTTAAGAAGGAAATGTACCTAGTTCTGTGTGAAGGGGATTCTCCCGAGATTAAAACTCCCATTTCCTAGTACACTCACTCTGCTAAACTAAGATGAGGGAAGCCACTTCCTCTCCATTGAAGTGTGTGGGATTTGAATCTCCATGACAGGAAATATAGTCCAGGTATGCCTCAAATACAGGGTAATCTCTTGCCTCAGCTTCTCACATGCTAGCAGTACAGGTGTGCCACCACACCAAGGATTCCAGTATAATCTGTGGATTTATAAACATTTCTTGATCAGGACAAGGAGGTTCAGCAAGTAAAAATATTTGCTGTGCATCCCCAACAACCTGTGTTTGATCTCTAGAACCCAGGGTAGAATCTGGTAGAACAGATTCCACAAAACTATCCTCTAACCTCCATATATGAACCATAGCATACACACCCATATTTAAACACAGAATAAATAATAAACAATAAAAAATCCTGGATCAGCTAGAGATAGACTGCATTTCCCATTCAAATTCCAAATAATGCAAATTTCTCTAGAAACATGTAGTGCTCCTGCAGAGGGGGGAGTACTATACACCAAGGAGGAAGAAGAAAAGCAGCTATCAGCAGGTGTAGTGGCGTAAGTCTGTACTCAGTACTTGGGAGGATCAGAAGGTTAAGGGCATCTTGGCCTACTGAATGAATTTGAGGCATGCTTGGACTAAAATTCTGTTTCGTTCAGAAAATAACCCACAGCTTACAACACAAAAGTATCAGTATCCAAACTGATGCCAGTGTTGTGCTTCAGTTAATGATCTGGATGATCTGGGGAATGAGGGTCTTTGGTAATCCCAGCAGCTTAAAAAAGAACCTTATTTTATATTATCTTATATTTGAGACTGACAGCACTGTTCATTTTACTGTCTCTAATTAAAATATTTCCCTTTATTACAGGTTAAAAATTGGATATGCATCTAAAACAAGATGCAAGTCCCTGAAGATTTTTAGAAGACCAGGCAGACTGTTCTTGCTACCAGGTAAATGTGGAATTAGACACACACACAGAGTTATGGATTTTTGTTTATGAAATGATCTCAGAACTGATCCTTCTGTCTCTACCTCTAAGCACTAAGATTATATAGATGGGCAGGATTACAATGCTTGCCTTGCACTGTTGAACACTTTGCTTAAAAAATACTAGACCAAATACAGTCATTTTAATTAAGTCTTAATTAAACATTTTAAGTGTGGTGAGCTCTAACCATGGCGGTACATGACATAGGTCCCAGGGCAGAAGCAGTGAATCTGTGAGTTCCAAAGCAGCCTGGTCTACGTAGAAAATTCAAGACCAATCAGAGCTGCTCAATAATACCCTATCTCAAAATTCAAAACAGCTAAACATGGAACGGCTTATACTTCCATTCAAAAGAATTAACTGCTCAAGAGAATGAGGTTCGAGTGTCTTTTTTTTCCTGTGGTAGGCATGTGCTCTTTACACAGACCTTCACCTAGAGTCTTTCAGGGTTTGTTACTGTTGTTTCACTTTAGGCAGGGTCTCTCTCTCTCTCTAGCACAGATAACAAAGTGCTGGAACTATAGATGTGTGCGGTATACCCAGCCTCACATGTATTTTGTAGATGCTTGCCAAGTGCAAAGTCCTATCCCAAGACATCAGGGAAAGGGCAGGGAGGTTAAGCCTGGTCTAAAAAGGCCCAGGAGACCCTGGCAGAGGAAACATTTCTGAGATGCTCAAACCATGAAGCAAAGCTAAAGGATATGGAGACACTGAAAACATAACTGATTCCCAATTCCCTCAACAGAAAGACTTTAAAATCAGTGGGAATGGTGTTGACTAAGTGTGTTACACACACTTACAGTACTGTGACTCTACCATAAAACAATACTAGGGGAATTGGAAGGTAACTAAGTTGAAAACAGTAGGAATTTTGTCTTTGCCAAAAGCTTAATAAGCTGGGCCATTTTGGAGTAGTGATTAGAATTTTATTTCCAGGTATGTGTGTTGGTGCACACCTTTAATCCCAACACTCAAGGAGCAAAGGCAGGTGGATCTCTGAGTTAGAGGGTAGACTGGTATGACATATCAAGTGCTAGGACAGCCAGGGCTACAAAGTAAGACACTGTTTTAAACTATAAGTGAATGGTACTGGAGAAATGGCCCAGCAGTTAAGAGCACTGACTGCTCTTCCAGAGGACCCATATTCAATTCCCAGCATCCACCACTCTAGTTCCAAGAGATCTGATGCCTTCTTCTGCCACCTGTGGGCACCAGGCATACACACACAGTACATAGACATACATGCAGGTAAAACACCCATATGCATAAAATAGTAATAGTAATAAAATTAAAGAATTTTATTTCCAGAACTCATTATAAATGCTTATCTTCCCTTCAGTTTCTTCTAATGATTATCAACCATGCATGAATGAAGAAACAAAGGAAGAGGATCTACTGAATAAGTGCATGCAGTCCATGTCCATTCAAGAACAAGGCTCATCTCACGTCAACCTAGCAGTCTAGTGCTCCACACCAAGTGCAGCCTTCAGCTAATAACCAGAGGCTGAGCCTGGGTGGACAGGGACGAGTTGGGATAATGCTAGTAGTTGCTGGTATGTTATTTTGGTTGTTGAGAAATTTATAATAGCCTTCTTCGTCTAATATATTTCCGTGTTATATCTGTGTAATGTATGCTAGAACAATTAAAATTTCACTTGCCACATAAAACTTAATTTTAAATTATCTTTATTTTATGTTGCATTTGTGCTTTGTCTGCATGGCTGTTTGTGTGAAGGTGTTGGAACTCCTCATAGAGCTGGAGTTACAGACAGTGGAGGCTGCCATGTGGATGCTGGGAATTGAACCATAGTTCTAGAAAAGCAGCCAGTACTCTTAAACTGCCACTGAGCCATTTCTTTAGCCCCCTGATTTTTTTTAATTTGGCAAATATATTATGTGTTCTTTTAGTTTATAAGTTTGTACTTTATAAGTTTACATATACATATATATAAATAAAAATTGATTATTCCATAAGGTTTCTCTTGATTAAACTTGAAAACTGAAAAATATTTATGCTGAATAATATTTGCAGATCTCACCTTGAGAAGCAGATTGGTCAATATGTGCTACTAAATATAAATTAAAAACCTTTTGATAAGATAGGCATGGCATACACCTTTAATCCTAGTGCTTGGGAGGCAAAGATAGACAGATTTCTGTGAATTCCAGGCCAGCCTGATCTACACTTTACTTCCAGGTAAGCAAAGGCTATATAGTGAAACACTGTCTCAAAAAGAAATTGTTAAATCCAGACACCATACATAGTACTACCTGAAGACATAGCACAGCTGTTCCACTCCTGGGCATATACCCAAAAGTCGCTCCAACATATAACAAGCACACATGCTCCACCATGTCATAGCAGCCTTATTTATAACCAAAAGCTGGAAAGAACCCAGATGTCCTTCATCAGAGGAATGGATACAGAAATTGTGGTACATTTACACAATGGAGAACTACTCAGCTATTAGAAACAATGACTTTATGAAATTCCTAGGCAAATAATGGAACTAGAAACTATCATCCTGATGCAGTCAACTATCAACACTGGTGCAATAAGGCTTAAGAATCACTGCTGTGGTAGCCACACCTTTAATCCCAGCATTCAGGAGGCAGAGGTTTGTGTTACCCTGGCTGTCTAGGAACTTATTCTGTAGATCAGCCTGGCTTTGAACTCAATAGATCCACATGCCTGTCTAATGTCTGTGTTTTCTAATGGTCTCAGGTGACATCTATAAAAGGGTCATTAGACCCCAAAGGGGTCTTGACTCATAAGTTCAGAACAACTGCTCTAACACATCTGCAGCTGTGTGCCCTTCACCCCACCACATCTGCAGTTGCATTTGACTTTTCATTTTTTATGTTCTTTTGTTTGTTTAGCTTTTTTTTTTTTTTTTTTTTGAGACAGGATCTCCTGTGTAGCTTTGACTGACCTAGCATTGACAATGCACGCCAAACTGGCAAAAAATACTTAAGAGATCCACTCACTTCTTGCATACTGAGATTTCAAGTCTATGGTTTTTAAATTAAACACAGGCTTTCAAGAATGTCTAAATGGAAGGTACACATTTATTACCAGAGAAGAAAAAACATACACACAAAGTCTGGATTCTTTCTCTTCATGCACTAGTTTCTAATGACCAAATACCAACTAGGGAAATATTTACAAGGATAAACTTCCTAATGTGGCCCTGCACTTTGGGGTGGGCTTCTTTTTCTAGAAACCGTATACTGCGAACAAATATATTCTTATAGTTTACAAGAAGCTTTAGAGCAACTATGTATTAACAGAGAAGACTTTTTAGTGCAAAATATTATAAAAGTGATACAACTGTGTGCCTCTTAAGTGTTTAATTATTTGATTTGAACAAGGAAATGAGAAAAAAAGTGGTGGAGACCGGCCTGGCTTTATGACTTTTTATACTCAATTCGTTCTACTTTCACGTCATCTCCAATTAGCTGATAGACATAAGTGACGACAGTAGAAGCCTGGATGTCCATCAGCACAAATGATGGAATAATATTTCTGGAAGAAAAACAAACAATGTTAGTGTTTTATACTAAAGCAATAGCACTGTAAATTTCAGTTCAAGGCGCCGAATACAGGAGAAACCCAATTGTTACCAAGAAGACTAGTAGGTGGGCAGTGGTGGCACGGGCCTTTGATCCTGCACTTGGGAGGCAGAGGCAGGGAGATTTATGTGAGTTCAAGGCCAACCTGGTCTACATAATGAATTCCAGGACAGCCAGGGAAACCTTGTCTCCGCCAACCCCCTAAAAAGCCTGCTGATAAGGACTTGTTTACCTCTACCTATTTAGTGTGTTATCTAAGACAAGATCTCATTATGTAGCCCTGGCGGGCACTGAACAGAGACCAGCCTGCCTCTACCTCTGGAATGCTGTCATTGAGCTTGTGCACCACCACACCAGCTGTTATTTAAACATATTTCTCTTTATGAAACGTCAGGCATGTAATCACTACCTTTTCTAAAGCTCTAGATGCCTACGTTGTGGTACTTACGTTTCCAAGGCATTATAGGCCCCAGTGGCAGAACCTGGGTTAATGTAGAATTTATTTTCATGCTCAAATGCTTCAAATTTGTGTGTGTGTCCTGAGATAAGAATGTCCACATCAAACTGCCTCTGCAGCAGGGCTAAGCTAGCCATGTCTCCCCACGGAATAACTTGGTGGCCGTGGATCAGACCGATCTTGAACTGCCCCACAGTCACAACCTTCTGTTCTGGATAATTCAGATTCTAGTACAGAAAAGACACATAAAGAAAATGCAATGAAACTCAAATATTCAACCTCATATAGGTATTTTAAGACAGCACTCTACAACAAACACACTTAAAAAAAGCATATCAACCTGTGATACTGCAGTGGTACTTAAAACAATTCAACTGACGTAAACTATAAGCTGTCAAACTGCTTTATTGAGTTAATTTCTATAAGGGTTTTTCAGGGCATGCTTTAAACAATAATTATTCCTAGGCTGGTGAGATGGCTAAACAGGTAAAGGTGCCTGCCAACAAGCCTGGAATCTATCAATCAGTGGATCCCACATCACAGAAAGAGGGAACCTATCTCTACAAGCTGTTGTCCTTTGACTTTCACTTAAGCACTGGACAAATGCTTACATGGACAAGGATGTACAAATACTGTAATAATCCCCTAAACTTGTGATTTTTCACAACTTAAGGTACACAACCTATAACCTGGGGTTTATTTAAATTATATCCCAGGCTTTAATAGTCACAATACCCATTTTATAGATGTAGAAACTAAGGCACAAAGCTAAAATAACTTGCCTAAGGTTATATGCCAATATGTGGTTGAGGTGAGATCCAAACCCTGGTTACACGGCTCTAGAGTTTATGCATTTAGCAAACTAGAAATGAAATTTAGCCTTGTTAATTAAGCTTTTTAAACACAAATAGAGAGGACTTAATGTATTTTTCTTAATAAACTAGACCTACATTCTAATTAACAAGTAGGCTGTCAATGAGCAGAGGTGGCACACACCTTTAATCCCGGCACTCAGAAGGCAGAGGCAGGTGGATCTGTAAATTCTAGGCCAGCCTGGTCTCCAGAGTGAGTTCCAGGACAGCCAAGAGTAGACAAACTCAAAAAACCCAAAGAACAAAACCAAGTAGGCTGTCTCCCTAGTCTTTCTTCACTGTACTTAACCCCAAACCTTTCTATATCTGCTAAAGAATGAACACTGTATGTTCATTTTGTGTGGTATAAAGAAGCTCTGGGTTTTTTTTTCTTTTAGTTTTTAATTTTCATTTTGTGTTGTCAGTTCACATGTGCACCTGTGCCATTATACACATCTGGAGGTCACAGGACAACCTGCTGTCAGTTCTCTCCTATCATGTGGGTCCTGTGGACCACACCAGGCCATCAGGCTCTAATCCCTTTGAAAGCACCAACCAAATGGAATAATTTTGAAAAGCTTAAGATTCCTAGAACACAAAGTAATTTCTTCATATTGGGATCAGGTTTATTCTTGTGAATGATGCAATTCCAATCATATTTATTGAGGGTCAGAAGAAAAACTTGTCAAGAATCACATTATTTAACTAAAAGGCAAAGTTTAAATTTAAGAACTTTCTTTCCCCATATCCTACTTCCTATTTCCTATCTTATTTCATAGACCTAGCTAGACTGGAATCCATGGTGTATCTTCAGGATATGCATATAAGATATATAGGAATGAAACAAAAATGAATTTAATGTTTAGATCTGGCTCTTATCCCCAATAACTCATTATATATGTGCCCAAGTCTGAGAATGCTTGAGTACAGTACACTTCTAACTGCAAACTAATGGATACTTCACCCAAAATTGTGATGCTGAGGACTGAGTCCAGGCATTGTGTATGCTTAGACAAGCATTCTACCACTGCATGTCCAATTCCTAAAATGAGTTTTCAAAGGGTGGGGGAGGAAGAATGGAAAAGCCTGAGTTAAAGGATAAAGCTACACAAAGAGCTAAGAAAGGAGCACAGATGGGAGGGAAAGGAACACGGCACCTCATCAAAGTCTCCTCTTACGATGTGGACATCACCAGCCAGAGTCTTGAGATAGTCATAGCTCTCCTTGGTGCAAAGGTTTCCAGTGCAGAGAATGTGCTGGATTTTTCCTGGCACCAGGAGTTTTTTAAATTTGGCCGGCAGGCTGTTGCACCGGTGTGGAATGTGTAGATCTCCTAATACCAACACCAACTTTCAGGGGTCAGAGTGAAAAAAACACAGCATTAAACATGTTGCCAACCAACACAATCCTCCCATCACCACCCTTTTAAACAGAGATCCAGAACAGAGCGGAAGTTACTCATACAGTTCCTATTGTGGGTCAACAAACAGTTGGTACCATATTTATGTTATTTACCAATAAAAAAATAAGATAAAATCAAGGATTCTAAAGTGATTCATTAGCCAGGTATGAGAGCAAGCATCTATAATCCAAGCAGACGGGGTAGGGAAGAGGTGTAAAAAGACCACTGCAAATTCTAGGTCAGCCACCACTATATACGGATCCACTCTCAGAAAAAGTAAAAAATAATTTTAATTGTTTAGAAACCTATAAATTATACTGAATAAAATGAAAACTTCAAAATGAATAATATACTACTGGAATCTACAGAATTTGGTAGTTTTGATGAATGATAGTAATTCTTATCTCTGCAGCTATACAAGTATTTAACTGAAAAAAGCATTGTAAAAGGCAATTATTGGAAATGAAACAACATGGGCCTAGAGAGATGGTTCAGATGTTAAGAGACCTGGCTGCTCTTCCTGAGGTCCCAGGTTCAGTTCCCAGTACCCACAAGGCAGCTCAGAACCATTTGCCTGGGTATGGTGGCTCACACCTTTAGTCCCAGCACTTAGGAAGCAGAGGCAGGTAGATCTCATTAGTTTGATGACACCTTAGTCTACAAAGAGAGCTCCATGCCATAACACAGTGAGATGAGACCCTGTCTCAAAAATGAGAAAGAGGGAGAGATGAGGGGAGAAAAGGGGTGGGGAGAGAGATTGATTGATTGATTGATTGTGTGGGGTATGGTGTGGTTCATGCTTGTAAATCCAATACTCAAGAAGTTGAGACAGGAAAACTACTACTTCAAGGCAAACCTGGGCTACATGGCAAGCAAGTTCCAGTTCTAAGCCAACCAATGTTGCAAAGTGAAACTATCACACACACAAAACACACACATCAATATATATACAAGTATGTATATATACAAATGAAATAATAGAAAAATGAAATAGTAGGAAAAATGTTAATTTTATACTAAGAACTCTTTGGAGAACATTAGCCAAAAATAACTGAATTTGTTACTTCAAACTCTTAGCACTGTGTTATAGGGCACCAACACCTATGCTTAAGAGTCTCAGTAGATGCATAGCCTCATCTGACTTTTAAGTCTGTCTTTGCTTTCTTACACTAGAAACCACCACTGTCATATTTGTATAATCTGGATAAAACAGCTTCTTCCACCGATTAGTATAGTTTGTAAACTTAAAGCAACACTTTCACAATCATCCATGTGCATCAGAGAAGTAAAACGGAGTGAAGAGTTTAGTAGGAGGTAGTTGGGAGCTGCCATATCTCAGATGACAAAAGTATTATCTGCTCTGAAATGTTAAAGAATTAAAAAGGAGGAAGAGCCAGGCAGATCTCTGTGAGTTCAGGACCAGGCCAGGCTACAAAGCAAGTTCCAGGCAAGCCAAAGCTACACAGTGAAATCCTGTCCAAAGCTTGTGTGTGTGTGTTGGGGGAGGGGGGCAGTCCTATGAAACTTAAAAAAATTTCAAGATTAAACAAAATAAGACAAGAGAATTGTTTAAAACTTCATTTAAGGATAACACATGTTCTCCTGAGAGGAACAGAAGCCTTTCCCTGTTGGTTAGTATGAGCACCCCTTCCAGGATTTCCTCAGACTTCCCATGCCTTGGTGCACATATTCTTTACTTGCTGTTCAAGGCATGGCTATCCCTGAACAGTACCAAAGAAAGCATTACGTGTTTAATATAATAAAGCAAATAGTTTTGCCGCCATAATGTTAAAATTAATTTAATTAAATAATTAATTTGGTAGCTGGGGTTCGGTGGTTAAGAGAGCTAACTGCTCTTCCAGAGAATCCAGATTCTTAGCACTTGGTGGCTCACAAATGTCTGGAACTTCAGTTCCAGGGGAGCTGACATCTTGGCTAGCCTTGGAGGGTACCAGGCACACATGTAGCACAGACAGGCATGCAGGCAAACGTGTCCAACATAAAATAACTGAATACAAATCTTAATTAAAATTTAAAATCAATCAAAAGCTAAAATGTGGCTGGGCAATGGTTGTGTATACATTGACTCTCAGCACTCAAGTGGCAGAGAGGTGGCTCTCTGAGTTCGAGGCCAGTCTAGTCTACACATTGAGTTCTAAGACAGCCAGGGTTATACAGAGAAACCCTGTCTTGAAAAACCAAAATAAACAAAACAAAAAAAAAAAAAATGTGTGCAATGAAATGATTACAAAAACAAATGTAAGTAATCTCATAGCAAAACCAAAAGGAACAGTTATCAGGACACAGAGTAGGTTAGGTGTTCACAAAATGAGCACGCTTTAAGGAAAACCTTTGAAAGCTAAAACTACACATGTGCCTTGACACACACCTTCTTTATTTTAGGAGGGAATGAATCTCTTCAGATTTGGTTTGAAGGACAGATTATTGTGGGATGCAGACATTTGAGGAAAAGTGGGGGAAAAAAAGTCTGTATTAAAAGAACTCTGAACTCATAAGAGGGTGTATGTGTAAAATAGGTTCAAAATCTCTGGGACTAAAAATGAATTGTTTAGTCAGAATGTACCAGAAAGAACACAGGTGAGACATAACATTGTTATCCTGATTGAAGATGTCAACTCTCTAACGTGCCACGGTCTCCTTGACAATTCGTGTGTGACCAAGTTATGGAAAGCAGAGTTACATGACATGTCAAGTGTGCCCTTGCCTCCACTGCGACAAATCAGCTTAGACGGACAGTAGAGGCAGCAAAGGATCTGGAAACCAACGTCTTCTCAAATTCACATATAAGAAACAACCGAAACAACATAGGGATTTGGTTACTCCCTAATTTGACAGAGCTGAAAAGGGTGAGAAGCCAAATCAGTTATCAGCCACCCAACCACCATTGTTAGTAGGAGCGGAGAAAAACTTACTCTGTGCCCAGCCTTAGTGGAATGAAGAAGTTGATTGCAGACAAGGGAATGGAAAAAAAAAGGGGGGGGGGGGGGTGAAACATGACCAATGTTAAAAGAAAGCAACAAAAGTTAAAAGAAAAAAAAACAAAATACAAAAGCAAAAACCCATACCAAATATGCAAAAATTGTTAATGATTTCTGAGTGTTATGGAAGGAAATGTTAAAAATCAGCTGTGTTGAAAATAATTCCAAAAGAACTACTCACTTTCTTTTTAAACACAGGACCAACACCCACACACAGCAAACTGTCGATGTCGTTCTATATTTTCTAGTCTTGCTTTGCACACTGACTCCTGTCCCTTTATTTCTCATTTTGTGTACACTTTATAAGATTCAATATTTATAATTTGAGGAATTCATCAGGAAGAGGTTAAGGTTAGTATTTTCTCATTCCTGAGGTCCTGTTATCTCTACATACACTGTGTATATATATATATATATATATATATATATATATATATATATATATATATATATATATATATATATATAATTTATTTATTTATTTATATTTATGTTTGAGGTTCTAGCATTGAAAAAAAACATGCTCCAGGATAAGTTGTTTGCTGGAGAGGACATTACTAGCATGAGACTAGCATGAATACTTTATCACGTGATGAAAATGTCAAGGAAAGATCAAGACTATAAAAACACACTCAGTGTGCTGGCACACTCCTTTGGTGCCCACACTCAGGAGACAGAGGCAGGCAGATCTCTGAATTCCAGGCCAGCCAGGGCTGCATCATAATAACAGGATTTAGGCTGGAAGAGATGGCTCAGCAATTAAAAGCACTTGCTAATCTTACGAAGGACCCAGATTTGGTTCACCAGTACCCACATGGCACCTCACAACTGTCTATAACTCCAGTTCCGGGGGAATTCCAAGACCTCTGGCCTCCAGTGGCACCTGTACTTATTTGGTGCACATAAACTCATGGAGAGACACACGCATAAGAGTTAAAAATAAAATTTTAAAAGAAATGTGATACACAGCAGAGCAACTGCCCTTAAACGTAAGCGTTCGCCTCTCAAAATGACTTCAGAGACAATTCAGAATCATCCCAGCAAATTCTTCTTCCTTGCAAGTGTCTCCAAATTGCCATCAATGAACTAGTCTACTTTAAACTGGAATCTAAAGCCAAAAAATAAAATAAAATCGCTTTTAGAAGCCAAAACCCAGTTAATTTAAGTATGCATCTCTGGAACGCTTATAAAGCCATCTTTTGAAAGGTTGCCTGCACACAAGTAATCTGTGAAAACGCAACGCGTGCCCATCAGCCAGAGAGATGCCTTCACTTCAACCTTCATAGGCACAAACAGCAAAGGTCAACAGAAACCCCCCCCCCAAACTTTAGAGAGCAAAGAGTGCCTTCGAAAATCTGGTCACAGGGACGTGTCTGCTCCCCAAATTTCACACAGGAAAGTCGTAGGGGTAGCACAATCTATTGGGGGCAAAGGCCTGATACAGACTGGAGAAGCTAAGGCTCTCCGCAGACTTCAAATGATCCCACGAGTTCGCTCTATGGGGTCGCAGCGGCCACAGCAGTCCCTTTCCGGGTCCCCGTCCGGAATGGCCGGTGCAGCGTCTACTTCGCGCTCTGCACCGTGGCCGGCTAACTCCAGCAAGCCGGGGAGGAACAGGAGGAAGATGTGCGGCCACACGGACGGCCAGAGGCCTCCCCCGGCCGCAGCGATCCGATCTCGTGACAGGACAGGCGGCCGGGTCCGCCTCGCACGCCCTCTGGCCGCTGGGGCGAGGGGCGACGCCAGGCCGAGCCGCACCCGCGGCCAGATGCGGTCCTCCCGTTCCTCCTCCGCGGCCCCTCGGATCCTCCTCGCCCCCCAACCGGACGCCGCAGCATCCCGGCCCGACCCGGGTCGCCGCCACCGTGGGGCTCACCATCCTGTCACCGGGCTCCGTTCAGTCACCACGAACGCCGCCGCCCTCTTCCTCAGGCTCCTCGGTGACCCGCCCACCTCTTCCGCCACCAATGAGACGCGGAGTTTGCGAGAGACTGTCCTACGGGGACCCGTAAGGATCCTTCCCCGCCAGAAAAAAAAAACAAAAAACCGGTGCTGTGAGAAATTCCTCAAGGGTGGGGCAGGGTAACATCCGGGCACCTGCGGCTGGCGCGCTTCCGCCCGCCATGCCTGCTTTTCCCGTAGCCATGCTGAAGTGCGCGATGACGGGCGGTCAGGTGAAAGGTGGAGCGGCCTTTCTTGCTTTGCTACTTAGAAGAAGGAAAGTCTAACTCCTGTGAAGGGTCTCCATCGTCCTCTTAGGCTTCCTCTGCCATTCTTCGCCACGACTGACAACTCGAAGCCGGGCCATAGCGCCCCTCACGAGGGCCCTGGTTGGCTTCGAATAGCATGCCAGCTCCGTTCCTTTTATTTATGCCTAGTATTTCACTTGGTGACCAAGTAATGAATTGTGGCATTGGGCTTTAAGCTCGGATTGATGAGGGCTAATGTGGGGAAAATAATACTTGACCAGCAAAAGTAGCTTTGAGCTGAGGAAAAACAGCTTGCTCTTTATTCGAGATTCTTTATCCGAAGACATTTTTTTGTAGTTGGTTTTTGTGTTTGTTTTAATATGTGATCTCGGACAAGCCTCTGTGCCACTCAGTTGAAAAATGAGACTAATATTAACTAACACCTTCGTTGATAAAGGTTGTTAGAAGCATGGGCTAGGAGTAGTCTCGTCTCTGCAAAACCAAAATCCCCTAGCTCCATCTCTGGCAGTCTGACCCGAGTGTTAGTAATAGAGCTCAACAGAAGAATCAATTGATTTTTGACAGGCCTGGTTACGTTGTTCAGTAGACCCCACCGCCCTTCCCAGTTTCCACTTGAGTCCTGTGTGTGCAGAATTAGTCTTGTGATTTATCTTTACTTCTTGGGGAGAATATGAACAGCGCCTTTCTCTTTTTCCATAGTATTTGGAAGAGCAATTCAAACTCTATCACGAGTGAGCGATGAACTGTGGCTAGACCCATCTGCAAAAGGTGTAAGTCAATGTAAAATGCCAGGTGTGCCTCAACTCCCATCACTAAGGAGGGAGGCAGAAGCAGGGGGATCTCTGTGAGTTTGAGGTCAACCTGGTCTATAGAGTGCATTCCAGGACAGACAAGGCTACACAGAGAAACCCTGTCTCAACCTCTCCCCTCCCCATCACAAAAACAGGTGTAATAGCACAGGCCTATAATCCCAGCACCAGGGAGACAGAGGTCAGTCAGCTATGTGTGAAATGTGAGACCAGTTTGAACTATGAGAACCTATCTTACAAGCCATAGTAATTTAAATTTAAAAGAATGTTAAGTGATTGATCACATATTAAAGCCAGAGAGGATGTTTTAAAAGTGCTAAGTCCAAGCAAGGTGTGGTGGGTAAAATCTCAAGCACTTAAAAATTCTGAAACCTGACAGTTACAAGCATGCATTCCCAGGATGGCTGAATTAGGTGATAGCTTCTCCCCTTGGAAAGGTCTGAGGTCAGTCAGTCAGGGCTCTTCTCTGTCACTGTCCACACTTCAGGCATTAACATTATTACCAGGGACATTTACAGTTTTATGGTACCAGGCCTTTAGATTATAAATTTTGTATGTGTATATTCAATATGGATAGATACATATCTGTAAGTACCATGTGCAGATTCAATGCACATGATTTTATTTGAAAGTGTGTGTGGTATCATATTCACAATAGGATCGACTCAGGATAGAAGTTGGTTTTTTCTGAAATAGCTAACTGATCTTTTTTTTTCCAGCTTGCTCTGAGATCTGTGAATTCTTGTCATTCCACATATGGCTATGTCCTGTTCTCGTCTGTGTTTTTTCAACATTATCAATGGTCCCCCTCAGCCACAATGAGTGATAATGACATACCTCTGAATTTAAATTGCAAACTGGCAATAAAGGTAAAAACAGTTATAGGGGAGAAATACTCCTTTTGTAGGACTTAACAACTGTACTATACTGAATTGTTTCGATGCCATTTATGCACACACAGACTTTCATCTGTTGGTTTTTTACAGTTAATGGGACAGCCATACTAAGTGCGTGTTTAATGTTCACAATGTATTTGTGTTGCAGTCAATTCTGCCCATTTTTAGATGTCTGAATTACCTTGAAAGAAGTGTAGAGAAGTGTACAATAGTCGCCAGATCGGATAAATGCAGAGTCGTCATCCAGTTCCTCGGCAGGCATGGTAGGTGCGGCAGAAAGCATCATGCTTCTTAGTGTTTTTATTTGTATAGTCTGCAGACTACTGTGACGTGGGTTCTGTACAGGGATGTAGTGTGGCAGGTGTGGCACTCCTTAATTCCTCAGGACTAAGTGGCACAAGCTCATCTGTATGCAGAACAAAGCAGCCCTTTCAGATGTCCAACCGGGAGGTAGATCAGTCAGCCTAGCAAGCAAATGATCTGATATCATGGTCAGAATCACGTAAGAAAATGTCAGTGTGGTGGCACATGCTGGAGTTTCAGTGCTGCAGAGGCAGGAGCACGCAGGTTCCTGGGGCTCAGTGTCCCACTAGCCTAGCCTGCTTTCAGAGCAGTGAGGGGTACCATCTTAAGGAAAAAGGACCCTAAATGATAGACAGGCCCCAAGGAATGACACCTGAGATTAACCTCTGGTCTTAAGTCTCACACACACATGGCACATGCTCCCTACACAAATGTTCAGTTGAACTTGAACTGATTTTTCTTTTTTTATTATTTATTTATTTATTTATTTATTTATTTATTTATTTATTTATTTATTTATTTATTTATTATATGTACACTGTAGCTGTCTTCAAACACCAGAAGAGGGCATCAGATCCCATTTCAGATGGTTGTGAGCCACCATGTGGTTGCTGGGATTTGAACTCAGAACCTCTGAAAGAGCAGTCAGTGCTCTTAACCACTGAGCCATCTCTCTAGCCCGTGAACTGATTTTTCTAGCTGAACACAAGGGCATATATCTCTGAACCTAGCACTCTAGTGGCTGAGGTAATAGGGTCAGGAGTTTGAGGCCAGTGCATAAATATAGCTAGTTTTAGGCTCTCACCTATGGAGTGAAGTCCTGACTCAGAGAAATTAATTCATACTTGTAACATTGGTCCAAATCTCTGTGTTCAGGAATGATATTTTGGAAGGTGGTGGCTTTCCACTCACTTCCACACAACTGTTATAATCCTATTTCTTCATTTTGACTAATACTTAATCTATTTTTACTCCAGTGTGTGTTTATAGCCATTAGATTTTTCTCTATAAGTACTAGTGATGGAGTATTATTTCTCCTTTCTTTGAATCTAAATCCACATAATAGCAAACCATGCAAAGAGTGCATTTTAACAAATGCAAGGCTGATTGTCACAAAATATAGCTGTGAATTCTGTTCCATGGCCTGTCAGCTTTATGGAAGAGCATAAGCTGCAGGAGCCTTCCCTTTCTGCTGTGTACACTACGGTGGCCTTGCCCTCATGCTACAGGCCACCATGGGGAGAAAGTGATGTCTTACAGGGACAGGCCTGGGCACAGAACCTGTTGCAGAGTGAGCGCAGGTAGATTTCAGAGTCAACTGTTGAGTACCTGAATTGTCTCAGACATGGCTCTGTTAGAACTAATAGTCCTATTCCCAGTAACTATTTCTGTACTGGGCTTATAATAACATTGGCTGAGGTAGGGGTGAGAGTTTGAAGTTACACTACAGGCATGGTTCAGTCCAGGCTGCCCCAGCTGCTGCTGCTTCTGTTTTAGTTCCTTCTCTCCGCTCTTCTTTTTCTTCTTCCTCCTCTTTCCTTCTCCTTCTTTCCTTCCTTTATCCCCTCCCTCCTCCTCTGCTTGCTCCTCTCATCCCTCTTCTGCTTCGCCTTTCTCTTTTTTCTTCTTGTACTTCCATTCCTTCCTTACTTCTTCCCTGACTTTTTCACTCACAGGGTTTGTTTCACAGCACACAACATGAGTAACCCCACAACAAAACTCAAGAAAGTGAATTCCTTGGCAGCAGGAACTAGATGCTTCTTCCACACCAAGAGCTTCCTAAAATTTGCCTTGTACATTGCTTGACACAATGTTTGATTCTGCTGTGACTAGACCAACCTGGACTCTACCTGGTAGCCTGGGGGCAGTGCTGTCATCCAGTTGGCTAGTTGCCACATCTGGACCGAAGGCAGGACTATGGCATGGATGCTGCCCAGTCCTGGGCTAGTTCTCTCCATGGCTGCAGATGTTTGCAGTTATGTGTGCAGAGTCATGTCAGTCATCTGGGGGAGAAATGCTGTTCAGGTTCAGTTGAGAAGTCTCCTGAGAAGATACTCAGTTGGCTGCTGGAAATACAGATTGGGACTTTGGGGAAAAATTAAGAGTTAGTGAAGTCAGTTTAGTTCTTCTGCTAGTAGAAAACAATTGCACAGACCTGAACTGCCATGATAAACTCAACGACTCAAACCATAAACAGCCTGCAGAAGGACGATTGCCCACCACTCCTGAAAGGAAAAGACTTTGGTCCTGAAGACTGTCCACCTGTTGCTGCTCCTCACAAAGCTCTGTTTCTCTGTTGCACTCTGGCCACAGAGTTGCTCAGGGCAAATTCTACAGAGCCCCTGAAGAATGTGTTCTTCACATAAGTTCTGTGCTAGCTCAAGAGGCAGGCCTGCATAGAGGGGCTTCTAAAGGGTTCTGTGAGTCTCAGAGAATGAAGCCCTGATTCATGCACATGTGTTCAGGAAAGTGAAGGCTGGGGTTGTTGCAACCTTTAGGTGTGCTAGTGATTTAAAGTTGGTTAAAAAAAAAAAAAGAAAGAAACACTGAATAGCCAAACCACTTCTAAAGGTGTTCCTACAGTTGAAAGCACAGTTCCACAGATAAAGCAGCTGTGTAAAATGGCGACTCCTTAGCTTAACTGTTCTGGTGTCTCAAGAGTTCTCTGGAGCTACTGACAGTCTTAACTCTATAGATGAACCTAAAGCACATCTCCCAACAACTATAACCAACAGCAGTTGTTTCTATGGGATAGTTCCACTGTGTGTACCATATTTGGTCAGCATAAGTGATGCAGATATACTTTTATAGCAGAGATTTGAGCTTAGTGTTTTCCCAAAACAGCAGCCCTGGTGCTTTCTTTAAAATAGGTTAGATGAGGCATGGTGTCTTTAATGCCAGCTTTCAGGAGGCAGAGGCAAGTAGAACTCTGTGAGTTGGAGGTTAGCTGATCTGCATAGTGAATAACAGTTACAAGACAGGGATATATAGCTTGTCTCAAAAAAAAAAAGAAAAAAGAAAAAAAAAGCCATGCTGTTGAGTGTAGTGATGGAACATACACCTAGCCTTCAAAGGCTGAAGCAGAGGATTTTAAGTTAGAGGCTAGCCTGGCCTACATAGTGATTACTAGGGAAGCCAAGGCTAAATGTCAGAACGCTGTCACACACAGAGAAAGAGTCAAATGACTGATTATATCATTTCAGAGTTCAAAACTCTGAAATATCTTCTCATTTACCCAGAGACAGGCCAGTGACCTTCAAATGCCCTATACCCTTGTCCAGGAACCAAGAGCATGTTTCCTAGTGTGTATGTTCAGCTCCACAGCCTCTTGTTTTACAAGTAAGACAAGACAACAGCAGAAGATCCTGCCCATTTCATAAGGTGCAAAGGGCCAATAAGATGGCTTGGCAAGTAAAGGTTCTTGCTGCCAAGTCTGATGACCTGAGTTCAGTCCTTGGAACTACATGGTGGAAGGCGTGGACAGACTCTTAAAGTTATCATTTGACCTCCACACACATGCCATGGGATATGTACTCGCCCCACATACAAAACAAACAAAAACAAATACTGAAGAAAAGTTAGTGGCTAGAGAGATGGGATAGAGGTTAGGAGCATTGGCTGTTTTTTAAGTGGACCAGAGTTCATATTCCTGCACCCACATTGGGTAGCACAAGCACCAGGGCATCTAATGCCCTTTTAACCTTCTTGGGTACATCCTTGAACATGCACATACATACATACATATAAATAGACAATTTTTAAATAGAAAAGGTCTAAGAACACAGATCTTATCTGATTTGCTCTCTGCTAGTGTTACAGAATTAATTTGCCTTCCCAATGAGAAATCATGTCAGCATTTAATAAAGGAAAACTCCTAATAATAGCAGGCGACTGGTTCTGGCTAGTATACAAAAGGGAACGACCCCTGAACAAAAATCCCATCAGCTTACATAGTTTCATGGCCCCAAATTACACTTTGCACAATAAACATGCACAATAAATAGTTATTAGGACAAATAGAGAGGCAGAGATTTACAACCTAAGGGCTGCTTTTCCAGGGCTGTAGTTCCTCAAGGCCATCCTGCCTGGCTGGAAAGAATTATGCTGTTTTTGCTAAGAGAACGTGGACCCACACTGGCTGCCCATGTTGAAATGCACTACAGAAGCTCTTTGATATGGGAAACGAACATAGGGGCCAGCTGTAGACTAGGAGCGGCTCCTTTTGTTACAGGCATAGAGCCTAATTGGAGGCATTCTTAGTGACCACATCTTACTGGAAACAAACACCCAGCAAGCCTACACTTCGGTTATGTTCAAGACCAACTGTTTCCTCCATGCAGGATCTACAGAGCATGGTCACTACTGATCATCCATGAGCCCTGTTTTAATGAACTTCTACTTTGTGTAACTTAGTATTTCCCAAACAAGCTTCCTGGATCCTTTATAACCTCAGTTTACCATTCCAGTTTCTCCTATATCCCTAGTTCAAGAGCTTAAAACCATCCCTCTGTGGTCGCCATCAAAAGTTGCCCTATTATCTGTAGCCCCTCACTTCAAAGTCTGTCTCCCCACTTTGAATCTCAGTGTGGTTTTCTTTCTTTGTTGTTGCTTTGTTTTAATGTATATGAGTGTTTTGCGTACATAGATATGTCTGTGTACCATATATCTATGCAGTGCTTGAGGAGACCAGAAGAGGGCATTGGGCCATCTGGAACTAGAATTATGAATGGTTATGTTGCCATCATGTGGATTCAACCCAGGTCCTCTGGGAGACCAGCCAGTGTTGTTAATGGCTGAGCTGCCTCTCCAGCTCCAGTGGTCTTACTTTGATACCAGCAGTGGTTTGCCTTGGTTCCTAGCCTGGGCCTCCCAAGGCTGTCGTCATCTACACTGCCACAGAAACATCTCTACCAGCCAGAGAAGCCAGGGATAGACTTCTGGGATAGATGATATGGCTTTAGGCACCCTTATTGCTCCTACTGAGGCACTAGACAGACATTGAACTAACCTCCAGTTTTCAGAGTGCTTGCTTATCATGCAAGAAATCTGGAGCTTGACTTCCAGCACTTGAGCATGATGGTGAATGCCTGTAATCCCAGCACGTGGGAAGTAGAGGCAGGAGCTTCAGGAGTTCTAGTCCTATCAAGTTTGAGACCACTGGGCTGGGTGAGACCTGCCTAATTTGCTGAGATGTGACATGTTGCTTCTTGTTCACTAGGGGGCGACAACATGCTTCTTAATTAGGGCCCTATTCCACAGCAGGCTGTATGCACCTGCCACACAGGAAACATTACTTTATAATTTTATTGCTTTAATTTAGCTGTGAAAGGCAGGCTTTTAAAGCCTGTTCATTTTGCACTTACAGTTATTAAGAGGTTGCTTTGTTCTCTTTAAGGTATTAAAAGAACTCACAATGTGTATTTCCAAGACAGCCAGCCCTTGAAAATTCTCTTTGAAAAAAGCTTGTGTGCAAATATCCTGATGATTAAACCAAGGTAAAGGGTCTCCTGATGGCTCTTTCTCTTCTGAACATGGTGTTCTCATACACTAACAATTCACCCTGGAGCTTTTCTTTCCTTTTTGAGATTATTTTTAAGTCAGCACATAAAAATGCTGGGTTCTGTGTGACATTTCATGCTGTGTACATTGTACTTTGGCCACACTCACCCCGGTACCCTGTCATACCCCCACTTCCGCCTAGAGCTTCCTAGCCAGTTACACTCTTTACAGAGGCTAACATGTGACTTAGAACAATCACTGACACTGTCAGGAAGAGACTTTAGAAAGATAGGTAACACACTACTTAAAGGCAGCAAGTTAGTGGCCAGGAGCTCTGAATACCCCACCCATGGCTTCACACTTCAGTGCAGCCAAAGAGGAACCTCTATGGTGAGACTTTACACCTATACAACTTCCCTTTGAGCCCTAGGACACACAGCCTGAGGACATTTACACATTTTTATGAAGATTGATTTTCTTACTGAGTTATTTTCTAGGTAGTGGGGTGAGCTATATTTGTCCAGGAAAAGGACACTCATTCAGTTCAGTTGCAGCATTGATTATTAATTATCATGAGTCTGAAGCAAAGCATATTTTATCCTACTGCTTTTAAATTACAAAAGGAATCCTTGTTCTCTGCAGCACATGTTCTGAAAAATGCAAGGGACCATGACCCTTGCTCCTCTGCTGTCCTCTGTGGCTCTGTTAGCAGCCTGGTGACTGTCCCTGCAGCACACATCTCCCCACCACCCTGGGTTGTGTGTGAATGCACATGCCACTGTGCATGTGTGGAGGTCAGAGGGTGACACATAGGATCAGTTCTTTTCTTCTACCACGTGGGTTCTGGGAATGGATGGAGCTCAGGTCATCAGGCCTGGCAAAGCAAGTGCCTTGACCTGATGGGCTACCTCTCTGACTAGTGTGAGGGACTTTATGTCAGTTCACTTACATCAATCTTATTTTGAGTAATTGCTTTTTTCTGTACATTGTGGGTCTGAGCTACAGTTTTCTACTGATGACCTTACAAGGAAACATGTAGGTAGCTTCCCCATTTCAGATGTCTAGTGCTCAGATTAGTATCTGTTGTCTACTCCTGTGGAACACATTTTCCCCAAATGTAGAACCTTCACAAATCAGGCATTTATTCATCTGTTGAAATAGCTGGCTGTCATCCGGATGTTCCTAGAGTTAGAAGACAGTACCACTAGGACCACAGTGTCACCTTGGGGAGGCACTGCTGAACTCACAGGCGTGCCTGCTGGACGCTGGCCTCACAGTGCCGATAATGATGGCTGCGGGCTGCCAGGACAGAGGCTTCAGGGCTTCTACCCTCTCTGGTCAGAACTGCTATCCCACAACTCCTGCTACTTTTTCTCTGAATGAGTTTAAGTCCAGCTCACACTCCAGGGAAGGGATTAGGGAACAAGGACAGGAAAGTGAGGATCCTTAGGGCTCTGGTACAGGGTGCCCAACAGAGTCGTAAAATGAAGTTTGTGAGTCAAAGGCTGATAAACTTTAAACTTCTGTGTGCTCTGACAGCTGTCATCATCTGAACAGTTTGTTACTTCACACTCTGACCAGTGCAGAGTCCTACATGAAGGACATAACAAATCTTTACAAAGTCTGCCAACCTAACAGGCAAAATTGTTGCATTTTCATTCTTTTTCTCTTCTTGTCTCAAGTTTATTTGTGAAAACAGCATAGGACACTGAACATCTGCAGTAGTGTGTAGGTGGGTGTGTCACAGCAGTCCGTCTGTCTTCACGCTGGCAGGAGCCTTCTCTATGGGGCCTTCACAGGGGCCTGGGCACCTTTGCGAGCCTAAGCTGGAGCCGAAGCCTGGGTCTTAGCTGGAGGTTTGGCCTCTGCCTTGGTTTGAACCTTGGGCTTTGGTTGGCAGAGCCTGAGACCCTTGGCCACGTAGCTTCGAATCCTCTTCCCAAGCTTGGGGTGAGCGATGAAAGCCAGACGGCTGAGTTTGCGGCTGGGGCCCTTTGGCATCTTGGGCTTGATGGCCTCAGGCTTCACAAGGGCCTTGATGGCCTCTGCACGTGCACTCACTGCCTTTGCATTGCTGGCCTGCATCTTCTTCAGGACTTTCTTGTTGTGTTTCTTGGCAAAATGCATGTTCCTCAGGAACTTGGGAACAACCCCCTTAAGAGATTCATATCTTTGTGACCGTGGTTTCTTGATGCCATTTCTGTGCCATTTGCGGGACTGGTTGTGTGTGGTGTGGTTCTTGGACTTGGCCATGTCTGCACGGTAACCTGCAGCTTCCCAAATTTTCATTAATAGTTCAAAATTATATATTTATCCACAGTTTATATTTTCTGTTTTTTAAAACATGTGTACAAGGTCAGAATTTTTAAAGAATTATTTCTTTATTTTATGTATATGAGTACACTGTAGCTGTCTTCAGACACACCAGAAGAGGACATCAGATCTTATTACAGATGGTTGTGAGCCACCATATGGTTGCTGGGAATTGAACTCAGAACCTTTGGAAGAGCAGTCAGTGCTCTTAACCGCTGAGCCATCTCTCCAGCTGTTTTTTTTTTTTTTTTTTTTTTTTTTTTTAAAGACTTTTGAGACAGGGTCTCATACCTGAAGCAAGCCTTGAACTTAAAAGTGTCAGTATTATAGGTGTGTGCCATCATTAGCAGTTTTCTTCTGCTTTGAATTACACATTCATGTTACCTTTTAAAATCAAGGTTATATTTGGTATCATGTTGTCTGGGATGTAACAAATCAATAGAAAAAACTCTTGCTTGACATGTACAAGTCTCTGTTTCTATAAACACAAAAGGAAAAAGTTGCTTGGAACCTCAGCACAGGGAAAGCTGAGGCAAAGGAAGCATGAGCTCGAGTCCAGCCCGGGCTACACAGCAAGGGTCAGGCTCAGAACAAGTGTATGTGGCATTTGTTTAATACCTCCACTTTAAACAGGAAGAAGTCCCCGAATGAACCTGATAGATGTTCCTGGCATTGTGGCATGAAGATGCACTGTTAACTAATGTCTAGCATCAGGCTAACAACTAAGGCTGCATGAATTCTAAGAAAATCATTTTTATCCCACAACACCTCAAGTTGGAGAGGACAACAAAACTTGCAGTTTCTATTTTTTTATATAATGCAGTCTCGTTTTATTTTAATTTAAAACATTGTATTTTTTTATATATGGAAGTTTTGTCTGCGTATATGTCTAAACACGTATATGTGCATACCTGGCCCTCAGAGGACAGAAGAGGGGCTTGATCTCCTGAAACTGGAGCTACAGATGGTTGTGAGCAGAGATGTAGATGTTAGGACTGAAACTTGGGTCCTCTACAAGATCAGGCAGTGCTCCTACCTGCTGAGCTGTCTCTCTAGCAATCCAATGAGAAATGGGTAGAGAAGACCTGAGCGTGCACAGAGAGCACAGGAAGGTGCTCAATATCATGGTCACTAGGGGAGCAAAAGGCAAACCTCAAGTCTGGGTCCGACCTTGAGTTCTCCATAAATGCATGTTTTATTCAAAAGGGAGCATAATTATACCAAGCATAGTAACTCTCGCCTGCAATACCCTCAGGAGGCTGAGGCAAGAGGATTACCTTGAGTTCCAGACCAGACTAGGCTACAAAGTGATGAGACTTTGTCTCAGAAGAAAACAAAAGAAAACAACTCAAAGGGGATCTATAATAAAAGGGTATTTGGATGTCAGGAGAACCATGAAGTGACTGGCATTAATTAAATAGTCCAAGATCATAACAGAAATCCAGGTCATAGGCTGTGTGGGATCCTCTACTTGTTAGGTGGATTAGTTACTTTGCAGTACTTGAGACAAAACACCATGACCAGAGCAGTTTATCAAATAAAGTTGTACTGGGCATGGTAGTACACACCTTGAATCTCAGCACTCAGGAGGCAGAAGCAGGAGGATCTCTGTGAGTTCTAAGCTAGGGTTGTTGACACAGTGAGTTGAGTTCCAAGACAGGACAGCCAGGACTCCATAGGTATACACTGTCTCAAATAAACAAACAAAAATTAAGTGGACTTACAAATTCAGAGGGTCAGAGTACACTGTTGCAGCAGGAACATCTGAGATCTCATATGTCAGAACTACAAGTAGGAGGTAGAGAGAGCTAAGTGCCTATGGCACCTGTCTTTTGAAACCTCATAGCCCACCTCCAGTGTCACAACTCCTCCTCCAAGGCCACACCTCCTAATCCTTCCCAAACAGTTCCATTAATTGGAACCCAAGTATTCAAACACCCAAGACTTAAAGGGACCATCTCAATTCAAACCACCACATAGATGTCTAGCTTAGTTCACCTCTGCTGTATTTGAACAGCTCCATCTTCTACTGTCTCCCTTATGGCATGGAACCAGAATGGAAGATGCCATCCCTGCATTCTGCTCACATTGCAGCCTCTGCATGCTTTCCCAAGGTAGTACTGACATCTCACATGCCCTAGATTCCTAAGCTTTTTTAGTTTGCCTGCAAATGAAGGTATGATTTAAAAAAACAATAAGAAAGAAGGCCGACCTTTGAAGGAAGTCTCTTAAATAATAAACAGGCCTGTTTATTTCCAGATCCAAGACTTGAATACCAGTAAGGTCTTAGATGTTTTTCAAGTAATATTAATACTTCTCATCACGTTTTACAGACTGCTGGCTGAGGCCATTGCTCTTCTGACATCAAATCTAGAGGAAGTCACCTTCTCTGTTACGCCAGGGAACTTTTGCCTCAAGAGTTCGAGTGAAGAATCACTGGGTAAGGCTGATGTCTGCCTTGGGCTGGGCTGGGCTGGAATGTAGTTCCTGCTTCTTCCTGGCTCCACCCTGAGTGCTGTCACTGCTGTAGTAGTAGCTTCCCTCTGAGGAGCAGCTAGACAGAGAACAGTGGGAAACTGATGGGCAGGTCTGGGAGAGTGACAATTAAAGTTTTGAATTTTCAGGTTACTCTAAATGAGTGGTTATTAAAATAATATATTTTCACGTTAGGGATAACTTCCTGTTGTTCCCCCTCCTATCTAGCTCAGGTTAGCTTGGAACTCACACTTCTGCTTCAGCCTCCCAAGTAGCTGGGATTGCAGGCTCTTTCTAACATTCCCAGCTTTGGTTAAGGTTCCTAGGTCTGTGTCTCACCGTTTACTGTCCTAAGAGGCCAGAAATATAACTGAGACTACATATAAAGAGAGAGTGCCTGAGAGTTAGAACCTTACAGTTGGCAAGCACCTAGGGCAACATGTGGATACTCCCTAAGTCTCAGTCAGCCCTTCCAAGACTGTGTAGAAGGGAACTTTGGTGATGAGACCTGGACTTGCTCTGTGCAGTGCCTGCACTAGGGATCTTCCATCCCTCGTGACTTTAGGAGCTCTGTGCTTATCTTGCTGTACTGCAGAACTGTTATGGGCCTCATGCAATCTGAGAAGGGCTTACACTGGGTCCAACCACTGTTGTGTGTACATAGTACACCTCAGGGGTCACTTGGACTGTGAGGAGGTGTAGTTACTGACATGAAAAATGGAAGCACAGAGACCCATGAGACCTGCCTGGGTCACATTTCATAGGTAGCCTAATGTGTAGATACATGAGCTTCAGGGGATGGCTCCTGATCTTGTGACTTTGAAATGGTTTCCTTTGCATGGCCTGGAAAAGGCACACATGGCTGGTGAAAGATCTGCCTGAATGGAGGTGGCTGTTGAGTAGCTCATAAGCACCGCCCAGAGGAGTTTTCTGAGTGGCTACAGCTGTGTTGCCTGCCACTGTCTAATCTCATTACTAAGTTTCCGTGCTACTACACTAGCTGTGGATTGAGCCTTTGTTGAGGTAATCATAAAGCACCTTCTGTACTTGAGACTGCACGCCCAGGAGCCTGGGTGAGGCATTGCAGCACTAAGACATGTTAAAGGAATCTCTCTCTCTATGAATATGCTTCTCTCCCCAGACCCCTGTATTATGGATACTTACTAAACTGTCTTTTTGTTTCTTTGTTTTGAGATAGGACCTCAATATGTAGGTCTGGCTGGCCTAGAACTTTCTGAGTAGACCAGGCTAGCCTTGAACTCATAGAGATCCACCAGCTTCTGTCTCCCAAGGGCTGGGGATTAAAGGTTGAGCCGCCATATCCAGCCAACCAAAGCAGTTTTGTACTGAAAAGCTTAAAACGCCAACACCTATATAAATTACTATAAAAGAAATGTACTCTCTTTTGCTTCCCTAGGCCTATTGCAGCTTTGCTCTCCCACCCCTACCTCTCCTCTTCCCCTTCCCTTCCCCCCTCTCCCTCCATGTGCTTATGGCCGGCCTCTACTCCTCTATTTCTCTCTCTCTCTCTCTCTCTCTCTCTCTCTCTCTCTCTCTCTCTCTCTCTGCCTCTACTACCCTCTTAACTCTCCCATGACCTGAGTAAACTCTATTCTGTACTATACCGTCCTGTGGCTGGTCCCTCAGGGGGAAGGGGTTCCCAACATGGACCCCCCAGAGGCATCTCCCTTGCCCCCAGGCCTTGCCGCACCTCCATAAGCCATATGCCCCCCACTCTCATCATCCTTCCCCTAACAGCAGGGAAGAAAACCCAAAAGAAAACCCAGGACTCTGAATTTATCTCAATCCTGTTCCACTTGATTCTCTGAGCCAAGCACAGTAGGAGATGTTTGCCAAAAGCAGGGACATTTCAAAAGGACATCAGGATAACCCCAGGAAGCAGGAACAGTGCAGGCCCCGAGTGGGCCCATCCTTCAGCCCATGGTGACGACAGTGACAAGAGGGACAAGGACATGGGCGTTTCCAGGAGGGTGAGCTGCTGACAGCTGTGTCCTGAGTGGAGACAGATGCACAGGAGGACACAGAACCACATGAGAAGAGGACTCTTGTCTACAGGGTATCCGAGCTGCAAAGAGGACTTGGGACCAGTCCAGCTGCCTGAAAGAAGCAGAAACCAGCCACGCTGCTTAGAAGAGGTTTCAACTAATCACTTGGAAACCACTCTCCAGCTTTTTGAGTTGCCTGCAGGCTCTGCAGTGTGTTCCAGGTCCCCAGCTTCTGTGACCCATCACACATTCTGGAGAAAAGTCTCAGTCATACAACACTGGTGACGAAGAGATAATGACGGGAAAGCAGGTTGGACTCTACAGCGTGTCTTGGAGCAGAGTGGAGCCAAGAGCAGGGCTGCCTGGCATGGAGCGCAACGAAGGGCTCAGCTAAGCATGGCAAGCGTGGCTCTGGAGGCCTTACCTCCCCCACCCCTTCCCTCTGGCCTGCTAAGAACCATTAGCTCAGCTGGGCAGTGGTGGGGCACACCTTTAATCCCAGCACTCAGGAGGCAGGGGCCAGTGGATTTCTGTGAGTTCGAAGTCAGCCTGCTCTACAAAGAGAGGTCCAGGATAGCCAGGAACCAAAACCAAAACCAACCATTTGATTCCATTCCTAAAGCTGGCCACCAAGTTCTGTCCCCTTATTTGGCCACTTCCTCCTTCTGAGGTTGACTACCAAGGTCCAGCTATCAAAAGCCTCCTTTGTTTTACCTAGTTAACATGGCTCATGAAAGTTTAAACCCCTAATCCTAAAAAAAGAAAAAGAAAGAAAGAAAACAAAAGAAAGAAATGTATTGCTACAGGCAATGTTGTCAGGAACTGATAAGAAATGTTAGAGAGGATGTGGAGAAAGAGAAACCTTATTCACTGCTAGTGGGAATGCACACCAGTATGGCCATATAGAGACCGGTGGAGGTTCTTCAGAAAATTAAAGATAAACCAGAAAGTTATGGTGCACACCTTTAATCCCAGAATTTGGGAGGCAGGCAAATCTCTGAATTTTAGGCCAGCCTGGACTACAGAGCAATTTCCAGGATGGCCAGGGCTATACAAAAAAACCCCGTCTCAAAAAACAAACTAACTATAATTAGTTAGCTTTAGCTATATGTGATGACCCAGACCTGTAATTCCAGCAATTGGGAGGTGGAGACAGAGGATTAGGAATTCAAGGCCACCTTTGGCTACATAGCAATTTTGAGGCCAATCTGGGCTACATGAGACCCTATCTCTCAAAAACATTTAGATAGATAGATAGACAGACAGACAGACAGAAATAAATGAAGTAAAAAGACGGTCTTCTGGTCATTGCTGATAGCAAGCCATTCCAAAACATGGTATCTGGGACAGAACTTTCTACTCCTCAGGACTCTGCAGGCTGATGGGACTGAGGGGGGTGGTTGCCACTTGGAGCCTCACCAGCTGTGGTTAGGTAGTGATGAGCTAGAAGCACCCAAAGGTTCGAAGGCAATACCTGGGGCATGCCAGCCACTGAGACTAGGTTGGCACAGGTGGTGGCCATGATTTTCCTTTTCTTGCTGATTAGAGCAGTCACAGGGCTACCCAGCTCAGGGGTAGAGTGTCCCTTAAACCCCACCTTCAAGAAAGAACAAAGACTCCCCTCTATGATAAATTATGGTTACATGCTTGTGCTGAATATTAGCACATGCCCATTTATAATCTTTATTTTCCTACATCAAACAGATTTGACCAGCTCTGTGTACAGTGAGATGTCTTTTGGCCCAGAAGAGTTTGACTTCTTTCAGGTTGGACTTGATACCGAGATAACATTTTGCTTTAAAGAACTGAAGGTAAGCAAACACCAGTGTCAGAGTTGAAGTCAAGTTTTCACTAGTTCTATAAAGGAGTGATTTGTACCTGTGCTCATCTCCCTGCAGGGGATCCTCACCTTCTCTGAAGTGGTGCACGCACCCCTGGCTGTCTACTTTGACTCTCCTGGAAAGTAGGTCCCTGAGAACTCTGGGTTTGTCTCTTTCCTTGTGACCCTAACAAGCTCCTTTGCAGCATGGGGACCCTGGTGTTGCACTCCATTAGCAACACTTCTCAAACCGAAAGGTTGAAAGGTACCATAGCGTGGTGCACATGTCTACAGTCCTGGCACATGGGAGGTTGAGGCAGCAGAATCAGGAGTTCAAGGCTAGCTTTGGCCACACAGTATGTTTGAGGCAAGCAAGTACTACTAGACTTTACCTCAAAAAAGTAAAAACAAGTAATTTGCCCTGGGCATTTGGTGCTATACACCTTTAATCCCAACACTTGGGAGAAGAAACAAGCAGATCTCTGAGTTCTAGGCCAGCCTGGTCTATAGGATGAGTTTCAGGACGGCCAAGAGAGGAAACATGTTTTGAAAAAATATTAATAAAATAATAATAATAATAATAATAATAATAATAATAATAATAAGCAATTTGGTACTTTGACTAGCTCCTGACAAAATTGTCTATACAAGGCAACTCTGTGTGTGTAAACCTTTAATGTAGTTTAGAACTAAAACTGAGTGCTGGAGAGATGGCTCAGTGGCTAAGAGCACTGACTGCTCTTCCAGAGGTCCTGAGTTCAATTCCCAGCAACCACATGGTGGCTCACAACCAGCTGTAATGGAATCCAACGCCCTCTTCTGGTGTGTCTGAAGATAGCAACAGTGTACTCATATACGTAAAATAAATAAATAAAATAGAACTAAATATGAATCAGATGGGCTTCCTGTGGTTGCTAAGGGCTTCCCAGCTCTTAGGACCACCAGTCAACCTGTGGAAATACTGAAGGAACACTTGCTCATGCTTTTTCTTTGTTACTACGTTGGTGGTACTTGCTGATATGTTTCTAACACTGGACAGAAATGAGCATGGTTTGTGCTAATTGTCCTTCTAGACCAGTTGTTTTGAGTGTTGAAGACATGCTCTTGGAGGCGAACTTTATCTTGGCAACATTAGTGGATTATCCAAGTAGAACATCTTCACCACAGTCACTGGGCCTTTCTCAGGCAAGAAGGTGAGGCTGGAGGCTTTTTATTCTTCTTTCTTAAGATTGGGGGATGGCACATGCTGCCATCCATCTTTGAAGTCAAAGGACAGCCCCAGGTATTAGTGCTTGCCTTCACAGTTGCACATGGCAAGCTAGCTAGCCTGTGACTGGGAATTCTCCTGACTCTGATGAGAACACTGAGATCACTGATGCGCATGACTGAGCCCAGCTTTAAACAGATGCACATTCAGGGTCTCCCATGTGTGTAGCAAGTGCTCCCCCTTAAACAATTGAATGAGACACTGGAGAAGTGTTACCACAACTGGCTCACAGCCGTCTTCTTAAAGATCAGGGACATGTTGTATCCTGTTCTCTCCTTGACATACATATTGCAGGCATGTTCCAGTGTCATGATTTATGATTTGAAAACATGCATTCTCATGACTTCATTAAGCTAGACACCGGCCACCAAGCTTGATAACCTGAGTTTGATCCTTGGGTCTCACATGATGAAAGGGAAAAAGCAACTCTTGAAAGTTGTCCTGTGATATCCACACACACTGCGTCTGAGCATGTATGTGTGTGTGCATGCCTGTCATGGCACACATGCAGTCAGGATCCCAGGGATCAAACTCAGGTTATAGGGTTGGTACAAGTACCTTTACTACTGAGCCATTTAGCAGGTCCACAGCTGAATTTGTTTTATGTGATCTTATTTTTTTATTGTTATGTTAAAACAACATGGCTAAGGCAACTTATAAAAGAAAGTGTTTAATTGGGCTTATGGTTCCAAAGGGTTAGTTAGAGTCCATGATGGTAGAGCAAAGGCATGGCAGCAGAACAGCTGAGAGATCACATGTTGATCTGCAGACAGGAAGCAGAGAGTGCTTCCTGGTGGGAAGCTTCTGAAGTCTCCAAGCCCATCACTTGGACATACCTCCCCAAACAGGGCCACACCTTCTGATTCTTCCCAAACAGTTCTATCAACTGAGGACCAAGTATTCAAACAGATAAGCCTATGGGGGCTGTTGTCATTCAAACCAGCATGAATCCTTTGAGCATAATCCATGTCTGCTAGGTGTTGGGTTGCTGAACTCACTGGGCATTTCTAGATGACCATGTACATTAATCTTAGCTCTCAACAAGTACTTTTTCTCACAGACTTCTTAATCCACAACTCTCATCACCACTGTTCTCCTAGTTACAGGAAGTGTATTCCCAGGAAACAACTCCATCCAGTTTCTCTGAATGCCCCAGGTCAGACCCCACACAGTCTGTCACCTCCTACTGCTCTCCTAGTTATAGGAAATGTATTCACAGGAAACAACTCTATCCAATTCCTCTGAATGCCCCAGGTCAGAGCCCACACAGTCTGATGCCCAGGAGGGTCAAAGCCGAGTCAGCAAGACCCCAGAGAGCATCTCTAGAGCAGCACCCAAAAGGCTGTTTCCCAAGGATCCTCCTGCCAGCAGCTCTCCAGCAGAGACCAAGAGAGCCAGCGCCAGCCAGGATGACATCTCTGAAGTACCTGAAAGTGTTGTCAGTGACATGGAGGAAGGGCCAAGCCCTTCACCTCTCAAAAAGGTAGGAGAGCTGTGCCAAGGTTGCCAAGGTAGCCCAGTTCTCAAGCATCTACCTTGTAGACCTGGTCTGGCCACCCTGTTTCATGATAGCTATTTCTTTCAAGTATAGTACATTCTTTGAACAAATTCATCCCTCTCCCCTTTGCTTCCTCTACTGTCCTCTTCTTCCACCCTCCTCTCTGCTCCCTCCTGCTAGTCTCCTTTCTTCTGCCCTTTGCTTTCATGCTTGTATATATGTGTGTCATATGTATTGTTATGTGTAAGCATGATCCACAAGTGAAAACATGCCATGTTTATCTTACTCACTATAAAGACCTCCATTTACATTCATTGTCTAGCAAATGTCATCATTTCACTTTATGACTGAATAGGATTTCTTTTTAAATAATTTGTTCTTATTTTGTAAGCATAGGTGTGTTGCCTGCATGTATGTCTGTGTGAAAATGTCAGATCTTGGAGTTACAGACAGTTGTGAGCATGTGGTTGCTGAGAATTGAACCCAGGTCCTCTGGAAGGGCATTTGGTGCTCTTAATCTCTCCAGTCCCACAAATAAAATCCCATTGCATAGATATACCACAGTTTCTTTGTTCACTTATCTGTTGATAATGTGGCTACTATAATGTAGTGCAGTAAATATGGGTGTCCAGGCATCTCTGGGGTATATTAAGTCCTGTAATTGTACAGTCACAAGCATCCGGAAGTGATAGTTAGGGCATTGATATGGTGATAGACATTTCTTGGGCTTTGTTTTGGAGAGTCTCTCGTAGCCCGGGATGGCCTTAAACTCCTTATGTAACCAAGGATGGTCTTAAATTCATGATACTTTTGTCTCTCCCTCCTAAGTGCTGGGATTACAGGCATATGCCACCACACCTGGCTCTTTTTTGATGTTTAGACATTTCTTGTAGTCCACATTGGTTTTGAACTATATAGCAAAGGATAACCTTGAAGTCCTGGTCCTTCTGACTTGCCTCCCAAGTGCTAATTACAAGCGAGGCACCATGCTTAGCATATATTTGTATTTCTGAGGAATCTCTGTTCTGATTGCCATGGGACCTGGATTAGTTTACATTCTTACCAGCGTCCTTGCTGGCATTTGTTTCGACTTTTTGTTTTAGGTGTGTGTGTGTGTGTGTGTGTGTGCGCGCGTGTGTGTTGTGCCTGAGTGTATGTATGTGCACCAAATGTGTGTGGTGTCCATGGAGTCCTGAGTCAGGGGTAACAGTTCTGGGAACTGAATCAGTTCTCTGCAAGAGTGACAAGTGCTGTTACCTACTGAGCCCTCTCTCCAGCTCCCCGATGTTTCTTCTGTCTGTTTTCACATTTGTATGTGTGTATGCACATGTAGAGGTCAAAGGACAATTTGCAGGACTCTGGATTGATCCCAGTTCATCAGGCTTGGCAGAAAGTTTCCTCTTCTAATTTCACTTTTTGTTTAAAGTCTTAAAATTTGTGTGTGCACATCTGCACACATGCCCCAGCACACAGAGTGGTGTGTGGCCTGGGAACAAGTTGCTGAAGTCGGTTCTCTCCTCCCGCTCTGTGGGATTGAATCTGGATCATCGGCTGGACAGCAAGTGGCCTTACCACAATAATAAAAAATGTTATTGTGTATGTATGGCATTGTATGTGTTGTCTGATATGCACACCTGTGCTTATACCTACACATGTGGGCACATGGAGGCTCAAGGTCAATTCTAGGTAGCTTTTTTTTATTAAAAATATATTTGTGGAGGCTGAAGAGATAGCTAAGTAGTTGAATATGCTTGACGCTCTGGCATAGAACCAGACAGTTTGCTTCCAAGCACTCAAAGTGTAGTATAGTAACTCACAATTGCCTGAAACCCCAATTCCAAGGGATCCTACACTGTCTTCTATCCCCTGCAGGCTCCTGCATGAATGAGCACATGTGTCTGCACATATGCACACACACAAATTTTTACAAAAAAGAAACCAGCAACTTTAGAGTGACATTCGTGTGTGTGCATGCTCATGCTGGGGCCTAGGACCCAGGCTTTGGCTACTGAGCATTTCACTGGTCCTTTATCTTTACTTTTTGAGACAAGGTCTCAGTGGACCTGAAGTTCATTCCTTCAGTTAGGTTGGCTGACCACTGAGCTCCAGGGATTGGCCAGTCTCCACCCCCAGCTCTGGGGTAACAGACATTGCCCAGATTTTACCCCAGTGCTGGGATCCAAACTCAGGTTCTCATGCTTGTGCACCAAGCACTCTCTCTCCTTCGTTATTTTTTCTTTAGTAAATGAGCAGCTGTGCATACTTTCTTTCACAAGCACTGCTTTCCAGCTGTTCCCTGCACCACACACGCTGGGAAACACTGTTTTCCACAGAGCAGCAGTGTTGTCTTCCCTGTGAGTTAACCGCTCTAAGTGACTCTTTGTGCTCCCACAGTTTCTGCAGTTACTGAAGGGTCACAAACACTCGGGAGGCAGAGGCAGGATCTTTGAGTTCAAGGCCAGCCTGGTCTATATAGACAGAAGTGTTTTGTAAAACTCTGTCTTAACATTATTACAAGCTCCAAGTACAAACTGGGTCACACATGTATCTCCTATAATTTGTGCCCTTAAGGTAAATTCCTTCTAAAAGTGTGATAACTGAACCAAGTGTGTGCAGATCTTTGAGGTCCTGCCAGTGTGTGCTTGCTGCAGCAGTGAAGGGGAGTGACAATTTCCCCGTCTGCAAACAGCTCGTGCTGCCAAACTTGAAAAAAAAAAATCATTGCCAAATTTATAGTTCAGAATTTTTTTCTTTTACAGTATTTTATGTATATGTGTTTGCCTGCATATATGTATGTACCTGGTGCACACAAAGGTAAAGAGTTAGATGTCTTTGAACTGGATTAGTGATGATTGTAAGCCCCTATGTGGTTGCTGGGAACCAAACCTGATCCTCTTTGAGAGCAGCCCTTGCTCTTAACTAGTCATCTATTTTCAATTGTTTCCTTTTGAGCAGGGTCTTTCTAATATATGTCCTACAACTCACTATGTAGTCCAGGATGGCCTCAAAATCACAGATCCACCTGCTCCTTAGTTTTGGAATTAAAAATAATTTGTTTTTTATGTGTATGCCTACCACATGTATGTAGTGCCCAGAAATAGGAAGAGGAGTCAGATCTCCTGGAACTGTAGTTACACCCAAGTTCCCATCCATCTTGGGTGATGGGAACTGAACTCAGGTTGTAAGAGCTTGTAACTGCTGAAGCATGTCTCCACTCTTCCTCAATATGGTTTTAATTTGCATCTCTCTGATTGTGAGTGAAGTGAAATAGCTTCAAGTTTGCTTCTTGGGCCTATGGAAGACCAGCCAGCACACTTACCAGCTGCACAGTCTACAGCTCTGGCCCCTTTGCATGTGCTCACTGCACACAAAGGCTTCTTAGCCACTGTCTGTGATGTTTGATGTACTCAAACACTTATATTGGATTTCTTTTGTTGTTGGTGGTGGTGGTAGGTTTTTTTTTTTTTTTTTTTTTTTTTTTTTTTTTGTTTTGTTTTGTTTTTGTTTTTTTTTGTTTTGTTTTTGTTTTGTCCATGCAAAGCCTTTTTCCTTTACATAGTAAAAAATTTTAATTTCAAATGATTTTTGAGCTCAATTAGAAAGCTTTTCCTACATTGGTTAAAAAACCCACCCCTTTCCTATTATGTTTACTTGCTATGCCATCTGGAGTTTCTCTTCATGCTGTAAATTATAGGTCTAACTTTGTCTTTGCAGCTACCCCAGAAGCCTTTAAAATTATAGTCTGCCTTCGCCCAGGGCTCTGGTGCCTCCTTTGCCATGTTATAAACCTGGTATTCTTGTGCCAGTCTCTGGACTTGCTGCCGTCCACCCTTAGTGTCTTCCTTATTCTCTGCCACTTCATTAGTGGCTTTTAGTTTGGGGGAATAGTGGCTTTTTGCAGACTTACCTTTTTCTACTGTGAACATTTACTTGTAACTAAACTTTAGTAACTGACCCATCTCCCTAAAAAAGTGTCTGTTGGTATCTGAGTTACTTTACGCCTCCCTTAACTTACACAAAGGACTGTTATTCTATCCTGCCATCCACCTGGAACCAGGCGATGTTTCTCTCTTTAAGCCTACTTGTGTCTTTCAGGACAGTTTTAGAATTCAAACTTTAAAAAACTGTTTTTAAGATAGGGTCTCACCTTGCCCAGGTTTATCTCAAATCCCCTTTGCAGTTGAAGGTGGACCCCTAGCCTTTCTCCCAAGAGCTGGAATGAGCACCACACCCAGCTTTTCCCTGTGGGAGGTGGTGCAGTGAAGACAGGGTCTCAATATATAGCCCAGATGGTCCCCATGCCCCAGCCTTCTGAGTGCTAGGATCAAAACAGGCAGCACCACATCCAACTTCTCATAGGAGTTTGAGTATCTACTGTGACGTGTATTCCTGGCTGGGGATGGGGCACATGAGGGTGAGGCCAGATCCTGAGTTCCAAGCCAACCAGCCAACTTTAGAGATTCTGTCTCTAAATAAAAAATAAAGGGAACTGGGAGGCTAGGGCTATATCTTACTTGATAGAAGGCTTGCCTAAGAGACCCAAGGTTCTGGGTTGAATCCCCAACATTTAACGAGCCAGGTGTGGTGGTGCACAACATAGTGAGTTTTAGGCCAGCTTGGGCTATGTGTCTGTTGCCTGCTGTAGATATTTTTATCATTTGCATGTACAGCTAGCTATTCTGTGTATTGATTTTCTCTCTGCTAAACTGTCCTTTTTCTTTCTTTCTTTGAGACAGGGTTTCTCTTTGTAGCCTTGGCTGTCTGGCTGTTCTGGAACTCTCTCTGTAGATCAGGCTGGCCTGAAACTCAAAGAGATCTGCCTCTGCTTCCTGAGTCCTGGGACTAAAAGTATGTACCACCACTGCCTGGCTGCTGAATTACCTTCTTGATCTTGGTAGGTTCTCCCAGCATAGCCAGCCCCATGTAGAGGTAGCCTTATTTCTTCCTCAGTGCCAGTAACTGAGTCCTCATGTCCACTGATCCTGTAACTCTGTTACAGCCAGAGTTGAGGATCCTGCTTCATCCCTGTATTAGCAGGAAGGCGTGGTGACATTGCTTTCTTAATGTGTTGTATGAGCACTGAATCAACGGAGGCCAGAGTTACTGTACTCCAGTAGCCAAAGGTACATAGGCAGTTGTGAGCTCACCCAGCACAGGTTCTGGGAAATGAATTCAGGTCCTATGAAAGAACAGCAAACACTTAATAGTTTAGCCATCTGTATAGCCTCTTTTGTTTTGTTCTTGCTCAGTGCCTTACAGCGTCACAGGGCCAGCATCTACCTTCCTTTGCTTTGAGGTGCTGAAGACAGAGCCCAGGTCTCTGGCACATTAGCAGAGTGCTCTACCATTGAGCTCTAGCTCAACTTTCTTTCCTCTGTGTATGCATCGTTCTTGCTTTAGCATAGGAAGGGCAGTTAGCCAGCTACAGATTTTAAGCCCTGTAGAGAGCAGGAACAAGGGCAGCAGGCAAATAGCACTCACCCCACAGTAAAGTCAGGCAGTGCTCAAACACCAAAATATTTTAGCCTGAATTCTGCAGCTTCAGAGGATACCGTAAAAACTAATTCCTGAGAGCTACTGCTCAGGGACAGTAGAGCCTGCCTAGCCATCTCTAGCCTCAGGACCTTGACCTTCCTCAAGGCCAGACTCCTAAAGAAGCAAGAGACTGGTTCCAGCTGAGCTCAAGGCAGCTGTTGCCCTTTAACAGGTGACCACAAATTTCACTGCAAGACAGCACAAGTGTGCTCTCCAGTTACAGAGGTCAGAGTGTGAAATGCCTCTCTCTCTCTCAGGGCTAGATATCAGAGTGCCACTTAGCCTGTGTCTTTCAGTTTACTCCATGGCCAGAGTCTAGCACCTTCCTGCATTCTTAGGCTCTTAAGTCACCTTCTATCTCCCAAGCTAGGCTTGAAGTCAAGTTTGTACCGACTGGTAACATCAGCTTTGCAAACCAATCCCATCACTACCTACCTATATGATGGTGGTGGCTGTTCGCCTTACTGCAGCTAATCTGGGGTTAACTGCAGTAAGGGATCATAAGCTGCAGAAGACATCTTCTCTCCAACCTAGATCATGTCTTCTGCTACAGGAGACTGCTTCAGGCACGGGGCTCATCCTTGGGAATTGCTGAGGTCAAAAGCTTAAGATAGGGTAAGGAGGAGGATGAGAAGTCTCTAAAGTACAGACAGTTACTTCTCTGTGACAGAGACGAGGCAGCAGCTGGAGTGGGTGAGGATGAGACATCTAAGCATCAGCAACACCAAGGCTCCCCTTCAACACAGCAGTGGGTTGAGATTAGGGGGTCATCAGCTTCAGTGTCTGAGGGCAGATAAGGGATTGGGAGAGAAGAGCCAGCTATTGAGTTCCTTAACTGAAGAGACCCTTTGCCTCTCTCAGTCCTGGTAGACATTTCTGTAGCTCCAGGAGAGATCACAGTACACTACTATTCACTAAGGTCCTGTCTTGGTCTGGTGGTGGCAGAAGAGGCTCTGGCCTCTTCTGTTCAGCAGGTAATGGTGTCCACAATTCATCACCATCAAAGAGAGTGGCAACACATGGCCAAACTCAGAAAAGCACCAGCTGGAGCCTTCAGTGTGCAGGCTTTGTCTTCAGAATAAACTATGTCTTTTGTTTTCCTTTCTAGTTTTCCTGCATGTTCTTTGGAGCAGTATTTTGTGAACAGCAAGAGCATGCCAGCCACCCCTTGGCCAGCCTGGCAACAGCAAGTGACAGTGAACAGGACATAAATGGATGATGCTCAGTGATAGTTGCACCAGGTGCTTAGCTCCCTGAAGACCAAGTAGAAAGTGAGCAAACTGTCCCAGGATGCTCTTGGCTCTTGCCAGTATCACTGTGCACTAAAGTCCATGCATGTGCCACGTGGGGGAAAGAGCTAGCAGCACAGGAATGAGCCACCAGGGTTTAGATGCCACTGTTTACCCTGCAGCCTTGACATGTCCTGTGCTGGTCCCTAAGGCAAACTTTTCTCAGCATCGGGGTGAGGTGGAACTTCTGTACTTGACAGCAGGCATTCCAGCTTATACGATGACCTGACAGGTTTTGTTCATTGTTGTTTTTTCAGAGTAAAGGTTGTGAATAAAAAAAATGTTAACTTTTCACTTTGTTATTATTATACAGTTTTACTTCCCAGCCCTCAGCTGCTCTAGTTCCTGAATGTTATGCAGTAGGATGCAGAAAGCATGCAGTGAAGTCAGTGTGAGTCACTGGCACACAGCAGCCCCTGAGCTCAGCCTGGAGTGGAACAAGGTAAGGGGGCAGGGGACAAAGCCTGTCCACTGCTCCTCTCAGGTCTAGCTGCTTACATGCACAGATTTAAAACCTGCCATAAAACATACTTATGTAACACAGTATGGTGTATGACTCTCTCCCCGAAACTGTGTACAGCCAATTGCAAGCAACAAAAGGAGCCTTCAGGAACATCTTATCACTAAGTCCTTGGAAAAGCATCAAACCGTAAGAAATGTTAACCAGCAGGCTACTGTACTTTAGACTCAGTGCTGCCTACATGGATTCACATGCTTCAGAAGTGTGAGCAGAATTCTAGCTGAAACCAGAATGACTAGGTTCTTGTAGCTTAGCAATAAGTCACAGCTGCCCACAGTAACCTAATAAAAACCCAACTTCATCCCAAAATGTTCCTCTGTGAATGAAAATGTGCTTTCAAGAAGCTTTTTGTGGAAACCGGCAATACCCACCTATCTCAGCCTTGTCCTCTGTTGTAGGCTGAAGACTTATGAATCTCATGTTTACACTGATAACTGGATTTCAGACATTCCTACCCGGCACAGATGGCTGCAGAGCAACTCTGTAGGTCTCCCTGCTGAGGATGGCCTGGGCTCACACACCAATGCAGCTTCCCAAGCACCTTGCTTGAACTTCCAGTGGAGCACAAGGTGTGTGGGTGTGTGTTGCAGAGATGGAATCTAGGGCCTTGCATATCATCTTAGGTCAGTGCTTTGCTACTAAGCTCCGCCCCCAACCCTGCTACAGCAGCGTTTTTGGTAGCTTCTTCACTCAGTACTGTCTGGAAGGCATAACGCCCCAGCTGCAAACCCTCTATTTTACATTCAGTTATCAGTCCATTTTGGCGAATTTCTGAGGAAGAGAAGTACTGTTGATAACTAGCCAAGCCGGTTCAGGCTCAAATGGTAAAGCATAAAAGACACAGCTCTGAAGTGCTGGCTCACTGTCAGCTTTGAGTTGGGGATGTGACAGACGATGAATGTTGGTGTCTTAGTTCCTAACCATGAAAACCAAAGGAATGGCAAGTAGTATAAATACTATATTTATTAAATATCTTTACAGTTTATTTAAATGTATTTACAGAACTATTCCTGCATAAGTTATGTTTCAGACATCGATTCAGGTCATTGCCTCTGGTAGGACACACAATGATAGTCTCAACAGAAGAGCAGCTCATTAGTATACACAGACTCAGATTCGCTTTGTCATCACTCACCGTTGCCACAAGCTACTGCTAAGTTACAATTTGACGTAGACACTGCTTTATTGAGAAGTTCAATTTTGTGATAAATTTACTTTTTTTGAAAGAAATAGAATTGAAATGTCTTCCATTTTATATTTTGTTTTATAAGCAGATTTTTGCAAAAATTTTTTAATGTAAAAATGTGACAGTCTCTAGAGAAACTGAGTGTTACAACTTTGCCAATGAGAGCTGCTGTACAGTGACGGAGCCATGAGCCTACTCCAAAGTACAAACACGCACGGCCTTAGCCAACCCTGCCAGCTGCCTCCAAAACACCCATGGGGAGGGCAGCCCTGGGTCTCCCATCTGCTGGCTACTCTATCCAGAACAAGGGCAGCAGCAGAGGGCACTCTCCTGCCTCGGAAAGCCCATACCCAGTCTCTACTCCAGACACAGCCCAACCCAGACACACACCTGGAATGGATTCTTCGTGAGTTAGTAGCCTATCGATCAAGCCAAGCACGCACAGAAACTCAGGATACGTAACTTGTTTTTCCCCTCATTTCTTTCTGTTTTTAAGAGCCTAGGGACTCTAGCTACTTCATCTCCACTTGATAATTTAATATTTTTTGTGCGCAGGCAGCTTAAGTTCATAAGAAGAAATAAGGTTCTGATATGTTTAGAGTGCACATTTTTAAAACAGAACAAAATAAAAATTTCAAGCATGTGATAAAAATAGTGATTTTTTTATAATACAGTATTGCTTTATAAATATAGATGGAAAAGCTATAAACTTTACTGGTCTTTGGTGCATCCAGAGGAATAAATAATTTGCCATTTGTAAATTAAAACCCAAATTTTCTCTTTTGTTATAAAAGTTCACTCTGTGAGGCAAATATGAGTGCTTACATTGCTTGAGTTAAAATACAGTGCACGCACACACCAGGTTCCAGATCAGACCCAGTGAGGGGTGTGTGATGGAGCCCCTGGCCACCGTGAGTGTGAGTAGCGCTTGCTCTGCCTGACCTCTGACAATTATAAAAGTGTGTGTAACAAAAAGGACAGGGAGAAGCAAATAGAATATTTAATGTCACTCACTAGTCCATACACACCAGGCCTGAAGTAATTTCCACTGAATCCTGACGCCTGCCTCATGGTTTTCAGTTTACTAAAACAGCCATACTGCCTGTCCATTTCTAACAATGACTGCTCAGAAAAGTAAAGATAAGTTGTCTAAAACAAACCAATCCACTTTTATAAACATTAGTTGACGGGATAAATGAGAGCAGAAAAAGCCAGCAACTTAACCAGCTCTGCTCTTAGCAGGAATTAAATGTCGGCATTGGAAAATTAATGCAAAATAAATCCAGATTGTAAGGCTACAACACCTCTGACCAAAAACTAATTACAAGCCACACAGAAGAGCTGAAGTACTCAGTCCTAGAGTCACACACCCCATCTGGATGCAACCTTACTGTTTTAAACTCAGATACTGCAAAGAGTTTGTGCAAAATAAATACCTACCACGTGCCCCTCATGCCTGGGATCAACAGAACGAGACCTCTCCTCATTTCAGTCTCCCTCCATACCCGGCCCCTGTCTCTCCTCACCAAGAACTCAGTGTTGTCAGGTTAGGGTAGTTAAGGCATTCTGACATGTAATTAAAGGTGATTCAAAATAGGAATCTAACATTATGCCAATTTAGGAATAGTAGATAAATTACTGAACAGCTTACAAATGAGTAACTCATTCTTATAAATGAAATGCCTGTTACAAGCATGATGCACTGAGAGAGCACTGACATGTACATGGTACATGGTAAACAATTTAAATAAAACAAGAGACAGCTACTCAAATATACAAATGCACAGACAAAACCTTTAAAAACAAGTTGAGGTAACCTCAAACACAAGTTCAATGCAATAACCAGGGAGCCAGTGTCTCCTGCAGAGGAAGGGCTGTGCAGCTGCTCACAGAATCTTCACGCCAGCATCATCTGACTTGCACAGAAAACACGGCTTTAACTTAAGGGTTTCTAAGTATATATGGTTTTTCTACCACCAAGTTAATGAAGGAAAAGAACGGACCCAAAAATATATATATATATATCTTTACAGCAGTCATTTGTACATAAACCTTAAAAATAAGTCTGCGCTCGCAGGTAATGGGAAATTCTGAGGAGGAACGTTACCTACTGCAAATGGCTATTGGAACTGTAAACATTAAGCTGGACTCAGGGCCCCACACTCAGCTGTGGTCACTTTGAATGTCAGGTCACCACTAGCTTTCCTGTGGGCTCTGGGAGATGCAGCTACCATGCCACCACACCATCACCTTGAGGACACAACACAGGTGAGGCATGCTCTAAGGGTGAAAGGCTCCTGAGGGAAGGAGCAAGGCTGTCCACAGACAACCCCATTCCAAGCTGCAGCTGCATACTCTAGCCCAGGAAAGCCTGTGGCATCCTTATACAGGCAGCTCGGATGACTTCAGCTACAGCATTTGATTCCCAGGCTTTGAGGACTTCTGAAATTTTGTGTAGTATTTTCATTACTAGATTTTGGTAAGGTCTCCTTCCCCTGTCCCTTTCGTAAGGGCCAGGCCTCTAGCCTGTGACCTGGACAAATTACCAGACTGCCACAACTGTAGTCACAGGGGCACAATTAAGCATTTTTTAAAAAGCACAAAATAACTGCATCCATAGAACAAAAATTTTCTTCTTCCAATTTGTAACCAAACCCATACGCTGCTGGGGTTGAGGTGCCATAACCCAGCACAGGATTAGAGCAGGATTGTGGGCTCCTGAAAAACAGGAGTTTATACAGAAAACACAAAGCCACACCAGGTGCAGAGACTGTACCTGTGGGACACAGGGCTTCTCCTGGGATGATCCGTGTGTTTTCTGGTAGAGGTGTCACTATTTACTATTTGTTGAATGTTAACATCCCTTTAACACACTGAAATTTTGAGTTCACTTTACCAACATTACTTATTTTCAAAACATCAACTGCCTTTGAAAAGTAAAAGGCTTTGAAAACCTCCAGGAGAAGGGAGAGGGCGGTCACCTCGCCTCTCTCAGAGGGTCGCCAGCAGGTCCGGGCTAGCGGATGACAGTAGTGGTTCTCAACAAGGATCTCAATGGGTCTCACACATGGGCCAGAGCATCCATCATTGGCTACTGAGATCAGTGGCAAAGAAATGTGGTCCTGCCAGCAGGATCAGCACACATGGCAGGGAAAAGTTGGGGACAAGGGAAAGGCAGGAGTCACCAGCATGGCCAGTCAGTCTGTGTACTCAGCCACTATTGAGAGGAGGACGGTGATGTCATCTGGTTTTCCACCTAAAACAAAGAAACTTATCAGTGTGTTTGAAGGAAGTCAATCAAAGATGTGGCTCACATAAGCACTGCAGACAAGTGCTTTATCTGCGGGTTTGATCTGCCAATGCACCAGACTGTGGAGTCAAAGCTGCAAGATCCAGTTTTGGGAAGATTAGGAGTTCAAGGTCATTCTCAGTTACAGAGAGTTTAAAACTCAGCCCAAGTTACCCGATGCCATCTCCCAAAGCTAAAGTAAACAAGACACAGTTATATAGCACCAAGGCCAGAGCATGGTGGTGCAACCTATAATCCCAGTACTTGATGAGCTGAGGCAGGAGGATCACCACATACTTGAGGCCAGCTTGAGTTATCTACCTTATTTCAGAGATGCACAAACAAAACAGTGGTTTTACTGAAGCTTAAACCCACCCTGCTGCTTTCCCACATGGTGGCTGTAGTCTGCCCACAACATCACAAGTGCAGTAAGAGTTGGCAGGACAGCTCCAGCTCAGCACTCACATACAGCACTGTCCTAATTTGGACAAACATGTCCAGTGTTTGGAAACTCAGAATAGCCTGTATTCTAATCTGCCAAGTAGCTATGGCATGTGCTTTTCTCTAGTTTAACATTTCCTCAGCTCAGATGTGCTCAGAATGTTATAATATTACACCAGCAAAAGCTGGGCAGCTCCACACAGCTCTGATACCAACTTCATCCAGCTAGGACTGGCCTAATTCCCTGGTCACATCATGGTGTCGATAGAAAGACATGACAATCAAGGGCAATGTTGTCCAACTTCCCTCTGCAGACTACTGTGGCAGTTTGAATCAGCTACTCGGGAGGCAGAACGTTAAGCTGCTGGGAATGTGCCCTGGGGTAAGCAGGACAGTGGTGGAGTATTAAAAAAAAAAAAAAAGGCTTCAGGTTTTCAGGTTCCACCGCACTCTCATCCAGTCAAAGTTGGTTCTGAAGGGCACCTCAGGAAAAAGAGCTGTTACCCTTCTGTCCTTGCAGAGAGGACACACACTTACACGTTTTCCCCCAGAGCTCAGAACCTTCCAGACAATGCTTACCTCTCACATTTAATCCGTTGTCACATGCAAACTGTGCAAAAGGTGACATGTAATTTGGGTCATAGGCCAGCTCGTGTGCTTGCTCAGCAATGTTTCTTGCAGTCCGCTGTATACTCTCATAATTTGAATTCTAAAATGAAGGACAGAGTTGTTCTTACCATGGTGCCATGCCTCGAGTGAGTTTTGCATGAAAACACTTCATGCACACGGCACCATGAGGCAGAATGCTCACCTGAGCATTTCCCCCAGCACTTAAGTTTACTCCAGTTAGAGAGGACAGGAGACAGGCCACAGGGAACAAGCCCAACAGATCAGGGCCCTGCTTGAGAAAGCCTTTGGTTGAAATGGCTCCATGTCTTTATTAAGATTTTCATTTTTGGTTTTCTGTTTGAAAATTTTAAGGTATTCTTGCTAAAATGAAATGGTCTGAAAAGGTGGGTTTGGGCCACATTTCCATGGTGCCTCAGAAATCCCCATATTTGGGAACACACCTAGCTAGCCATATTTGCTTTTTTCTGAAGTACAAGGTGCCCTGGTACTGGCTATGCAGAAAATGGCTTTGAGGCTTTGTATCCCATAGAAGACTCTTGCTTTGCTGCCTGTTCTTTGGCCACGTCCTGTTGAAACTGCTTTACCCTCCTCAGCTATAAAATGGGAGCTGCAGGACAAGCCTCCCCTGAGCCCTGATTTCAAAGGTTCTAAATCTTTCAGTCTAAATGTCAACCAGCAAAGGGGCTAGGGCAGCTGAAGACATGGCTCCAGAGATTAAGAGTACTGGTGTTCTCGCAGAGGACCCAGGTTTGATTCTTAGCACCCACGTGACCATTCCCATCGGTTCCAGGAAATCCAAAACTCTCTTTTAAATTAAAAAAAAAAATTAAGATTTATTTTATTTGTGAGTACACTGCAGCTGTCTTCAGACACACCAGAAGAGGACATCAGATCTCATTACAGATGGGATCTGTGAGCCACAATGTGGTTGCTGAGAATTGAACTCAGGACCTCTGGAAGAGCTCTTAACCACCAAGCCATCTCTCCAGCCCCAAAACTCTCTTCTTGCCTCCACAGGCACTAGGCAAACACCCATACACATTAGATTAAAAAAAAAAAAACAAAGTTCATAATGAAATTGAAAAACCAACAGGTCTGTGCCTCTAGGCCACCTCCTTACAGGGGCCTTCCCTAGCCAATCTAGGATAGCAGTCCCCTCTATTTCTAACCCTTCCCACTTGTCAACAGCCTATACTATGTATCCATCTCCTTACCAGCCACTCTCTTCTGGCCTGAGAGCCCTGGTGCTTTCTGTTTACCACAGTCAGCACACAGTGTTCCAGTACATGCAAACACCACAGGGCAGGCATGGTGTTAGGACTCCCTTCCCACCCTGAAGGATAAGCCTTCTCTTTCTTCCCAAATCACAGACATGGAGGTACTGCTTGGACAGCAGAAGAAACACTCCAAACCAATCGGTAAGGAGCTGGGTAAGAAGGCCAGTTTCTGCGCCACCCTTTCACTGGGCTAAGGGAATCTGGAAAGCCCTGTCACCTTTTGGTCTCTCCCTCAGTGGCAGCTCTGGTCAACACCCACACTCCTTGCTGCCTGGTCTCCCTCCTGACCTTCCAGCCTCAGCAGCAGCAAGGTGTGTGGCAACAATAAAAGAAAGGGAGAGGCAAGTGCATAAAACACCAGGAAAACCACAAACCCTCTCCAGCTCGCCTGAACCATCCCCTGGAGGAGGGGCTTAGCCAAGGGCTTTCCTCCGAGTCCTCTTCTAATGTTCCACCAGCCTCCAGGTTGGTTACCTTCAGTTTTTTCAGCTCCTGGAGGATCATATAATCAGGCATGTTGTCAAAGAGCCCATCTGTTGCTGTCAAGATGATATCTCCTAACTGGACATCAAAAGACGTGCTATCAGCAGCATCAGGGCTGTGGCAAGGAGAAAGGAGAAACAGCAAGGTGAAGGAAACTCTGCAGATATGTGTCAAAAGTCCTACTACCCGAATTTTACAATGTAATAAGACTTTTAATATGGCATCAATTAAAGAAGTGGGGCTAGTGAGATGGTCAACAGACAAGGGCAAAAGCCAGCAAGCCTGCTGATTTGAGTTCCCCATCCTAAGAGTCCACATGTCAAAGTGAGAGAACTGACTGCCACCATTGTCCTGTGACCTCCACCTTCCTGCTGAGGCATTAGCCCCACCTCACAACACAAAGTCATAATAAAATGTCAATCCTGAGAGAACTAGCTGACAGCATCATCTGTATGTTTCAAAGGTTCAACAAAAGCCAAAAGGCTCACATGGCTCAAAAGGAAGGCTCTCCTAAGGCAGGTTTAACCCTCACTATGTGGAAGGGAGTGCTCCTGTCCAGTCTGCAGCCTCAGATCCCAGCATTTCCCATCCATACCACTGCACTCTTCCTGCTCGCAGGAGGCTAGAGAACATGAACTCCTGTAGGAATGATGACTCAGGGACAACTAGAGAGGCTTTAGCACAGTCAAGGACTATGTATCCCCCACCCTGTTCAAGTGTGACTGACATGTAAAGCTTCAAGAAAATGGTAAATGACATACTGTAGAAACTGAGTAACCACCTGGATTGAGAGGAAAATCTTTAATATGTTAAAGAGAAAAGGCAGGAGTATGTGGTAGATACAACTACCTCTGTAAGGAGGTGGGGAGACACACTGGAGATTTCTAAGCTTAGAGCATCAGTCTGGAAAGAAGTTAGCCCCAGAGCCTCCTGCAGAATGTGTGGCTGCACCAGGGGTTAGAGGAAAGTTGCTTGTCTTTTGGTTTACTGGCACAACTTTTCTGTTCGTTTTGGAGAGAAGGTCTCAACATCTAGTTCAGGCTGGCCTTGAACTCATAATTCTCCTGCCTCGGCCTCCTAGGTGCTGCGATGAGAGGTGTGTGTCACTATGCTCAAGCTATTTTCAACTTTTAAAGAATGAGACGGCAGGTATTTTTTCTGACAAAGCCTAAAAGAAGCAGATCTAACACAGGCAGGAGTTCACAGCCCCATAAGGCTGGCTCTGACACTCCTAAAGGCCACCTTCACTGTTTCCCAGCCCGAAAGGGCAAGCAGAGGAGACGCCTACTCATCTGCCTGACCCTGTGGTTAGAAATATAACAAAAGGAAGACTTAGAAACTGACCAAGAGAGGGGCCAGGCTTAACAGAAACCCCACACTTGTATAGTAAGAACTGAGACAGAAAACACATGGAGAGAAACACAGATTAAGGCTCGTACATGCCGGAGGGTCTACACAGTGCTCCAAGCAAACTCCTGGCTCAGCTTTGCATGGCTGAGGGAAGGAGGCAGCGCACATCCAAAGAGTGACAACTAAGGATACATAGCAGGAAGAGAAAACCACCATCGTACTGGTGGGAACTGGGTTAGTTTAGTTTCTTCTGCAAAAATCAAGTGGCCATGCGAGACTCTGTGTCTTTGCAAGTGCATTGTGTTCTAGAAGTACAGATGAATGACCAGGTTGGCACAGGGGGTGGGGGTGCTCTGTTTTATGCTGAGGTTTTTCTTTCCCCACGAGTGGCCTTTGCCATTCTGCCTGTGAGAGCCTTACTCCTATTGGCCAGTCTGTGCTCTGCTAACACTCCCACCCACGAGCTTGGTGTTCCGCCAGCTGCAGCTCTGCCCATTCTGACTGAACACACTGTGCCACTGGAAACTCTCAACCACACTGAAACACAAGCCATAGTCACATGCTGGTGAGCTGGGCTCTGCAGGCGGCTACCTCCACCTCACTTTGGAGCAGCAGACTGTGCTGCTAGCCTGACTGTCCCAAATCTTGCTTGGGGATTTGGTACTCAAGAGGCCAAAACAGGCAGCAGCCAGTGAGGAAAAGGAAGCATCATGAACTGGAAGCTGTCAGCTGAGGCCTTTACTCCAAATGGCTATGGCTACCATGTATTACAGCACATTCAGTAACACAAGAAAGCTGGCTCCGTGAGATGGCTCAGGATGGCGTCTGCTGCCAACCTGACACCTGAGATTGATCCAGGAACCCACATGCTAGGAGAGAACTGACCTGCACACCTGTGTCATGACACACACACTACCCTCCACAAATGCACAGTAAATGTCTAATCAGATGATTTTCCACCTAAGGCAATCAGCAGACCCAATAGCTCAAAATACTTCCCTCTCTCAGCAGCAACAATCTAAGTTTTTTAAGACTGGATCTTGCTATATATAGCCTAGGCTGGCCTCAAACTGGTAATCCTCCTGCCTTAGCCTTCTGAATACCAGGATTACAGGGGCAAACCCCATGCCAAACTAGCAAGCAGATTATTTAAATGAACACCAAAGAATTATATACTATCTTTGCTCCAAAATCAAAGGTGGCAGAAAACCTGTTTTATGTCAGTTTGGCCTTGAGATTTAGTTCACCAGGAGTTAATAGGTAGAAAAAAAAAGATTTAAGCAGAAAGAGCATTTGCTATGAGCCTCTTAAGGGAAGAACCCCCTCTCAGGGGTTGCCAGTAAGCACATGCAGCCCCTGTAAGGTGGCTGAATAAAGTGTGGTACAATTCTTAACCTTACCAAAGTCTAAGAAAAGCAAAAATTAAAAAATAATTTTAAAGTGTTCCACTTGTTTTGAAAGGTTCCTGGAAGTTTAAAATAAACTTTTTTTAAAAAAAGACATTGGCAATAATCAAGAAAAAGAGAACAACCTAGTGACTCCATTATTGACAGAGGCAGGCATGGCCACTTCTCTTTGCATGTGTGAAGAGGACACCACTCTGAGTGGAGAAGTTATTCTGACAGGAAAGACAGACGTCTGTCAGTGTGCTGCTGCTTGAAAACATGACTGAGGGAAGTCAGATGGGCCTGTGCACAAAGCTTTCAGCTGACTGTGTTTAGAGCAACTTGGCTTGGTTGTGATACCCACTTTAAACCCACTAACTGGTCCTGTGGGTGGGTAGTTTCTCAGGCAAGAGGACAGGAGGGAAGTGTGGTAAGCTACATTCTGCTTGGTTACCTGTCACTCAGGACAACGCCCTCAGCTTCAGGAGGAGCGATGGAGAGCTGGAATGGAGTGTTGAAGTAATGCTGCTGCTCATCAGATCGGTGCACAACTTCGCCGCCCCGGACCACCAGGAAGCCCGAGTCACCCAGGTTTGCTGTGTGCAAGCGGTGGCTACTTCTGTCCAGCACCACGATGCAGGCTGTGCTGCTACCTACAAACAACATGGATATCCATTCACTGTCTCCCCTGGGCTGCTGCCCATCAGCACAGGGAGCAGCTGTGATGAGAATCTTTTGTTTATATATAGGACCATCCAAGTTTGCCCCTCACTGGAGAACCCTGAGGGGGACTGAGGTGCTGAAGACAAGGCAGATGGAAACATAGCAATCAAGATGGACTCTCGTCCTCCTATAGAGACGGGATGCCAGGCCCCACAGTAGGTTACTGCAGATGACACTTCTTTAGTTAGGCAGTGTGACTTCACTAAACTTACTGACGTTTAAGACAGGGACATAACCAGCCTCCTTAACCAGGTCGCCCTCTGCTGAAGCTATGAAGCACTTTCCAGAGACTAATGACTTACTATGAGGTCACAGGACCAATTTTTGCAAATGGCTTGAACATCAATCTGTTCACCTTCCAGAGGCTGGTACACAGGAGAACAAGCCTTACCTTGCCAGCAGCCAGCAAGCACCCCATGCAACCACTGCTGTACAAGGCCCACAGTCTCTGGCCTGGCTGACTGCAGCAAAAACTGCACCTGTCTCCACCAGAAGAATAGGCAGCTCACCAAGAAACGAATGGAGCATGCCTGGTTGTGTGGACTGCTGGCAGCCAGTTCTCTGAGATTATTAACAAGAACTATAAGAAGATAACAGGGCTGGCCAGAGTGCAGGGAACCCGCTCACTCTTATTCTGGGGATGCACTGGGTAAATTAATCTGAGAGTCACACAGTGCTGAAAACATATATATTCTTTATCTAGCAGGTCTCCCTGAAAGAAGCCATGGAAGAAGATCATAAGAGAAGCAGTCAGACTGAAAGATAAAAGCACTGGTTAGGAGCCAATGACCCCGAGTGAGCTACACACCTCTGCCTGTGCCACTAGAGCAGGCCCACAGCCACGTGGCAGAGGCTTTGCTAGCATGAGCACAGTCCTGCACTCAAGTCTGAATAGCTGAGTACTGACTGCCACATACTCAAGAGCATGAACTGAACCTCAGGGGCTCCGCCATTTTGAAGCTCTACAGTCCAGCTCTGTGCTCAGCTTCCTCATTCACAGAAACAGGACTAAGTAAACCCCTCACAGAGGGGTGGGGGGAGCGCACACCAGGAGGGGAAAACCAGTTAAGTCATGGCAAACACCTAAAGTGGGTCATCTAGTGAAAGCCACTAAGGGAGTGTGTTAAAGAATCCACTAGGAAAGGAAAGGTAGGTGACATAAATAGATTAAAGCTAGTCTTGGGGGACTGTAAAGATGGCTCAGTGGTTAAGAACATTAGCTGCTCTTCCAGAGGACCCAGATTCAATTCCTAGTGCCTACATGGTAGCTCACAACTATCTCTAACTCCAGTACCAGGGTACCCATCCAACACCCTCTTCTGGCTCCTGTGGATATATATATACACTCAGGCACACACATATATGCTTAAAATAAATAATTTAATTTTAAAAAGTATTAACTTGAGATGTCATTCAACTGCCTTAGTGCTCAATGCATGCACCACGTCCCGAGCTCATTCATAAGCATCACACAAAGCAGATGTAGTGGACCACAACGGTGACCCCACTACTCAGGACATGAATGCAGGAGGCTGAGAAGTTCAAAGTCATCCTCAGCCACACTGAGTCTGAGGCCAGCCTAGGCTGTATGAGAGCCTGTCTCTTAAAGAATAGGAACAGCTAAAGCAAGCAGACTGGAGACATCAGTCAGTCCCAGGCACTGCTTTCCAGATGTGCATCTGGCCTCAGCCTCTAGGGCCTCAGCGTCTTCTAGCCAGCTGTGGAGAGAGTTCCTATGCACCTGCCTCCCCCGGTGTGTAAGCAAAGCATACTCAAAACCACAAGCCACTCCCCTGTGCAGACGCACAAGGAAAACAGAAGCACGGCAACTATAGTCACTGGTTTCTCAGTGGCAGTCTGATATCCTGTTCTAATGAAAAGACATAATTGTAACGTAAAGAATCAATGTAAGCATCTTCCATCATTAGTGTCCAGCAATTCGGCTTCCTTATATTCTGAAGCAGACTGACTAAAAGTGACTTTGACACCCCTTTGGTACCTACAAAAGGGAAAATGTGGGTGCTATGCCAGCCAGGGGTGCCATCAGAACCTGCTCTATGGCTGCTGTGCAGTCAGCTTTCCTTCCTAAAAACCTCCAGCTACTCAACATTACAAAACGGCCACACAAAAGATCTTCTGGGAGCTCATGAAATTAAATCTTGAGAGTGAGAAACAACACGGCCTTGGAGCTGCTCCTCAGGAAACACCCGATGACTCACTGTGAAAACCTCAAGCCACCATTTCATGCCCCTCTGGAATCAAAATGGTCCTTGCAAGTCTTGGGGCTTTCATAGTCAGAGCAGGAACAATGAAGGAAGGCTCACACAGCCTGGCAGCTTACACTTCTCCCCTCTTCAAGTGACCCAGCACACATATGAAGATGTGGGTCGGCTGTCCAGATGACTGACCCACATCGGCAGGGGCCTGGACAAACCTCTCAGGTTAAAGTGGAATTATGTTTAGCACTCAGCCAAAGAACCTTATTAGGTCTGACACTTCAGCTTCCTTTCTCCTGTGTTGCTGGCGACTGAAGGTTATTGTGCTTGATCCCTGCTCTACTACTGTGTTGAAGCCCCAACTGCAAGATCCTTTTTTTTTTTTAAAGGCAAGGACTCACTGTGCAGCCCTGAAGCTGGCCTGAAGCTCACTCTGTAAACTAGGCTGGTCTCAAACTCAGAGATACACCTGCCTCTACTGCCCAAATGCTAGAATTAGAAGGTTCCATGGCAGCAACCCTTTGGATTCTTAAGAACATATTAATGTATTTAAGGGATTCTGAGGACACATGTCAACAATAAGCCTTGCCTTCTAGAGTACTTTTTGCTTTGTAAGCTTTTTAACAATTGCTGGATTAGAAAGCAAAGACAGGCTTTGGAGAAGGCTCAGTGGTTAAGAACACCTTAGCTCCTAGCACCCACGCAGAGTGGCTCCCAACACCTGTGTAACTCCAGCTCCAAGGGATCCAGTACCCTCCCCTAGACTCCACGAGCACACACACATATGACATTCACTAAAAGTATTAAAAGACTCTTAAAATAAAAGCACATTCTAACCACTGTGTTTACAGTTACACCCAACCATGGTTCTGCAGATTCACAGTCCAATTTAGTTGCAAACACTGTGGAGGTGTGTGGGTTAGGTTAGGGAGGTATATGCATGCCAAACATGACAACAAAGAATCATTTCAGTGGGTTTTAGAAGTGACAATAATCTCAGCTTTGTAAGTAAACCTTGATTATGTCCTTAAATTTACTATCTCTAAGTTATCTTGGGTGAATGGGAAGGAAAGAAAATGTATAGGGAAAATAAAAAGAAAGAAAAAAGACATCCCCCTTCCTACCCAAATCTTTTAGGCAGAAGGGGGGAGGAGCAGAACATTTTGCAATGTAACTGGCTGCTCTAGGCCCAAGTAAATGCCAAGGTAGGGGAAATGGTGCCCGCAGAAAGTGCTGGAAGCTGTCTAGAAAACTGCTTCCCACTCACAGGAAGTGATCTGTTTACAGTCACAGCTCTGACAGAGGTCCTAGGACAGAACCTAGAACATCCCACTGACCCACAGCAGTCTCTGACAACATCAAGAGAAGCAGGGAGCTGGTCCAGTAAAGGCCCTGCCAGCCTGCATCCTACTTCCAGGACCCAAGTACTGCAAAGAGAACATTCCAGGAGGGTGTCCTCTAACCTCCACACTGTGCTGTGGTACACCTGACCACACACGCAGATTAAATAAATGAAATATAATAATAAAAAGCAGTCAGGGGACTGTGAGCTAGCTCAGCAGGTAAAGTGTTTGATGCCAAAGCTTGACTATCTGAGTCTGATGCACACGGGAAAGGAAACAATGGACTCCCCACCTGAGTTGTCCTCACACTTCCATATCCACTTATGCGCACACACACACACACACACACAACTACTACTAACAACACAATGAACCCTTTAAATGGAAGGAAGAGAGAGCTCAGTGGGAGGAAGACAGAGTGGGCAATGAGAAAAGAACCTCTGTGGAGGACTCCGAGGGACATCGTATGTCACTGAGCAGACACTCACATAAACACTTTAAACATAGGTGTGAGCAAGAGGGGCACTCTAGTAGCCAGAAAGGTTCTGGCACTTAAGATCCTGGGCATGATGGATGGCGTACACTTTTAATCCTAGCACTCAGGAGGCAGGGACAACAGCTCTCAGAGTTCAAGGCTAGCCTGGACTACTGGCAAAATCTTGTTTAGCTATCAATGAATACTGAGTTTGAGGCTAGCCTGGACTGTGAATAAAATCTGGTTTGGTTAGCTATCAGTGGGCGCTATAAGGAGGAGACACAGATGTCTACTCACCCAGCAAAGGTACTTTGTTTTGCAGCAATTCACAGTAGCTCGTGGTGAGAATCCCAACAGGATTGCTGGGGACAAAGCGTCCTTCTTTGACTAACCGTTCACATGTTCGCATTAAAGTCCCTGAGAACTGAGATGGGTCCACTCCATAGTCTCTCCACCCTCCAACGCCATCCGCAACTCCTGAAAGAGAAAAAGTGCTCTTAAGACCATGATCATTGGACTGAGAACATAGCTCAGCGGCAGAGCTCCTCCCTCCCATGCACAAGGCCTTAAGTTCAGTCCCTAGTACTGCCCAAAACAACAAAACCACCATGACCTACTTCCCTGCAACCCTAACTCCATCTCTTCCTAACAGCTCACTGGTGCGGTACACACTGGAGTGCCTATTCACATTCTCATTTATGAGCATCACTGCACAAACTAACATCTTAGTTCATGCAGCCAAACCGTCTGCTTACTATCTGGTCTTTTGAAGATTCATGAATAACTGGTGGCACACACCTTTAATCCAGCACTCAGAAGGCAGAGACAAGTGGATCACTGTGAGTTTAAGGCCAGCTTGGTCTATAGAGTGATTTCCAGCAAGAACTACATAATAATGAGACCCTGGGATAGAGAGTGCTGAGATATTTATGTGAGGGTTGTCCTAGCATCATTTGCTGGCTGTCTGCAGAGGGCAGAAGAAGACATCGGATCCTCTGTGAGCTGCTATGTGGATACTGGGAACTGAAATCAGGACCTCTGCAAAAGCAGCCAGTGCTCTTAACTACTAAGCCACCTCTCTAGCCCCTGGCTTTTTTCCTTTAATTACCAGTGTTAGTGATGATAACTTTTGGGCCAGAGCTGGCAATCAGTAGAAAAAAAAGCAGAGCCAGGAAAAGTACTCAGGCACACAGAACCAGATCTCAGAAGCAAGAAACATACATGTAATACACAAAAATAACAAAATGTCAAAAAAACGAAGAAAAAAATGGAAACTACATTCCATCCCTTTCTTCTTCCTTTAGGGGAAAAAAAAAAAAAGCTGTCCTGTACAACTGGCCAGTGCACTCTAGGAAAGCTGCACACTGAGCTTTGCTGAGTGGACTGTGAAAACTTAGAAGGAACAAGGGAGGGTGTTCTCACATTGGGAGCTAAGCCTGGTAGTATATAGGGCCATAATCCAAGCTACTCAGGAAGACTGGAAGTGTAGGCTAGGCTAGACAATTTCTTGATTCTGTCTCACTAAGTCAGAAATGGGCTGGGAGATAACTCATGAGTAGGGCTTCTGCCTAACATTTACAAAACTCAGTGCCTCAAACAAATAGCTTTTTGGTAGAAATCACTAAAGAGACTGATTTCAGTTTTTCCTTTATCTTTTCCTTCCCCTCCCCCCCTTTTCTTTTTGAGACAAGGTGTAGCCCTGGCTGTCCCGGAAATCATGCTGTAGACCAGGCTGGCCTTGAATTCAGATTTGCATGCCTCTGCCTCACAAATATTGGGACTAAAGGTGTCTGCTACCACCACCTGGCTTCACTTTTTTTAAGGTAGTTAAAATCAGGCTTGTGGCTCACGTGTTGTTCTACTGGATAATAGTGTAAACTTCCCCAGGTCCATGGGGCTGTTGGTGTGTGCAGAGTCTGCTCTACGCTCCCTTTAGCAACAGGAAACAAATGTTCAGTCAACAGAACCTGGACGTCACTGTTGTACCATCTCCCATTGCACCCCTTGCAAAACATCATGCTTCTTAACTCTTTCCAAAGGTAAAATCAATTTCTGCCTGCTGGCTTTAAAGAAACAGCGAAGTGTCAGACATCTACACATTATTAAGGCTTTCTATGGCTTTTCTAAAAGGAGCTGTAAGAAATATGAACAATAGTTGTTTTAAAAATAAGGAACTGGGCTGGAGAGATGGCTCAGCAGTTAAGAGCACTGACTGCTCTTCCAGAGGTCCTGAGTTCAAATCTCAGCAACCACATGGTGGCTCACAACCATCTGTAATGAGATCTGATGCCCTGTTCTGGTGTGTCTGAAGACAGCTACAGTGTACTTATATATAATAAATAAATGTTTTTAAAAAAGAAAAAGAAAGAAGGAACCGATTTCTAAATGTCTATGGCAGTGGTTCTCAACCTGTGGGTTGTGACCCCTTTTGGGGTCAAGCAACCCTTTCACAGGGATCTCCTGAGACTACCAGAAAAGATACTTACATTATGACTTATGAGGGTAGCAACATTACAGTTATGAAGTAGTACTAGAATAATTTTATGGTTGGGGGTCATCATAACACAAGGAACTGTACTAAAAGGCCCACAGCATTAGGAAGGTTGAGAACCACTACTCTATGAGTAACTGAGTCACAGCTCAATGGGAAGAATATTTGCCTGGAATGTGTGAACACTATAACGAACATACCATTTGGTACTATTTTTATCTTTTCCAAAAGCATGTGCCTCGGGCTGGAGAGATGGCTCAGTAATTAAGAGCACTGACTGCTCTTCCAAAGGTCCTGAGTTCAAATCCCAGCAACCACATGGTGGCCCACAACCATTTGTAATAAGATCTGATACCCTCTTCTGGTGTATCTGAAGACAGTGACAGTGTACTTATATATAATAAATAAATCTTTAAAAAAAAAAAAAGCATGTGCCTCAGCTTTCTCTTACTGTGTGCGTGTTATGCATGTATGTGAAGACTGGAGGTCAGCAACGTTCCACCATACCATCATCTTCATGTATTAATATGTGTATACATGCTATGTGAGGAGTGTGTACCACAGCATCCTAATGGAGGTCAAGGAACACATTTGCTAGGTGGTTTTCTCCATCCACCTTGCTGGCCCTCCACCTTACCTTACCTTCTGAGACATGTGTCTCTGAACTTTGAGCATGCTGACCCAGTGGGGCAGTCCTCCTCCCCAGAGCTGTGATTATAGCACACACTGCTACTGTACCCTTTTGTGGGTGCAGGAATCATACTCAGGTCACCATGTTTATGCAGCGGGCACTTTGCCAGCAATCAATGCAATCATCTCCCTATCTCTCCCCAGATTTTATTTTTAAATTTAGTGGGGGGGGCAGACAAGATGGCTGAGTGGATAATAGCTCAGCAGAATTTATTTTTAATTATAATTAATTAAGTAAACAATTAAATGTGGGAATAAAAGGGCCAAGCACGATGGCTAATACCAGTAATCCCAACACTTGGGAGGTGAGAAGCCAAGAGCTCAAGGTCAACTGTTAGCAAGTTGGAGCCCAAGCTGAGACACACACACACACACACACATACACACATACAGATGTACACCCACAGGCACATAAAACATGCATACACACATCTAAAAGAAGAAAAAAGTAGGGTTGCTTTTTAAAACTTAATTACATATTTGTATCGTACGGCTCAAGCACTCTACTACCTAGCTACCTACATTATGAGTATGAAATACCCCCTCCCGTACAACATTTATATTTGTGTACATTTATCCGTCACAGGCATCTTCACAGAACATACGTGGACAGCATTGCCTTAACAAGATGAACACAGGAAACTCTCTGGTGGAGTTAATAGGAAACAGAAGAAAGACAATGGAGGAGGAAGACAATAGCAGCAGCTTCCTCCACGGTATGTGACCACCAGCAAGCCAAGCCTAGCTTTGGAGCAATTCCAAACCAGCTGATGGGATGGGATGAAGCCTGGCATCTGTTTCAAAATAACTGGGGGTGGAGGAGGGGGCGACAGAGGAGAGCAGAGTCAAGCCTGGTCATGAATGGAGTGCTGTTGAAACTGAATGAGAGCTGCACTCGCCTCTACCTTGATAGACTGGAAATTTTCCACATCACCAAGTTGAAGTAAAACGATGGCAACACTAACAAAGTCAAAGAAAAACCACCCTTGTGCCTGCTTTGTGGAAGAGTCCATTTCAGAGTGAGCTGCCAGGTGAGATTTGCAGTCATGGAAACCTATGAACTTAGCAGCAGGCTGGGGGTGCAGGCAAGAGCCACAGGAGACACCCCTCATCTCACAGGAACCAATAGCAAATTGTACCCTGATCCTCAAGCAGGTGTTTACGGGAAAAACAAAGAAGGGGAGAATGCTTACTGTCATGCTTCTAAGGAACTCTTACTTCACAGGGCTTATGTAACAATTTATGTTAAAACACAGAATCGGAGATTCCAGTCCTGGGCACACCATCTGATGATGAATCACGAATTCTCTACTGCATGCACAAGGAAAGAATTTGCACTTATCCAGGCCCTGGTCCAACAACTACAATTAACTTAAATTACAAGTTAGCAGGCCGAGTGGCTGGACAGTCCTTCCACACCAGCCATCTCCTGGAGCAGCATAACCTTTTAGGTACCTGTTGCCTTTAGCAGACGGATCCCGGGCAAAATGCCATGGGCTCAATCTCTTGAGGGGAAAAAGAAACTCAACATTACTTCAGCTTTCCAATAAAGCCAAAAAGAGAAATTTACATCTGGAGATTGCTCAATAAGCTATCAGGGGAAGAGGTGGGCGCAGGGCCAGAGTCGAGCAACAGCCAGAGTAACCTACACCGCATGTACTTCTGACACTCAGACCACGAAGAGAAGGCGAACCAAGACTGAATAAAGTTGTTATTCAAAATGCATATGTAAAAGACAAAACCCCCAAACTGCTAAAACTGTGACCTGGAAGACCCCCAAAGAAGACAGCACAGTATTACCCAACAGCAGCAGCTGGGGACACAGTGTGTAGCAGCCCTGTGTGCCTGTATTAGGAACTAGAGTCCTAGCATGAACGGAAAATGTTTACAGGCCGAGGGAAGAAAGCAGGTCTTCTTTGTAATGCCATTTGGCTTTCCTTAGAGGGTCCTCTCATTTTCACAGAGAAGGGCATGGAAAGAGACCTGTCTCACAGGGAACTGATCCTCCATGTGACTACCGAGTGTGCAGAGATCTGCTTGCTATGAAATGTAAGACGGTCTGGATTAAGAAACACTCAGTGCCAGCAACAAGAATACTGTACAGCGGTCTTTGGGGTTTGCTACTAAACACACAGAAAAGGTCTTCGGGTCTAATGCACTGATCTAAATTTTATTGCATTTTAAATTGGGGGTGGGGGAAGATGGCATGCTAACGTACATGAGTGTCAGTCACAGAATAATATGTGGGACTCCAAAGTTCTTCTCCCCCCCCCCCCCCCCCCCGTGTTCCAAGGATCACGCTCAGCTCAGGCCATCAGACTTATTTAATGCCTCTGCCATCTTTCTGGCTCTCTGTCTCCACTGTTTTCCCCCAAGGTCTAGTCATTTGTGACTCTTACTTATTTTGGACTAGACTCAGAAGTAGAATTGCTCAGCAAGCACAGCCTACATCTCCTGGTACTCTGTTCCTGGCAGTTTTCTTTGGCTTCCTTCATTCTCTTGGCCAAATATTTATCCCGCAGCCTCCTAGTTTTCCTTAGTGACTTGTTTCTTCAGAGCAAGAGGTTTAGCTGCAGGACCCATGTAATAAGATGCTGTCTGTATCTTGAGTACATTGGTCCTGGCCTCTTGTTTTCTTTATTTAAGAGCTTCTGATGACATGTGGTGGAGATTATCTCCTTTAGAGAGATTAAAAAGCTCGTGGATTCTGCTGGCTCTTTTGGGCCCCAAATGCTAGGGAACAGTAGTATCTGTCAGTCCAGGAATATCCTTCCCTGTCTTCGGTTTTACAGTAACCTCAGGTTGGCTCCCACAATGCACCTGCAGACAGACTGGTGCCTTCTCTCTCCAGTTCTCTTCTCCCCTAACTCAACAGCAGGAATGTTCTCCCTTGGGTCAAGACTGTTTGCTTCAGGGAAAAACTGTCACCCATGCTTTGGACCACATGGCCTTCCACTCTTCACCCAGAATATCGGTGGCTACTCCTGTGGCTCTGCGCTATGTGAAACGTGGGCAGCTTTTCCCCTTGTAGATTAGTGAGCAATTTCCAGATGTAAACTAAGCTTTTTTCTCTCTATGGCTTTATTGGAAAACCTGAAGTGCTGTTTGAGGGTTTCTCCCCTCAAGAGATTGAGCTGGTGGTATTTTGCCTGGGATCCTTGCAACAGGTCTCTAAAAGGTAGTGCTGCAGGTGTTGAAGGGCTGTCCATCCACTCATACTGTGCTATCCCACAAGAAACTTCATTGTCCATTTCAGGGAGTTTCTGATAGCCAGTATCTGGAAAGGAGATATGCGGCTTCACTTGAAACAGCCGAAGACCTAGAAGGTGCCATGGAAAAAAAAAGCTCTTTTTTTCTTTTTGTTATTGTTGTTATTTTTTGAGACAGGATTTCTCTCTGCAGCCCTGGCTGTCCTGGAATTCACTATGTAGATTAGATTGGCCTTGAACTCACAAAGACCCACTTGCCTGCCAGTTCTGGGATTAAAGGCTTGGCCACCACATCCCAGTGACCTCCATCTTTTTGAAACAGATTTATACCAAGTTGCAAGGCCAGTCTCAAAATCCTCAGCTCATGCAATACTCCTGCCTCAGGCTCTGCAGTGGTCGAACTGTAGTCCCAGCTGGCACACAGCTCCTTAACACTTAAAATGTAACTACTAAGAACTCCAAGACTGCACAGGAGGCTTGTGGAATTGTGCCACTGAACAGCACTACACATACAACAGAAGGTCGCCAAGGCTCCCGAGGAGTAAAGACAGAAGCAAAGCTACGTTTTTTAAAGAACAATCCTCAGAGCAGGTATGAAGAATGATCTGCAAGCAGAAGTGGAGGGCTGGATACAAAAGGTAAGATTTGGGGCTAGAACAGGCAATTACTGAAATAACTAGAAAGAGACTCCTGGAGCCCATGGCAGCACATTCTACATCAATGTGTTTCTGGGGTTTGTTTGTTTTTGAGACAGGGTCTATTTAGTCCCAGTTATCCTAAAAATTGCTATGTAGGACAGACTGGTCTTGACCTCACAGAGATCCTCCAGGTTCCTTCTCCCAAGGACTGGGATTAGCATATACCCAGCCCATACCAGTAGTTTCGGGACTTAAGACAGTAGTGTTGACCACACAATGTACATATAGCTGGAAGGGCTTGGGGAGGCCTCTCCTGGGATGTGTGTTAAGTTCCAGGGCCATCGGGCATCATTGTAGAAGTGTCTGCATGAGACCAGGAACTGAGCTGGATGAGATGCGACCGACCCACAGTGGTGAGTGAGAAGCTCAGGGAAAACTAAGAAATTGCAGGAGTATGTGCTCAAAGTGATTTTATTTTAGGAATGAGAATCCTGCCAGACAGCTTACCCATTTTATATCTTGTATACTGTCTTACATCAAGCAACAAGTGATTGAGATCAAGGAAGTACCATGTGCCAGCCTATGATCTACTCTCCATCATTAGAGAGAGGCTGACTTATACTGAGTGGCCCTTCATGCCACCTGAAGTCAGCGTGCAGAAGGTGCCTTTAATTCACTGTAGCTATCGTATGTCTCCAGTAGTAATGTTAAGTGAACATATAGTAGCTCAAGTAGCTCCGCTGACCCCAAATCCAATTACAACTACTATTAGATTAAGATAATGGTTACCTATCAGAAGAGCCTGAGACAAGACTACTAGAGAACACAGAAGTCTTCTAATTCCATCAATATGTCCTGAGTTGGAAATGATCAACTACAAACTACTCAGACCATTAGACTTGTGGTTTGGTTTTTGAGACAGGATTTCTCTCTGTCACCTAAGGTGGTCCTTGAAAGTGAAGCAATTCTCCTTTCTGTCCTGACCTCCTGAATCGCGGGAGCCACTTATAAGATGCAGATCTTAGGAGTTTAAAAACAAACAAACAAACAAACAAACAAACAAAAAAAAAACCTAGTGTTAAATTTTCCATCCACTGATTTCCTAAGCAAAGAAATTCAAATGAAGCAAAGCTAACTCCGCCTGGCCTCCCATTATTTGAAGGTGTCTGTTGTGAACACTGCTTTTATAGAGCCTCTCTCCCACTCTCAGTGCTTTCTTTCTCACCTCTTCTTAACAAAGTATTCTTTGTTCTAATTACTTTTTAAAAAAAGATTTACTTATTATTTTATGTATGTGAGCACACTGTCACTCTCTTCAGACAAAGCAGAAGAGGGCGTCTGATCCCATTACAGATGGTTGTGAGTCACCATGTGGGTGCTGGGAATTGAACTCAGGACCTCTAGAAGAGCAGTCAGTGCTGTTAACCTCTGAGCCATCTCTCCAGCCCCTCTAATTACTTTTACAAATAGAATTTTAAGTAACAAGTTCTCATTTTTAATATTAGAATGCTTTTACTTTCGCCAGTTACAACCATGCAAAACTGTTGTTGAAGGTTGAGATAAATGGAATGGAGTTCAACTGCACAGGGCAACTTCAGCAAGCCTATGTCCTGGGCTCACTCCTCAGCACCACCAACAGGCAAAGCTTTGCATTAACTTCATATAATAGTTTTGTTCTATTGGGCAAAAGCCCATGGAAGAAATGTTTGGTCAATAAACTCAAACTATGGCACTTTAAAACCATCTCCCCAGCTGCTCACTGTGACTCTGCAGAAGACAGACAAACCTGGGAAGGCCTCTAAACTAAGCTGCCACTGGCATGAATGTCAATAGCCCACTACATTCCCAGCCAGAGCAGGTACATGTTGAGACTGCTTTTCTTTTTTTAAGGTGTGTGTACATGCCAATGCCACATGTGTGCAGGTAGCATCACAAAAGGGAATATGTCTCATTGACATGGACCCTTACACTTAGGCAAAGCAAGTTGCTTCCCAGGGGGTTGTTTTCTGTCAGTAAAATACATCTCATGTGGCTTGGATGGGAGTATCTGCTATGAAGGGAAACTCCAGAACAAAAACCTATGACTCAAGCTGGAGCTAAGAGCTGAGTAACAAACAGGCAGCAGGAGCCACTCACAGTCAGGGCGTATCTACTGAGACAGCGCCTAGTGTATCTCTGCCTCTGGAGAGATGGAGACTCTCATCCAAGCCAGGTCCCCCCTGCAATCCTGGCAAGACATCACAACACAAAGACCAGGATCAGATAAAATGAGATGTAAGCACACAGTTGACTCTGTGTCAATAGGAACAGGTCATATTTACACCAACGTTTCTGAAGCTTCAACTACTAGGACATTGGGGAATACTCCCCTGTGACTCAGGACTGAGAAATGTATCTGCAAATGATTATCCCAAAGGGAATGAAAAGTGAGATTGCTGGACAAATATATTCGCCCATTAAGTTGCTGCAGTCCCATGCTCTCTAACTCCTCAGTCCTCTAGAGGAGGAATCACAGGGACCACGACATTCTGCCTGCCTTGATAGGCCAGGCATTCCCTCTGCACAAAGCTTCCTCAAAGAAACCGCTCTGCATCACTTTCCACTCCAGAGACTGAGTTTCCACCAAACTCTCTAGATCTCTAAGGAGAACAGCTAAGATTAGGCTCAAGGACAGAGAAGAAGAAACGGTCCATCCTCTGCCAAAGAAATGGACTGCCCAGGGCAACCAACCATCAAGAGACCCAAGCATGAGCAAACGGCCTATTTTAGAGGTTTCAGAATTAGAGTAAAACAAAAACAGCCACTTATTCCTTAGCTCAGAAAACATGAAGACTACTCAGTAGTCAAGCTAAAAATGTGCACACCACACACACACCAACATATCTTTGTTGTTTTAGTCAGTTGCCTTGTCTTTAAAAGAGGGTAAGGAAAAAGTGTTAAGAGAAAGTTGAAATAGAAATAACGTGTGTGTGTGTGTGTGTGTGTGTGTGTGTGTGTGTGTGGTGTGTGCCTTCCTCTGAACTCTCCACCTTAGTTCTTGACACTCTGTTTGCTCTATAACTTTTGCTTCCCATAACCAATAACTCAAGCTCCAGTGGGATCAGACTTATCTGGCTTCAGAGAGCATCTGTACTCTCTCCTGCACATTCTCTCTCCCCAGATCCCTCAGACAGACAGACACACACACACCTCTAAATTAAAAAAAAAAAAAAGCTACAAATCTTAAAAAAAGAAAAAAAGCAACTGAGTGTGGTAGTACCTGCCTTTAAGCCCAGACTTGGGAGACAGAGATAGGTGGATCTCTGTGAGGCCAGACCTGGATGGAGGCTAGCCTGGTCTACATAGTAAGTTCCAGGATAGCCAGTTACATAGTAAAGCCCCTGTCTTTAAAAAAAAAAAAAAAAAAAAGCAAACATTGTTACTGTGGAATTATCTACTCTAGCTCAGATGCCAACTGCAGCATGGGGGACTGGCTGGTAGCTTACAGATTTAATCTGAATCTCTAGCCAGCCAGACTCTCTCCAGACACTACAGAGCTAAAGGCTGTCTCTCTGAAACCATTTCATTTCTTTCTGGCCTCCAACACAATCTTCCCCAAATGTTGAGTGTTGTTAGCTATGCTCTCTGGTCTGGAGGAAGCAGCCAAAAGATCACCTGGGAGGAGATCATGCCTATGGTCAGTGCTAGGACTAAGTGTACAGAGTTGGCCTCTGGAAGAGCTGTCCATTGGGTACTTCTCTGTATGGCATCTGTTGGCCTGTACTGGCCCCTTAGGATAGATGACAGAAGGGTTCTTCTTCTCTTTTTAATTTATAAGATTAGATCTGGACCAGTGACTCTAAGGGTTAACCTAGTATTTCTAACAACTGAGCATACCCTTTCCTCCTTTCAACCCTCTGCCCCAAAGTCTGGCAGTCTAGTCCTAAGCGCATTCAATCCTCCTGCCTCACCCTCTTCATAAGCATGTTTGACCTGATCCTAGTATTGCCCACTTTCTTCACCCCTCTGTAAAATAAACAGCAATCCCTGAGAAAGGCTGGGTGCCCCAGGCGGGCCTTGTAATGCTCCCCTCAAAGCCCCATCCTCTGAGCTGGAAACATGGATCAGCAGTTAAGAGCACTGGCTGCTCTCCCAGAGGACCCAGTTCAACTCCCAGCACCCACAAAGCAGCTCACAACTGTAATTCCTGTTCCAGGAGATTTGATACCGTTATACAGACAGACACAAATATAGGCAAAATGTTAATGAACATAAAGTAAAAATAATTTAAAAACACACACACCATCCACCAACGGTTGGCCATGTGCAGAGAGGCTTCAATGCCAACCCTGTCTGTATCAAACTCCATTGTTGCATTAAGTGGGCACCTCAAGGTGGCCAGGAAATGAATAATTTTTTCTTTTTCAAAAACATTTTAATGTTTTGTTTTAAGATTTTCATTGTATATATCTGTATGTGTTTCTGTGTAATCTATATGTAATCAGGTGCTTTCAGAGGCCAAAACAAAGGGTAGAATCCCCTAGAGCTGGAGTTACAGGCAGCTGTGAGCCTGATGTGGATACCGGGAGCAGAACTCAGATCTTCTGCCAACACAGTTAAGTGCTCTTTAGCACTGAGCCATCTGTGCTGGATAGTTTGATGTCAGCTTGACACAAAATAAAGCGATCCGAGAGGAGGATACATCAATCAACAAATGACTATAGGGGCTGGAGAGATGGCTCAGAGGTTAAGAGCACTGGCCGCTCTTCCATAGGTCCCGAGTTCAATTCCCAGCAACCACATGGTGGCTCACAACCATCTGTAATAGGATATGACGCCCTTTTCTGGTCTGTGGGCATACATGCAGGCAGAATACTGTATACATAATAAATAAATCTTTACCAAGAAAAAAAAAAAAAAAAGAAAAGAAAATGCCTCCATAGAAGCCAAATATGGGCCAGGCAGTGGTAGACAGGAGGCAAAAGCAGGTCAATCTCAGAGTTTGTGGTCAGCCAGTTCCAGGACAACCAGAGCTACACAGAGAAACCCTGTCTCAAAACAAAAACAAAAACAAAAAAATAAAAATAAAAAGGAAAAAGAAAGAAAAGAGAAGACCTCTATAAGATCTAGTCATAGAGCACTTTTTTTTAAGTAGTGATTTTATGGGGGAGGGGTACAGGCAGCTTTTGTGAGTGGTGCCATCCCTGGGCTGGGAGTCATGGGTGGTTTGGCAGACTGAGCAAGCCATGGGAAGCAAGACAGTAAGCCATACCCCTCCATAGCCTATCAGCCCCTGCCTCCGGGTTCCTACCCTGCCTGAGTTCCTGTTAAGACTCCCTTCAGTGATGAACACTGAGGAAGTGTAAGCCGAATAACCCGTTTCCTCCCCAAGTGGTTTCGGCCAGGGTGTTTATCACAGCCACAGTAACCCTAATTAAAGCACCATCTCACAGATCCAGGTCAGTTTATTAATTCACTGTGTGTTGTGTGCATGTGTGTGGGAGAATGCCACAGCTCCCATGGAGGTCAGAGGACACCGTGTGGGTGTGGGACTCCTTTCCTTTCACCACTATGGGAAGTCTGGGGATAGAACTCAGGCTGTTAGGCTTGGCAGCAAGCTCCCTTACTTGCTGAGTCATCTCTCCAGCCCCGAAAAATTTATGTTTATCCTTTTATGCCCTATGCTTTCAAGATTTTTAATAATAATAATATCAAGACATTTTTGATAATTAAAACTATATAAATCCAGTTAAAACTATATCCTACACTTATATTCAACACTAAAGTTATTTATTCAGCACATTTATCAACATCTACTACATGCAAGGCACTGTTGTAAAAGACAGTTACAGGGATTTCGATTTCTAAGAATTTCCACCCATGGAACACACAGTGAAGCAGTTGCTGTGCTTGGGTGGAGGGTTAAGAGATTTAGGATAAATTACTATAATACAACAAAATAGACATAAACCAGTATGATATTATAAGGTAATATAAACAGGAACAACAAAAGCAAGAGGCAGCACTAGAGCATACTGGTATAGCTCTAGCACTGAGTGAGTAGAAGGAGGAGGAGCTCAAGGCTAACCTGGGCTACATGAGACCCTGTTCCTTTTTGAAGGAAACTACTCAAAAGGCAAAAATTAAAACTAAATCCTAAACAGATTGTGTATCTAAAGAAAGGTAGGGAAAGTGTCAGAAAGGTGAGTGGGAAGGAGGATGAGATGTTCCTGCCATTTTCACCAAGAAGGATAAAGTACAAGTCAGGAAGGCTCAGAGAGAAAGAGTCCCATGTGGAGAAACTTGGCCTCCAGGTAAATGCTTCCTGAACCCAGGCCAAGAACCTCTCTCACCATTAATCAGTCCCAACAATGCAGCACAGGAGCCAGGGCACTCAGGAGATCCCCTGGAGGGAAAGGCAGACTTGCTGCCACCAAAGTCAACACTAGGTTCTTATTTGCCTCAATCAAGGGCTGTGGCCTACTATTAGCTTAGGTATAGCTGCTACCTACACAGTATTCCGACTCAACAAAAATCACCTCCAGGAGAGAAGTTACCATCAATCTCCCTTAAGCGGCAGTACACTGGGCCAGGGTAGGTTCAGAGGCAGAATTGAGCAACCCCAGCTAAGTCTTAGACTAGGATGAGTGTTGAGAAGCAGCCTCAGCATCTTCACTCACCTGTGAGAGGCTCATACCATGACCCGAGGACAGCAGTGTACTCCACTGACCTGTCAGAGTGTAGGTGCACGGAAGCCTGTGGGGTCACAGTGTGCTGCTCACAACTGGCTGTGAAAAAAGCCAGCTACTGTATATCATGGTGCACACCAGTAATCCCAGCATTTGAGGGAAAGAAGGCAGAAGGATCATGCATTCAAGGCCATTCTTGGCTTCATAGAGTTCAAGATCAGCCTGGAATGTGTTAGATCTTGTCTCAAGCAAACAAGCAAACAAACACAAAAAAACAACAATAGGGGTAGGGAATGGAAGAAGCTCAGAGGTAGAGCTGGAAGAGATAGCTAAGTGGGTAAGAGCACTTGGCTATTCTTCCAAAGGACCAAATTTGATCCAAAGCATCCACATGGTGGCTCACAATTGTAAACCCAGCCCCAGAAGATCCAATACCTTCTTCTAGCCTACAAGGGCAGCATATACAGGCATACACACAGGAAATATCCAAGCACATAAAGATTTAAAAAAAAAAAAAAAAAAAAAAAAAAAAGCAGTACAGAGGCTGGTGCAGTCTACAGTGAACAGTGGGGGGGCATTTGGAGCTTTTCTGCCTCCCGTTCATAAACTGCCAGTTCTCCAGACACTGGTCTGTGGTCACAACCAAAAGATAATGTCCACTTACAGATAATGTATAAAAGATGAGAGTGGATCGTTTGGTTCTCAGTCAACTCTCCAAGCCTGTCATTCAATAGCTCATTAAATATTAAACAGTGGCATTTGCAAGTACTAAGGAAGAAACATTTGTCTGCAAAAAACACAAAGGAACAGAAAGATGCACCTGCACTCTGATGATGTGAAATGCCTTTTCCCCAGAAGCAACTTCATTTAACAAGCATCTCTTAGGCACATGCTGCCTGCAGTTTTAAATGGGAATTCTAGACAATGAACAATATACAAAGGGCTAACCATTTTCTTCAGTCACTGTGATAACTTCAATGGCTGCTAACATCTTCTCACTCCCCGTCTGGCCAACCCTTACTACAGGATCCCAAGCTCTTACTACAGGCTGAGATGTCCCTCCAAGCCCTGGCCCTCAATGTCTGCACAGCACAGGTGACTCTCATAGGTGCTGCTGTCCCAGCACTCAGCACACCACAAACCCAAAGATTCTGCCTCCAAAAGACACTAAGCAATCCTACCTTTCATTCCCAAACTGGGCCATTCCTCTTGCCAGCCCTTCAGCCTGCACTTCCAGCATAGAAATCCTGAGAATCTGTTGGGTGCAAACCCAGCTCCCAACCCTTTCTCACTCCCGTGTTCTACTGATTCTGTCTGCACAGCCTGGAGCCCAGTTCCTTCCAACTGCCCCGGATACAACCCTGTGGAGCTCAGCTCTTATAGCAACTCCTGTTTTATTTCAAAGCATCCATATGCTGCTACCTCACTGCCTCGTCACATACCCCTTCCGTGGATAGGCCACACTTACTTGCTTGTATATGTGAAAGAATTCTTTAGGACACAGGTACTAATAATGGTGCTTGCCTCTGGAGAGAGGGGTTTCAAAGAAGAGGCAGGGAGAGGGGCTGACTCTGGGCTCCAAATCATGCTGCCTGGATAAGGAAGGAGCTGTTCAGAAACTTCTGAGAAAGCAAGACGTGAACTCGCCCTACCCTCTGTTTCCCACACAACTTTTTATTTACTGCACAAAGTAGTCTTGAGGCAAAGGCTCCATTTTCTAGCTCACACTCTCTTGGCCTTGTCACAGGGCCACGTGTATATTTTCAGAGAAGTGTCAACAAGGCTCAAGAAAGTAACTTTTTGGTGACTTAGCTAAAATGATGAAAAGCTTTTTCTACACTAATCAGTTTTGAATTTGAAGTCACCCAGTACCCTGTGAAGGAAGGCTCAGGACCCTGTGAGGACATTCCCGATGAGATCTCATTTCACAGGAAAACTCGGAGACCTATTACCCACTCGCGGCCAAAGCTCAGGTCCAACTTTTAGGAAACAGCTCAAGCCTGACCTGACCCAGAGCTGCTGTCCAACACTTCAGTGAGAATAACAAGCGCTTTTCTGTTTGCCTCACTCTGTGCAGCCAACCTTCAGCAGCTCTGATTCTGAGAAGCCAGGAAACAGAAACGTTGCTAGATGATGGTAGCCTTGAAAGGTCAAAACAAGCGGTCAGTAAAATGGTCTGTACATCCCTGGACCTGCCACAACACATTTGTAAGAAGTCACTTTTGTGGACCCTGGCAAAGCTGTAGTCTTTCAGCAGTCTTTGTGATTCACACCAAGAACAGATATAAATTGTGGACAGCCCAGTAAGTATATACATGTTAAATGTTGACACCCTTCAGGCTGACATGAAACTTACTGGGCACACTAATCCATAGCACCTGGATCAGCATCAAGCACACAACCTTTCTGGAGAGTTTTTGGGTGCTACATGCAACAGGACCTTATGCAGAGCTCCTCAACCAGCCCTAAAGAGCTATTCTAAAGAAAGAAAGGCTCACCTCATTGTTACTTCATAGCAGGAAACTGAGTACAACCTAAATAATAAAAGCAGAGGGCCAACTCAGTAAGTCCTAATGTGTAATGCAGGAGATGTGATGAACTCTACTCGTCAGTATAGACACATCTACACCAAGACATGGAATATAAGCTAGCACACTGCTCAGTAGTGTGCAATAGCAACACTGCCCAACAGTGAGGAAAGGCCAGGGGGAGCAGTGCTGATTACAGCCAAGGTATGTGCTACGGGTGTTTCACACGTCTTTATGAGCAGGTGCTATTTTATAAGCACAAAGCTGAAACACTCATTTAAAAGCACTAGACAATGCAACAGAGTCCTAAGTTCGAGTCTAACTTCAACATTAACTGCACCAAACCTACAGACTAGTCAACTTTACAGACAAGAAACAGAGCAGGTGACAGGTTGGGTGCAGCTGTGTCTGGAGCCACACAGATTTCAAGAGCAACAGAACTTTCTGCCATCTACAGTGCTGCTTGCAGGGGAGGCGGATGACTCCTGGACTCAGCAGACTCCTGAGTCAGGTATAAAACACTGCATAAAGGAAAAAAAGGAAGGTCTTCCCTCCTTACACAAAGGACCTGTTTGCTCTTCCACTCCACCCCCCAGGCCCCAGTTGGCATTTTATGAAAGCATTTAGCCCCTCTTTTCTTCTGTGATGAGCTAAAGCTAAACTGAAAGGGCCATGCCAAAGGCCAGCTCAAGTCCAAATGACTAGTGACTTGCCTGTTACTAGCGAGATGTCCTCTGCAGCCTTTGCAAGGGCTCTGCTTAGGACAGATTTTATGAACTTTTAGCAACAGGAAGAACACAAAGCTCATGCCTATAAGTGTTCCTAACAGCAGCAGTGAACAAGAGGCCAAGCACTGCTTCTCAAAGGGATGGGAAGTTAACACTCATTTCAAAAGAAACTCAGGCATTATTTTCAACGGACTAAACAAAGTTCAATTTCTTTAGAAGTAAGATTCAAAAAATATACAAAATATTTTTTTTCTATTTTCTTGAGAAGTCTGAATCTCATGGCTGAGGTACAGCCACAGAAAAGACACAGGGAACTACATAAAGGAACTTGACATTTATTTAGCCTCAAGTTGACGAGTATTTGCTCTGCCAGAGGACTTGGTTGTAGGTCACATTCTGACCTGGTGTAGTGTTCCTGGAGTCACACACCAGCACCGAGGCCACCTGGACACTGCTGTGGCCATTCAGAATCCATGCTGCCCAGTTTAGTGATACCTCAGCACCCCAAATCCCTCCCCAAAGGAAGCCCATCTGCACCCTACCATCCCCAGAGATTTAACAAGTCTTTGCAACTATCTATCTAAAAAGTATAACATTGTGCTTCTAAAATTCAATGGTTTACTCCACAGAAAGATTCATCCAGAGCCCTCTAGAGATTAATGCCTTGAGGGAAAAGCTGAAAGTCAAGACAATGTCAAGTTGAGCCCAAAGTCTCCAGATTACAAACTGGTGGCCAGGAAAGGTAGCTGAAGGCAATGGGTGAAAGTGAAGGTGTCTCATAAGCACCTTACCCAAAGTCTAACTCACCCACACAGCAGGGCGGGAGGTGCAGAGCTCAGCAAACAGCAAGTATCCTCTCCATCAACCCTATCATCGGCCAAGACTCTGGAAGCCACACAGTAGATAGTCAGCCCTCAACAGCCCTGTCCTTAAATCCAGAGTTTTCCCCTCTCTCAACAGTTCAGTCTTTCTTTTCTTCTTCTTTGTCTTTTTTGTTATTGTTGTTGAGGTAGGGTCTCACTATGTAGCCCTGGCTATCCTAAAACTCACCTTGCAGCCCAGGCTGGCCTCAGATTAACAGAGATATATGCCTGCCTCTACCTCTCAAGTGCTGAGATTAGAGGCCTGTATTCTAAGCCTAGTGATGTTTTCTCTTGAAAATAAATATATTATGTGATAGCCATATTTAAAGAACTGATTAATCTCAGAACTTATATATTTAATTACTGCAATTTAAAAGTTAATTTTTTTATAAAAATAATTATATTCAAACTATACCAATTTATTATATGTCCAAGTAACTCCACTCCCAGTTTTACACCTGGAAAGATTAAAATTACATGTGCATAGCCAAGTGTGGTGGCATGTGCCTACAGTCCCAGCACTTAAAAAGCCAAGGGGAACTGCTGAGAGTTCAAAGCCAGCCTGTGTAGTAAATGCCCATATACACTCCAAAATAATATATAACACCTGCTCACACAAAGGCTTATATACAAATATGCCAAACATTATTCACAAAATCAAATATGTGAAAATAGAGACTGATACCAATGGATGAGCAGATCAACAGAATGTAGTATACCCCAGAAACAGAATATTACTCAGCCATGATAAAGGATGAAGCATTGACTCTCCGACTTCAACTTTGAAAACAGGTAAAGCAGAAGAAAGCAGCACGGAAGACTACATATTCTAGGATTCCACTTACACACAATGCCCATAACAGGCAAACTCAGACAACCAGCAAGGGGGTGGAGGATGCAGCAGATTCTGGACTCAGGAAGACTGTACAACCTTGTGAATAATAAGTATACATATTTAAAAGGTGCCATGTCATCTCGTGTGACTCTGTAACTCAGTTTTGGCATTTGTTTGTTTATTTATTTTTGATGTGTATTACAGAGCTGGAGTACAGAGGTCAGAGGTCAGCTAGAGGGATTTGGTTTTCTCCTTTTGCCACACAAGCCTCGGGCTCAAACTCAGGTCATTAGGCTTGGTGACAAGCACCTTTACCAGCTGAGCCATGTTCCAAGCATCAGAAGTTCAGCTTAAAACAACAAAAGATTCAAGGTCATCAACAGATTGATTTGACTTTTAAAAAAATCCTGACTACGATAGGAGATGAGAGAACAATGTCCTGGCAGGACCTGAGATTCAAGAGAGGATGTCCTGAAACACTGGTGTCAGTGTACTCTCCAGTGACAACTTATGCACAAGTGTTTATCAAGACTGGAAATATCAAACTGGATAACCTATGTACCCAATGCAGCTCTACACATTCCTCACCTGAGCTTCATTCGCTAAAGTTCAAATCTGGGCATGGTGGCACACACCTTTATTCTAACCACTCAGGAGACAGAGGCAGGCAGGTATCTTATAAATTTGATAAGTAAGTTCTAGGTCAGCTATGGCTACATATAGTGAGGCTGTCTCAAAAACAAAACCAGGGCCAGAAAAAACATGGTTCAGCAGCCAAGAGCCCTAGCTGCCCTTACAGAGGACCTGGGTTTGACTCCCAGCATTCACATGGCTGCTCACAGCCATTCAGAATCAGTCCCAGGGAAGCCAGTGTCCACCAAGGACATCAGTCATGTATGTGATGTATACACAAAGGCAAAACACCCACACACATAAAATATTCTTAAAAATTAAAACACCCCCCACACACACACAAAACACCACCACCACCAACCACCCTACCAAAGAATATTTTTAAGATTGGCAAGGCTCACAGAAACACTTCAGAATCTTGGCCCAGTAAAAACTCAAAACCAAAGGCTGGAGTAGAAAACTTTTTTATTTTCATGTTTAGGTTCCAAGTTAAACCAAGCTTAAACAAACACCCCTTTGGCTTTTTAAGAGTGGCTTCACAGCTCAGTATTTAGAGGTCAGAATTTATATTGCTCAGACCATGCCTGCCATTTCCAAATAAATGGTTTTCTGTAAGCTGTGTTTAGCATGCAGGGGAGTTTTGTTACTTTTCAGTTATGAGTCAGAGAGAATAAAGTGATTATAAACACATTCATATGCTCTCTCACTCTCTCTCCCTCTCTCTCTCTCTCTCTCTCTCTGACTCTTCCTTCACCCCTGTCTGCCAATAACTAGCAGTGCTTTAAAGTTACCTAAGCATCTGAAGGCCTCTGCCTGCTCATCATCAAAACATGGAGAAATGAACCTCAAGGTTGTGAAGTCTTAAGCTCTCAACAGCCTTTTGATGCTGCTGTTGTGGCTGGGGACACGAGGTGGCTCTCATGGTTCTGTGTACGTAGGAAGGCACAGCATGTAAAGGAACAAAGCTCAGGGCTAAGCTACAGGGAAGGAACAAGAAAAGGCCACACAGCTCGCGCCATGTGGGCTTACTCCTGCTGGCCCAACGGAGAGAATGAGCCCCTGCCAATTTTCCACGGGATGGGAGTGGTGCTTGGTCTCACCACACCCTCCACAGCCAATTTTTCCTAAAAGAAATCCAGTGGGGACAATAACAGTGTGAAGCATCAAGTACTCTTTATCATGACTAACAGAACAATTCAGTCCCAATTTTATCTGTCTGTCTGTCTATCTATATATTGACAGTTTCTCTGTGTAGCTCTGGCTGTCCTGTAATTCACTGTGTAGACCAAGCTGGCCTTCAACTCAGAGATCTGCCTGCCTCTGCCTCCCAAGTGATGGAATTAAAGACATGGGTCACTATGACCTGTCGATTTCAATTTTTAAAAAATTAAAATAAGCTCTTCCGGTCTCTATGGCCTCGCCAGTAGAAGCAAGATGACAAAAGGAACATCATCCTTTGGAAAGTGTAGCAATAAGACCCACACACTGCTACCGCTGTGGCTCTAAGGCCTACCACCTTCAGAAGTCGACCTGTGGCAAATGTGGCTACCTTGTCAAATGAAAGAGAAAGTATAACTGGAGTGCCAAGGCTAAGTGCATGAGGCACCTAAAGATTGTCTACCACAGATTCAGACATAGATTCTGTGAAGGAAGGAAACCTAAACCCAAGAGAGCAGCTGTTGCAGCCTCCAGTTCATCTTGAGGGTTTCAAACCATCATAAAATAAATGTTCTGGTTTCAAAAAAAATTAAAATAATTCATTGGGCTGGAGAGATGGCTCTGCGGCTAAGAGCATTGACTGTTCTTCCAGAGGTCCTTAGTTTGATTCCCAGCAACCACATGGTGGCTCACAACCATCTGTCATGGGATCTGATGTCCTCTTCTGGTGTGTCTGACAGCTACAGTGTACTCATATACATAATTCTTTAAAAAACTTATTTCTCATACTCTAGCTTTCATTCCTAACAGTTGAAGAGAAGCCCACAGTGAGTGACCAAACTGCAGAGATACTTAGCAAGAAAGAATGTCAACTCAGAGACAAGGTCTCCTTATGTAGACCAAGCTGGCCTTGAACTCGCATAGATTTACCTTATCGTGATTCAGCTTATAACTTCTATCAGTTCAGCCTGTGACGGGATAGTGTCCATAAAGTGGAAGGCACCATCTGGTGAACTGGTTCATGGCTGCCAAGGATCAAATGAGGCCAACTTAGAAAGTTGTTTCAGGTGACTCCCTGGATGGTTTTCCGGAAGAGCTCCTCCACAACAGGACAGTCCTGGAGAACCTGTTCCTCACTGTTCCCATGCCCACTCCCCCCATTTGCAGGTGTGTGTACGCAAGATCTTTGTCAAATCTGACTGGCTTCTTCTTGGTCATATAAGCAGCCGTGTGTGGCTGTTCTACGGCACTCCTTCCAAGAGAAGGAGCTGGGATCTCCAAAACACTCAAGCATGTGCCTTCGGTGGCGCGTGGTAAGCTACCTGCAAGAGTGAAGGCTGGAGTCTACCAGCCTGCCTCAGTGTTCTCTTCTCCAAAGCAGTCCCTTCCACAGCCAAGGCTCCTTCAGCCAGTAAACCAAGGTAATTTAAGAACTGAGTGCTCAATGCTAGATACGAAAGAGAATAAATCTACCAAGGTGTCTGTATGGATATGTTCTAGGGACAACAGGAAAATGTGACTATCTAGTCAGAGCCTCCACGTTAAGTCTGACAGCCCACTCCTTTCATCTTCTCCAGATAAAGAAGGCAGACTCAGGAGTCCACCCAAGACCACAAATCACAGAGCTACCAAGTTGCAAAGCTTAACCTGAAACTAGGCATGGTTTCTGCCAGAATGCCGGAGCATAAAATTATGTTTATGCTTTTTAAGAAAGGGTCTGACCAGTATCTCCCATACCCTTGTAAATATGCCACAATACCAAGATAGCAGAGTGTTAAAAATCAGCATAGGGACTTAATACACTCATATACAGTAGTCCCCTTTCCTCCTGAGGGATACATTCAAAGCCCCTAGTAGATGCCTGAACCTCAGAGAGTACTGAAACTTCTAAATACTTTTGCAAATACATACACAGCTATGATAAAGAATAATTTATAAACTTATAAAATGTAACTTATAAATTAGATACACTAAGATAGTAACAATATTTGCTAATATTAAGACATATTTCAGTAAAAGTTATACAAATTAGTATCCTACATCTTCAGCTGATGGCTTCTCAGTGACAAGCTGGTGGAGGAAAGAAAGTGGACAAAACTAACAACAAAAATACTGTACCTTTAGACTTAACACTCCTAGGACTCAGGAGGTCTAGGCAAGAGGGTTTAAGACCAGGAGTTCATGACCATCTTGGGCTATATAGTAAGAACCTGTCTCAAAACAAAACAGTAACAAGACCTCTGGGTAGATGTACAAGATTCTGTCTCACTACTCAGAATGGCAAGCAATTTAAAACCTAAGAGTGGTTTACTACTGGTATTTTTTCAATTTAATAGTCTCAGACCTCAGGTCTAGAAAGTACTATACTGCCAATCAATCAAACCACAGGTTTCTCACAAAAATAAAATCAAAACCAAAAAAAAAAAAAAAAAAAAAAGTTATACCCAGTTTTATAAAATGAACTTTACTAGCACGTTGTCACTTAACTTGTTTGTATGACTGCAGCTCATGATACCTTTTTGGTGGTATTGGGCCTCATGCACCAGTGGCAAGGAAGCAGTCTACAATGGCCTACCCACAGCTAACTGTAACTTCAAAGGCAGCACAGATCCTAAGTTCCCTAAGCAAAGGGCTGCCTCGGTGACTCGCAGAAGCAGCTAACGGAAGCCTCTCAAAAATGACCCTGAGTCTAGGTGAATTTGTATACTTAGAAACCTAGGGAGGCTCTCTGAAAGCTTGGTATCAGTGGTGCTGTCTAAATACAAAAAGCTTTTCTCAACATAGATAATGGGGTTATTCACCAATAAAAATGAGAACCACCTTCTCAGTATCATGCTCACAAGCACTACATGTGACAAAACCACAACTTACAAGGTTACTCTGGTATCTGATTTTAAAATGTCATGGGCTGGGAGTTATGGCACACACCTGTATCCTCAGCACCTGGGAGGTGGAAGCAGGAGCTGAAGGTCAGCCTCCACTAAACAGCAAGTAGGCTACAAAGACACTGGTCTCAAAAAAAAAAAAGAAAAGAAAAAAAGAAAGAAAAACAAACAAATAATTACTGTCACAAAAACTACTATTTGCTCCAATGCCATATTTTGTCTAAGCGTATGAAGCTTTAAGTAACCAAAAACTCAATGTCACCGGAGAAGTGAAACCAAAGTGACATTTGAACCTAGGAGCCAATGACAGCATGTCCTTCAATATCAAAGGAAGAGAAGAGCTTCAGGAACTGAAAGACCTTTAGTGGCATACACAAACTCTCCAAGGGCATACACTAGGTAAAGTTTCGACAGCTTGTGCATTGTTTAGGCCTTTGGACAGCTCTCTAGCTTCTCTTCCCAGAGGAGTAACTGGGATAGATCTTAGGACGCACCTGTGGCCTAAAAAGCTGTGACTGAGTCTCAAAGCTCTTTTTGGCTGCAGCCTACAAGCAGGTCCGGCCATTCTATTTTGGGTCAAGGAGACCTTCTGCCACCCCAAGTGACCTCAACTTTGGTTTGGGAGAAAGCACTGCTAGAATTTCTAACCGGGCCAGCAGTCCACCCTCAACCCAACAGCCCTTCCTGAAAAGGATGGAAATCCGGGGACGGTCCGGGCAGGGGGGAAAATCCCACAACGGGGCTGTGGCGTCAAGAGCTCGCCAAGAAGCAGGGATTTCCCGGGGCGCACAGAGGGAGGAGGGAGCGAGGCAAAGCGAGGTTAGCAGCCTGCAGGTGTCGCCGAGCGAGGAGGACGAGGTCGCGTGGGGGCTGTGACTAAGAAGAGTGCGGTTCTGCACCGGGACAGGCTGGACACATTCCCGAGGCGGTGACCTTGGGCACGTGGCTCCACCGCTCAGCCCCTCAGTTTCACCATTTCTAAAGTGAGGGGATCCTGAGGCAAAAAACGCGTCTCGGGGCGCTTCGCAGGGCGCTGCGCTCAGCGTAGGAAGCAGGGAAGCCTCACACTCCGGAGTCCCCAGGAGGCGGACCTGGGGCCGGGGGACTCACCCAGCACGTCAGCAGAGCGGTGGCGGGCCACGAAACACGCGTCGTCCCCGTAGCACGCGCCCTTCTTGAGCAGGCCCTTACGGAAGTCCTTGCCGAAGCCGCAGCCCGCCGTCACCAGCCCGTAGTCGCCGCTACCGCTGCCGCCGCCCGCCCTGGGGTCGGTCTGCGACAGACCGCCGAGCACAGCGCGGGCCACCAGCCGCCCGTACGACAAGACCGAGAACATTGCCGCCGCCGCCCCCACGAGGAGGCGCGGGGCCCGGGGCGCCGGGGGACGCCGAGGCCCGGAGCCGGCTCTCTCCTCAGCCGCAGCAGCGCCGCCGGGGCGTTCCTCAGGGCGGCGCGCACTAGCCACTGCCGCCCCTGCCCGCCGCACGGGGCCTCGCACACGCTCTATTGCACGCACTGGAGCCAGAGCGAGGTCAGAGCCGGCGGCTCCACCGCCTCAACCAAACTGGGGTCCCTGCTGCAGTCGCCGCCGCCGCCGCCGCCATCTTCCGCTCCACTAGCGTGTTCCGGGCCGCGCCGGCAGCGCCGCCCCCTCTCCAGCACTGCCCAGGCCCCGCCCCCTGCTCACGGCTCAGGTCCAAGCCCCGCCCCTTCGGACTCGCAGCCCTATGTAGTCACTGAAATCGAGCGTGCGCAAAGGGTGGGGATGCAGTGTCTCCTGGAAGTCGTAGTTAAGCAGTTGTAGTCGCTTTGGGCTTGGCTACTTGTGATCCAGGAGTTTGATTTCCCAGAGGACTGTAAATTATTGAGAACGACGAGTAGACTGGTTTTTTTTAGGGGTAGGTGGATAAGGGCGGGGGTCCTGTTTTGTGGGGTTTTTTTCTCTCTCATTATCTCTGTCTCTTTTTTTCCCTCTTTTCTGATTTTTTTTTTAACCTCAGACTCACTCTGTCACCAACGTTGGCCTTGAATTCCTTCTGATCTTGCCTACAGCTTTCCACCAAGTTCAAGGATTACAAATTATGTGCCACTATATCCTGTTTAACTTTTTCTTTCACACACACAAACACATATACACACACTTCCTTTATATAACTGTAAGAAACCAAGGTTGGGAGTCTATGCCGTCTGGTATACTCTGTGAGAAACATTAGTCCTAACATTTCTATAATTCATGTGTCTTGAAAGTTCCATGTCTAAAACGTCTGCACCCTAGATCCTAAGCGTGACAGTCACCCTGACCAAGCGGGTCTTTTTCCCGCCTCTGATTTGGAAGCTTTCAGAAACTGTGGAGGGCTGAGAACTGCCAAGAATGGAACCCCTTTCTCCTTCCTGTCACAGCTGCCTTCTCCAGAGGGCCATCCCTTGGCAGAAAAAAAGGGGCCAGGTGTGATGGCATATATCTCTAATCCCTGGCAATTCGGAGGCAGAGGTCGGCAGGTCTGTGATCTTCAGGTCAGCCTGATCTAAACAGTGAGTTACATGCCAGTTACATGCTACATAAAATAGACCCTGTCTCAAAATATAAAAAAAAAGAAGGAAGAGAGTGTGAGAGAAGGAAGGGAAGAAAAAAGGAGGGGCACTTCTATTTTATTTTATTTTTCTCTAAAGCTCTTGGCCTACTTTGAACGAAGATATGGAACAGCCTTCCCCAAATATTAACTCTTGTAATATTTCGGAAATTATTTCAGTTGGATAACAGCTAGGATCCTTTTTATTGTTATTATTAACTCTTCTTCAGGGAACTTTTAGAATATATTTTTATTTTTTCATGTTTTGTCTACATGTGTGTCCAATGTCATGTGTGTGCAGTGCCCAGGGGAGCCAGAAGATAGCATTAGATCTCTTAAAACTGGAGTTGTGAACAGCCTTATAGGTGATGAGAATCGAACCCAGGTCCTTCAGAAGAGCAGTCAGTGCTCTTAACTGCTGTCTCTAGTTATTTTATTTTAAAGACACGATCTCCTGTAACTTAGGCTGACCTTGAAATTACTCCTGTTCTTGCTTGTTCTACAGGCACATACTTATAAACACACACTAGCATGCCCATAATAGCTTATAAATAACGTTGGTGTGTATGCATGAATATATGCACATTAAGGTTTCATACACTAGCCAGTGGGGTTGGTTTATAAATGATCTAGGTTCCAAATACTTTTTCTACCCATTTGGTGTTTTGTTGCTGACTGGCCTCCTACCAAAGCACACAGCTGACCCAATACCTTTGTCTTTTTTCTTCTTCTACCAGTTAGAATGGAATTTCATATCTAAGAGTCCTGTGTTTTCTGTTGTATTCCCAGATCATGGGGATTTCACTACAGTTCGGGTTCTTCAAGAGTGGGGGTAAACTGGCATCATATTGTCAGGATTTAATCAAATGTCTGACACACAGGAGGAGAGTTTGTAAATGTCTGATCTGTTTGGTAAAAGAAAGAACAACAGATTGGAAATCATACATTATATCAGGAAGGAAGAAATGTTTGAAAAGGTAGAATTGGGCTGGAGAGATGGCTCAGTGGTTAAATGCACTGACTGTTCTTCCAGAGGTCCTGAGTTCAATCCCCAGCAACCACATGGTGGCTCACAGTCATCTGTAATGAGATCTGATGCCCTCCTCTGGTGTGTCTGAAGACAATGTCTGTGTACCCAAATACATTTAATTAATTAATTAATTAATTAGAAGGTGGAATTCACAAACATCAGAATTGGCCTTTTGGTAATCCAGTATGAAATAATTTCTAGTTTAAGTTATTATTGTGTATAAGTGTGTGTGTGTGTGTTTATATATGCACACTTGCACATCCAGGGTATAGGGATTGGGGACATGCCATATGTATACAAGACAGAGGTCAAAGGACAATGATCAGGAATCACCTATCTCCTTCTGCTTTTACACAGGCTCTAGGGATCAAACTCAGGTTTCCAGGGCTTCACATAAAAAATATCTATATATCATCCAGGAATATTTGTTTTTTTCTAGATTCACTTCGAACAGGAGATTCCCATTAAATGTTCCTTTTTTAAATACACCTAAAGACCTTGCCAACTAGACACATGTCACTACGTCACCTAATTACTCTCGCCCTTAAACACTTCTGCAGTTCACAGCGTGCCAAGTCCAAGCTACTGCAACTCAAAGGTTTTCCATCAGAACTGAGCCTGATCAAATCACTTCCTATGGTGAGTAGCATGTGAGGCTGGATACACAAAAAAAAAAAAAAAAAAAAATAGAAGTTCACTTTTGGGACTAAAAAGGAAAGCGTTCACGCCATGCTGTGTATTCATGTGTGTATGTATATGTGTACATGTAACCTATGTGTGTGTGTTACAATACAACAATTGGCACATGTCCAAAAGAGGGAGCAGCGCCTCTCTGGAATCCTCGGCTTGGCATTTCCGTCTCTGCCAACTGCGCTAAAGGTTGCTCTTTAAACCACACGAGCCACTAGCCAGTCCCAACCAGTCAGGTAATCCTACCCCAAGGACAAGCTTTTTTTAAGATGGTATGTCAACCCGTTCCTTGCCTTGTCCGGCTGCCACAGACCAATCAAACTTATTTTCAAGGTATGTATAATTGCCCAATTTCCGTGTCAGTCAGGAGAACCGGTTGGATTGGGTCAGTGGGAACACAGGTGGCTCACTTGCCTGGCGTTTGCCATAACCTATGTCCCCAGTAAGTCGGCTGTGGTGACTTTGGGTGTCCCGTGCCTTGAGTTTCCAGCCACTGAGATTTCTGCCTACTAGTTGCTCTCTGAGGCATGTGGCAAACAGCTTTCTCAAAGCTCCTGTGTGCTTTTTTTTCCCTTGCATTGTGGGGGGAGGAGGGTGTCAGGGGGACAGGGTTGAGGGGTAAAAAGAGGTTCCCTGGAATTATTGGTTCTAGAGCCAGCTCTGAAGTTTCATCAGAGAAGCCAAAGGAAAGGACTTTGCAAAACACCTCCTGCTGTCCTCCCCTAGAGGGACAATTAAGATTTGACATTTTGCTGGACTTGAGAAACCCTGAGTTTTCCTCCTTAGGCGAGTTAGTTACATTCCTAGCACTTCAAGGATTCCTGGGAGGTCAGTTGCTGCTCCCAGAGGCCAAGAAGTGGTGAAAATACCATCCAGGCTCTTGGAGCACCTCTGTGGCATTAGGAAAGAGCTTTGGACAGGGATCACCCCAGCCTCGGCTACTGAAGGAAGAGAAAGAAAAGCGACCTGTATTTTCTGATGAGAACTTCCTGCCAGGCCAGGCCAAAGATCTCTTCTGATTTCTTTTTTGCTAGCCTAAGGAAAAGGAAGACTAGTTATTCATTGGTGCTGGGCTTTCTCAACATTGATACTATTGACATTTGGAGACAGGATATGTCTTTGACAAAGATGCTGTCCTCCTCGGCACTAGAGGTGACTTGGCAGCATCCCTGACTTCTATCCACTAGCTGCTGCCACTCCCAGAAGGATAAATGTCTGAGATGTTTCCAGATATCCCCCGGAGGGTACCGTCACTCCTGGTTTAGCACTAGCAAGTTATGGCAACACCGGGCAAGTGAACAGGTAATTAATTGTCAAGCATTCATTAGGTTAAAAAAAAAAAGTCATTGAGTCTAGAATGGGAAGAAGTTAACGCTGAGTGGGGAGAAAAAGCAACTGCTATCAGTCAAGTAAAGGAAGTAGAATTAGGAAGTGTGCCCAAAGGGTGGGAAACACCAGGTCAGATGAAGAGGTAGCATTCTAGGGGCTGGGGCTCAGTGGAGAGGGTGCTCAACTACTGCACACAAGGCCCCCCGATTTGATTCCAAGCACCACATAAAAGTGCAATTATATGCTCCAAACTCAGGAGATTGAACACTGAGCATCAGGAGTTTAAGGCCATCCTCTGCTATAAAATGAATTCCAGGCCAACATGGGCTGCTTAAGACCCTTTCTGAAAGAAGAAACAAGAAAAGGAGAAATTGATATCCCATTAGGAAGGCAGAGTGTACCTGAGGACAAATGGTCTAATGTGGATTAAAATGAATCGCAGAATTTAAAAGAAGACCAGTGACCTAGAGTGACAGAGTCAAGATGTACCTACCTGCTGGTCATGAAAAGGAATTATAAGAATTATAACAGTGAGGATGAACTTCAAAAACCCTTGTAGTGAAAGAAGCCAAGGCTTCCAAGATGGCTCAGTGGGTAAAGGTACTTACAGCTAGTCCAGACCATCTGTTTCAATCCCTGGAATTCAAATGGTGGAGGGAGGGAATCTGTTCCTGAAGGTGGTCTTCCAACTTCTACCTAGAGAGAAACTCTGTCTCTCAGACAGAGGGAAGGGGGCAAGGGGGAGGGGAAGAGAAGAGGGAAAGGGGGAGGGGGAGAGAAGAGGAAAGGGGGAGGGGGAGAAAAGAGGGAAAGGGGGAGGGGGGGAGAAGAGGGAAAGGGGGAGGGGGAGAGAAGAGGAAAGGGGGAGGGGGAGAGAAGAGGGAAAGGGGAGGGGGAGAGAAGGGGAAAGGGGAGGGGGAGAGAAGAGGAAAGGGGGAGGGGAGAGAAGAGGAAAGGGGGAGGGGGAGAGAAGAGGAAAGGGGGAGGGGGAGAGAAGAGGGAAAGGGGGAGAGAAGAGGAAAGGGGGAGGGGGAGAGAAGAGGAAAGGGGAAGTGGGAGAGAAGAGGGAAAGGGGAAGGGAAGGAAGAGAGGGGAGGGGGAGGAAATGGGGAGGAGAGGGGAAGGGAAGGGGAGGGGCCAGATACCAAAGGGCAGCATGTCCCACACCCAGTTCAGAACAGACCAGGCCATCAGTGAGAAAGCATATTAAGCATATTAGTGTTGCCTAAAGGGAGAGGACGACACTGAATAGTGGGTATGAGGTTGCTCTGGGGGACTTCAGAGTCTGGAATCACACAGGGACAGTCTGTAATGGCCATTGACTGCCTACTAGACTGTAAGAAGAAGAATTTCATGGAGGGTGAATCATTATCTCAATTAAAATGGCCCTACAGAGGATCGCCCATGCCAGTGTGGGGTGGGAGCAGGGGTACACAACACCAACCCGGGTGCCACCACATGCTTCATTTATCTACCCGGATTCACAAGCTCTTGGGCTAGAGTTGGCTCCTGCAGGCTAGATGTGATGCTAATAAGGTGGGAAGCTCCACCCTAAAGGAGGAGAGGAGCAAACCTGGTTCCATAGGGCTGACCTCCCACGCTGAATAAAAAGAATGCTGTCAGCCAGCACTGTGCTCATCTCCCTCCCTCCCTCCCTCCCTCCCTCCCTCTCTCTCTCTCTCTATCTATCTCCCTGCTTCCTGACTGCAGATGTCAGGATTCTCAGCTCCTACCATGTAAGTCCCAGGGATGGAACCAATGCAGATGCTTAGGTTTTACATGCTGAGCCACCTCCACCAACCACCCATGGATACAGCATGACCACACCCACCTCCAGCTCCTTCTGCCCTCAAGCTCACCATGATTTCCCACCCAGGACGGGACAGAACCCTCAAACCGTGAACCCAAACAAATCCCTCTTCCCTGTCTGGTATGTTGGTAACTAATATACTAAAAAGTGTCGTCCCTCTGGGCTACACCCCAGACCCCTCCCCTCTTTTTTGTTTGAAACAGGGCTCTGCTGAGTTTCCCAGGCTGGCCTTGAATCCACAGTCTTCCTCCCTCAAACCTCCCGAATAACTGGGATTGTATGCCTGCATCACTAGACCCCGCTACTAAATGCTTTTACTAACCTAGTGGACAAATTTTAAAATTTCAGGGCTGGAGAGATGGCTCAGTGGTTAAGAGCACTGGCTGCTCTTCCAGAGGTCCTGAGTTCAATTCCCAGCAACCACATGGTGGCTCACAACCATCTGTTATGGGATCAGATGCCCTCTTCCGGTGTGTCTGAAGACAGCTACAGTGTACTCATACAATAAGTGTACTCACATACAATAAATGAAAATCTTAAAAAAAAAAAAAAAAAAAAGCTAGGGCCCCAAACCAGTGGTGGATTGTTGTTTGTCGGTTGGTTGTTGTTAGGTAGTCATGTACAAAAGGAGAAAGAAGAAATCAGATATCCTGACATGGAAGATCAAACTTGTCCCAGGGAACTCAATGCCCTGATCAGCAGGAAGTAGTCTAAAGACAGCATTGATCCCTCCCCCTCTATCCTTTTGTCTCACCTCTCTAGCTTTAGGGGGTCAAAAGGATGGAAGTATGAAGAACCCACAAAGTAACCAAAGGTAGCTACACGTGCCCACTCTCACTCTTGAAAATGCTTTACTTCACCCTATAACAAACTGTGGACTCTGTGCCAAATAAAGTAAAATGATAAACCAATCAACAGAACGGTCTGGTCCCAGCTGCTCTAATTAGTCTCTTTAGTGTTTGGACAGGATAGAAGTTCCACAAGAACGGGGGATCGTAGCCATGGTATCCCTTCCTTGTGGCACTTTGCCCCAAGGGTCCAGCAGAACATCTGCTATTTAACAGACACTAACTTAGAGGTGAGCTTTTTCGCTACACCGCTTTGTGCTCCAAGTAGGTTGTGCTTCCAGCCACCTGCCCAGGGAATCTTTGGATCTGCGAATGAAAGATACACACTCTAGCTTATTTTTGAAATGCCTTGGGTACCTCAAATGGTGGGCACTCCTAAACCTTACCCTGTTCCCCAGGCCCTATCGGAGAAGTGGCCAGTAACCACCCACCTAAATTCTCACATAGCTGGTTGGCTTTCTCTCCTGCAGCTCCTGGCCCCATCCTTCTTCCCCAGGTCATGGCACTCCTCCTCCTTTGTCCCCTCTGCATCCATGCTAAGAGTCCTGCCCCATGACCAGTCACTGGCGGATAGCATCTTTATTGATCAAAAACCAATTGGGGACAAGGACCATTAGTGTCTGGACACACAAATTTCAGATTGAATCAAAGCATTAGAACCAATCTCCAACAAGTAAGTAAACATCTGAGGACAAACCAGACTTGGTAAAAGAACCTTTGAGGTCACACAGAACAAGCAACCTCTTTTACAACAGAGGACAGGGTCTGAATAAGAAAGTCTATGCCAGGGGCTGGAGATGGCTCAGTGGTTAAAAGCACTGCCTGCTCTTCCAGAGGTTCTGAGTTCAAATTCCACATGGTGGCTCACAACCATATGTAATGAGATCTGATGCCCTCTTCTGGTGTGTCTGAAGACAGCTACAGCGTACTTATATGTAATGAATAAATAAATCTTAAAAAAAAAAAGTTTATGCCACTTCATTGTAGAGGCACATGTTTGTAATCCCAAGGCTCAAAAAGCAGAGGCATATCTCTGAGGCATATCTCCAAGGCCAGCCTGGTCTACATAAAGAATTCCAGGGCTACATAGAAAAACCCTATCTTGAAAAAAAATTTTTTTTAATTAAAAATTTTAGGGCTGGAGAGATGTCTTAGCGTTAAGAGCACTGACTGCTCTACCAGAGGTCCTGAGTTCAAATCCCAGTGACCATATGGTGGCTCACAACCATCTGTAGTGGAATCTGATGCCCTCTTCTGGTGTGTCTGAAGATAGCTACAATGTACAATATACATTAAATAAGTAAAATGTTTTTTTAAAAACTTTTTAAAAGTGAACAAAATCTGGAAAACTTTTAAGAAGACAATGGGTAGTTGGGTGTTGCCAGTTTGAACTGGAGACCTGGAGAGGTGTCTCCAGGAAGCCAATGGTTAGGTAGGAACTAGGTGCCATCTGGTTTTTGTAGTTGGCTCACATTGCTTTGCTGGGATGGGTGGTCATGTGCTCCCCTCCTGAAACCCATTACCTCCTCTCAGCTCTCTGAGAATAAGAATTTGGTTCTCTTGGAGGAAAAATAATCACCATGCCTGAGATTTGCATACTTGGACCAGTGTCCCAAGAACCGACATGCTGGAAATGGAGAGATGGCTCATTTGGCAAGCATGAAGACCTTAGTTCAGAACTTCAGCGCCTACATTAAAAAAAAAAAAAAAAAAAAAAAAAAAAAAAAAAAAAAAAAAAAAAAAAAAGGTTGTGCATCCACCAGTGCAGAAGAGGTAGAAACAAGAGGCTCCCTGGTGCTTACTCGTGAGCTCCAGGTTCAGTGAGATACTATCTCAAAAATAAGACGGGATCGATGGAGGAAGACACCTGATGTTAACTCCTGGCCTCCGTACACATATACAATGCATGTGCACGTGCTTTTGAACCTGTGCACACATACGCAGAAGTATGTCAACTCGCCTGCTAAGTGCAGACGTGACCCAGCTGTGGCCGATCAGCATCATAGTCTCTTGGTCATCGTCACTGGTTTAAAGAGGAAGGACCCTAACTAGTGTCAAACCAATGAAAGCGATTTTGAGATTGTGGAGAAAGTTAAGAGGAATCGATGCCCACCAGGGCTCCAGAGCAGATGGGATGCAAGCTAGGGTCTCTGAGAGCGGTCACCTAGGCCTCTTGGGAAGAAAGAATTTGAGCAATATTCACTGAAGACTTCTAAAATCCAGCCGGTACTCGAAGGCGGATCAGTCACAAAAGAGTTCCCCCTTGGACTTAATCCTCAGGCTTTGACTTGCAAAACAAGGCATCCTGACTGACACACCACGTGACCAGCTTCCATGACTACGCTAACAGTGTCAAGAACAAAGTTCCTACAACAAAGGCGGCTGTGCTGAAGGAGCTGCTCTGCTTATTTGCATAGAGAAGTGGGAACAGGTGCCTCTTGGCCCAGAAACCACTGAAGGCAATTTCTGACTTCCGGCTTCAGTTCTCTGCTCCAGATACAGACGCGCTTGATTGGAGGGCTTGGACAAGATGCAGGGTGTGTAGCCTCTTCCTCCTTTATCCTCGTTGTCTTTCCTTCAGACACGTGCATCCTGTGGATACCCGTGGAACCTGTGGATTCCTGGTTCCTGTAGTAGCCCGGCCCGGGTCTGGCAAAATCAGTTCCATCCCGAGAGGCTCTTTCTGACCCAGCTGGGTCTCCTATGAGATTTGCGCACAAAACTTAGATGTTAGTGTCCTGATTTGCACAGCAATGTTACCAGTTACTGACAAAACTCCAAAATGCTCGCCATTGTTTCTCTTTTGGAGAGCTTTTAGAGGCAGACATGAGGACCGACTTTGAGAGCCTAAAATAACACATGAAGGTCAGATGTTTTGGTACAGTCCTGGGTGGTTTGAGATAGCTGAAGTTGTTCTGCCGGGTTTTAACTGGCAGAGACCTAAGGACAGTTTCTGCACTGAGAAAGCTATTCCCATCTCTTCCTACTCTAAACAGACCAATAAAAGAAAAGTCGGCTTTTGCCCTTAAGGTGGGTATATGTTTTCATTTTTTTATTTACCTCTGCCAGTTTAATTCCTTTTTTTTTTTTTTTTTTTTTGAAGATTTATTTACTATACTACTATATACACTGTTCCTTTCTTCACACACACCAGAAGAGGGCATCGGATCCCATTACAGATGGTTGTGAGCCACCATGTGATGGCCGGGATTTGAACACAGGGCCTCTGGAAGAAAAATCAGTGCTCTTAACCACCAGGCCATCTCTCCAGTCTGCCAATTTAATTCTTATTATGTGGATCCCAGGGGTCAAGCTCAGGTTATCAGGCTTGGCAGCAGTCTTATTTACTGAGCTATCTCACCAGCCCTACTCCCCCCTCCCACCTCTCTGGGGATTGAACTTATGGCCTCCTGAAAGCTAGGTAAACACTGTCCCTGTACTACTCCCAGCCCCTTCTGCCTAAAAGTAAATGAATTGATTAAAAACTTGAAATTTAAGAAATAAAAAGGGTGAGATGGGTGGCTGGTAGGAAATGTCTTTAACCCCAGCACTCAATGTTGTTAAAAGATGACGTCCTGGGTTTCAGCACCAATGTAAGGAAAAGGATGAAGAGAGTGGGGGGATATGGCCCATTGAAGTGCAGTGAGGCCTGGGAGCAAGGGGGATGCCTCTGGGGGGGACCATGCTGGGAATCCCTTCCCCTGAAGGACCAGGCACATATAGTACAGAATAGAGTCTATTCAGGTTATGGGGGAGTTAAGAGGGTAGTAGAGGCAGACAGAAGAGTAGAGAAGTAGAGGAGTAGAGGCTGGCCATGAGCAAGTGGGGGGGGGAGTGAAGGGGTAGAGGAGGGGCAAGGATGGGAGAGCAAGAGAGAGAGGAGGGGCAAGCAGCCCTTTTATAGTGTCAGGTAACTGGGGCGGAGCATACCTGGGCTGTTGCCAGGTAGCTGAGGGGTGGGGTTTACAGAATCCCAACACTCAGGAGGCAAAGGCAGGCAGATCTCTGCATTCAAGACCAGCCTGGTCTACAGAGCAAGTTCCAAGACAGTCAAAGCCACATAGGAAAAAAAAAAAAAAACCTGTCTCAAACTCTTACCCCCAATAAAGACTAATGAAAGTAGAGACTGTGTCCTTGACTTTTGACATGAAGAAGAAAATGAAAACCCAAAGGTTAGCCGAGAGAGAAGTGGGAGAAACTGAGGCCCTGAGAGCCTCAGGCAGATGAAGGCAGGTTTGCTCCAGACTTCAAGGAGGACTTGATTTGCTCTGGAAAAGAAAAATGTTCCTATCACCTGCCAGATAGAAGCCAAGAGCAGAGAGAGCAGCTACCCAGGCTGAAGAAGCAGATGTTCAGATTTAAACTGAAATCTTGGGCGACAGCCTCTGCAGGTGTGAGAGGGAAGGAAGCATCTCAAGGTGCTCTGAGAGGTTTTAAGGGGGAAGAACAACCCACAAGTTTAAGAAACCTGAGAAAAGCTGAGTGGGAAGAAAGTTATTATTACTGTGTGTGTGTGTGTGTGTGTGTGTGTGTGTGTGTGTGATTCAGGGAGGTTAGTCATCCCTTTGGGAAGATCTAAACTGGGTTTTGTGGTGCATGCCTGTAATTCCTCTCTCTGGAGGCTGAAGTAGGAGGATCCAAAGTTCAAGAGGAGAGCTAAGAAATGGCTCAGCAGATAAAGGCACTTGCTGATAAGTCTGATAACCTGAGTTTGATCCTGGAACTTGCAAGTTGTCCTCTGGTCTCTGTATCTGCAATTTGCACTATGACACACACACTCACACACACACACACACACACACACACACACACACAGAAACAATATTGCTTTTTTTCCACAAAGAATTCAAGGTAGCCTAAGCTACATAGTGAGACTCTTTGTCAAAAGAAAATCAAGTTAATTTGATCCTTGACTTCATATACAAATTCCGCAAGATGAAGGAACAGAGGAGAGAATAAATTCCAGGCAGCAGATTTCTAATCATTTAAAATTTTAACGTATTATTATGAGTGTATAGAATGTGTGTGTGGGTTCATGTGTGGGGGTGTACGTGGGGTTGGTTCTCTCCCACCTTTATTTGGGTCCCAGGGATCTAACTCCCTTTGTGGAGCTTGTCTAGCAAGCTCTTCCCCATCAGCCATCTCAACTGCTCGTTTATTAAAATCGTTATTTATTGCTTGACACATCCACACACCTAGAGAGTGTGCACATGTGCATTCACATGGGAGTTTGTATGTGCGTTCGATTTCTCCTTCCACCATGTGGGGTTCAGGAATTGAGTTCAGGTCACCAGGCTTATATGTCAAGTGTCAACCTACTGAGCAAGCTTGCTGGCCCACAATTTGCTTCGTGTGACCAGGTTTCATTATGGAGCACAGGCTGGCGTAGAATTCTATACAGACTGGCCTTGCCTCAGGCTCACAGAGATCTGCCTGCCTCTACCTCTCCAGTGCTTGAATAAAAGATGTGTGCCACCACATCCGGCATAAACCTTTCCTGAAAATTACATTTATTTATCTATTTGGCACATGTGTATGTGACATCGTATGTATAGAGGTCAGAGGAGAACTTGAAGTAGATTTCCCCTTCTGTCTTCGGTTGGCTGTTTTGTTTTGTTGAAACAGGATTTCTTTGTATATGTAGCTCTGGCTGCTCTGGAACTCACTCAAGGTTGGCCTTGAACTCCTCTGCCTCAGGAGTGCTGGGACTAAAGGCACGTGCTACATCTCCTCAGCTCCTTCTGTCTTTATATGGGTTCCAAGGATCGCCATCAAGTCACCAAGCCTGAAAGAAGGCACCTTTACCCACTGAGCCATCCTACCAGCCCCAGTGGTTTGTTGTAAAGTTCAAACCTCAGGGCTGGGAATGGGACTCAGTGGCAGAGCACACTTATCTAACATGCATAATCATCGGCTGTTGTCCAGCCCGAGGGACGCAGTGCGCATGTACCACGCACGTCACAGCCCACTCTCAAGGCATGCTAATGAGATACCGGAGGGCGCACCAATCAGGAAGCGGCACAAGTCTCCTGGGCTTATATAAGCAGTGCACTTTTCTTCCTCAGGGTCCCCTGCTCAAGAGTTCCTTACAGGAGTTCGTTACAATAAAAGTTGTTCACAGAACGCGCGTCGTCCTTGCTGGCGAGACGTTAGGTGTGTGACAGGTTTTTTGCTTTGTTGTTTGTTTGTTTTTTGAGACAAGATCTAACTCTATCCCAAACTGGCCTGAACCTCACTATGTAGCCCTGGCTAGCCTCAAACACATAGCGATCCTCATCTCAGACTTCAGTGTAATGTGGAGAATGGAAGCTGAACAGCATAAGGGCCAGAGTTTGAGTCTCAGAATCTACATAATTAGAGCTAGACAACCAGATGTGGTGGCTGGTTGTGTTGTAATCCCTGAGACAGGTAGATTCCTGGGCTTCACTGACCAGCCAGCCTTGCCTGCTTGTTGACAGTGAGAGGCCCTGTCTCCAATAACAAGATGGACAGTGCCTGGAAAATAACAACAAAGTGTGAACACACACACACTCACACACATACAGACACACACACACATACACACAAATGCACACATACACACACAGACACACACTCATACACACAGAGACACACACACACAAACACACATAATACACACACACAAATGCACACACACATACATACAAATGCACACATACATGCACACACACTCACACACACACAAATATTGAGAACTTTTTAATGTCCTGGAGAAAGAGCATGTTGGCACATATCTCTAACCACACACTCAGGAGACTGAGGATTGTCTGAGAGTTTGAGGCTGGCCTGGACTATCTAGGGTCCTGTAGCAGTTTCTTTTGAGATTAAAACCTTCTGTTTTAGGGGGAAACTGCTTAAAGCATGGGATGTTAAGTAGATAAAACACTAGGATATTTTAAAGCAGGATGTTTGCTGTGTGTGTGTGTGTGTGTGTGTGTGTGTGTGTGTGTGTGTAACAAGATAGTCCAAACTGAAACATTTTATCCTGCAAGGAAGCTCATTAAGTCAGAAAGTAAACAATTCAAAATATCTTCAGGAAGTCCCTAAGACTGACCAGATTCACTAGACTCCTCCCCTCATCCCCAAGCATACATAAGCTTGCTGAGTCACTCAACAGAGTTTCCTGAAAAAGATACTTTCTTATCAGTAGAGCTGCCAGTAGGCTGTGTACTGGGAACTAGGTTCTCAGCTTTTTGAGCTGTAGTCCATGCTGGGTTGGGCCTTGGTGATACAGCCGTCTTTGAGTCATTTCTGCTTCTGTAAGTAACTCCTTTTCCATATCCCTATAAATAACCACAATAAAACCCATTGGTTCACCAAGTTGGACTTCTGCCTGTCACTGGTGGCCCTCCAACCTAGGGTGATAGGAAGTTCAGTCTGTCATTGGTTCCCTCCCTATGTAGGGTGAGTACACGTTTATTCATAAATTCCGAGGAATAGTCTCACACTACACACAGGGAAATCCCTGTCTCCAAGTAGGGGTGTGGGGTGTTGGGTGTGGGTGGGTGTAAGGGGTGTGGGGCGTGGGGTATGAGGCGTGGGTGGGTGTGAGGGGCCAGAAGTTCAGTTCAAAAATGAGGAAGTAAACCTAGGCGAGGTTGGGCAAGATGAAGGAACTTCTATCGGTCACCTGGGGATCACAGAAAGAATTTGGCCTATTTGGGGTGCGGAGTGATGGCCAATGTGGAGAAGTCACATGATTTTGATTTGCTTTTTGGTCCTTGCCTCTTTTCGCAGGACCCAGAGACCATCCTTCAACATCCAAGGACATGGCACGAGGAAGAAATTGTCTTTCTTTTCTTTTTTAAAATTTATTATATATAAATACACTGTAGCTGTCTTCAGACACACCAGAAGAGGGCATTAGATCCCATTACAGATGGTCATGAGCCACCATGTGGTTGCTGGGATTTGAACTCAGGATCTCAGGAAGAGCAGTCAGTGCTCTTAACCACTGAGCCGTCTCTCCAGCACCTGGAAAGAAGTTCTCAAATCCCCCTTTCCTTCACCTCCCAGACCCGTTCTTTGTCAGTTAATAGATCTTACTGTTAATTACCAGGAACAACAGAAGAGTGAGAAGTCAGATTGTCCTTCATAACTCACACAGATGCACCTCAGAAAGGTGTTCAGTTTGTCAAAGCCCAGACAGTTAGTATGGGGACACTAGCCAGGTGTGGTGGCCAAGACTTTTGATCCCAGGACTCAAGAGGCTAAGGCAGGAGCCCTGTGAGTCTGAGGTTAGCCCGATCTACACAGTAAATTCCCAGACAGCCAGGACTATGGCGAGGAACCGTGCCTCAAAAAAAAAAAAAAAAAAAAAAAAAAAAAAAAAAAAAAACAGGGCATAAAAATGGATGTCATGGTAAATAATGTCCTTTGCAGACTTTTTTTTGTATGTAAAAAACATAAGGCATTTTATTTCTGAGGGAGAACCCCAGTTAAGCCTCTGACTCAAACTAACATTGTGCAACCGAGTAATTTTCTAGGGGACCCCTCATCTTCCTTGAAAGAAGACTTTAGAGCCCTTACCCATGGTAAGTTCTAAGTGTCTTTAAAACTCTTATTTCTTCTATATTGTGGCGGAGGCATGTGTGTGAAGGTCAGAGGACAACTTGTAGAATTCCATTCTTGATTTCCAACTTGTGGGTCCTGGGGCCGGAACGCTCTGGCTGTCAGGCCCTGGGAAGAAGCGTTTTCCCACTAGGCCATTTCCCTGACCATTAAGTGTTTTGGTTTTGGTTTGCCTACTGTGCTCTCACTGGTTCTCCCCACCTATTAGGTGCTTGGCTAACATTTGCTAAATATGGAGCTAATGGGGAAAAAAAAGTTTTTCTTCCCCTTGGAGACGAATAATTTTAATGACAAACGCTGCCACCTGCAGGTCGAAGGTGGAAGTGTAAGGTTCAGAACAGCAAATGTGGAAACCTTCCACTTCACGCAAAGGCAGTATTACATTTTCTCTAGTTTTATGTGGACTCTGTAATCAGCCGGCACCTCTCCTTTCCAGCTGGGGAAGTCTGAAATATTGTCAGGCCTCTTGAAAGCGTATTAAGTGGCTAGTGCCATGCCACACCACATTTTACCACTGTCACCAGTACAGGAATCCAACACAGAACAGCACAACCAATCACATTGTTAGAAGGTGGCAGAAGTAGGGGGTTCGAACCCAGGCACTGCTCTGAAATGTTTCTGAATTTTCTTACTTTTGTTTTTCTGCGAGCGTGTGTGTTGTGTTGTTTTATTTTATTTTCTGTTTGAGATAACAGATAATAATATTTATTGTTTGAGATAATATCTCCCTAGGTAGCCTCAACTGGTTTGTAACTCTCTATGTAGGTAGAGTTGGCCTTAAACTCACAGAGATCTACCCGCCTTTTTCTCTTGCCATGATGCTAGGTTTTAAACAGACGGCCACCAAGCCTGATTTTTAATCTATTCTTGAAGGCTAGCAAAACCAAACAGAAGGTGGAGTGATTTTACCTGTACACCTCCTGCCTCAGCCTTGTATAGCGCTTCTCCTCATAAAATGCTTCTTATCATCTTCTGTCTGTCCAGTGTCTGATACAGGGATGTTTCCTAAAACAGAGAAACAATGGCAGACAACATGGCCATGGTTGTCACTTTTCAGAGGCTCACTCCTAAAATGATGCTAAAGGAATCGAAAGGTGAGCACGGACAGAGGGGTGGGAGTGAAGGCCGCTTATCAGACATCCTGGGTCTTTTCTGAACGATAGGACCAGCAGTCAGTCTGAGTACTGAGTTCCTGAGAACTCCAAGCTTTGCTAAAGGAATTGCTGAGTAGTAAACAGCTGGAGTCCAGGAACCCCAGAAAGCTTTCTGGGGTGAGACTAAGGCCTCTAACCCAGTAACTCGTGGGATGTAACACAACATCAGGAGCCAATGACTTATTATCCAGTCTTTCTTCTTAATTTGTAAAGAAGTTTAGTGCCCCTATGGTATGAAGAGACACCATGGCCATGGCAGCTCTTATAAAGGACAACACTTCATTGGGCTGGCTCACAGTTCAGAGGTGTAGTCCATTATTATCACGGCAAGAAATGGTGGTACACAGTCAGACATGGTACTGCAGAGGTAGGGAGAGTTCTTCATCTTGATCCAAAGACAGAAGTGAACTGTGAGCTACTAAGCCTGGGCTTAAGCATCTGAGACCTCAAAGCTTGCCCCTGTAATAACACTTCCTCCAACAAGACCACACCCCCTAATAGTTCCACTCCTTGTGGGCTAAGCATTCAAACACGGGAGTCTTTGGGGGCCATTCCTATTCAGACCACCACAGTTTGGTTCAGGGTTCTGGGAGATTTGTGCTTGTTTGTCTCTGAGATCATCACTATATGACCTCTATGACCCACACTGGCCTAGAACCTGCCTGCTCTAGAGTTTTGAGTGCTGGGATTATGGGTGATTATACCATTGCCTGGCTCCTCATAGACTGTACAATGACCCATTAACAGTACATTTTTATGATTTCTTTTGAGGACTTATTAATTATGTGTGTGTGTGTGTGTGTGTGTGTGTGTGAATGCAGGTGCCAAAGGAGGAAGTCCAGTCTCCCAGACTACTCTTACAGACTGTTGTGAGTCACCTGGAGTAGGTTATAAAGACAGAATTCAGGTCTTCGACAAGGTCTGAAAGCATTCCAAACCTCTGAGTCATCTCTTCAGCCTCAATTTTGCATTTAATTCTGCCCATTCTTTCCAATAACCGGGGAGTCATTGGTAATGTGCATGTGCTGTAACACAGGCTGCAGAGCAGGGCCAACGGATGAGGCACCGTTGGGCTTCAGGAAGAGGTGACCGAAAGAGGAACTTCCTGCGGGTCCCCAGAACAAGGGTGAAAACATGTTTGCATCACAGAACTCCAAATAAATAAAAGTTGGGAAGGAAAGAGGAGCAGATCTCAAGTGGGCTAAAGGTAGGGAGGGAGCTCAATTCCATTTTGAAGCTTGATTTCCATCCCGTGTAGACTATTTAACCTTGCTATGCAGCTGAAGGTGACCTTGAACTCCCGATCTTCCTGCCTGCCATCATCTCCTGAGTACTGGAAGTATATTTGATTCCTTCCCTGCCTTTTTTCTTTCAGACAAGATCTTTTATGTAGCTCAGGGTGGCCTTGAACTTGGGGCTGTTCTCCTGCCAAGAATATTCCAAGTATCTACTATACCTGGCCTCAGACTGTGTGCTTTGGTAGCCCAGAGTTAAACTACAGAGTCAGTGGATCACTGCATGCCGATGGGATATTAAGAGACAACTGTAGGCTGAAGGTGCACACGCCTGTAGTCCCATTACTAGGGGAGGCTGGTGAGAGGGGATGGAGGACGCACAGTAAGAAAAACCAGGGCTGGGAATATGGTACACTTGGTAGAGTGCTTGTCTAGGATGAATGAAGTCGAGGTTGGATCTCTAGGGGTGTGCATACACACTAGGTATAGCAATGTGCACCTTGCATCTCATCCATCCACTTGGGAGGAGGAAGCAGGAAGACCGGAAGTTCAAAGTCATTCTTGTTTACATAGTGAGTTTGAGGCCAGCTTGTGTTACACGAGAGACTTAAAAAAAAAATCCGACAGTGAAACACCACCACAGGCCTGTCAGGTTAGCCAAAAACTGAAATGGAAATAACATTGGGAATGCCTAAACTCCAGTGTTGGAAGAGCATCTGAAGCTTGCCAACTCCATTGGTGGGAAAAGGAAACTGGAGAATGGCTCTGGAGACAAGTTGGGTGGTTTCTTATAAACTTACAAACACACGAGACAATAGAATGTACTCCTAGGAAGGGCATCCAAGAGAAACTAAAATGTAGGTCCACTTAAAGTCTATAGTGAACCTGTTAGAGTGGCTTTAATTGAAAACCACTGGGGCTGGAGAGATGGCTCAGTGGTTGAGAACACTGACTGCTCTTCCAGAGGTCCTGAGTTCAATTCCCAGCAACCACATGGTGGCTCACAACCATCTGTAATGGGATCTGATGCCCTGTTCAGGTGTGTCTGAAGACACCGACAGTGTACTTATATATAATAAATAAATAAATCTTTAAAAAAAAGAAAAAACCCACTGGAAACTAAAACTAAACCGAATTCTACTACCCAGTAAACGGATGATACTTGTTGCCAATAAAAACGTTGGCTGGGAAGAAACTCCAGCATAGGTGACTAGATTGGTTTCTTTTATATATTCAGTTTTGAATAATGGAAGTGTCAAATTTAGATCTGTGCTTTTAATTGTGTGCACACATTGACTCAGGTGCCCCAGGGGCCAGAAGACAGTTTACATCCTTTAGAGCTGGAGTTACAGGTGGGAAGCCACCATGCCAGTGCTGAGAACTGAACCCTGGGCCTCTGCAAGCAGCAAGATGGCCTTGTCATCTCTCTAACCCCTAGATGGACTCATTGAACTATGACTGAAAACAAAACAAAACAAAACAAAACAAAAAACCAAACCCTAACAAACAAGTTGCAAAATGTAACATATGAACAGATACAGTCTATACCTTGAGTTTTAAAGAAATCAAATGTTAAAAAATTTACATTGGGGCCGTCAGGGCTTGAGATTGGGTAACAGGACTTTGAGAACTTTACACAGAATGATTCGAAACATAGGACTGTAAGACTTGAGAAGGGGTCGGAGAGATACTCGGCGTTTGAGGGTTCTGGCTGCTCTTTCAGAGGTCCTGAGTTCAATCCCCAGCACCCACATGGCAGCTCGTGACTGTCTATGACTGTAGTCTCATAGCATTTGATGCCCTCTTCTGGTGTACATGCATACAGACATAACACCACATACAAAACAATACATAAATAAGCCTTTTTTTTAAAAGAGAAAAAAGAAAAGAAAGACCTGGGAGGTAGAGGCAGGTGGATCTCTGAGTTGGAGGCCAGCCTGGCCCACAGAGTGCGATGTGGTACAGCCAGGGCTACAGATAGAAACCCTGTCTCAAACTCCTCCTCCATCTTACCCTCCCCCTCCCCGCCAACACACACACACACGAACAAAATACAAGGAGAACATCCCAAATGATCTAATTATAAAGGCAGAAATGGAAGATGGATGAGGTTGTGCATTCCTGTCATGAGATACTGAGATAGAACTTCCTTGTGAATTCGAGGTTAGTCAGGCCGACACAGAGAGATCCTGTCTAAAAGAACCAAAAAGTTAAGAATTCTTTTGTTTCTCTTATCATAAATACGTGGATAAAAGTGGTCTGGCGACCCCCTGCGATGTATCTAAACGCGAAGAAAGTAAAGCCAGTGACATGTAATAAGAAATTCAAGATGGTCTAATGTTACTTAAAGGACTCAAGTCGTTTCAAAACATCCGCTGCGCGTCTTTTAATAGAAATACTCTCTTCAAGGCTCCGCCCTAGTCTTGACTCGCTTCAAATTCCATGAGGCTGCAGCTGGGAAAGTACAGTTTCGAAACAACCACGCAGCCCACAGAGTGTCACAACACAAGTTTACATCTTTAGGTTTTCGGAGGGCTCCTTAGAAACAGCAGTCTCAGGATCTGACCCCAAGGGTCCCGGCCCCGCCTCTCTGACGCCAGCCAGGCCCCGCCCAGTTCCCGCCCCTTTCGAGATCCTCGAGCCTGACTTCAGGCTCCACCTTTCTTTGCAGACTAGCTTGGCCTTGCGGGCCCTTTCCCGTGATGCTTAGCGCTCGGCTGTGACTGTTGCCCGGCAACAGACAGGCCTAGCTCTCTGGCGCGGGACATTCTGCTAGGCCATGGGGTCGCGGGGTCTCCCGCCGCTCTTGCTGGTGCTTCTAAACTGCTGCACCTCTTCGAGCACCCAGGTCGTTGCCACCTCGGCTGCGGCCACCCCAGCAGTGACGAAGGAGGATCTCAACTCCACCAAGGGCACCCCCGCCACTCTCCATCCCTCCCTGTCGCCTAGAACCCCGGGAACTCCCAGGGCACCGGAGCTCTCAGGCCCCAGGCCAATCCCGGTCACGGACGGTGGGTACAAAGTGCTAACTCCGTGAGCGGGTAGAGCAGTAAGAACGTACTGAAAATGATAACCGCTCAAAGTTCCACCCTTCTCAGCCTCCCTGTGGCGGAGACGGGATCTCCAGCACACAAATGTGGAGAGCGGGGCTAAGGTACCCCCTTTTCCACATAATTTCAGACTGCTGGAGTGTTGGTGCAGAAGGTGACTCTGGAGGGAGTACTAGATAGAAATCTTCAGGATGAGTTGTAGGCAATAGAAGAAAGAGTGCGAAGTAGATCTTAGTCCTCTCCAAGCAGACACACAGACTTGAGCATCCAAGTGCTGTTTATATTACCGAGAGAGAGCTCAGCAGACATTTGCAGGGTGATGAAGTGTGATTTAGACCTTTTACCTCCCTAGATGGAGTTATTAAACACGTCAGCTTCATCCTCATCTACTTACCTCCAGGGGTCTGAAGATTGGACAACAATTCGTTGTTGTAATTTGAAACACATGAGGCGGTGGACCTTCTTGTTCTCTCTTTTTTTCTCCCATCCCAGTTAAGGGATTTGTGGCGTTATTTAAGTGAGCATGCACAGTTGTCCATGGCTAGAGAGGACTTTGTCTAGAAGGAGTACATTTAACTTTCAGACTAAGAAAGCATTTTGCATTTATCAATAAACTTCCCTTTCCCTTTGTGCCTTTCCAGAGCATGTATACCATGGGGGGATTTCTAAAACTTAAAAAACATTTTTAATTATGTGTCTATATTTGTATATGTGTGTGTGTAGGGGGGTACGTATTGGAGGACAGAAGAGGGCCTCAGCGCCCCTGGGATTGGAGTTGGTGTATGAGCTGCCTGACTTGGGTTCTAGGAATGGAACTTGGAGCCTGTACTCAAGCAGAATGTGCTTTTACCTACTGAGCCATCTCTCCAGCCTTCTCTAGAACCATTCCAGTCTCCTGCCTTCTTCCTTCCTAACTTTGTTCTTGACAGTTTTGCTAAGTGACCCAGACTGGCCTATAACCTGATACCTTCCTGACTCTGCCTTCCAGTTGCAGAGATTCCCAGGTGTGGCTCTCCCAACATGCCACCCATCTCTAGAGCATGTTGTTTTTTATCTTAAAACCGTTTGTGCATACAAATAATAATGCCATGACATCCTATCAGCATTTGGCTTTAATTCTTTGCCCCCCCCCCCAAAAGGAAACAAAACATTACAGTTAAGGTTCAGGACAAGGGGCTGGAGAGATGGCTCAGTGTTTAAGAACACTGACTGCTCTTCCAAGAGTCCTGAGTTCAATTCCCAGCAACTACATGGTGGCTCACAACCATCTGTAATGGGATCTGAGGCCCTCTTCTGGTGTTTTCTAAAGACAGTGACTGTACTCATATAACAAAATAAATAATTCTTAAAAAAAACAAGCCAAGTGGGTGGTGGTGGTACATACCTTTAATCCTGGGGAGGGTTGGGTGGCACAGAGGCAGGAGGATCTCTGAGTTTGAGGGTAGCCTGATCTACAAAGTGAGTTCTAGGATAGCCAGCGCTACACAGAGAATCCGTCTCAGGAAAAAAGAAAAAATTCAGTGACACTTTAGCTTTGGGGAGGACCTGGAGGAACACACTTTGATCCTGCATCTTCTGCACAGAGGTGGGGGGATTAGAGACCTGATCTAAATGAGCCTCTGTCTCAGGAAACAAAGGGCAAACAAACCAAAATGACCTAAGCCCTGAATTTATTATTTCCCCCCTCTCCACAGTAGTCTGCCATGAATTCAGTTTATTTTCATGCTCTGGTATTGTTGGTTGTTGTATGATCTGTTTTTTTTTTGAGATTTATAATGGGAGTTTTGCCTACATATATATCTGTGTGCCATATATGTGCCTGATACCTGCAGAGACCAGAAGAGGGCATGAGCTCCCCTGGAACCAGGGTTACAGATGGTTGTGAGCTGCCATGTGGTCCTAGAAACCAAAGTTAGATCCTCTTGGAGAGCAGCCAGTGCTCTTAGTCACCCAGCCTCTTTCCAGTCCCTCTGTCAGCTCTTTCTTTCAGAGGGATTTCTCCATTGACAGACAGGATGAGTAGGACAGTTAAGTCAGTAATAAGTAGAAACAGTCAATCAAGTGCGCTTGGTACCCTGAGCTCTGAGACTTGTGGAGGAGGCTGTCTCTTCTGCTCTTATGGACGTTCTCTACCTGCAAAATGGAGTTAACAATGAAGTCCTTAAGAGTCACAGTGGTTGTCAGAGTGGATAAGGTCCAAGTTGCTCTTGGGATTGGGGGGTGGGGTGTTCCTGCCTTTCCACCATGTTGTAGTATCCTGTCATCAGTGCATCACCCTATATTGTAAATTTTTCAATTAAAAAAAGACATCTTAGGGCTGGAGAGATGGCTCAGCAGTTAAGAGCACCAACTGTTCTTCCAGAGGTCCTGAGTTCAATGCCCAGCAACTACATGGTGGCTGAGAACCGTCTGTAATGGGATCTGGTATGTCTGAAGACAGCTACAGTGTACTCGAATACATAAAATAAATCTTTTTTTTTTTTTAAAGGACATCTTAAACCAAAGTAGAAACATTTGGTTATTGGTCAGGTTCAGATGACTTTGAGTTCAGCTTCAAAGCAATGACTGCATGTGAGTGAAGGAACAGGGTTGGCATCAGTCCTTCCTTGGAATCTATTCTAAAGGAGTGTAGGCATCTGCAGCCACCTTAGAGAGACACTGGGGTGGGGTACTTGAAGTGACTTAAATCCATGAGCAAGTTTTCCCCCAATAGGAACCAGATACTTTTGTGTCATGGATTTCTGGACTCCTTCAGTGGCAGGGAGCAGTAACAGCCAACTTACCCTCTGAAGCCCCACTGTCCTCTTCCATTCCATAGTTGCTGCTCTGTGTGTCTGTGACCTGCTTCCAGCACAGTGTGATGTCAACTGCTGTTGTGACCCTGACTGCAGCCCCGGGGATTTCAGCGTCTTCTCTGCCTGCTCAGTTCCAGTTGTCACGTAAGCATATGACAGGGAGGTTTGATGGCCATTTGGCCAGGATGATAAGATTTAGGGACAGGAATCATGTTCCGCACTCTTCAGAAGCCCTGTGTGGTAAACCCTGTGTGCAGAGTCCTGTTTTGTCAGAAGCAGTCGCTTGTCCCTATGGAGCTGCCCAACAGAGTGGGAAATGAAGGGGCATGCATGTTGTCTAGAGTGTTATGAAGTTTGGAAATTAATATTTGAGCTGTGCACAATGTGTTACCTGTTTGTACCTGTGAAATAGTCTCATATAGCCCAGGTTTGTGTGAGTGTGTATGTGCTTGTCTGTGCTGTCTTTGCATACATGCGAGTTGGCTAGTGGAAAACATGGAACTGTTCATTTATTGCTTTCCATCTTCATTTTTGAGATGGGGTTTCTCACTGAACGCAGAACTCACCCCCAGCCCCATGCCTGACCCCCACACCTGATAGACAGCTAGCTAGCAACCTCTTGTTTCTGCCTCTGCCCAGTCCCAGTTTACAGATAGACACCAGAGCCTGGGTTTTTTGTTTTTAAATCCCTGGTGGATGTCTTTTCTTTTTATTATACTTCTGAAGCAAGCATTTCCCCCCTAAGCCACCTCCCCAGCTCCTGTATCAGCTCTTTATGTAGACTTTAATTAGTCAGGATGCTTTGTGTGCACCTCTCTGGTTGTAAATGAAGCAAGGATTCTCAGTTCATAGTGCCTGGGAAATGGCAGAGATGTTCTCATGTGAGTACAAGTGGAAGATGTGGTCAGTTCTTATGGATCTCGGCTTGGTTTTCAGAGGTTTTCCTTTGGAAAGGTTTATGCATTCAGGATGGGACCAGCTTGCTGCAGAGAGAGCCGACTGAAGTGCAGGACAGCCACCTGCCAAGCTTAGTCCTTTTGGAAGGACAGTAGACTCTTCCCATGAGAGACCATTTTATCAACCTGGTGGAGAAACTGAATTGCCCTCAAACACTGTGAGCTAGGCTGAAGGGGATCCTTCTCTGGCCTTCAGGACCAGAGCATGGATTAGCCTTCCTTGAAAGTCAGTCTTCTTGTCTTGGGACTACAAGTGTGCCCCACCAGCCCTACAAGAATGTTGTTTTTGAGTTGGAGTACCATTTATTAAAATATGGTAATTTGACTTTATTTTTTTCTTAAGACAGGGTTTCACTGTGAAGCCCTGGCTGTCCTAGAACTTATATGTAGATCAGGCTGGTCTCAAATTCACAGAGATCCACCTGTTCCTGCCTCTGAATGCTGCGATTAAAGATGTCCACCACCTTGCCTTTTGTTATTTTTGTTTTTAATTATGTGTATGCATGTGTGTATTTTGGGGAATAGGATACGCACATGAATATAGTTGCCTGCTGAGGCCAGGAGAGGGTGTTAGATCCCCTGGGGCTGGAGTTAGAGGAGTTTGTGAGCTGCCCAACATGGGCCCTCTGGAACAAACACAGCTCTCCTTCAAGAGCACGGCACACTCTTAACTAACTGATAAGTGATCTCTCTGGCCCTTTACATTTTTGAGACAGGGTTGCTCTATGTAGCCCTAGCTGCCCTGGAATTCACTGTGTAGACCAGGCAGACTGTGAACTCAGAGATCCACCTGCCTCTGTCTCCCTAGTGCTTAGATTAATAATACTCAGTTCCTATACAACTTTTTTTAAAGAATTATTAATTATATATATATATATATATATATATATATATATATATATATATATACACACACACACTGTAGCTATCAGACACACCAGAAGAGGCATCAGATCCCATTACAGATGGTTGTGAGCCACCATGTGGTTGCTGGGAATTGAACTCAGGACCTCTGGAAGAGCAGCCAGTGCTCTTAACTGCTGAGCCATCTCTCCAGGCCTTGTGCAGCTTTTTAAAATTCCATTTTTACTTACTTGTGCTTGTGTATGCTCATACTGTGGTACTCATGTGGAGGTCAGAGGACAACTTGAAGAAGTCAATTTTCTCCTTCTAGTATGTGGATCCCAGGGATTGAACTCATTAGGAGCCTTTACCCTCTGAGGCATCTTGTTGACCCTCAAATAGGAAAACTTTAGATAGAGTATTTGAAACGTAGGGAGGGCCAGCCAGCTTTGTAGAAGGCCAGCTAAGCAACAGGTTAGCCTTCACGAGTCACATGGTGTGTGTTGCAGCCGAACCAGAGCTGCCGCTAGTCCCTCGAATGAGCAGGTCTGCCTGTGGTCTGTAGAGCCGTGTTTATAAAAACAGACCTCATTGGTAGATCCCCGATTTGAGAATCAGGGCTAAATCTCTCAGGAAAAGACTTTGATTTTTTAAAAATGAGTTTTGTTTGTGATTCCACCCCCCCCCCCCCCACCAGAGGAACCAGATTAAACTCAACTCTCCTGTAGCCTCGGCTCCCTTGGAGGCCCGAAGCAGGAGGATCACTTGAGCCCTGGTGATGGGCACTAGCCTGGATAATTACCGGGAGACCTTATCTTTAAGAAAGGAAGAAAAGATAGCAAAAGCCCCAGTGCCAGTCCGTGGAGTGCCCCATTATACAGACTTCAGTCCATAAAGGTTCTGTTATGTCTGCTGACTGACACCAACTCACCCCGTTGTATAATGACTTGGAATCTGCTGGTGAGCATCCTGAGTCAATCTGTCCTCATCAGAAGGGACCTTCGTGAGCACAGGAATCTCTCATTGATGCAGCCAGTGCCACCCAGCTGTTACCGTGTAATTGGCTCGACTGGCTGGGACACCACATAGTGGCAGAGCACAGCCCTACTGTGCACAGGGCTCTTGGGGTGTGTGCTCCTTGCTAACTCTCAGGCTGTCTGGGTTAATAGAGTTCTGCTTTCACTTCCACTATTCTCAGCCTTTCAGGCAGACGCCAAGCTAGAAGCTGGAAGCTCTTGGCCCCTGCTTCTTCCTGGCCTTTTTTGCAGGGCAGAAGGTCGAAGGATAGAACAAGGAAGGCTTGGCACAGGCTAGGCAGACACTCTATAATTAGCTACCTTCTATAACTTTTTTGAGCACCTACTGTTAGCACTAAGGACATAAAGCTGAGTTTTCCATGATGCTTTCCCGTGTGTGTGTCTGTGTGTCTTTTGAGATAGAGCTTCTCTGTATAGCACCGGCTATCTTGGATCTCTCTCTGTAGACCAGGCTGGCCTCAAACTCAGAAATCCACTTACTTCTGCCTCCATGTGCTAGGATGTGCACCACTGCCTGGCTGCCGATACAACTTTGAAGAGCTTACTGTTGGCTGAGAGAGGAGTGGATAAGGCAGGACCCTGAGGAACACCAGGGAAAGGTCAGCCTCAGCTAGGCCAGGGAAGGCTTTTTAGAAAAGATGGTCTGAGTTGTGTTGTGTGAAGGTTACCCACAAGTTGGGCACCAGAAATTGGGGCAACAGATAGCTGAGGTAGAAAAGGTGGAGAAGAGAGCAGGGCAAGATGGCTCAGTGGGTAAAGGTGCTTCCTGACAGCCTGAGTTTAATCTCTAGGACCTACATAGTAGGAAGAGAATTGAGTCTTGAATTCCACATACATGGCATGGAAAAAACATCACACATGCACATAATAGAAATACTCAAACATCCTACTATGTCTTTATTTGTGTGTGTGTGTGTGTATGCATGCATACATGTGTGTTCACTCATGCGCATCTGTGTGTATTTGCCTGTGTCACGGGAACCACATACATGCGGTGCCTACAGAAGCCAGAAGAGAATCAAAACCCCTGGAACTGGAGTTACAGGCCTGGGCTGCCTGATATGGGTGCTGGGAACTGAACCTAAGTTCTCTTCGGGAGCGGTAAACACTTAACCACTGAGCCATCTCTCCAGCTCCCAGGATGTCATGATCTCAACGCTGTCCAAGTTTTTGGAAAGTGTTCTGCACTCTACACCCAGCAGGCTCCCCTTACACAGTGTTGTTGTTGTTGTGTTTTCTGGGATAGGGTCTCACTGTGTGGCTCTGACTGATGTGGAACTTGCTGAATGGACCTGAACTCCTAGACTCACTTGTCCTGACCACCTCGGTGCTGGGATTAAAGCTGTGCACTGTTACACCAGACAGAAACAAAGCCTCAGGGTCACCACGTAAAGCCACATGGAGTCTCTTCTGATGCCTTCGTCACCTTCCCTGCAGTCCTTATTTCTGTAGTGAAGGCATCTGGGAGATCAGGATCATCTGGCTTAGACTGTGGACTGAAAACCTGCTGTTGCTTTCATTAACTTTCAGGGGTGATAGGCAGTTCTGTAGTCAGAAGGCAGCCTTCTACTCAATGAACTTGACAGCGGACCCGCCTCACCGGGACTTTAAACTCATTGACCAGATCAACCCTTCCATCTTCTGCATCCATATTTCAAACTGTAAGTGTTTGGATTTGATAGATTTTGTGAAGCTCTGTTTTTCTTTTAAGTTACTGTATGGAAGAACACCTCCTTACTCAGTTGCATTTAAAGCACCCATCTCCTGTTTGGCTGTGTGAAGTTGTGCATGCCCGTGTGTGTGTGTGTGTGTGCGCGCGCGCGCGCGCGCGTGTGTGTGCATGCACATTTATTTCCTTGTAGAGTAGTAGTTAAAAATTAGTTCCATCTTTAAATATTACCTGTGGTTTCCATTTCCTTTTTCTTTTTATTTTTACTAAGGAGATTTGCATGAATACAGGATCTTTATTTTTAACCTGAACAGTCAACTCAGGCAAGTGTGTTAGTCCCCAGCGCTTCTCAGGATACCAGGCCCACTCATGGCCCTGTCAGCTAAGTGTCATGATCTCATTCCCATGTCTTTCCATGTTTGGCATTAGTTCCCTTGTGACTAAAGACCTGGAGGAATGTGTTTATCTAAAGTGACAAGTGACAGTGACTGTCTAAGCCATAATAGTAGCACAGTGGACATGGAGCCTGCCTCTTCCTCTCCACTCATACCCAGCATAGGAAGTGGTTAGAGTTAGTTAGTCTTACCTTCCAACAGCCACCCACAGAGAGTGTCCCCTAGAAAGGGGAAGAAGCACTCTCATCCATGTGCTGGACAGAGTGACCAGCTTGACCCTTGGCTTCTGCTGTGTTGTTTCCCTGTAGGCCTTCAGAGCAATTACTGTCACACAGTTAGATGCAGCCCAGTCGAGTGATCCTGCTTGTCTATTGAGGTTTCATGACAAGGTCTCCTCATGGATGCTTTGCTGGCTTAGAACTCATTGTATAAACCAGTGTTCTCAAATTCATGATGATCAGGGATCCCGTTCATTTAACAAACCTCAAGAAGTCCTGGGAGAGGCAAAAGTACAAGAAAACATTGTAAAATATAGTGTGCGTATATGTGTGTGTACATGCACACACTCGCATACATGTGTGTGTAGGTTAGAAGGTGACTTGTTTAGAATCAGTTCCCTTTCCTCTGTGTAAGTCCTGGGGATCAATCTGAAGTTGGGAGGCCTGCCAACAAGCGTCTTCACCTGCCAAACTGTCTAGACAGCCCTGAAAGATTGTTTTCTTATAGGAGTCTCATTGCTACTCATTGTGGTTTCCAAAGTTGAGCTGTCACATACTCCATACATTTCTGCTGATTTCCAATGTTTTGCCTACAAACAGACAAGCCTGCGCTGTCTTTTGCCAATCCAGAAGTGCCCAACGAAGACAATTTTGACAGACTGATGGGAACGTCAGGTGGCTTTTCACTGAGTGCCGAATCAGGTGTTCCTTCCACAGTCACATCAGATAGCCCACAGCCCACTAAATATGAGGTAAGCCAACAACCTGATGGCTGTTGTTCATACATCCTGAAATACTTTATCCTTACAAGCTAATTTCAGTTTCAAGGGATAAAGCCAAATTGCCTGCCCTTGGGACATACACGACACCACAGAGAGTGGCTGCTGCGCCTCTCTGTCAAAGATCATGAGAATTCAAGTTGAGTGTTCAGAGTCTGAACTCACGATATGAGGTCAGTTCTGCACTGAATTCTGTCTCTGCGGAATTTTCTGTTCTCTTGAACTCTGGAGCCTGTAGCAGAGTGATTGAAGCCTTCCTCTGGATGGGGAGTGAGCTTTCTGCGTACCAGGTCACATTTAGTTTTACAGACAGTAGGAACCTGCGTGCTATTTTATATCCCTTCATTAGCAAGCCCATAAAATATGGCTCCTTAATGTACTTCAACTTTAAAAGCTGGACTGGCTGGTACCCACCTATGACTTCAGCCTTGGGAGGCGGAGGAGCAGGAGCTCAGATTTAAAGCAGCTAGAGCCACATTGAGAGCCTGCTTCAAAACAGAACAGAGGGATGTTGGGATAACTGAGTGGTTGAGCACTTGGGCCACAGGCATGAAGACAGGAGTTCAAATCTCCACTCTCGATGTAATACTGATGGTGGTGTGATGGCCTTCCTGTCATTTTAGCATTGAAGGGTGGGCATGGGACCCTCAAGGGCAAGCTAGCTGCAGACTAGCTTTACCTACAAGCCCCTGGGGTTTGATTGAGAGACCCTGCTTCACTGAATAAGGTGGGCAAGAGTGATAAATGTCTGACATCAATCTCAAGCTGCATCTGCACAGATCTGCACATGCTTCCATGTGTCCGTGCAGTCATACACAGGTGTGTCCGTGTGCATGCACATGGTTATATCACACACAGAAAATAGAAAATGGAAAAAAAACACCTTTTTTGAGTTGTTTACCTTCCTACTTAAGGAACCTTCCTGCAGTCTTGGAGGAAACTGTTACACAGCAGTTTTGGCTATGTAGCCCTGGCTGGCCTGGGACTATGTAGACAAGGCTGGCTTCAAACTCAAAAAGATTCATCTGCCTCTGCCTCCTGAGTGCTGGGATTAAAGGTGTGTGCTACCACAAAATTTATTTTCAAAAGGTGTGTGTGGATGTGGTTGACAGCTGAGAATGAGCCCCCTATGTTCAGCACTGTGTCCCCAAACTCACAGCTATATACGAGCTCTGTGTGGCAGGGACTGTGCTCAATACTGTGTCCCCAAATCCCCAGCTCTGTGGGCACTGACATGTGTCCAGTGCATTCTGCAGGAGCACCTTCTCTAACCTGTGGGTGCTGTGTTTGCAGTACGGAGTCCCTCTGCAGACTGCAGGCCCATCTTCGGGGTCATTTCTGAAACTGCCTTCACCTCTCACGTCATCTCTGTGTGCAGATCAGAACCCTGCAGGTAAGAGGGTGCTGCTGTGCTTCCTGTTGGCCACTGAAGCTTGCCAGTTACACAGGCTGGAAACCCAAAGACTCCGGTACCGCAAAGGTCACCACCTGAGGAGGTCCTTTCTAGCCTGTCAGTGACTGCCTGAACACTGTAGCAAGCGCCTGCAACAGTAGCTACCCATGCCAGGTGTTGCAACTCTCTACACAATTTGATTAAGCATCTATGTGTGCTGGTCATCAGTCTGCATGAGGCTGATTCCACCAAGGGGCTAGTGACAGGGCTCAGCAGGTAAAAGTGCTTGCCACCGAGCCTTGCTACCTGACTTTATCTCTGAGACTGATGTCCTGGAGGGAGAGAAGTAATTACAATAGGCTATCCTCTGCCTTTCACATCCACCCACAAGTCAAACGTAATTTAAAAACAAAACAAAACTCAAATTGTTTTCACACTACCCCTTGAAGCCATGCTAATATCCCTGCTTTGTTTCAGTTGTGGAAATGGTGAGGCTTTTAGTTTCTTTTTTATTGTTGGTTTTTGTTTTTGTTTTTGTTTTTTTTTTTTTTTTTTGAGTTTTGTTTTTGTTTTAAAATTTTTGGTTGTAAATCTAGTCTTCAGTGGCTGGACCATCATCAGTCTAGCCCCAACCCCCCTTTTTTTAGTGTTTTGAGATACTGTCTCACTATATAGCCCCAGCTAGCCCAGAACTCCATACATAGATCAGGCTGGCTTAAAAAGATTAATTCACCTGCCTCTGCACCTCCCTCTGCCATCCCCGAGTTAGAATTAAAGTCGTGTGCCTTCATGCCTGGCTCTTGTTTGTTTCTTGAGTCATGGTCTCTCAATGTATATCAACCTGGTCCTTCCACCTCAGCCTCCCCAGGTCTGGGATGCCAGGCTCCATGCCTGCTTGCATAGGACTTCTTGTTCTGACTCCCACAGTGAGAACACTGAGACCGTTGTGCTCAAGCCTGGGTCAAACCTACTGCTCCCTGGAGAGCAGAGAAGCCAAGGGCTCAGGCCTGGGCTACAGAAGGCAAAGCCATGGTTCTCTCTAACCCTCAGCCAGCTGTGAGCAACTATAATGAGCCCTGGGTAACAAGTGCTGTTGAGAAGAAGCTTCTTCCTGACGTAGGAGGTCAATGTTGGGTAAAAGCAGCTGAAGTCTAGTAGGTGAGCATGCCACAAACCCTACCTCTTAGGAGGTGGAGGAAGGAGGATCACCAGTTTGAGGCCAGCCTAGGCTTCATAGTGAGACCTTGTCTCAAAAAGCAAACAAGCCAAGCTCAGAAGTCATTTCCACTTTTCAGATTGCCAGAGCTCAAAAAGTTTGAAGCTATAGAGAGACATACGCTCCTTCGGTAGTTGGTGGAACAGTTGGTCACACCCTGCCAAAGGCAGTGGAACATACGGATCAAAATTACCAGAGCTCCTGAAGGAAGGCTTGGCCCACACGCAAGAGCCACATGCAGATTGTGACAGCAACAGCCAAGCCAGAGACAACTGCTGTGGCCATTAGCTGGGAACTGGGGAGTAATTATGCTGCATCCGGGAGAGAGCGCTAATTATCCCTTCAGGATTGCTGGAAGGGCTTCAGCGTGCGTGCCTTGCTCATGGAAAGACGTGCAGAACAGTGTAGCACGTGTGCATCCGTGTCCAAAAGGGGAAAATTACCCTTTTTATTGTTTAAAAATAACCTTTTACGCATGTGTTTTATTTTATTTGCATAGTATTTCTGAAAGCTTCAGCGGGCAGTCACGGTTCTCCTGAGGCACGGGGGGGGGGGGGGGGGGGGGGGGGAGCCGGAAGGAGACACTGCTCTGTATCTTCCAGAGTTTTTAGGATATTTTGTGCGTATGTTTCCTAGTTGAAACGCATTTTTTTCAGCCCCATTTTAAACTTGCTGCATTTATGTTGTAGCTTATTTTGCCTTTTCTATTTTTTTAAGAATTATTTATTTATCATACATGAGTACATTGTAGCTGTCTTCAGACACACCAGAAGAGGGCATTAGATCCCATTACAGATGGTTGTGAGCCACCATGTGGTTGCTGGGAATTGAACTCAGGACCTCTGGGAGAGCAGTCAGTGCTTTTAACCTCTGTGCCCTTATTTTGCCTTTTCTACATGACTGTTTTCAGTTCCCATTCTTGAGCTGAACATGTTCTGTGTATCCCTCCCTGACTCCCCACACCCTCGATGTTATCATTTCCAGCATTCCTGATGAACCAGGCCTTCCAGTGCAGCCGGAGGGTGGACATAGAAGAGTGTGAAGGGATGGAAGCCCTCAGCATGGCTCATTACAGCAGCCCTGCCATTCTGAGGGTAAGAGGCATCTGGAAGCAGAACTGACTGGCCCTTTAAGAGGTAGCGTGATCTCAGCATGTGCCTGGCCCAGGTGTGTTTTCTAGTGCACCTGGGCGTCAGTGGCTGCTCGGGTGATCTTTCTAACATTTGTATGTAGTCCGGCTGTATCTTGTTTGAATTCATTTTTAAAATTTACTTTATTTGTCTTGAGAGCAGCTGAGCAAGTCAGGTCTTCAATGACTGCTCACAATTTTAGAGATTATCCAGTGTGACATTAACAGTCTGTCAGCATTATAACAAGTGGGCTCCCAGGAGCAGCAGGGGAGAGAAGTGCATGTCTGCCTAGAGATAGGCATCAGGAAAGCTCTAGCAATGGATGGGGTGGGGGGGGTGTGGGGGCCATTTTCCTTAGAGTTGGTGGCAGAGCTGGAACAGCCAGTGAGCAAGGACCTAGCCTACTTGACAGAGAGGGAGGGCTGGAGAGAGGAAGAGATAACTCAACCATGGGATTATGTCCAAGGCCACTCCTGGTTTCTAAGTTCTTATTAGGGTTGTGGAGGGTAAGGCAGCCTGGGCTGCCATATTCAGAGCTGCTCACCCATCCTGGATCCTTTATGTTTTCTAAGTTGGTCCTACAGGCCTGAGTTCTAATAAGTTTGAATTCTCAAGTTGTCCTCAAGTATGACAAGGTGTAGCTCTCAGTACAGGGTTCCCCAAGTGTATCTTGTCTGTCACTTCCCCAGGGGACACCTGACCTCATAGGGTACATAGCCATGAGAGTGGGAAGGCAAACCTTTGGAAGGACAGCTGTGTGATATTACCATCAGGCCGAGGCTTGACCTGGGAGACTGGAGACAGGCCCTGGAACCTTCTATGCCAGGGATATGACCCTGCCGTGAAGACAGGTGCAGGGGGAACATCAGGCAGGACCAAGCTGTTCCTCTCTTCCCCCAGCTCCTTCCTCTGGAACTGTGCTGCTGAGGGAAGAGACACAGCAGAGGGAAGAGCAGTGGTTACCACATAGATGGAAGTATGCAGACGGCCAGTCCTGAGCAGAGAATCTGTGTCATGTCAGTAGCATCTCAGATGATGAGTGTGGCCTTTAGCTGAAGTCTGAAAAGGCCATAGAGATTCATGTTTGTTGTGCCTAACGTAGCTGTGGTTTATTTTTTCTAGGTACCCAATTCAACGACACAGGTAAAAGTATACAGGACCCCCCCCCCCCGCCGTGTGTGTGTGTGTGAGTGTGTGTGTGTGTGTGTGTGTGTGTGTGTGTGTGTGTGTGATTTAGTGATGATGGGGTGGGGAGGATGCATACCTGTATGTACAAAAGTTGTTAGCCAGAGGTCAACCACAGGTACCACATTCCTCAAGTTATCTGATTTTTTTTTTTTTTTTTTAAGATTTAATTTTACCCAGGCATAGAAGCACATGGCTTTACTCTGAGCAACTGGAAGGCAGAGGCAGGCAGATCTCTGTGAGCTCAAGGCCAGTGTGGTTCACATAGAGAGTTCCAGGACAACCATGGCAACATAGTGAGATCCTGTTCTCAAACAAAACAAGATGTGTCAGGCCTTTCTGTGACACAGCCTCTAGAAAGTGCCTGTTTCTACCAGTTCAAACTGGCCTGGTCCATGAGCTGGATAGCATCCTATGGCCTGTTGATTTTAACTAGAGATAGTTAAGTCACAGCCCAGGGTTTCCCACTTGACTCAAGCTTGAGGTATGTTGGTGTCATAGAGTTGTGCAGAGTAGATTTTGCCTTTTTCCTGTCACCCATGTCCCACACTGTCCCCCACACACGCCTGAGCGAGTGATTCTGCCCTGGAGGGCATTGTAGGTTGCCTTGGTCATAGGAGTAGGCACAGAAGGGCTGTGTCTTTATTTCTAGAGTGGTGGCTTCAGCACTGGCCAGGTCAAATTATAAACACTTCATCAGAAGTTGGAGACAGTGTAAAGAGCAGGTGTTTCGGGAGCCTTCCCAAATAGTGGCTTCCAAGAATTGACCTGGAGAGTCCTCATCAGAAGCATCCTGTCTGTCCTCAGTGGTCCTTGTTGCTTTGTCACTCTTCTGTGCTGCTCACAATCCAGGCTTCCTAATACTATTTAGAAACTTTATCTGGCTCTGTCATTCCCTGATCCTGCTGCCTAGCCAGGCACTGTGTGTGAGCTTCCTGGATGGCAGGCTGCATCTCCTGAGGAAGCGGGGCTGCTGGCTGTGAACCTGAGAAGGAGTGTAGGCTCTATGTTTTGGTTAATCTTGGTGTGTGTGTGTGTGTGTGTGTGTGCACACATGTGCAGGTGGCTGTGCAGTGGAATTGTGTATTTATAATGTGCCATGCATTCTCTCCCTTCTGTGGTGCTGGGTTGTGAACCTTACTCTCCCACATGCTGGCACTTCTGTCAAAGTGACCAGTGCTGTGCCCTTCAGTGTCATCACAAGGTTGTGTCAGCATTTCTGCAGTCTAAGCCCAGGAGGTTTTCATCACTCTAAGAATTCCAATGTCCCTTAGGTGTCACTCCATAGGTTTTTCAGTTCTCGTCCCTGATAACCACTTTGGTTTCTGTGCATTGGAATGTTCATATTGAATAGAATCTGCAGGTATGTGTCTGGTTTCTTTTCTTTCTTTCCTTCTTCCTTTCTTTTTTAAAAAGATTTATTTATTTATTTACTAGTGTATGTGAGTGCACTGTCACTGTCTTCAGACACACCAGAAAAGGGCATCAGATCCCATTACAGATGGTTGTGAGCCACCATGTGGTTGCTGGGAATTGAACTCAGGACCTCTGGAAGAGCAGTCAGTGCTCTTAACCACTGAGCCATCTCTTCAGCCCCTTAATTTCTTTTAAAAATATTTCTTTTTATTACTTTTAAATTATATCCTGGGGTGGGAGGTGCCTCACTTTTAATCCCAGCATTTGGGAGGCAGAGACAGGTGGATCTCTGAGTTCCAGGCCAGCCTGGCCTACAGAGTTAGTTCCAGGCCAGCCAGAACTACACAGAGAAACTGTGTCCTGAATATCTCTCTCATACACACACACAGACACAGACACAGACACACACACAATTATGTGTATGTCTGTTTGTGTGAGCAGCCCCTACAGAGTGCAGAAGGAGATGTCTAACCACTTAGAGCTGTAGTTACAGGTGGTTAGGAGTCCTCCAACATGGTTCTGGGAACAGTGCTCTTAATCACTGAGCCATCTCTCCAGCCCCTAGTGTCTTATTTCTTATACTTAATGTTTTCAAGATTCACCCGTGCGGTAGCATGTGTGAGGATTTTGTTTTTAATGTGTGAGTCATGTTCCTTGTGCAGATGGACACTTGGCACTGGTCCATTTCTCAGCTGATGGACTTTTGGGTTGTTTCTGAGTCTGTGATAAATAGGCATTTTAGACCATACTTTATGAGTTTCCTTTAAACATGTGTGGTGTGTATGTGTGTGTTTTGCTCAGAATACCTTCACTCTTGCAAAAGTGAGCTCACAGCATGCACAGTGTGTGGTAGTGTGTGTGTCCTGTGCATTGTGTTTGCTGCCACTAAGTGTTCATTTTATGCTCTGGGTGCTGTAACAGGGTTACCTGTGCTGCATGTCACATGTGGTAGCCTCATAACCAAGGATACTTTTCCTCTCAGGTCTCCATCAAGATCCAGTCTGTAATGTATCAGTCTCTGAATCACACCCTGACCCGGTTAGAAGGGCATAGTGTCCTGTTGCCATCTCTGGTCAGCACTGGGCAAGACAAACTCTGCAGCAACGTTGTTCTCCAGGTAGGCATCAGTGTGCCTCTGTGTCCTGGTCCAGCCGACTGACTCCAGCCTGTTGGCCACAGAGGCACTGCTCACCTTCCAGAGGGGACTCTGTCCGTACTGTGCTGGCCTCCAGCTGCTTCAGCTGCTCTGCTCTCCCATTCGAGGGCAGTCGTACATGTCTTCATAAATCTAACACAGTGTAAGAATACATCACAGTTTTCTTGTCAGTGGAGAAAGCATGTATGTTCCACAAGGATGCAGACCTAAGTTCAAATCTCCTGCACCCGTGTAAAAAAGCCAGACATGGCTACCACAACTGGCTATATAACCCCAGCACTGGGGACAGAGACAGGCAGATCCCGAGTCAGCGTCTCTGAAAGAGAGCTGTGGTTCAGTGAGAGAGTATGTACAGGGCAATAAGTCCGAGAGTTACAGAGGAAGACAGCAGTGTCAGTCTCTGACCTCTGTATGTACAGGCATGGATACACATACACACTCACACACTTAACATGCACCACACAAAATTTATTGTTCATCTGATTGGCCTTATTTCTGCAGAAATAGGCTGTTCACATTGTGCTTGAGTCAGCTAATCTGAAATGTCAAAAACCTGGGCACAGATAGGTTGAGGTGACATGGATACTAGGATACTAATGGGACATGAGTGATGTGATTGGACAGCAGACTTGGGTGGGGGCGTGACTTCTCTTTGGCTGCTTCATTAGAGTTGGCAACATGGCTGCTGAGCCCCATTCTTTCCCAGGTGAAGTACAGTCTGCTGTACACAGCCACAGGCCAGGTCCAGGAAGCTGGCCTCTCCCTTGTTCTGGGGACACTGAGCAGCACAGTGAGTCTCCTGCAGCAGAAGTTTGAGATTCGCTTTATTCAGGTGAGTTTGAGAGTTCTGCTTAGATGCCAGATTGAGGAAAGCCTGGCTTCTGGGGGCAGCACCGTCAGTCTAGAAGCATGACCCAGCTCCCAGCCTGTGCTGCAGTAGCGTGTGGGGCTTGCCTGGAAGCCGGGTGCTGTCCCGTGCCTTGCAGCCTCACAGAGTGCTGTCCTCCCACTCCCTGGGATATATTTATACTTCAGAACAGAGGGAGCTGTTCTTCCAGATGTTACAGCGAGTACTGTGCTGCCCCCGCTCTTACCTAAATAATGTTGCTCAGGTCAACACCTTGTCTTTCAGCATGGCACCAAGCCTGTTCCTCTCAGTGGCAACCCTGGTTACAGGGTGGGACTCCCGCTGGCCGCTGGCTTTCAGCCTCAGAAGGGGTATCCTTTTTGAGGGTCTGTGGAGATGGTCACCTTCCCTGTCTGGATGAGTGGGCTATTCTTGCATTTGTTGGCAAGAGGGCTGTGGGCAGCCTGTGGGAAGGAGGTACCTGTTTAGCCAGAGCTTCCTCCGGGCCACTGAAATGTGGTGTGGCCAGGTTTAAGCAGAGTCTGGTGCTTTGAGGAAGATGACAGTGTGTTTAAAAGGACCGCTAGAGGCAGAAGGTCAGATCTTTGGTTCATTCGTGTACTTTTGTAATCTCTCTCTCGAACTGTCTCAGGCTGGCTGTGGCCTAGGCCTTGAATAGAGAATTCTCCTGTCTCAGCCTCGTGACCACAGGCGTGTGCTGCCATACCCAGCCAGGTCACATTTAAGCAGAGACTCCTAAGCAAACTGAGCACCTTTGAAATATGAATAGTTTTTTTGTATTGGTAAGGATTTAAGTCAAGTCTTTAGATACTAGGAGGGTACTCTGCCACTGAGCTATGCCCCAGCCCACTCCTTACACTTCATTTTGAAACAAGGTTCCAGCGAGGTGCCCTGACTGATTTCAAACTCACTTGTAGTTCAGGGAGTCCTCAAATGTGAAACCCTCCTCAGCCTTTTGAGGAGCCTCTGCAGCTGGCTGGAATTAGTTTTGGAGATGAGCCAATTTAAGAAGAGATTTACTGGCATGTTTTGTCCCCTCCTGGTGACAGGCCAGGGGTCTGGAGGAGCTTGGTCTCCTTCATGTCTCACAACATGCATGACGCCATTTTCTTCTTAGACAGTATGGCTGCTCTGGAACTGTTGACAGTCCCTTAACAGTCTGTGAATGTCTGGCATTCTTCAGACAACAAACAGACAAGGACAACTTACTATTCTTCATAGCACAGGTGAGCAGGACTGCCTTGCCAGCGAAGGGCTCCGGGCCCCTGTGCTGTTTGGCTACAATGTGCAGTCTGGCTGTCAGCTCAGGTGAGTGGCTGTGGCAGAGAGCACACACCCTTCGATTTTAACCACGTCGCTAGCACACATGTCACTAGCAGAACCACCAGTCTTTCCTCTTCCCTCACACAGTAGAGGCTGACCCTAGCCTTACATAGCTCAGGGCAGACTCAAACTCCTGGCCCTCCTGCCTCAGTCTTCTGAGTATTGTAATGGCATTTATGGATCTTTGGATTTTTGTATTTGTGCTGAATTCCTACTCTGTACAAACCCTTCTCATTGTCCCTTTCATTTCTCCTTTACCCCATGCCCTCCCACATCTTTGGAGTGACTCTGTTATTAGTTTGATTGCTAGCTCAGTTCTCAGATCAGTGTTTCTTCCTAAGAGCCCCACCTAATACTTTGCCTCAGGATGCCAGGATGTTCCAGCACCCTTCAGGAGAACAGGATATGAGAAAGCCAGTGTGTTGCTGGGCTTCTGCCCATGACACGGTGTTTAGAGAGAGAGATGATGGGACACAGGTTGACAAACGGTTTCCAGCTCCGTGACCAGGATGCCCCAAAGGCAGGGCCACATCAGCAGCTAGAGGATCACATTTTTGGAGAGGAAGGAAGGACAGAAGTATAAAGGCTGGTGGTGTGACTTGGAGGTGTCAGTGCCTTCCTCCATTGGCCTCTCTTTCCTTCCCAAAGGCTGACAGGCACCATCCCATGTGGGCTTCTGGCACAAAAGATGCAGGACCTGCTGAGAGGCCAGGCCTTCCCTGACTTCGTGGCTGCGTTTGGGAACTCCCGAGCCCAGGATGTGCAGGACTGGGTGCCTGTGCACTTTGTCACCTACTCCTCTAATATGAAGGTAAAGAGTGTGAGGCTGCTGGCCACATGTGAGAGAGGCACCAGGGCGGAGGGAGAGAAGGAGGTACTAAGGAGGGAAGGAGGGAGGTACTAAGGAGGGAGAGAGGGGCCTGTATCCAAGCTGGGTAGGTTTTCCAGCTCTTAGATGCCTTTGATCAGTAGTTTTCAAACTTGTTTGCTTCCCTGTAGTGTGGAAACTGAGAGGGCCAATGTGAGCATAGGACCAAGACCAAGTTCTCGGCACAGAGGGACAAAGGGCAGGAGATAGAGGGTGAGGGAGAAGGGAAAGGAAGAAGGGATTGGGGGCTAGGGGCGTGATATTTGCCCTGCAGGGACAAATAGCTGGATAGAAAGAAGACAGACAAGGCCCATAGGCAAATGGAAGTTTATAAGGGATGAAGTGTTTCATTTTAATTGGGTATGTTAATTCGGGCAGCTAAAGGGGGTTTTTGATTGCTGGACTTCAATACTTTTTTCTTTTTTAAATTAATTTATTTGAGTACACTGCAGCTATCTTCAGACACACCAGAAGAGGGCATCAGATCCCATTACAGATGGTTGTGAGCCACCATGTGGTTGCTGGGAACTGAACTCAGGACCTCTGGAAGAGCAGTCAGTGCTCTTAACCCCTGAGCCATCTCTCCAGCTCCAACTTCAATACTTTGATAGCTAGCGTTAGGGATGTAATCTAATGATTTGACAAGGCAGAGGGAATGGGGGAGAAGAGTAAGGCCTGCCAGAGCCATGTCTGTCTGCTCTGGCCTACGAGAGCCCCCCCAGAAACATTATCACTGACCACACAGGATTGTCCAGAGGGTTTTTATTTATTTTATTTATTATTTATACATTATTTTATGTACATGTGCACACTGTAGCTGTCTTCAGACACACCAGAAGAGGACATCTGATTCCATTACAGATGGTTGTGAGCCATGTGGTTGCTGGGAATTGAACTCAGGACCTCTGGAAAAGCAGTCAGTGCTCTTAACCACTGAGCCATCTTTTCAACCCCAGAGGGATGTTTGTTTGGTGTTGGCAGGACACAGTGGCCACTCCATAAGCTGGAAGCACAAGTGATCACCATATTTGAACATGGTTGAGAAATCTCCTAACCCAAAAACCTGAAACTTTTTTAGTGCCAACATGTTACCCTCATGTGGTGACTATGGTCAAACTTGGGCTCACTGGAATTTCTCTAGCCTATCTGTGTGACGTGGACATGAACAGTGGATTTCCTGTCTATCCTCATACATTTCTTAGTCATCATGGCTGTGCAAATATTCCAAAACCCAGGACATCAGGCCCTCCAGACCTTCCTGCAGTTCTCCAGTCCAGGACAGTCAGCTTGCAGGGCAGTGATACAGTAAGCCTTCCTCGGGCACTTGGTGACATGAGGAACATGAGATGTGGCCCCTGTCCCCACTACTTCCATTCCATGCCCTCTGGACTGTAATGCAGTCCACCCACACAAGAGCTCTTTCCATTCCAAAGTTCCCCCAAAGAGTTTAATGGAAGCTGACATCCTACAAATAGCTTCCTCTTCACACGTGACTCCTCTGCCCACCTCTTCCTTTTGTCTTAGCAGCAAAGTGTGGGCCGTCCCCAACGGAGGTGTGCACTCCATTCTCCCCTAATTGCCCAGCTATTTCTTGTCACAGCTGCTTCAGGCCTCTCATTATCCGCTTTGTATATAAGGAGGGGCTCAGTGGGGAGAGCAACCTCACCAGATCCCTATTCCAAGGATCACTTAACCCTGTGCTCAGCCTCAGTGAACCTGAGGCATGGCTGTTAGCTTCCTGGCACTGGGTAAAGACACTAGTCATTAGTGCCAGGGGAGGCAGGCCCAGGGCATCTGCTGTTCACACCCACTGCACCTGCAGCAGCTCCTAGCAACTGGATATTGGCAAGCCAGTTCAGTGACAAGGTTTCTAAAAGGCATTTGTAAGCTAAGGAACCCCGTGACTGCTTTTGGCAGTCTCCAGTTTAGAAGGTCTACTAGCTTTTTAGCCAGGACATAATTTAGAAAAATGCATGTGGAAATTGAAACATCTAGGCAAGTACTGTAGCTTGGGGGCTGCTCCTGCCTACTGCAGCTTCTGCAGTTCCTTTATCAGCAAGAGAGACGGCTCAGTGGCTAAGAACACTGGCTGCTCTTCCAGAGGTCCTGAGTTCAATTCCCAGCAACCACATGGTGGCTCACAACCATCTGTAATGGGATCTGATTCCCTTTTCTGATGTGTCTGAAGACAGTGACAGTGTACTCATACACATAAATTTCTCAAAATGTGTATGGTTCATGTATGTCCACATGTGGTGGTGCCTGGTTCCTGCAGAGGCCAGAAGAGGGTGTTGGGTCCTCTAGAACTGGAGTTAGAGGTGGCTGTGAGCTGCCATGTGGGTGCTGGGACTGAGCCTAGGTGGTCCTAAGAGTAGCCAATGCTCTTAAATGCAGAGTCATCTCTCCACCTAAAGATGTATCCTCATTGCTAGGTGGTGAAATTAGATAAAAGAATGCTTGTGTTTCCTGTTTGCATTTTAACATGAGATACAAGCAAGTTCACCTTTTCACTGCTGACCCCGAGCCAGTGACCAGAAACATCTCTGAGGTGGGTGAGGGCCAGTGGAGGCCCTGAGGGTCCCACCACTGGGTAGCGGGACTTCACAACTCCATAGTGAATCTGGCTTTGGGAATAGGAGGGGCTGGTGAAACGGCATTTGTAGCACAGAGTGCTTTAGTAGCCCAGGTTTTGTGAAGTTGCTCGTACCTGCACTAGTATGGCACGATCACCCCCATGTTCTGAACATTCTGTAATTGGGAAACATTTTATAATTAAAATGCTCAAGTGCAGAGTTAGTCTGACTGTGGTTGTGTGATATTCGGGCTTAATCTAGTTTTCTTTGGCAGGGCTCTTGCCAGCTTCCTGTGGCTTTGGGTATAGAGGTAAAATGGACTAAGTATGGGTCTCTGCCGAACCCCCAGGCCAGGATCGTGAATGTCACCGCCCAGCTCTTCTCCATTCCAGAGGTAGGCCCTGCTGGCAACACTCCCCAGGGGCTGCGGTGTGGCCCAGGGGTAGGCCCATCTTCCCCACAAGACAGGGTTTCTCTGTGTAGCCCAGCCTGTCCCGGAACTCTTTTCATAGACCAGGCTAGCCTCAAACTCAGAGATCTACCCGCCTCTGCTTTCCAAGTACCAGGATTAAAGGTGTGAACTACCACGTAGAACATCCAAAGGCCTGTTCTTAACCTGGGACAACCTCCAGCCTCGCACTGAAGTAATAAAAGGAGCAGTGAAGACAGAACACAGATGACAGCAAGGGTGATGGGAAAGTTTATTACTTAGGTTATTACTCTCTGCATTTCTGTTCCTTCACAGTGGGGCTCTGGGGCAGGGTCACAGTCCCCACATGCAGGGAGGGTAGGCACATGCTACTGTGCCTGCTGCATCTTCTCATGTAGCCTAGGCTGGTCTCAAACTGACCGTTGGCCTCAGGCTCCTGAGCATTAACGGGCATGTGCCATCAAGCCTAACTTAATTTTGAGTCCTAAAACAATTTCATGATCATTCTTTAACTTGTACTTAAAAAGACTGACAGGTTGTATTTTTGGCCATAGTTCTTGTGAACACTAAACCAGTGAATAGTCTGTAGCAGAGTGCTCCTCAGCCACAGAGTGCTCCTCAGCCACAGAGTGCTCCTCAGCCACAGAGTGCTCCTCAGCCACAGAGTGCCTTAGGGACTCTACACACCTGCCAGACTCAGGCTGGCCATGAGGGCAGGCGAGTGAGGAAGATGAGGGTGCCGACTCTCTTTTCCTTACAGCCCCTCCCACGGCCTGAGAGGACCATCGTCATTTCCACTACAGTGACATTTGTGGATGTGTCAGCCCCTGCAGAGGCAGGCTTCCGAGCCCCACCCACCATCAACGCCAGGCTGCCCTTCAGCTTCTTCTTCCCATTTGTGTGATGAGGTGGCCCCTGCAGGAGTGAGTACCCATCCTGAAGGTCTTCCCTTCGGCAGCTGTGCACACCTGGGTCCCAGGCTCAGGAGGGCATGAACCTAGCTGCCGATTCTTCTTGGTGTTTCCCTTAAAGCAGTCCTCTGCCCCCTCCACTGCCTTTTTCCTCTCAGAAACTTTACTCTGCTGGGCTGTGGTATTGGGTCAGATGGTCCATTACCCTGCACATACAGGTCAAAGGCCACGTCACCTCTGGGAGATGGGAAGAAGCAGAGCCTGACGCAGCAGTGCATGGAGAGCCTCTTTGGTGCATCATCTCCAGTCTAGTGGGAGTTGTCTTCAGAATGCCTGTCAGCATTTGAGAAGTACAAACCAGCAAGGGGCTGTGTAAAACTGTGTGCCCACAAGGGGACTGTGCCCCAGGATCATGCTAATTACAAGGCAGTCTTGGGGGCCCTGCCATGAGCTGGCTGTATAACTGGTGGGCTGGTGTGGGCTGCCACCAAGGAGAGAATGTGGTAGGCAAGCCCTGGGGAAAGAGCGCTTATTTTATACATTAATTATACAGTAATTGAAAGACGCTGGTGGGTGCAGAGCCTGTGTGAAGCTGATGGTACAGCTAGATGCTGCAAAGGAGAGGCTAGATACCATGATGATTCCCCTAGGGAATGCACAGGAAATGCTGTGGGCCTTCTAGGAAAGAAAGGTGATACAGGGTGCCAGTTCCATTCAGGATGTGCATTAGGTTGGTTTTACAAGCCCAGCTTCCTTGGTCATTTTCAAACTACAGTAGAGTCCAACTTGAGAAAAGGTTGTTATGATTTCTTTGCTGCAGGCGCAGGGTGTATACACCGAGGAGACAGCAGTGCCAGGGAGGATGTGTCCCCAGCATCCAGGAGTGCAAGCCAAGGCAGAGATGGGGACTGGACTTCACAGCACACAGTTGCTCTCTGGCCACAGCCCAGCTACTCTAGATGGAGCTTCAGGAAGGCTAGTTCACATCCCCAAGGAGTCCATTTTGTCTCAACAGCTTGCTGAGTCGCTCAATTTCTTGTTCCTATTGTAAGAGCAAATACATACTGGGTGGTGACCTTCTGAGCCACATTCCCCCCAGGCCCGGGACTGCAGACAGCTAAGAGCCACAGTCTGGTATTCTGGCTGCTGAGGGCAACAGGTTTCAGGAAGGGCACTGGGCAGTGATAGCAGGAACAAGATGCCCAGGGGAGGGACCAGACCTGGCTCTTGGAGCCCATGCTTAAGCTGAAAAGATCAAGAAGAGGAAGCTATAGGCATGGGGTCAGCGTGGGCTGGAGGGACCACAGTGGAGCCACTTGAGTCTCACCTTCTCGGAGCAGCTGAATTCCAGATGCTGGATCTTGGTGGCCAGTTGGATGTTTATCTGCTTTAACCTTAAGATCTGCCGTTCCGAGCGTGTTTTCACTGAGATGATGATGCCTAGAAGGGAAAGGAGGGTTTTGGTGGTGCAACAGCTAAAGTCTTCTTAAACATGTGTGAGTGGGGGCATGGGGTGCATGTGTACCACAGAGTGCCTGTGGATGTAAATGACAACACCTGGGAAGTCCGTCTTTCCTGTCACCATGTGTGTCCTATGACTTAAACTCAGGTCATCAAGCCTAGTGGCAAGTGTCAGCCCCAAGACTTGCATTCTGACTCACACTTATACTTGGGCCATATAGAGACAACTGTCACTGGATAACCTCAGCAAGGAAGGCAAGATTGTTACTTCTGAGCTCAGGAGTAGGCAGCTAGGCAGTGTTTGCCTGTGGCCCACATGGGTGCAGAGGCTCTACAGACTAGCTGTGTTCCTGTTCTCCAAGGACACATGTCCCTAGCAGTAACAGCAGGAAGTTGCTTGTCTTCCCTGGTCAGAGTCCAGAGTGTGGAGATAAAAAGGCCAAAAGTTAAAGCAGCCCCCCTGCCCCCTCCACTGTAGCATGGCCCTGACAGACTGGCACCTGGCCTGTGGGCCTGCTGGCTTGGGATGCTTTGCAGGGCTCTAGTGACCCACAGTTCATTCTCAGTGGCAGTGCTGCCCCTCAGATGCAGACCCAAAGAGGCCCAGGAATGCACCAGAGTTACTCTCCCAGCTGCAGTGTGAGGCTTCCAGCCCCTCTCAAGTCAAGGCACCCCCGTCAGGGAGCCCATTCTCTGTGGCTGCACTGTGAAACATTTAATAAATATTTTACATTTGTCTTTTTGATAAATTCATTAAAACCCTATGTGTTATTAGCCTGTCACCTTTGTTTCCACCCGACACAAAGGAATGTTCCTTGTTTGCTTTTCTCTTCTCCAGAGCTAAACTTGCTTAGCTGTGACCACCTGCTATCCCACAGTCCCAGTAGCCCACTTTACCTGCAGACCCTGACAAACTGCGTGGGCTGTGGTGCACAAGGTGCCAGTGCCCCCAGAGGACACACCCACCCCCAACAAGAGCCCCATTGCCTCCCTCTCATCCCAGGCTTCCCAAGCCCGCCTCAGCATCTAGGTTCCCTGAGCCCTTGGCAGCAGAATGAGGGGGACAGCTCTAGGTGACTGCTGTGGTTCCAACTGCTGGCCAGACATAGAACCCCTGCTCCTCAGACACAGGCGCCAGGGGCAGCACTTGTGCCTGGAACTAAGCAGAGCAGGACTTCCCTGGGGGTCCTCTCTAGAGACAGAAGCCTCTGCAGCAGGGGAGTCACTCGGGGCCTGTGGGAGCTCCAGGGCCTGGGCTGTGTGGGCTGATGTGCACCATGTGGGGACACCTGTGTCCCTTCCTGGAGGATACCCTCCAGTGCTACCCTGGGTGTAAGTCCCACACTTCCCTGACTAACTTCTGGTAACTATGAAAAGCATGGGTGTGAAATGGCTTTCGAGCAACCACAGTCGGCAGCTAGAGATAACGCTCGTCACCAAATATTACCATCATACATTTCTTCCGATACCCAAGAGGCAGCAGCCACAACATAAACCAGGGATGAGAATCCAGGTATCTGGTGACTGTGCTGCCACCTCAGTACCCACCACAGCGCCCGTACCCCCATGTAGCCCGAGAGGAGACGCACCATTGATGATCCGGGCCACCCTCCAGAGCCGAATCAGGATCAGCAGACCAAGAGCTTCAAAATGATGGTTTTTAAACAGAAGGATGAGGTCAAGGACAAAGGACACCACCACCACGATGGCGTCCAGGACCTCAAACTTGTGGTGGAAGAACTCCAAGCGGAAGACAAAGATTTTAAAGAAAATCTCAAACATGAAGAAGACCAGGATGGCAAAACTCAGGTAGTGGAACACCTGCAGGGACAGAGCAGGGAGCAGTGTCACAGGGTTGTCTCTGGCCACACTGGCCTGGTTACCAGGTATCACTGTCACAGACAAGGTCTCTACCCTTTACAGATAATTAGGCACAGCCTAGATATCATCCCAGCACTTGGGAAACTGAGGCAGGAGGATCAAGAATAGTTCAAGACTTCCCTGGGCTACAGAGTAAAAGCGTCTCAACTGAACATTAAATTGGCCTGGGCAGCAGCCCAGTGGCATGTGTCTGCTCCTTGTTTGTACCGTGACCGCGTAGTCTTTCTCATCCGGCTCAATGATCTTCAAATCCAGAAGGAGCTCAGCAAGCACCAGGAGGGCATCCAGGACCACCAGGCAGATGATGATAACCTAGAGGAAGGAGCAAGAGACTATGAGGGCTGGAACCCCAAGAGTGCCCCGTGGGAGCGTCCCACAGTGTCTCCCACTCCCTGTCCCTTGCTCACCCAGTCTGTTTCTCCAGTACCAGCTCTCAAAGCAAATGCTACTCTAGGCAAAAATAGTTTTAACTTTTCTATTTCTGTGGTTCACTATTGCTCTGGTAGACACAGAACAGATGCTCAACAAGTTATTCGACACACCCCGGCCTTGGGACTCTTGAGTTCCAGAAGGGACCCTTACTTGTAGAGCAAGCACTTTCTGGACAGAACCACTTTCCCAGCCTGGATTTTGTTTTGGTTTTTAATTCTTGGTTATTTTAGAGCCAGAAGAGTCAGCAAATTCTTATATGATCTAAAGCCAAAGCATAGCCATATTGCAAACAGGCTCACCACAGTCACCAAACAGCAGGAAGCATGGTTCTGTGTGCATTAACACTGAGTGCAGGCATGATCCCCGGGTACCATGCAGCCTGCAGTTCCGGAGAACAGGATGGACAGTAACAAGAAAACTCAGAACTGGCAGGTGGGAGCTACACAGAATTCTATGCACTACACACCACAGAAATACTCACTCTCCAATGGTTAATTTTACATCATGCCTCTGTTACCTGGAGTTGAAGTGAGAAAGGCCCAAGAAAAGACACTTGGCCTCTATGAACTGATGCCCCTCCACCTGGCTGCTTTATGTGGCAGAGAAGGTCACATCCCTTTGTTAATCCACATCCTGCCCTGTGGGGTGCCAACTGCAGGGTTCCATCAGCCTGCCCTGGAACCAGAGCTTCAGCTGGCCATAGCTATACTCTGAGACACAATGGGCTTGTGAAGCCGGATAAGCTGAGGGCCCAAGCTCTGTTCTGCCTCTTGATCAAGATGAAAGTATAAGCCCCATCTCAAGTCTGCCTTCCCTGGAGGCTGGCTCATCCCTGTCTTCTCTTGACTGTGCCATCTTATGTGACAAGTGACAGCATACTATCACTATGCCCTGCAGATTCTACCAGCAGACAGTAAGAGTCCTCAACCCTTGCCCCTTCCTCCCATCCCACCTGGCTTCCATCCAAGATCTTTAGTCACAGCCTGTCCACAGCAGCCCCTGCCTCAGTGAGCTACCTTGCTGCTTTCTCCACAGGAACCTTGGAACCCTTCTCCACCCCCTAACTCAGGCCACCAGCCCTTCCCATACCAGGCCCCTGCCTGAAACATGCCCTTCCACCCATCAGACCTACTATGCTTAGCCTTGTGTGTCACATGACAGTCACCAACTACCTTGACTCCCAATTTCTGCTAAGCAGCATTTGTCACCCCTGCCAGCCAACTTGCTGCCATCCAGGTAAGTGGCATACTATCCCCTCAAACAATAAGTACCTTTATGAGAGTCAGACCCAAGCCTGGTAGAGATGAGTCCCTTCCAGAGGCAGGGACACTTGGGGGAGGGGGGCCTGGGGCTCTCTTTACAGCTGGAAGGAAGCTGACTCCCCTCCATTGGCTCTGAAATTGCAGGTTTGGGATTTCAACCCCAACAACATAATACTATGTTTCCTGCCATAGCCGCAGAGGGGCTGGCAAGATATAAGAGATGCTGGGTTGTTGGCTCACTTTAAGTGGGAGAAAAGGCAAACATTTTCCTTTCCTCCCTGAGAACAGTGTTCGTGGTGAGACCGAGGCTGTCCCTCCCTGCTTCCAGAAGGTCCTCTTGCAGAGGACCAAGGTTCAGTTCCTAGAACCCCCATCAGGTGACTTACAACCACCTGGAACTCTAGCTTCAGGGGATCAGACATCCCTGACCTCCTTCCGAGGGCTCCAGCATACAAATGGTTCGAGCATACACATACAAATAAAAAGTCTGGAAAAAAAAATTGCCCTTTGCAATGTTGGAACAGATGGCTTCCAGAGTTCAGCTCAACTGTTTCTCTTGAAAGCCAGAAAGTCCCCTCCCTCTCCCTGCGGTAACATCTGCAGAGAGGTGGTGACAGTGAGAGCCAGAGGGTATATATGTGTGTCTGTTTGTCTGTCTGCGTACATGTAAAAATAAAATGATCCACGTTCGTGTCTACAGTGACTCTCACCATTTAATTATTGGAGACAATCTCTAATGGGACCTGGGTCTCCCCAACTGGCCAACAAGCCTCAGGGAAACTCCTCTGTCCTCTTCCCAGTGCCACCACGCACTGCCATATCCAAAATTTTCCTTGGGTGTGGGGAACCGAACTCAGGACCTAATGTTTGCACAACAAGCACTTTACCCACCTTAACTGCCTCCCTAGCCCCACATGCTCTCGGGTCTGAGGGCCAGGCATCGTGATGGTGATGAGCTTGCAGAACAGGGGGTCCTCATGCCCTTGTCCAGAAGCAGGCACCACACTCTGGAATAGACGCTTCTCTCGTAGTGTACTCTGAGCATACACACGAGCCAGTTTTTTTTGGGGTTTTTTTTGTTTTTTTTTTTTTACAATGAAAATAACTACTGTAAAGTAACCATTCATAGGTTGCCATAAAGATCCGTGGCAGTGGGTACAGTCACAAGGCTGTGCAGCCGCCACCACTGTCTAGTTCTAGTATATTTCCACCACCTCAAAAGGAAACCCCATCTTTCTCAAGCAGCCACCCACTCGCCTTTCCTCCCTCCCACAGCCTCCCATCTGTCTACCCCGTTGGCTATGATGGACGGTTCAGCTATCTGGCATCACACACAACTGGGACCTTCCCTGTCTGTCCTGTTACTTGGGTCATGTTTTCAAAGTTGCACCATGTATCTGCATGTCCTTCTTTGTCACGCCCAAGTCATACCCTCTGGAGGGACAGGCCACAGAATGACCCCTCCCCCACTTTAATACAGGTTAGACCACGGAGCAAGGCACATGCAAGGCGCTCAGAAAGCACCTGTGGGAGGCAGGGGTGGCAGTGGCAGATGGGGCTCCCACCTTAGAGAGCCTCTCTTACCTGAAACCTGTGGGAACTGAAGACTTTCCTCAGCCTGCTCCTGAAGTCCAGGGATGGCCTGGGTGTGGAGACAGAGCCAGCCTCAGCATCTGCGCCCACAGGGCTGCCCTCGCCCTCCACTGGTTCGGGGGCCGGCTCCTCCTCCTCCTCTTCATTCTCCCACTTCTTGTAGTTGACGTTCCAGGTATGGTAGTCGTCCCCAACCACTGTGAAGTGCTTTAAGATCCTGCTCATCCTCTTGGTGGAAGCCACCTTGGCTCTTCGAGTGACAGCCTGGAGGGGGGCGGGGACAGAGCAAGCACTTGAGGTCCCCAACACTGTGAGAGGGAGAAGGGCCCAAACCAGACCCCAGGGTGCTCGGAGCAGCTTAGCCCAGGTCAAAAAGGTGGGGTTTTTAGGGGCACTTATTTTTGGAACTTAGTACAAGAGGTGACAGGAAACCCCAATCCGAGCCAGATGTGTCCCTGTGGTCTGGCCGGCAGTCACCAACGGCACTACAGCCCAGTCTCAGCATAAGGGCCCATGTGTAAGTACAGAAGAGAAAGAGCTGTTGAGAGAAGAGGAGGAAGTGTCCAAAAGTAAAAGTACAGTTTCACAGAGAACTCAGAGAAGCCACCCCTACTCTCCACAGACTATTCCTGGATGCACAGGCAGAAAGCGGGGTTCTTCCCAAGTATATCCAGCAAGGTGCCACACACCTGTCATCCCAGCAACCAGCATTTAAAGGGGTGAAGAGTTCAAGGTCAGCCTAGGCCACATAGTAGAATCTCAAAAAACAGGAATAAAGGCTATCCCACTGTGTGCTCAGCCTGAATGTTTAATCTGCCTTAAGAAGAGCACTGTAGCAACTCTCCATACTGGCTTTGGCTTTCCCAGGAGACCAGCTTCTACAACCTCAGCCAACACACAGCTGTGATCTTAAGGCCTTCTCCATGCCCCTGACCCACAACAATGGATGTGCGTCCTTTGCCAAAAGCAACCTTCTAAAATGAAGATCCATTTACGGATACTGGTCGATGAAACAGGGACATATTACTGCTGTTGTCTGGGTCACTTGGGGTCAGTTGGAGCCAGTAACTTAATCCTTATAAAATTCTAGATAAGATGTAAAGTGTCCCATCCCTTCCCAGTATGAAGCTCCCTGTTGCTGTCTGACTGAAGACAGAAATTCTTTGTGGGGGACAGACATGGTCACCCAGTAGACACATGTGGTCACACAACTGACAGAATACACAAAAGACACAGTTACAGTAACACTCAGTGTCTTAGAGTCTCTGTTCCTGCACAAACATCATGACCAAGAAGCAAGCTGGGGAGGAAAGGGTTTATTCAGCTTACACTTCCACATTGCTGTTCATCACCAGAGGAAGTCAGGACTGGAACTCAAGCAGGTCAGGAAGCAGGAGCTGATGCAGAGGCCATGGAGGGATGTCACTTACTGACTTGCTTCCCCTGGCTTGCTCAGTCTGCTTTCTTATAGAACCCAGGTCTACCAGCCCAGGGATGGCACCACCCACAATGGGCTGGGCCCTCGCTCCTTGATCACTAGTTGAGAAAATGCCTTACAGCTGGATCTCACAGAGACATTTCCTCAACTGAGGCTCCTTTCTCTGTGATGACTCCAGCTTGTGTCAAGTTGACAAAAATCCAGCCAGTACACTCAGGGTCAAATTCACAAGACAGCCTCCTCAGGAAGGCACCAGTTCCCACAGAACAGAAGATGCAGGAAGCATGTAGTAGAGAATTCAAATCTGGACTCCAAGGGAAAGTGCTTTTATTATATCTTCCCCCAGGGTGCTTTTATTCCTTTCCTTAATGAGACACAGGTGTTTTATTGGTGACTCAGAGTTCATCACTAAAGTGTATAATCCACAATTCATGCAGGTGATTCTGAAAATCCTGCCTTTAATCTCTGTTTCTACCAGGATCAGCTCCCACATCTCTAGACCCAACATGGCTCCCAGCTGCCTTGGCCTGCAGTACTGCAGCACACTCCTGCCATAGTCCCTTCTACAGGGAACCATAAAGAACATCCTAACATCACTGAGACCATGGCAGGCCTTTGCCTGAAGCTCTCTGCCACACTCAGTCCCTCTTGTTGGTGTACTTCCTGTTATGCTGGCTGGGAGGCTTCCCTAAGCTTAACTCTTCTAAGAGGCTCAACCTTCTCCCCGATCCCAACTCTTTCTCCACCCTGGCTTCTATGTCTTTAGTCCATCATGGTACCAGGAGAAAAGTAGGGGAAGAAGTCCTGCCCCCCCTAGGATCCAGGATGCCTTTCCTGCTGACAGAATCTTGAGAAATTTCAGGGCAACCAACAGAGCAGAAATCACTTGTTTAAATGCTTTCCTGAAGACACTCTAACGGTGTCTAAGAATAGAAAACTGATCGCTTTGAGTTTCAGCATATTAATAGTCCTAGCTCACCCCAAAATCTGTACTGAACCTCAAAATCACCTTGTGATTTTTTTTTCCTCTTTCATTTGTTTTTTAATGTTTAGTTATTGTCCTGGCTTTTCCTATGATTTCAGGGATCCCGGAGACACCGGGCAGGTACAGCAGCTTGGAACACAAGCCTGATGGAGTTTGGATCCTCAGAACTCAAATTTAAAAAGCAAAATACAGTGGCAAACATCTGTAATCCCCTCACTACAGAGGGAGGAGAGAGGTGAGAGGCAGAGCTGCCTGGAAGTGATAAAGCCAGCAATCCTGGCACATGTAGCCCAGGAAGAAACAAGGAAGACCCCACCTCAAACAAGGCAGAAAGTAAGATGATGTCCTCTGCACACACATGCTGACACCCGCACATATCACACACATCCCTATACATTGTCACACACACACACAGATACACCCACACATATCACAAACATACCCACACAGATCCACACACATCACACACATACACACATACATCCACACACATTACACACATACCCACACAGATATACACACACACATATACCCACATACATCACAAACATATCCACACAGATATATATACACATCACACACACACATTACACATACCTACACACTGACACCCACACATATCACAAACATACCCACACAAATATACACACATACACCCACACACATCACAATACCCCCACACAGATACACACACACACACATACGCATACCCACAGATATACACACACATATACCCACATACATCATACACATGCCCACACACTGACACACACACATATCATACATACCTATATACCAACACCCCCACACACACATACACATCAACACCAGCACACAGATATACCCACACATCACACACACACTCACAATACATGACACACATACTCCCACATACCCACAAACTGACACACATACACCAACACCAGCACACATATATACACACATACACAATCACACACACCCACACACTGACACACACATTATACACATATCCATACTTCAACACACACACACACACACACACACACACACACAATCTTACAGTTCCATTCATAAAAGGGAATTCTTCAAGAAAATAAGTAAAACATATTTTAACTTTTAAACTTATAAATTAGCCAGGCCATGATGGCCCATGCCGTTAACTCCACCAGTCTGGAGGCAGAAGCAGGCAGATCTCTGTGACTTCAAGAGCAGCTTGGCCTATATTGTGAGTTCCTGGACAGCCAAGGATACACAGAGAAACTCTGTCTCAAAAAAGCAACTAACGGCCAACCAAGCGACCAAAAACCCAACAAGCTTATAAATTACATCCTTTTAGGACTGTCCTGTAGAAAACTGAGGAGTATTACAGATAGCCATTGTAGACACCTGTAGGAGACTTTTTCTCTTGAAGCCCGTATTCATATCTTTATTGTCTTTCTCCTGTCTGCCTGTCTGTCTGAACACTTAATACTCACTCTCTTTACTTTGCTCTGGCTCATTCTGGACAGTCTCCTACCGCGCCTTGTCCAGCTTTGCCGGAGGGGAGGTATCTGGGCAGGGTGGGGTGAGCCCTCTGGCTGCTGGGTACTGTGTCAGGTTATGTCTGCCGGCTGCTGAGGGCATGGGATGACCTGGAACTTACCTGCCTGCGATTGGCTGCCTGTTCCAAGGGGCCCGCAGGCCAGTGAAAAGACTCTCACCACCTTGTACGGCTGCAAGCTCAGTACATTGAAAAGTGTCCCCACACAGGGGACAGACACTCTGCAACACGGGATTGTTAAGTGACTAAATGAACAAAGAAATGTGGCCAGAGAGAAGGCTCAGCAATTAAGAGCACTTCCTGCCCTTCCAGAGGCCTCGAGCTTAGTCCCCAGCACCTATGGCGGCTTACACCTGCCTATAACTCCAGCTCCTGGCAGATCTGATGCTTCTTCTGGCCTCTCCTGGTAAATTCACATGCATACACATACACACATGCATGCACATACATGCATACACACATGTACACATGAGCATGCCCAGGCCAAAGTAGCATCAACTGTCCACTCTCAGTCTCCAGTTTATCACTGGAGGCAAAGTCTCTCACAAGCTAGAATTAGGCTGCCATTCAGCAACCGTGTTATCCTCCCATCTCTACCGCCACCAGCACCGGCATTACAGTTATACACACCATACTCCTGCATGAATTCAAACTCCAGCCCCCATGCTTGTCTCACCAAGCCATCTCCCCAGTCTGCAACCAGATCTGTAGACATCTGTTCAGTGTGACAAGGGGTGTGACTTGCTGGGGACAGTGTTTACCCAGTAGGCCTATGGAATGCCCAGCATGCAAAGGGGAATGAAAGCTGAAGAAATGATCAGATGGCATGATGCACATCTTTAATCTCAGTACTTGAGGCAGAGGCAGGTGGATCTCTGTGAGTTCCAGCCAGGGCTATAGAGTGAGTCCCCGTCTCAAAGGCAAACAAATAAAGCTACAAAAATGACCTCCCAGTCAAGAGCACAGGCTTGACTTCAAGAGGACCTGCGTCCAGTTCCCAGCACCCACACAACAACACAACCATCTGTAACTCCAGCTCCAGGGGATCCGATACCCTCTTTGCCTGCCACAGGCCCCCATACTCACAAACATATACCCACACACAGACTCACACATTTGCATGTAATTGAAACCACACACAGATGTATGCATATGCATGTAATTAAAAATAAATGCTGGGGCTGGAGAAATGGCTCAGCGGTGAAGAACACTGACTGTTCTTCCAAAGATCTTGAGTTCAAATCCCAGCAACCACATGGTGGCTCACAACCATCTGTAATGAGATATTCTGGTGTGTCTATGACAGTTACAGTGTACCCAAACACATAAAGTAAATAAAAGTTTTAAAGGATTTTAACTAAAATAAATAAGGGGCTGGAGAGGTGGCTCAGTGGTTAAGAGCACTGACTGCTCTTCCAGAGGTCCTGAGTTCAAATCCCAGCAACCACATGGTGGCTCATAACCATCTGTAATGAGATCTGATGCCCTCTTCTGGTGTGTCTGAAGACAGCTACAGTGTACTCATATATAATAAATAAATAATTTTAAAAGGGTTTAAAAATAAATAAATACCTCTAAAGCTGTCTGTAGGGCCAGCACAATAGCTCAGCAGGTAAAGACACTAGCCACCAGGGCTGGGCTCCATCCCTAGAGCCCACGAGGCGGAGAGAACTTACTCTTGTCCTTAGATCACCATGGGAACAGTGCTACACACGCACACAGATAAATATATGTAATTGAAATATGTTTTAAAGCTCAGTGGGAAAGAATATGTCTAAGTACAAGGACAATGCTTAGGAACTTTATGTGGAAAATGTGTCAGGAATGCACAGAGGCAGGATCATGACACATGAAAGACAGGATTCTGACTCGTGGCTAGTAACTGGGACTGCCTCTCCCTGCTCCAAAGTCAAGAAACTAAACAAAACACACACTGTGTTCCTGATAAAGGAATGAACTGCACAGTCACCCTGACTTTCCGTCTGGTGGAACTTTCTAGATGAGGAAATGAAGACTGGTGTTCAGGGAGACTGCAGGTCTCTCCCTTCCTCGGGGATCTCAAGGCAGGGGAACTGAGACACAAAAGTGCACTTTCGGGCTGGAGAGCTGGTTCAGAAGTTGAGAACATTGATTGCTCTTTTAGAGGTCCTGAGTTCAATTCCCAGCTAGCATATGGTGGCTCACAACCATCTGTCATGAGATCTGATGCCCACTTCTGACACCCAGATATATATGCAGAACACTGTATATATAATAAATAAATACATCTTTTTTTTAAAAAAATGCACTTTTACTGGACCCGGGATGTCACAGACAGGAGCAGATGATACAATGTAACTCAGGAAAGGAAACAAAGCAAAGCAAACACCTCTCTGGATCAGGTAAAGTGTTGCAGGATATTTGTTCACACTGTGAACAGTGTTTTTTACTGGAAAAACCAGTTTCTAGTTGTGGTGCGGCTCAGCCCTAGCACACACCTTTGATCCCAAGAGCTTCATGTAAACAGAATTGCATAAAGTCAACTATAGACCAAGAGGCGGAGCTAACGACCAGTTGACAAGAAGCGAATAGAAGGAAGAAGTGACAGACTGGTTACAGAGAAAACAAGTCAGAGAAAATCAAGATAGAATGAACCAGTGAATGAGAAGGAGCCAGCAGATTAGGACAGATGGCCAGAGTTAGTCTGAAACCAAGCAGAGCAATTCAGGAGAAGCTGAGAAAAGCCAGATTGAATCAGTCAGCTTGAGCCAGAGCAGTTGAATTGAACCAGCCAGCCAGAGTTCAGAAAGTGCCAGGAAGGGTGGTCTTATTCTGTAGCAAGTCTCAAAAACTGAAAACATTCTGGGTCTCGATAAGATTGTACAGAGGCTAGAAGTTTCCAGGACTAAGGCTCAGCCAGCAGACAGACAGTGAGCCTCAGAGATAACGATTACAACGTGAATAAAAGCTATTTTTACAGTGAGAGGCTGAAAAGCTACAAAGACAGCTCAAGGCTGGTTGAGGGCAGTCTATTCCCAGCAGCCAGAGAAGTCTTCGCAACCTCCAGGCATCAGAGGGAACTCCAGAAAAAAAACAACAGACTAAATTCATCCCACAGACTCATTCTAAGGAACACACCTTGAAAAGATCAGGGGGCCATGAGATGGCTCAGAGGTAACAGCACTTGCCACTAAGCCTGATGTCCTGAGTTCAATCCCTGTGACCCACATAACAGAAGGTGAGAATTGACACCCACAAGGTATCCTCTGACCTTCCCACATGTGCTGGGGCATGTGTGTGTCCCTTCATATATGAATAAGTAAATGTAAACAGGGAAACACATGGTTTCATTAAAGAAAGAAATCAGCTGATTCCCAACTAGATGAAATGGCCCTTATTGAACAAAAGTCGGTTCCCCATCAGGAAAGACAACAGCATGTGCTGAGCAGCATGTGACAGAAACCACTCCACGGAAAAATGCAGGAAAATGCCCAAACCTACTCTGAACTCAAAGAGGACACACATCAGAGAACTGGCCACCAGGTCAGCTGTGACATATATATTCAAAGACGGCGTGGAAGTGGGGAGTACAGGCGCTTGGGAAACTGAGGCAGAAGGATTGAAAAACGAAACTGAGGAGTGGCCCATGCCTTTAATCCCAGCATTTGGGAGGCAGAGGCAGGTGGGTCTCTGAAGTTGAGAACAGCCTGGTCTACAGAGCAAGTTCCAGGACGGCCAGGGCTACACAGAGAAGCCCTGTCTCGAAAACAAAAACAAAGGGCTCTGTGGTGCAATGGATAGTGCATTGGACTTCTAGATAAAGTGAAGGCATTCGAAAACAAAAACAAACAAGAGGAGGAGGAGGAGAAGGAAAGGAAGGAAGGAAGAAAGAAAAAAAGAAAATCTGAGACCAGCCTGATATATAGTGAGACACTGAAGTGTGTGTGTGTGTGTGTGTGTGTGTGTGTGTATGTAGAAAAATCAGTGGACAGGCCTGTTTGTTTAGTAGTGATTGCTTATAACATAGCACTTGGGAGCTAGAGGTGTGAAGATCAGGAGTTCAAGCCAGACTTGACTACATAGCAAGTTCTAAACCAGCCTGAGCTATACAAAACCCTTTCAAAAATCAAACCAAGACAAAAACAATAAAAAGATACAGGAAGGAACCATCCGTGACCTCAGAGACAGAGCAACTGAAAACACAGTGGGAAGACTGTTCACCACACAAGCCTGAGGACCTGAGTGTAGATGCCCAGAACCATCATAAAGTCACACAACATCACATGTATCATCCCGGTGTTCCTGCAGCAAGGGAAGCCAGGGACGGGACAATCCCCAGAAGCTTGTGAGCCAGCTACTCTGGCGTGCCCACTGAGGAGCAAGAGACCCTGAATCAAGGAAGGAGGTAGAAGATTGTCTTCTGACCTTCAGGTTCATACTGGAGGACAAGACACCTTTATTCACACTGATACATGCACACATGCATACACACACACAGATTTAGATACAAAATTACCAGTTGGCTGGAAGTAAACAGAACAAATGAAGCCTCAGGAACCCTAACAGGGGCAGCTGTGGGACTAAGAGATGACAGGGAGATTAAAAAAAAAAAAAAAAGATGTTCAAAAAATAGCGGCTGAGGTTGGCAAGATGACCGAGCAAAGATGCTTGCTGTCAAGTCTGATGATCCGAATTTGATCTCCGGGATTCACACGGCCGGAGGGAAGTAACTCCTGTAAGTCCTCTACATGCATAATGTGGCATATGCACTCCCCCCCCCCCCAAGCACATACACAAACATAAATAAATAAGGCACATCTTACATGGCTGAAAAATATAATCACATTTGACAGAATATACTGTAGACTGTAACATGATGAACTCCAAGCAGAAGGGCCATGCGAGAGGATGGGCAAAGCCATGTAGCACAGTGGGTAGGGTGTTTGTCTAGCACCTTCTAGGCCCTGGGTTCCATCCTCTGCAGCACAAAGAATAAATAACCTGTGTACTTGGGAGCAGACTGGGGGAGGGGTGTGTCTTGCCCCCTTGTCCACTGCCCTGCCCTGGGTGGCCTTATGTCTCCGTGTTCCAAATTCGGTCAAGAAATACCTTCCCATAGACCCGACATTTTCTGGCTAAGTGTCAGGGGAAGAAGCCCTGTTGTCACAGCTGGGGTGAGGCTGAAGTGGAGGGTAGGCTGGGGCTGTGCAGGTATCCAAAGCCCTGGCCTGCCTCCGTGGCCCACCACCCATATTACTGGATACGTCAGGGGCCCAGAGACAGTGTAAAACAGTGCAAGGCCTCCTGATAGCAGCTCCTTAGAGAGCCCCACCCAGCCCAGAGGCCAACCATCCCTCTTCCAGCCAGTGGTCTAGCCTAAACTCTTGTCCTCCATGGCCCATGAAGGTTACACAGCCTCCTCCTGATCCCTGACTTTTCTACCCAAGCCTGAACAGGTCTCACCTTGACTCTGTCACCGCCCTCCTCACCCCAGCAATTGCTCCTTTGTCCCAGGCAAACATCCAAGGGCCTTCACGCGGTGGGCGGGGCCCTGTGAGGCCCCGCCCCTCTGCTTCCCGGCAGCCCGACCCCTTGCTTCTGCCCCTCGAGCCCCACACGACCCGCTCAGAGCCCTTCAGCCTGGCAGTTCCTAGCTACACTCGGATGTGGGTTCTTTCTTCCCCACGCGTGAAGACTCAGCTGCCATGTTATATCCTCAGAGTGCTCCTTCCCGGACCCTGAACCAGTTCCACAGCCTCGCCTTTCTTCTTTACTCTTCCTCAGAGCCCTCCTCAAGTTAAGGAATTACTCCGCTGTGTATAAGCACCACAAGACAGGGTTACCCTGAGTTCCGGTGACTTCTGCCCAAAGCCCCCTCCTCCCAGGCCAGCTATGAATTCCCCCAGGAAACACCTCACCCTGCAAGCAGAAGCCACTGAAGCTGGGGGCTCTCTTCCGAAACCACATATTATGCAGGAGAGGCGAGTTTTCTCGCTGAAACACTCTGACCAGTCAAGAAGTGACTCAAGTAACTGGGATGGAAAGACTTGTGGTAGCAGGCAGAGCAGAAAAGGATTCTGGTTTTAAGTCAAGACTGTCAAGCCAGAAGCAGGAACGTCCCAGAAAAGGGTTGACCACAAAAAAAAAAAAAAGCCATGAACCTTAGTTACCCCATTATCCCAGCCTCTCACTGCCCTAAAAGGATGGGTTCAGGGCTGGAACTAAAACTGGGTGCTGGAGAGATGGCTCAGCGGTTAAAAGCACCGACTGCTCTTCCAGAGGTCCTGAGTTAAAATCCCAGCAACCACATGGTGGCTCACAACCATCTGTAATGGGATCTAATGGCCTCTTCCGGTGTGTCTGAAGACAGCTACAGCGTGTGTATGTGTATATATATAATATTTAAAAAATAAATATTAAAGAAAGATGAGTTCAGAGGAACATGCTGAGCACCTGCCCAGGCTAGGATCCTGTAGACCTTAGTGGCAACTCTGTGTCACCAGTATGGAAAGTCATTTCCCCTCCTCCACTGGGTCGTCTGCCATTGCAGATTCTGTCACTTGGGCCTATCACTGTGCTACCGTCACCTGCAGACTTTGCAGTGGAGACACTGGCACAGACACTCTGGTAAAGTGCTTGCTATGCAAGCGTAGAGACATGAGTTCAAGACCCAGCACCCACACAAAAGCTGGGCATGGTGGCTGGAGAGACCAAAGATAATCTTTCTTGCAGAGGACCCAGGTTCAGTTCCCGACCCTAAGATCAGGCAGCTCATAATTGCTGGTAACTCCAGCCTCAGGGGATCTAATATTCTCTCTTCCACACCTGCACTCACGAGCACACACCCACATACATAGAAAGAATTGTAAAGATAAAAATAAAACATTAAAAGAAAAACAGCTGAACATGGTGTCATGAGTTTATAATTTTAAAGGGTGAGTTCCAGGCCAGTGAGAGGCCCTTTTTCAAAAATAAGTAAGTAGGAGCTGGAGAGTTAGCTCAGTGGTTAAGAGCACCAGCTGCTCTTACAAAGGACCTGGGTTCGTTTCCCAGCAGCCGCATGGAAGCTCATCACTCCTTAGGCACCAGGCATGCATGTGGCACACAGTTATACATGCAGGCCAAGCACTCGTACACTCAAGATAAACCAAGGGTGGATGGCTCCTGAGAAACAGCACACAACATCCAAGGTTAATCTTTGGCCTCTACCTGTAAAAGCTCATGCATGCAAACACACACACACACACACACACACACATGGGGGGGCCCTAGGGGAGCTCAGACCACATTTGTCAATAATTCTGACTGCTGACCCTATACTGTATGACAGACCCCCACCTCTCTCTCCGTGGCTCAGTCTCCCATGCCTGGCTTTCATCCAGGCCAGCTATGAGCTTGGCAGACTAGAGCCTCCCCACTTCCGATGACTCCCACTTCTGCAGTCCCCATTTCCGGCAGTCCCCACTTCCGGTGGTCTCAGTTGCCCAATGTACTGGGCTACTTATGTTCAAGTCCAAAACTGCCTCCATCTCAGTCATGTGTCATGACCCAAACGCTGGATCCCCTCCCACCCTCCCTGCTCACATGCCCCTGCCTCTGACCTGGACCTGTGCCACCCTCTTGTCGATACCAGCTAGGCTGGGTTCTGTCTTTCCCACTGTCCCACCGACACTCTTAGAGAGGAATTGTGGCCTAGCTCTCTGGGTCTCCTCTTGGTGCTCCCCGCCTTTGCTCGTCCCAGGGTCACCCATGTTTCGAAAGCACACCTCATTGGCGGAAGTCTGGGACCAATCTTACCGGTATATCATCCAGGTCTTGGACCTAGATGTTCCTTCCCCAGCTGTCCCTGCCATCATTGGCAGCCATCACACAGTATCTATTCACTGTACCCCTGTAGACCAGGAAGGACTCCATAAATATTTAATGAGTAAATTAACCACATAGTAGAATCAGGGAGCACAAATGCCACCTTCCCTCCCATAGTAGGCCAGCCCAGCACTGAGGGTCTCAGTGCATGCAGTGCATGGGGAAAGATGGCTGAGTCAGGCTTGGCCCCAGGGCTATGTGACCATGTTCTAGAATGCAGGGTCAAGAGAATCCAGGCAGCTAGTGCACACACATAACAGGCTGAACTGTGGAATCTCACTAGAGCAATGGGAACTGGCCATCTTTGGCATGTGCGTCTCTGCTAACAATGTCACTGAGATATTGAAATGGAATCACTCAACATTTAAGTTGTCACTGTCCTTAGGTCACACAGAGACAAAGGGAGGGATCTGATTCTGTGACAAGCCAAGGAGAGCTAAAGCCACTCCCTTCTGCTGGGATACACAGACACCACCTGCTCTCACAGAATCCTGAGAAGTACACTGGGCAGAAGGAATATTTTCTGCATTCCATGAGGCCAGGGGAGGCAAGGACACTGGCCTGTGGTCATTTGTCACAAATCAGTGGTGGGAGACAGCAGGGGTTGCAAAGGGGGCACTGCTACACGCCCCCAGAGAGGGATGGTTTTCGAAAGAGGCACCATGATGTTTCTTTTGTTTTTGTTTTTTTTTTTTAAATGTACATTGGTGATTTGACTGCATGAATGTATGTGTGAGGGTGTTGGATCCCCTGAACAGGAGTTATAGACAGTTGTGAGTTGCCAGGTAGGTGCTAGGAATTGAACCCAGGTCCTCTGGAAGAGCAGACAGTACCTCAACCTCCCTGGTACACGTCACCATGCTCACCTTCTAAAAAAACTGTTAGAAAGCTTGCCTTCGAGGCGGCTATGGGCAAAGGCTTTTGCTATGGAGTCTGACAGCCAGAGGGTAGTGAGCAGAACCTGCATTGAGAGAAGAGAGAATAAAGCTGCCATCTGATCACGCCCGCACGCATGGGCATGCGCACTCGCAGACATTTTCGAGACTATAAATGTAAACAAATTAGGAAGCCTGCATGGTGGCCCTCCTGCCATCCCAGCACATGGGAGGTAGAGGCAGGGAGATCAAGAATCCAGGGCTACACAGTGAATATAAGGCCAGCCTGGCAACATGAGACCTATCTCAAAGCGCGTGAGCGCGCGCACGCGCGCACACACACACACACACACACACAAAACTCTTGAGTCTCTGTGACTTGTTAAATAGGGGAGTGACAGAAGAACTGGCCTTAACCCGATTTCTCTACATTTCAAACTGTCCTCAGCATTCGACCTGGCAAGATCTGTACATACATGAAACAGGAAACAGCCTCAGAGCCTCCCTACACACTGCAGCGCAGGCTGTGGAGACCATTCCCTCCAGCGAGGAGTGGACCAGGGAAAGAGGGTGAGGAGACACTGTCCACCTAATCTGCTCAGTTTAACCTGTACTGGCTGGTTTTGTGTCTCAATGTGACATAAACTAGAGTCATCAGAGAAGGAGGAGCATCAGTTGAGGAAAGGTCTCCATGAGATCCAGCTGTAAGACATTCTCTCAATTAGTGATCATTGAAGGAGGGCTCAACCTGCTGTGGGTGGAGCCATCCCTGGGATGGTGCTCCTGGGTTCTATTAGAAGAAGGCTGAGCAAGCCATGGGGAGCAAGCTAGTAAGCAACATCCCTCCTCTGCGTCAGCTCCTGCCTCCAGGTTGCAGCCCTGCTTGAGTTTCTGTCCTGACTTCCTCCCATGATAAGATGTGGAAGTGTGAGCCAAATAAACTCTTTCCTCCCCAACTTGCTTTTTGGCCATGGTGTTTTATTGCAGCAATAGAAACCCTAAGACACAACCCTAAGAATTGCCATCTGGGGCAAACATGGGTAATAAAGTACTCGGGAGCCAATGCCAGGGAGAGGATGAACCAAACATCAACCACAGGGGTTGTCTTGTAAGAAAGAAAACAGATTCAACCCAAGAGAACTTCCCTAAAGACAAGGGCATTTAAAAATGCCATCTATGTGGGTTAAAGCTAGTAGAAATGGCTCAATCTAATGCACACATGTATAAGCATATATGTGTACATGTATATAAATGCCTCTTATTGTAATTTCTTTAAAAAATATTTGTCTTTATTATTTTCAAATTATATCCCAGGAGGATATAATTTAATCCCAGCATTTGGGAGTCAGAGGCAGGTGGATCTCTGAGTTCTAGGCCAGCCTGGTCTACAGAGCTCCAGGATTGCTGGAGCTACACAGAGAAACCCTGTCCTGAACATCACTCACACACACACACACACACACACACGCACACGCACACGCACACGCACACAATTATGTGTATGTCTATGTGTGTGTGCACTACCTGAAGAGACCAGAAGGGGGCATTGCACTACCTGAAGAGACCAGAAGGGGGCATTACACCACTTAGAGCCATAGTTACAGGTAGTTATGAGCCTCCCAACATGGTCTGGGAACAGAACTCAGGTCTTGTGCAAGAGTGTCAGGTTCTCTTATCCACTGAGCCAGCTCTCCAGGCCCTGCTTTAATCTTTTTACAGTGAGAATTTGCTTAGGTGGAGTTGCTACGACAAAGGCCATGAGTGATGAGTTCACTACATGAACTCTAGCCAACAAAGAGAAAACAGGCCAGAAAAGCTCCCCACCTTTGGCTATGTAGCCCAGGCTAGCCCCCGAACTCAAAATCTTCCTGCCTCTGCCTCCTGAGTGCTATGATCACAACGGTGTACCTCCATATCCAACTAAAAAAGACGATTTTTCAACTTAACATGAATGAGGATATTGTAAGGAGTAAAATCAGGGTTTATAGTAGGTAAGTTTTTCCCTCTTTAGCAGATAGGGAAACTAAGGCCCTGCCTAAGTATGTCAGTGAGTTAGCTGTGTCTTGTGTCCTCCAATCCACACTCAAGCAGGCAAGCTGACCTCAAAGCATGGCCTTTACCCCAATCCTGTGCCCCAGAGCCAGTGCAATTCAGCAACTAATGACCTTTGACCTTCCACCTGTGTTTCCCAATGTCTGCTGTCCTGGCCCAGATACTACCTCTCACTTGAAGGGTGACCCTGCTCACAGCTCCTGCTGCCACCCTGCATCCGTGTGTGTGTGTGTGTGTGTGTGTGTGTGTGTGTGTGTGTGTGTGTGTGTGTGTAGGTTGACATCAGGACTCATCTTTGATATCTTTTCCATCTTATTCACTGAGGCAGGCTCTCTCAATCAATCCCAGAGCTCCCGATTGACTAGTCCCACTCATGAGCCAGCTTGCTCAGGAATCCCTGTCTCTGCCTTCTGAGACTGGGATTACACCCAACACAGCCACCCAGCATTTGTACTGCTTTTTGAGGATTCAAACTCAGGTCTTCTTGATCCAGCCCCAGCCCCAGCCCCACCTGTAGCCCGAGGGCCCTACTGGAAACAGAGCCTGTCTCACCCTATACAGAACAGAGATTAGAGGGGTGGCCAGCTGCTCTCTTCAAACAGCCTGCCTGGTCTAAGTTTCTCAACATCTTAGAACTTGGACTTCCTAAGGGATGTTGCGGCATGCTGTCCTGCCCTCCAATTATCCCTTATGCTTGGAGGGGGTTGGGGGTTGGGTTGTAAGTGCCCCAGGGGAGTCCCCAAGGGACCACCCTCTTCATAAAACCTCTGGGTTGAATTGTGCTGCTGGTGCATAGCTGAAATTGCGGCACTCAGGAGGCTGAGGCAGGGGGATTGAAAAGGACAAGATCTCATAACAGTAAAACCCCTCTGGGTGTGGTCTGGTGTCTAACTGGCTTCTCTGATCCTGAACACCTCATGTCCTGTCACGGTTCATTACTGGAGGAAACAGTGTGTCCTGTGTGACCCCTGGGAGGAGAGTCTTGCGTGTGGCCAGCTTCCTGTCGTCTCAGTCCAATGCCTTCCTCTTGGCTGGCTTAACCTGGGCTACATGTCTGCTTCTTTGCAGCCTTGCCAACAAGGTGCTGAACATGGGGATGGTATGAAGGGCCCTTGCTTAAACCGTCTTTGTTTCCCACTACTCTAAATGATAAAGAACAAGCCCCACCCCTTACCCCCCACACACAAGGCTCACCCCCTCTTCTTCCTGCTGCAACTTTACCTACACATCTGGTCTCGCCTGTCTCTCCCTGCTTGACCATTCTGGCCCCATTCAGCCTGTATTCCAGACCTCAAGGCCTTTGCCCAGGCGGCTTCCTCTAGCACGGAACGTGTCACCTCTCTCACGTTGTCATGTAGCTTTTCTCTCCTCTCCTAAGTTGCTCCCCAGTATCTCCAATCAGGGGTGCCAGACACCCTGCTCCCATTGTATACTCATATACTCATCTTCAGTTGCCTACACCCCTGACTGAACACCCCAGGGTGCAGGCCACACAGGCTCCTGCTCACACGGTACCTTCCACACCTGGCCAGGTCCACGGGCTCCACACTCAGGGACAGTACACTGAGACACACAGACAATGTTACCTACCCAGTGAGAGGCGGGGCCCAGTGAGCCCACTGTCCCCGGCCCCAGCACTGGCTCCGGTGTTCTGAGGAATGCCTATTTATAAAATCAGGGAAGTCTGTAAATAAGCGTTGAAGCCTTTCCTTCACTTGGGTGGGGAGGAAGTTTGAGGTTTGCAAAAACAACCTCTGTGCCGGCTGACTGGCTCAGGTGGGGGGATGAGTGACCAGGTCTACCCAGAGCAGTGCTCCTCAGTCACCTCACCTGGAGGATCAGGAGTCCACATCTCTGAGGCTGTATGGGCAATGGATTCCACAAGAATGGGATGAGGGTGCATCCTCCCCAATCCTAGACCATCCACTCCCTCAGGAGTGCTATATAGAGTCTCCTGAAACAATACCAGCATCCCTGCTACATGGGTCCACACTGGCCTCGCTTATGCCAAAACCTGGAACAGAGTGGCCAAGAGACTTGCCAGAAGTCACACAGCCATGGAGAAACGGAGCCCAATGAGTGTGTGCACGCATACACATACACATGTGTATATATGTATAATTAAAGAAAAATCTAGGAGTCTAGACAAGTTTAAAACCATAAAAGCAAACTATTCAAGCAAGCATTCCAAAGTATGGTGCACCACGCACATCTCTGACTAAAAAAAGGGCCAATCTGCTGCAAGGGGTCCTGTCAACAATGAAGACAGCCCCTGGTGGTGGCCACATACCTGAGCTGGCTCTTGTTTCCCAAGGGGTTTGTCTTGACTGAGTGCTCCATTCCAACATCCAACGTCCATTTCCCCTGCTGGCCCCACACCTAATACAGGCTGGTGAGAATCCTTCAGAACCTTATAATGTATCTCTGCAACTGTCTAACTTCATTCCACTACCCAGAGCCTCCTGGACTTTCTACTTCAGCTGTGACTTCTTCCTCTGGGGACAGGCATCTGTCTACCTCAGTGGTTAGGGCCACTAGTTAAATAACAGGAGCTAACTAAAACGTCACCCCTACCATGTCACTGGCCTCTTACCTCATGTCCCCCACCCCCACCCCGTCTCACTGTAACCAAAGGCTGCAGACAGTTTCATGTCTGATTTCATCCCACTAGTTGTGGGTAGCAGACCCCTAGAAAGCCCAGCAATCTTCCCTTGACCACCTGCTCCTCTCTGTAAGTACCCACAGCACCAAGTTTGAGACCACACCTGTACATTAGGATATCTAGAAATCTTTGCTTGGCTTGGCTTCACTGAGCCAGAATGATGACCTCATACTTAATGTGTAGCCAAGGATGATCTTGAATCTCTTAATCCTGACCCCCTGCTCTGCCTCCCAAGTGATTGGGATTACAGGTGTCCCCCACCACACCCAGCCAGGCTCTGACCACATGGTTCTTAAACTAGAAGGATCAAGGTTTGCCTGGCAAACCCTGGCTCCCCTGCTCAGCTCACAGCAAGAACCTCCAGACACGATATACCTTTTGGTCATGGGAAGTCATTTTCCTGTTGTCTCAGGATCCAACAATGAGAGAACCAGAGGCAGACTTGTCACCCCGTTGTCCTGAGCAGACGCTTGCCAATCTGTCCTCACAAGTCTGTTTGATCAGTGCCTGAAAATAAGGTCACAAAATTAGTTAAAAGGGATGATCTGGGAAAACAGCCAATCGATTAGCAATACTCGTGAACATCTGCTTGAGTATTGGATCCACTTTTGAGCATTTGTGAGAGGCACACAGTCACTATGGCCAATGAGTGGAAACAGCCAGTCTCCGCCCACAGAGACACTGCTGAAGAGTCACACAGCAGAACACTATCCAGCCTTTAAGCATCAGCAGCTGCTACAGCGTGGAGAAACCCCGAGAGCACTATACAACGGGAAGACAGCTAGACTCAGCTTGCTGCATGCTGAGCTAGGCGTGTGGTGCGCCTGTAACCCGGCACTCAGGAGGCTGAGGCTGGATGATGAGTTCAAGGCCAGCCTAGACTGCATAGTGAGGACCTGTCTCAAAGTTAAAAATGAACATTGGAGATGGCAAGATGGCTTAGGAGGTAAAAGTGCTGAGTTCAATTCCTGGGACCCACATGATGGAAGGAGAGAGCTGACTCTCAGATTGCCCTCTGACCTCTACACATGTGCCATGGTGCATACACATACACACACACACACACACACACACACACACAAATAAAAATCTTGAAAATACATTCTAAGGCAAGCTTTAACATGGAACCCCAGCTGGCCTGGAGCTTACTGTGTAGACCAAGCTGGTCTTGAACTCACAGGAATCCACCTGCCTCTGCCTCCCTAAGTGTAGAATTAGAGATGTGCACCACCCCCAACAAAAAAATTTAATATTTATTTTTAGTGTGTGTGTGCATGCATGTGATGTGTGTATATATATATGTATGCATGTATGTATGTATATATATATATGATTGCATGAAAGATTTGTTTTTATTTTTTTAATGTGCGTGTGTGTGTGTGTGTGTGTGTGTGTGTGTAGGATTATGCATGTGCTCTCACAGGCCAGACGGAGGATCCCCTGAGCTGGAGTCCATGTGGTTGTGAGCTGCTCGTGGTAATTGCTGGGAATCAAGAAGCTCGGGTCTTCTGCAAGAGTAATCTGCACTATTTACCACTAAACCGCCTTTCCAGGCCCCGAGACCTGTCTAAAGAAAACTTTGGGCACTGGCAGGTCTCTTCGTTCTCTTTGGTTCTAGAATGACTATGTGTGATTTTTTTCAAAATTATTTTTAGCATAGATGACAGAGGCACATAGTAAAACTTTAATCTCCATCTACCCTGCGCTCTCTCCCAGAAGCATTCTTGTAGTTTTCCCTCTTCTCAGGAAAGGCCTGCACCTTCACAAGGGTCTGTATTTTCATAGAAGGCCTGCGCGCACACGAAAGGTCGGTGTGCTCACAGAAGGCCTGTGCCTTCTCTTCCACTTTTTCCTTACACAAATGTGAGTACCATGCCACCACTCAAAACCACACTTATCTCCTCTTGGGGTGGGGAAAGTAGACCAACAGTCTCCCAGAGCACCCAGGCCCTTTCCCCTTGAACCCAGGAGTTCGGCACTTTATGTATGCCCAGTGACCAAATTCAAGACTGTGTAACAGGGGGGTGGTGGCGCAGGTGGACACTGTAACCAGGAGGGTCTGTCCCAGAAGCTGAGGGGAGAGAGTGAGGGGGTGCCGGCAGAGAGAAACATGAAGATGCTGGGAGGCAACTTCATGCTATGTGCACCCCTAAGAACTGGTGGGCCCTCAGACCTGCCTGCAGCCTCTGGAAGAAAGGCAGCCATGAAAAATGCTTTTAGGCTTCTAATCTACAGAACAGAGAGATCATAGCTGGGACTTTTTAAAAACCACCAAATGTATAGTCCCTGCTACAAACGAGGGACACTCACCGTCCCCAAGGGAGCATGCTGTGGCAGTGAGCTCTAGGCAGAAGTGCTCACTGGGATGCCCAGTGCTCCCCCTGTGGGAACATAGTGAGGCTACTGGTGGGCACGATGGGGTTTCCCACCCCTTGCTATCTCAGAACCCTACCACACATCTTACAAACTGTGTGTTTTTACCTATCCCCTCATATGAGCCAGACCAATATCGGACCTCTTTCTCAATCTCTCTCCATGTGAGTTCTGGGGGGGGGGGGGTCACACACTCTCTGCACCTGGACCTCAGCAATTCTGTGAGATTGGCTGTCAGAAGCCTAGGGGTCCCTTGGTCTCTACTTCACAGAACTGGAATTCTAGTCGTGTGGCAACACCAGCAGCTTTTTAATGTACGTAGCCTCCAGCCCAGATGACTGTCAAGAGTGTCAGCAGCTTTGGTGACAGCTCCTAAATAGACAGTAGACAGGCTCAAACGCAACCTTCACAAATGCAGGTGAAGGGCCGGCAATACGGTTTAACTGGTAGCGGTGCTTGGTGCTTGCTGTCAAGTCTGACAACCTGAGTTTGGTCCCAGGACCCACATAGTGGAAGGAGAAAATCCGCTCTGGCAAGTAGTCTTCTGACCTCCACAAGCACACTGTGGCGCACACACACACACACACACACACACTGCAGTTAAATAAACAATCTACCAACCTACATGCAAGTAAAAGCAGGTGTCGAAGAGCCTTGTGTCTTCAAAGCAGAAACTTACACAGAGAAAAACATTGGCTTTGCCAACTGAGAACTGAGAGTTTTGAATCTCGTGTCTTCCCCAAAAAACAAGCCCAAACAAATAAAAATGGTAAAGTCCACTGCTCGTGTGGCTGTGGAGAAACCTCACCTCGGCTAGAGAGATGCTACCTAGTCGGACATCTAGCGATAGGAGCTTGCAAATAGCTACATCCTAGAACTGACCACTTCATTCCGGAAACCTTCCCAGAGCTCCCTAGCAAGTGCGTGGGCAGCAGTGTGAGGCACAGTGGATGCTGTTGCCAATCCCCCAACCTGAATGGGAGAAGCTGAAGGCCATGCAAGCAGGGAGGGAGGAAGGACTTGCTAGGTAGGGTCTGCACAGAGGTGGAGAAAGCAGACTGTTGAGCAACCAGAACTGATAAATGTGAACCAAGCCTGCACTCATTTTGCAAGCAGCCGAGCCGGCTGAGCCTTCCCTCCATGCCAACCACCGTGCTGGGTTCTCAGAGAGCAAAAGGGAAGGGGCCCGGAGATGGCAAACCCCACGAGGACAACACTCAGGGCTGAGGTCACGCTTTGCCACCTGCCTGGTGGGAGAAAGCAGAACAGAGCAAGATGGCAAACCAGGCTCTTGTGGGGACAAGTGTCCCAGGAAGAGGAAGATCCTTTGACAGCAAGAACTTAAGAGGACAGAGTAGGGAGTGGAGAGAGAGAGAGAGAGAGAGAGAGAGAGAGAGAGAGAGAGAGAGAGAGAGAGAGAGAGAGAGAGAGGGAGATGTGGCAGGAGATCTGAATTAAAAATAATTGTCAGGCTGGGCCTAGTGGTGCACACCTTTAATTCCAGAACTCAGGAGGCAATTTCTGTGAGTTTGAGGCCAGCCTGATCTACAGAGAGAGTTCTAGGACAGCCAAGACTACATAGATAAATCCTATCTCCAAAAACAAAAGAAGGAGAAGGAGAAAGAAGAGGGGGAGGAAGAAGAGGAAAAGGAGGAGAGAAAGAGGAGGGAGAAGATGAGGAGGAAGGTAAGGAGGAATGTGAGGAGGAAGAGGAGAAGAGGAGGGAGAGGAGGATTAAGAGGAGGAGGGAGAGGGAGGAGGAGGAATTGAATAAGAGGTCTAGCAGGGCTCTCAGCTTGGGTGGAGCTCATGGCCAAGAGTCACATCAGGGACATGATGGGGAAGGCCAAAGAGGATGGAGGGTAGTCATGGTGACACAGCATCCAGACTGGAGATCTGTGTAGGCTAGAACTTGTGACTGGCCTATTTGGAGTGGGAGTTGGGAAGGAGGGATGGAGACACAAGCTACAGGCCAGAGGTCCTGGGCAAGGAAGTCTGGGGACACAGTCTGGGCTTCTTCCTTCTTGCTAAACATGGCCAAGGAAGGGCTGTGGGCTGCCCAGCAGCTCTGGAATTGGGTAAGACCCAGCCTAGAGATTTTCAAAACCCTGCCTTGACCAGCCTTTCTACCAGGGGAGTCTTGGAGGGCAGAAGTTGCAGTCCCCAACCATGGCCTTACTCAAGAAACCTCAAGCTGCTGCTGGGCAGTCAGGAAACACTACAAACCTCTCAGAGCCCCCCCCCCAACCTGAGATAAAATGACCAACAGGCAGAAACGCCTTCAGTGGGGCAAAGGTTGAGCCTAGAGGAACACAGCTCCCAAGTGACCCTGTGCTAGGTTTGGGGTGGGAGTGGGAACTGCTAAGCACCCCCTCCAAGCATTTCAGCATTCCTGGTGCCATATGGAATGCCACAAGGCAGAGTCCCACAACTAAGGCATGTAGAGCAGTAGGTGCTGGGTAAGGGTGGGGGCTTCTGAAGGGCAGAAATTCATGCTGCTCTCAGTCTTATGGTATAACCTGGCCCCAACCCGCCCACCCCCATTCTTGTTCCCTGGCACCCCTGAACCCAACAGATAGGGGTTCAAATCATTTCCAGAAGGCTCTGCTACATTGGGTTTCTTCTTGCTAGGGTTTATTGGTGTGCTGGCATCCTTTGGGCCTGCTCTTGGGGTGCCAGCACCAACTGCTGTCTACCTGGGGTAGCTGTGGGGCTCTGGGATGGGGAAGGGGACTTAGGACTTCACACCCACCTGCTGGTAGTTCCGCCTCTGCCTCCTTTGCAGGCTCTCTCCACCTGTATGAGGGGGACACTGTTACTTCTCCACAAGTCACACGATGCTGGGTGTGGCAGAGCCATGGTTGTGGATCCAGGTAACACCCACCAGTAGAGGAGGCGCTTGTCAAGACCCAATTTCCCCCGGGAGGATAGTGGGTGGGCAGTCACAGTTCAAGGAGCAGCCAGGGCCTTGTTCACCCCACGGTGCCCCCTGGCCTGGTCCTCCCCTCCCTGCAAGCCAGAACGGACAAAGGAGCATCGGGGAATCACGAGGATGGAGGGTGGCCAGGGCTTCCTTCCTTCCTCCCTGGCCCTGCAGCTGTCGGGTGTGCAGGGTGGAGGAGCCGGTTGTGGCTGCCCTCAGCTCAAGATGCCACTGAAGCTGAAGGGAAAAGGGGCGCCCCAGCCCCCCCCCCAGCCCCATCCTCGTTACCTGGCAGCAATTCGCTCAGCCTGGCTCTCATCCCCAGGACAGAGAGACTCAGGCACACCCCTGCTCTGAAGAGCCCGGGAGGGGGGCGGTCCCATATCTCTGGGGGTGTGGTGTGGCCGGAGTTTCCACAGCTGCTCTAACTTACTGCTGCAAACTCAGTGGCCTAAGGAGGCACCAGTGTGCTGCTCCCACACAGTTGAGAGGCCCCAACTCTGAAGCTGGCTCTCAAATGGACAAAGACCAGGGTATGCACAGGGCTGGAACTCTCTTCCCCCTCCCTCTCTTACAAAGCCCCTGTGCTTACTGGAGGAGATGCACTCCCTAGCTGGATTCAGAGGGCCAACTGATACAAGATCAGGCTAAAGAGAAACTTTTTGTGTGCCCATGGAGATGGTCCCAAGAAAGTAAGGGCAGAAGAAATTTATCATAATCGGGTGAAGGAATGATTGGACCCAGGCTCTCTGGGGTGGGGAGGGAAACTGAGGAGCATCACTGAAAGACAGTGTGTGTGTGTGTGTGTGTGTGTGTGTGTAGGGGACATTCAGGGAAGAAGTGGACTTCCTAGCATGCCTATTCAGATCTACCACAGCACAAAAGCCCTGGTCCATATAATGGAAGCCATAGCTTAGCTTCTTCGGAATTCCAGCCCTTTACGGCTGCTGTGTGTAAAACCCCAAAAACCTGTTTCCTTAAAGTTCAGTGACTTCAGCATCAAATAATCCAATTCCACCTAATTAAGCAGGCCATCTGCAACACGTGTTTTACTGTAACCACCTGCAGGTGTGGGCTAGCCTCCATCCAGATCCTCAGCTTCATGGCTCACTTTGGACTAAAGGCTAGATCGCCACAGGTTCTGGGATGCTGTGTGGCATTGCCTGGGAACATCATCTGCTTCCCATTGGACCCTGATCTGCTGGCTACTAACAGCTCCCCTCTCCTCCGTGCTGGTGGCTAGCTAGGTTTTGTGGTGGCGAGCCTCCCAACTTATGCTTTGATACGATACGATAGCCTCATGTCAGCTCCGAAGGTACGGCTTGCTCCATTCTGAACTCCAGCCTTCTTGTGTTTCATCAAAAAAACTTATCTTTCAGGGCAGGAGAGATGGCTCAAGGGTTAGAGCACTTGCTGTTCTGGCAGAAGACCCAAGTATGGTTCCTAACACCCACATGATGGCTTACAACCACCTGGGTCTCCAGTTTCTGGGCATCTGACGCCCTGTTCTGGCTCCACACAGTTGCATGAATGCAGTGCACATAGAGGCCAGGCACAGGCACAGATACAAAAAAAAAAAAAAAAAAAAAAATCAAAACAAGGGGGGGCACAGTTTCTCCTCTTGTCTGTAGGGTGAGGAAGACCTGGGAGAAGGAATAGGAGTGTCTTAGTCATGGTTTCTATTCCTGCACAAAACATCATGACCAAGAAGCAAGTTGGGGAAGAAAGGGTTTATTCAGATTAACTTTCCACATTGCTGTTCATCACCAGGACTGGAACCCACACAGGTCAGGAAGCAGAAACTGATGCAGAGGCCATGGAGGGATGTCATTTACTGGCTTGCTTCCCCTGTCTTGATCAGCTTGCTTTCTTATAGAACCCAGGACTACCAGCTCAGGGATGGCACCATCCACAGGGGGTCCTCGTCCCCTTGATCACTAATTGAGAAAATGTCTTTCAGCTGAATATCATGGAGGCGTTTCCTCAAGGGAGGTTCCTTTCTCTGTGATAGCTCCAGCTTGTGTCAAGTTGACACAGAAACTCAGCCAGTACAAGGAGTCTCCTCATCTAATGAACCACCTCAAAGCTGTAGGCTGACCTGGGCAATACATCCTGCCTTGAGTTACAAACAGTATAAAACAAGCCGTGGCTTCAGCTACTAATCCTCATGCTCTGGATTCTCTGGCTGACTCCCTACTGTATGTACCTGTTCCTTTTAGATTTCAACTTGACACAGCCTAGAATCATCTGAGAAGAGAGTCTCAATGAAGGACTGACTATATTGAGTTGACCTGTGGGGATTGTCTTATTAATTAAACTGATGTGAGAAAACCCAGCCCACTGTGGGTAGCACCATTCCCTAGGCAGGCCTCCTGCACTGTCTGAGAGGAGAAAGCTACCTGAGCAATGAATGAAACAAGCAGAATTCATGAGTCATTCTCTCTTTGCTCTTGACTGTGGACATGAGGCTTTAAGTTCCTGCCTTGATGTCCTTATTATAATGGACTGTGACTGGAATTGTGAGATTTTTCTCAGGGTATTTGTGACAGAAACAAAGATGAACCTAGAACACCATATAAATTAGTAACTGGGTGCTGAAAGCCTGTGACCACTGCTGCTTTAAACAATGAAAAAAGATCTTGGCCAAAGCAGTAAGGCAAGAAACAAGCAAGCTGGAAGATTAAAGAGCAAAAATCTATCATCTGAGGCCATTGCAAATCCAGGCTTGCAGAATCCCATAGACACGGTGGACAGATGCCTAGTCCTTTGACAGAGTGACTTCTGTCCCCAAAGAACTCCCACTCTAGTTGGGTGGAGGGGTGAGGCCACTGGCTGGTAAGACAGAACAGCCCAAAGAACAAATGATTCAGGACTTTTCAAGGTAACCTTGTAGACTGAGAGAAAAATCATTGCTCTGAAAAGAAGCCACAGTTGGCAAAAAAAATCTTCGTAGTTGTGTGGACATTTGCCAGTTTGTTCTCAAGTATGAGGAAGTCCCTGTCGCTTTGTCATGCCCGCTTTGCCCCACCTCCATCCTACCCTTTGTTTCTGCCCAGATGTAGTGGTGGTCCTACCCTCCCTCCTCCTGATGCTCACGGAACAGATCAAGGAAGATTGAAGCCCGGGGCCTGGAGGCTATTTCTACTTGAGCTTTCCTTCCCCTCCCCCAGCAGGGAGAGAAGGCTGCCTTCAAGGGTTCTGGTGTCTCCAGTGTCTCTCGTGGCTGCAACCTACCACTTCCCTTCCCAAAACACATGGGAGCGCGTGATAAGAGGGAAAGGAAGCAAGGAGATGAGGTTTCATCCAGGGATGGGTTTGGAGTTCCTATGTTACATCAGTTGCCTGGGCCTACCTCCACGTGTGGGACTCACTACCATCTGTGACAGTCCCGTGACCATGTCTGTAAGAGGTTTGGGGACCAGCGTGATGCCGAAGCGTAGCTAGGGCTTGGAATGGAACTTGGAGGTAGAGCACTTGCCTAGCATGTGAGGACCTGGATTTGATCCCTGGCATCCTGACGAGTGGGATGATGGCAGCTGAACTCTGACCTCTGACCCCCTGCCCTGAGGCTGGCTTTTTCTCAGTTTCTCAGAATGGTGTGGAAAAACAGAGAGACAGCAGTTGACATCAAAGAGACCTGGAGTTCAGTCCTTCCTCCATCCTGCCCGTGCAAGCTGGGTGATCTTACATTCATTCAACAAATAGTGTCATCTAATTGTAGGCACTAAACTGGCAGAGGCCAGTGGATACCACAGGCCCGCATCAAGCATGCTCTGTGAAGGGACATAAAAGGACTAAATGACAGAGCAAAAGCATTATACAAGGCAGGGGGAGGGGAGGTCGTGGCTGAGCTTTACAGGAGGGGATGGAGATCGGGGAGAGAACATCTCGTGTGTTGTATGGATGCATCACCTGTCAATTAAAAAGCCTATGGCCTATGGCTTAGGCAGGAAATAGAAGGTGGGACATCTGGGAGGAGAAAGGATTCTGGGACAGAGTCAGGCGAGGAAGCCACCTGGGAAGATGTGACCAGACAGAAGTACCCAAGCACAGGTGACCAGCCTCGAGGCCGGATGTAGGTTAAAATTAATGGGCTATCTTGAGTTATGATTCTAGTCAGAGATGAGCCTAGCTAGATAACCAAGGTATTTATACAGCCACAATAAAATGTATAGTTGGGGTGGCAGATGGGATGGCTCAGTGGGTAAAGCGGCTTGCTGCCAAGCCTGACAACCTGAGTTCAAACCAGGAGTGCACATGGTGGAAGGAGACAACCGGACTCCCACAAGTTACCCTCTAACACACATGCTAAGGCACACACACACACACACACACATATTCATCACACACAAATAATTACAGATACAAATTTTAAATTGTAAACAGAAGAAACAACCCTGACTCTGCTTGCTGGGTTGGGGGTGGGGAGTGGATAACTGGGAGAGGAAATCCCAGGTGCAGGTCAGTTGTCGATGATCTGTGGGGATGATTGGAAGGAACGGGGTGAGGAGGATGTGGAGAGAGAAGTTGGGTGGCAACTGGGAGCTGAGTATGGGGACATACTGTGCTCAGTAGTGTGACCCCTGACCATGGGAGTCAGGAGGGTCTCTGAGGGTGTGAGGTTGTGATCTAAACAGTCAATGAGCAGGTGTCAAGCAGGTAGTGTGTGTGTGTGTGTGTGTGTGTGTGTGTGTGTGTTCTCACATGCACTCGCACAAAGTAGAGGTCAGAGGTCAACTTTGGGTGTTCCTCAGGAGTTGTCCATATTGAGAGAGACAAAAGGGTCTCTCACAGGCCTGGAGCTCCCCAGTGAGTCAGGGCAGGCTGGCTAATGAGACCCAGGGATCTGCATGTCTCTGCCTCCCCAGAGCTGAGATCACAGACTACCGAGCCTAGATTATTTTGTCTCGCTGCTGGGAATTGAACTCAGGTCTTCATGTTTTTCATGGCCAGCATTCTGCCAGCTGAGCTACATACCCCAGCTCCTTTTTATTGCTGTTATTGAGACATAATGTCATGTAGCCCAGGCTGACCTCAAACTTACTAAGCATACGAGGGTGCCCATGGACTCTTGATCCTCCGGCCTCTACCTCCCAAGTGGCTTGGAAAGTAGGTCCCACTACATCCCGCTTGGGCAGTGTGTCCGGAGTCTGGAGCTGAGCAGAGGTGTGTGAGCATCCTTGGTGCACAGTTGGCCTTGCAGACATGGGCTGGACTAAGATGAAGGGGAGGCTGTGGACAGAGAGGAGGCAGAGGAGAAGGGAAAGCCCAGGGTACATAGGACTCTGGAAACTCGGAGAAGGGGGTCTAGAGGGAGGGGAGCCATGTGCCAGGACAAGTCATGTCCTGAGCTTCCCTGGGTTCTTCCTGGCAGGGCGGGGCAGAGAGCATGTGCTGGCAGCAGGTGCCCTGTTCCACCTGACGGTCACTGGTGGAAATGACCTCAGTATGGCCTGGCCTGGTCAGGAGGGAGAAGGTTCCACAGTGGGTAACTCTCAGCTTTCCTCCATCTGGGAGGGAGATCCAAGGTCCGCTGGGGCATGCCACCATGCCCTTCTCTGATCACTGTTTCAGGATAGAATGGGCTATCCTTGCTCTGTGGCAGGCTCTCCTGCTTCTGTGAGTGACCTGCTCCTGTTCAGCCTGGGGCCTGAGAGGGGCTCATTCACTCCTCTAGAAGGACCCGCCTCCCTGTGGCTGGCTGAGGCTGCCCCATCCAATCACACTTAGCCCTGTGCTGTCTGTGGCTCTGCTCAGCCTCCTTTCCTGTCTCTTCGGTGGACCGTTCTCACCTATGCTGAGTCTCATTTAGTGAAACTGCTCACAATATAGAGTAAGCTTGGGGCCAGCCTGGGCTACAACAACAACAACAAAATGGTCAGTCTGTTCTTCCTTCCAGCTGAGGTGGACGCAGGCGATTGAGAACTCTGCAGTTAGTTTTCTGAGGAGGCATCCCCAGGGCAGGGCTGGCCTCTTAGCCCTCTCCTCCCTTAGGAGCCCAATGCCTTCTGCAATCCTGTGTCCCCACTTGCCTGCCGAGTTGGCCCGAGTGGCCCAGAAGTGCTTGATGGAACAGTGCCAGGGTGTAGGAAGCAAAGCCCACTCTCCCACCTTCAGCTAGGGAGTCTTGTCCCCGCAGCCCCCACTCCCTGCTTCTGTGCCTCCCTTCCTCAGGCCCTTCCACCGTGCCAAGGTGCGTTGATTAAATAACTCTCGGGGCTCAACAGTGACTAGTTACACTACAGACACCATGTCCTCCCTCCGCAGGCTATGGACGGAGCACTTTTTCTGGAGTTAGCAATGTTTAAGGACCCTCACTGGTTCACCCTGGGTCCTGTCTTTACTGGGCCTCGCCTGGCAGCCAATGGTTCCGAGACATCTCTCCGTGCGGAGCTGGCCCCTCCCACCCACTCACCTTCCTCTGCCTGGCCCAGAGCAGCAGTGTGAATAGTCCAGAGGGGAGCAAAGGTCTAAATATGGCAAACGCAACGCAGTATCTATCCATCCACTGAACACCTACTGTCTACTGCGTGCTAGGCAAGCCTATCTTTTTTGTTTCTTTCATAGTCCAGACCTGGCTTTCCTGCTCCAGTAACGTTGAGACCGAAATAAATGCCTCTTGGGCCTAGGGACATGAGGTACACTGAGACAGACTTAGGGTGCCAGTCCAGGGCTGGGGGTGCCTCGGAAGCCAGCTAAAGGTCCTAGGGCTTGTCCCTCAAAGGACATAGCCCTGGTTGTTCCCTACTATCTCTTGGGCTCTGGCTAGTGATGTCATCTCTGAACTCTGCAGTGGGAGCTGTATAGCCTGTGTGTGCCAGCTACAGGTTGTCATTACCTGAAAGATGTTCAGGGTGGGGGAGGGGAAGGCATGCAGCCTCCACTGGTTGATTCTGGCTGCTTGAGGGGGTCTGAAGTGACAACTGCCTCTCAGGACCTGTTCTGCCAACTGAGGGCTGGGTTAGGTGTCTGGGCAGCTTTCCTGGAGACCAGCTGGCTGAGGAGGGTGACTGAGGGACCCACACTTGCCATCTGACAACAGTTCTTAACCATTCAGTGAGTGAGAGGATATAGGATACAAAGAAATTGGTTTGTGTTGCAAACTCAAAAAAACAAAAACAAAAACAAAAACAAAAACAAACAAACAAAATAACAACAACAAAGCTTGATTTCAGCTGACCTGTGTACCAAGGAAATGTTGTTTACTACGGCCCTATAAAGGACAAGCTTCAGGTATAATCTGATCAGGGTCCTGCTATTTCTGTTCCATCAATCATTAGTTAAGAAAATGCCCTACAGGATTGCCTGCAGCCTTATCTTATGGAGGCACTGACTTTGTTACTGTAAATATTAAAAGGATATCTTAATCTTTTATCACCCCCCCCCACTCCTCGGACACTGCTCCAGTCTGAAGCCAAGCACACGGACTAGATATGGTCCCCAAGCCACCCTCTCCACGTTTTATGTATGCGTTTTGTCTGCCTGTATGTGTGTGCAATGCCCATGGAAGCCAGATGACTCCTAGAACTGAAGGCAGCCAAAGGCTACACAGAAAGTTTGTCTCAAAAACAAAACAAAACAAAAAAATCAAAAAACAAAGAAACAATGTAAGATCAAAAAATGGAAAGGGAAAAATTATGTAGAGGGAAAAAAACACATCTCTCCAGTTAACAACGCCTCCACAACATTGCTTGTTGCAAAGGAAACCCTGACCACAGCCAAAGGGGAGCTGGGATTTGAAAGTAGTGTTTGGTAAACTTGTGAGAGGAAGCCTGGAGCACCCAGAGCTTCTGTCACATCTGTCACTAAGGAGTTCACTGATTGTAGACCACCTTTGCTAAAGAAGAGGGAAAACAGAAAAATGTGGCCAGGACTGGCCAGGCTTGTTACAAAGGAAGAATGTTTAGCCTTAGGACGTTTCTGCACCTCCTGAGGTTCCCTTGGGCCTCCCCCGAGGGTGCTATCTGCCTGAGGATTGCCCTAAACCTAAGTAGGGCATCCTTGGCAGCCCAGCAAACTGAGATGCTGAGAGAGGGGAGGGCTGGGTTCCTAAGGCTATAAAGAGGTCTAGAAAGGGAAGGGCACAGATGCATGCACAGCTGGGGCCACAGGAGACTGCAGCCACCAGGGCTCACTGGACAGGAAATGCAGAAGCCAGGTCTGGTGGTTTGTGCTGCAATGCCAAGAAACAGGAAAATCACAAACTCGGGGTCAGCCTGCTACTAGCAAGACCCCCCACTCAGAGACAAACCATAAAAGGAGATGAAGACAAGGTCTGAGAGGCAGTGACAATGCAGTTTGTCACCATTCATTCGCTCCTTGTAAACAGAAACACCAAACGGCTAAGATGTGTACAGGTTTTCAGATTCACTTTTCATTTTAGCCATGTGCGTTTGTCTTTGGGTACGTGCACGTAAACCAGGTGCTCACGAAGGTCAGAAAGAGGCTCTCCCATCCCTGAAACAAACTGTAGCTCCAGAGGGTTGTGATCTGCCATGTGGGTGCTGAGATCCGAACCTGCGTTCTCTGAAACAGCAGCTGGTGCTCTATGAAGCCATCTCCTGATCCTAAGATTATTTATTGTCACCTGTGTTCTGCTGAGACACGAGCCCTGATTCTTTAGATGGCACTCTAGATTCTTTAGTGACACACACAGTGTCCTGATTCTGACACACACACACCCAGCACCCGGCAGTGTGTGGCAGCTGGTGTGAGGCACAGATAGGTTTCAGAGGGACATGGACAAACTCTTTCTGCTTGGAGGCAGAGGCAGGTGGTTTGAGGCTAGCCTGGTCTACATAGTAAAACCCTGTCCTTCCCACACACACCCCCCCAAAAAAAAAAACCAAAAAAAAAAAACCCCAAAGCCAAGCAACTATCCAACCAAAGAAAAACCAAATCAAACCAAACCAAATGCAAATAAACAATCCAGTGTATATATATATATATATATATATATACACACACCCCAAAACCAAATAAAAAACTGGCACTGGGCCTGCCCACCTTCACATGGCACATGCTCTCCAGGGGGTTGTGCCACATCTGGAGGGCAAGGTTTACTGTACTTCTGCACGCTCTCAGGTGAGCAACTCTGTAGCTGAACACATTTGTCTTCCTACCTGCCTAGGGCTGGGCTTAGATTTCTCAGCCACTTGGCCCCTAGCCCAGGCATCTCTGCTCAGCACTCACCTACACACATGGCCTCAGGCAGCAGCTTGTATTTCTCTGACAACAGTGGCGTGGATGGTGGTGGCAACAGCCCCGGTTCATTCCTTTTACATATGAGCCTTAGGTTGGTTCTGTTTGAAAGGCTCTACCCTTTGGCCAGCACTGTCTGCAGTTATGAATATAGATTGCAGCCCCTGGCCTTCGTTTTACAGATTCACAAAGCTGAGATGGAGGAAAAAGATTATGGATCTAAAAACTAATTCTAGAAGCTGAAAGATGGCCTGGCTTGCTACACAGTCGAGAGGATAGGAATTCAGATTCCAGCAGCCCTGACATAAGCTAGGTATTCCCACTCATGCCTGTAACCCATTTTGGAGGGAGGTAGAGGCAGAAGGATCACTAAGACTTGCTGGTTTCTAGCTTAGCTAAGATAATGCAAGCCCTGGGCTCCAGGAGAGACCTGGCCTCAAAGGAGCAGACAGAAGTGGATGGTAACGGATGAGAATAGCTCATGTACTTTTCTGGCCTCTATATACCTGAGCAAATGTGCCTACACAAGCATGCCGGTGAGCACACGCACGTGTGCAAACACAAATACACACACACACACACAATCATTTTTTAAAATTAACTGGGTGTGGTGGATTGTGCACACCCTTAGTCCCAGCACTGAGGAAAGCAGACAGGGAGAGCTCTGCGAGTTCAAGGATTCACACTGTGAATTTCAGGCCAGCCAAAGTTACATAGTTAAACTAATCACTAAAAGCTTAAAAAAAAAAAAAGTTAAAAAGATCCTTCAAGGAGCCAGAGAGATGGATAGTTAATAATAATAGGTCTTTCTTTTACCAAGGATCCGGGTTCTATTCCCAGGCTTTACATTCACAGCAAACATCTGTCTGTAACTGCAGCTGCAGGGGACCCAGTGTCTTCTGGCCTCTCTTGGCATCTGTACACTTCTGCACATATCCAGACAGACATATCCACTTCAAAATAATACAAATAAATTTTAAGCAAGGGAGGACTGGAGACATGGCTAAAGGTTAAAAGCCCTTACTGCTCTTCCAGAGGACCTGAGTTCAGTTCCCAGTGCCCATGTCCAGTGGTTCACAACCACCTGCAGCTCAAGCTCCAGAGGATGCAATGCCTCCGACCTCTGCACTCATGTATCCACAACCCTACCTCAGAAACACATACTTGGAAATAATAAGAACCTTTTTAAAAAGCCTTTGAGGACAAAACATAGCATCCACAAAACTGTAGTGAGAGTTTTGGTTTCTCTAAAAGCTGTTATGTGGATATGATTTTGTTTTAATCCCAGGTGTGGGATGAGAGGCTGCTTCACAGCAGGTGATTATGATCTGCCTCGTGCACTAGCAGGGGCGTGATCATTGCCCGCTGCAGATAGTTTATGTTTGGAATTTGGGGGACTCTGGAGAGGGGTGCTTAGAAGGAGGCAGCTGTTCTCCCCTCCCCCGCTGCTCCCCCTGCTGCATTGAGCTTTGTCAAGTGTTCATGAGTAAGAGACATCCTGACGAAGTTAGAGATATCCTGACGATGAAGATTGGACTTGCCCCAAGGAACTCATCACCCCTAATCAGAAGGATGTAATCTAAAGAAACCTGTGCTCCTTTTCCCCTCTATCCTTCTTTCTCTCCTATCTAGTACTGGGGAGCTAGAAAGGATTAGGGTGGAATAAGGGTTGAAGGAAGGTAGAGGTATTAAAAACCCAATAAAATAGATTAAAAAAATATGCCAATGCAGAACACTAAAATACACTTTATACAGTGCATAAGAGGAATACTTAAGATACACACACACCTGATAGCTGACCTGAAACCCATCCAAGTCAGGCTCCGAGCTACATGCACCCACCCCAGACCCCGTGGTGCCTGCATCTTCACACTGCCCAGCTGCGAACCCCTCTGACTGGGGGAGTGAGGGGTGGATGGAAAACACAGGCTGCCAACTCTAGCTCTCCAAATCTCAAATGTTGGCATAGAGCACCAAAAGAAAGCTGTGTGGTGCTGTGAGGGGAAGGAGGAAAATCCATGCTTGGCAGCAAGTGACTTGGGGGTTCAGATTCAGAATCTGACTCCCTCACAGAGCCCCTCTAGCCCACCTGCTGTCCCTGCCATACATATGTGGTAACAGGAACGGCTGGGAAGCCCAAGCTGCCAGGCTGTCCAAGAACATAATGACTAGGCTTACTCACTCATTAGCCCTGAACAACGGTGTGTGGGCTGGTCCTCACAGTGTACACAGTATCTGCCACTGTGCTAATTGGGTGGCTGGGGGAAAGGGGGGGAAGTGTTTTTAAATGGCACCTTGAATTGCTTCCTGATTTACATCTTGGCTAAGTGAATATTAAAATTAGTACCTGTCCTGGGAGCAGTATCACAACCTTCAATACTTGGCAGGGATGGGGCACAGAGGCAGGAGGATCACATATCTGAAGTCAGTCTGAGCTCCAATCTAGCCAGGGCTCCATTGGTTGGCTGTCTTAGGGTCTCATCTGACAGCAGACAGGTGACATTTTCTTAGGCTCGTCAACTGTTCCTTGGTAGGTAGTTCAGATAGCAAATTTTCTTCCTGCCTTCCATCCCAGCATCAAGAGAACTGATCACCTTCCTCCTTGAGCCCTAGGCAGTAAGCTCTCCAGAAGATTCCCAGAAGCACCTGGCTGCATCCACAGAACCTTCTACCTTGAAAAAAACATTTTTCTCACTATGTAGACCCGACTGATTTAGAACTCATGGAGACCTGCCTGCCTCTGCCTCCCAAGTGCTGGGTGGGCTTAAATGCCTGGCAATGTTTTATTTATTTTACTTTTTAAGCATGCATGCTAGTGCATACTGGTGCCTGTGGAGACCAGAAGAGGCGTCAGACCCTCTGGAACTGTGGCTTGGAGACACCTGACACGGTGCTGGAACTGAACTTGTGGCCTCTGCTACAGCAGCCAAGTGACTGTGACTGCTGAGCCCTCTCCAGCCCCAGTACCTTTAATTTCTTGTTTTTAGACAGGGTCTCTCTAACCAGCTCTGATTAGTCTGGAGCTGTTATGTAGACCATGAACTCAGATCTGCTCAACTGCCTCTTGAGTGTAGGGATCAAAAGCATGCATCCTTAATATTTTTAAATCATATGTGTATGGGTGGGTTTATAACATAAACGTCACGTCTGGGTGTTGTGCCTGGAACTGGAGTTACAGCTGTGAGTAAGTGGCGCTTTAACCGCTGAGCCATCTCTTGGGCCCCATCTTCACATTCTTAAAGATCTCGTTTTGCTCAAGAAAAAGGCTCTTGAATTTATCTAGGTTTGCGGTTTACTAAGATCTTTTTTCAAATGTTCCCATCCATAACACTTTTTTGTATGCCTACGAGCGCAGGTGGTCGTGATGGAGAACAAGAGGACTGAGCTTGGCTTGAAACAGGGCATCCAGGATCTGCCCTCTTTTGTGTGGGCTTTGTGAGCATGCCACCACGCCCACCATTTTTTACAAGGGTTCTGGGATCAAGCTGGTGGTGATAAGCTTGTGCACCAACCACATCATCTGGATCTCGCCAGCTGCTTTTGGGTTTTTGATCATTAAATCGTCTTAAGGTCTTGCCGAACATGCTGACATTTTTATTTTACGTAACTGACAAAAAAAATCAAATTCTTGCACGGACAACACGTACCTATACTTGAAGATACTTAGAATGCCTGAAGGTTGGTCCAGCATCACAGGATGGATTTTTTTCCAGTTCAGGTTTGGGCAAGAGTGGGAGCCTTCCTTCCCTGGGAACTAGCGGGAAATGACCCTTGTGTCTTGGACCAAGAGTCTTTGGTGCTCTCTGGCTGATGATACTGCCTGAGTGGGATGTATGGAGTCGAGTAGTCTTGAGTACCATGGAATATTCTGGTTGCTCTGTGGGCCCCAGGGCAGGAAGCTAGTGTGCTATGTTTACCAAGACCCACACATCTGGTAAGTAGAACTGAGCTCAGATGAGTTCCTCCAGGTCACCACAGACCAGCTGGCTGGTCCATTGGTAGTTAAAGATGAATTTCAATTATTTTCCTAGAAGAGGCCACTAGCACCTCAAACCAAACCTTCTCTTTCAATTAAAAACTTAAAAATGGAGCTGGGGAGATGGCTCAGAGCTCCTGAGTTCAATTCCAAGCAACCACAAGGTGGCTCCTAACCATCTGCCATGGCCCTCTTTGGGTGTCTTTAGAAAGTGACCCATACATATAAAAAATATTTTAAAAAATGTTTAATGTAGGTATGTGTGTAGAAGACCACAGAGGACACTGGACCCTTAAGTGCCTGAGCTACAGGAAAATGTGCACCCCACCCTGACATGGGTGAGGAGCAGGGGTCTAACTGCCATTCTCCAGCCCTGTGCTCCTCATACCCAGTATCAGATGCCATGTGGGCTTCAGTTGCCTGGGCTGGCCCCAACTGGGACATAGGGACTCTGCTTCCTTCTGTCTGAACCCAGTCCTTCCTGGATTAGCAGTTGCCCCAGGCCCTCCCAGCTTCACCTATCATATAGGTGTGCAGTTAGTGGAGTAGGGGTGCTATATATGTATGGTATTCTCATGTTTACTGAGAAAGTGAACAGAACGGCAGACTGTCTCAAACCAATTTCTACAGGTTTTGACATTCAATGTTAATACCTAGAGGCACTGTGACCTCCCTTTGTGCCTTTTTATGTGGGCATCAGGAAGACCTGCTACAAACAAACTCAGAGGAGCTCAGGTAGGTGTAACTCAGCAGGGATGCCTGTATATTCACAACTGACTTACCAGGACTGTGACTCTGCCATACACCAGCTGGAGAGCCAGAACCTTCGAGAAATGGCCCCTCCCTAGGTTCCAGGTTACATGCAGATAGAGGTGTGCATGCAGACAGAGGAAGACTTTCTTTGTTAAACAGTTTGTTAAAAAGACTGAGTGTATAATCTTGTATCAACTTCCAAGTAATTTTCTCTGCTCAGGATCCCATGACAGGAAGCCAAACACCACTTGTGGGCTGATGCCCTTCAATTGCCTCTGACCTAATCAATGGCTCAGATTTCTCTTCCTCCCTGAAGAGGTTTACAGAACATTGGGTTCAAGCTGAAGCAAGCAAGCTGGGGAGTGCCTAGGCAGTCAGGCCAGACCCCATCTTGGTCCTCTACTACCACACCCAGGGTCTGAGGCCAGAGGTGCTCCTCACGCAGGGCCTAACTACAACAGCGCACCTTCCTGGCTTGCATACTTAGATCTCCCTAGAAGGGCTATGAATGGCAAGTGGCTTCCTCTCAACTCATTACCAGCTTTAACAGACCAAGGCAGAAAGAAACCAAGGCTATAGGCAGGGTTCCAGGGAAGGCAACCAGCCCCCTTCTTTCAGGCTTCACAGCCAAGAGCCAGGCCCCTTCCACACTGACTGAATATGGAGAGACAGAAATGCTCAGCAGGGCTGATGCTGACAAACAGACAGATAGACACAAACAGGTTAACAAGCTCGCATTTAATAAGTCTGAAATCATTCTCAGCACATGGCATTGTACACGGGCATCTGTGGAAACAGATTCATTTTAACAGGTCGTAGTTTAAAAAAGTCATAGATACTGTGAGTTCTGTATAAACCGGTGGACGGCAAGTTAGTTCCTTTTGATTTATAAGCCTCAATGTCACCGCAGAATAAAGAATGTAGCCAAAGAAAGCATTATCGGTCACTCGTATAGGACAGTGTTGTTTCTATAATTTGAAGCTTTCTGAATGGACGGGTTCAGGCCTGATCCAACTGTAAAAAGATTACTCAGTGAATAGACTATATGGGAACTGTACAAAGTGTCATTAACTTCCATCATTAAGAGCTTACCCAGCACTAAATCACTATTGCTAGTTAAAATAACCTGCTTCTGAGTCCCCACGGAGGCAGCCTGTGCACGCAGCCTCGATGCCCTGGCCACCTCATGTCCAGGGCGTGCCAATACAGTCCAACAGAAACTTTGGCTTTAGGAAGGAATCACAGACATTGAAAAGAATGGCTTTAATCATCAGTAAGTGTGCAGTGGGAGGGAGTGTGCTTCAGACAGCCTGGGCAGTGTGGGTGGCAGGTCACTCCTGCTGCCACAGCTGCAGACACTAGTTTGTACATGATGAGACAGTGAGAGAAAGCAGGCCCTTCCAAACAAACTTGAAAAAATGTTCACAGTGGTTTGTATCAACAGAATGCATTTATGACAATTACATGTACAGACTCACGCACCCTAGGGCTCTCTTTATATCCTAAAGAAAACAAGCATTTACATTATTCATGATTTATACTAAGTTTTTTTTTTTTTTTAAAAAAAAAAGGTCAACTGTGCACTCTCCCCTCGGTCAGAATAAACTGCCAGGGTGTACAGCTTAACACCATCACCAGAGCTGTCCACAAAGGGAACAGGTAAAACACAAAAAAACACTTTCTTGAGAATGAAGTGCTTCACTTGCTGCTATAACCAGCAAGTGCCAGCAGTAATCAAAATGGAGAAGGGCCCAACAGGTCTACCTGGGCAAGCTGACCAGCACATCACAGTTTAAAAAGGAAGGTTATGTACGCTATGTTACAAGTCCCAACTAGGCAGTGTCAAGTGACATCTATTTCTTTGCTTGCTTTGTGATCATACCCCGTGGCGGTGTGACAGGTCTCGTGGCGTTGGGCTTCTTTTTCTCTGCAGGCTTTAAAATCTGTGAAGATGAAAGAACCAAGAACCTTAGGAGCTACACCAGGATCTCAGCCTTGTTCAGAACTTTCAGTTCTGCCTAATGCTGTCCCCCAAATGCTGAGAACCCCTCGATAACATAGCAGACCCAACTGGTACCTGAACATGTTACTGGAGACATACCATGACATATAGCCAGAACATGTGACTTGGCAAGTTTCTGCCTGTACAACATGACAAACTCAAGTCTACAACTTCCTACAGCCTTGAAGCTGAGTGAAGCTTGCAGTCTCTAGGGAGCAGAGGCCTGCCTCCGGACTTCAACGGCTACACTACCATTTACATCTTCATGATGGCTGGCAATGGATCAAGCCCATTATAGGGAGGAAATGTGAGAACCAGAGGCTAACACTGGAGATGGTATCATGACACAAGCCAGATTATCTTGGGAGGCAGAGGCAAGTAGATCTCTCTTCCATTCAAGGCCAGCCTGGTCTACAGATTAGTTCCAGGAGAGCCAGGGCCTCCCCAACTCCCTCCTCTCACCAAAAGCGCTGACTATAAGCAACGCTGTAACACATAGTTTGTTTTTACCACTTAAAAGGATTTTTCAACTATACCTAAAGTCAATACTGGGGAAAGGTTCTGTGTTATTTTTTTCCTTTCTGTAGAAAGAGCCCATATATACTCCCATGGGACAAACATGTTTCAGGAAACAGCAGCAAGAACTGTTCCTCAGGTCAGCAAAGCTGCTGCCATCTCACCTGGAAGGAGCACATGAGGGTCTCGTCCACACTCATCATGGCGCCCGCATTGTCAAACTCGCCACAGTAGTTGGGTGCAGAAAACAGAGTGACTAACTGCCTCTTTGCAAAAAACTCATACCCATCTTCAACCACCTGTGGAGAGACAGTGTCAGGGTGAGCAGCTGGGAGTTTGAGTTGCTCCATTCTCCTTCCCCACTGAGCTTGGCCTCCTGCCGCTCTCGCCAGAGGCACACTGTGTGGCAAGCCATACCTACCCACCAAAATCAACAAGGAGAATCTGCTCACACACATGCTCTAAGTGTACATGTAAAATTCAAAATCAATACCTGATGGGCTCTACATATAAGATCCAAATCATGCTTATGGAGAAATTTTGCAACCACTTCTGCACCAAATGTGAAGGACACTCCTCTGTCATTTTCACCCCAGCCTAAGACATCTTTATCGGGGTCAGACCACAAAAGATCACAAAGAAGACCTTGATCTGGTACATCAGTCGGTCTCATAATTCGCCGAATCTGCTCCATAGATTGAAGATCTGGTGATAAACCTATTCAACGAGAAAAGAAAACCCTGAAGCACATATAACACTGGCAGGATCATGCTGCTGGCCTCTTCTGGCTGTAGAGGCTGCTGTTGCTGCCACACAGCAATGAAACCCATAGGTTCACTACTTGGTTTTGGAGAAACAATGTACAAAATGTATTGTACTGGGCAGAGAGATGGTCATCTGCAACACCCAGCCACCAAATCTACACTTCTCCCAATAGAAGGCAGCAAGGTGAACCAGTTGCAATGGCTGGGCTCAGCTGTGAGGCAGCTCCTTTTGAGCCTGTTGTCCAGGGACCACCAAATGTTGCTGAACAGCCACAACAATCTCTTTCCTCTGTGTACCCAACCCGTGAGAACGCAGAGAGCACACCATAATACATTTTATGGGTTTTGGATAGCTGTTTAATTTCCACTATCACCCCAAACCTCCACACCTTTGTAATTTCCTTATTACCTCACACAGCACAGCCACAGAGCAAAGCTTTTGGAAGGAGCCCCGGTCAGAAGGGTTCAGGCCAACACATGGCTAAGCAGATGCATTAGGGCTCGTTTTGCACTTAAAATCACATTCTATCCCCAACCTAGAACCCTTGCTTCCTTCACACTTGACCCACATGACCTGGCTGCGTCACTGTGAACAAGCCTTGGTGCAACAGTGGCCTGGCCAAGGCCATCGAGCCCAGCTGACTTCAGCAGAGGTGGAAGCTGCATGGGTGAGGGAGCCACATACCTCCATGACAGCAGAATATCTTCTCGTCCACGATGGCTGCTATCGGTAAGCAGTTAAAACAGTCTGTGAACGTTTTCCACAGCTTAATGTTGTATCTTCTCTTACCTGTGAGAATGCAGACTGTCACCCCACAGCTCTTCACACCTTTCAAGTAACTCAAACATGCTGGCAATCACAGGCCCTACAGCTTCAGGGGGCTGGGGCACAGGACTCATCTAGAAGCAACCAAAATATGTTCCCACAGAGTTCTAGACAGAGGCACACCTCAGCTTGCCACAATTAGTGGGCAGTGTCTAATCTTGACCTTGAGGAAACTTACGACTTCTGAAGGCCACCACCACCAAAGCCTCAGATGCTGTCACCTTTTTTCCTTGAGGGGCATGAGCTCTGAAGCTTGCTGCAACCAGACAAAAGCCCCACCCTAAATTCACAAGGCCCAGACTCTGGGGATGCAGAGAGCTCAATCTGGGTACTACATGCAGTGCTCAGCCCTAACATAACAGTCTGCACTCAGTACACTCTCTTGAGCACCAGGGCGTCAGAGTGTATCCCCTTTAAAACCACTGTATGAAAATTATGGTTTGATTCACAACTCATTCATAAGCCTTAGCAACTACCCAATTCTCTAAATTTGCCAAGGACTGTGAAATGCTGGTGAGCCTCTAGGCCATCCCACACTCAAGTACCACTATGTTGTTTGTCCTTACATTAAGACTGTCTTCTTTGTACCAGAGGACACAGGGACATCTAAAGGCCTAGACTACTTCTTTGAGAGTTCAGCTTGGCCTAGCGACAGCCTTAAGCCATGTCTTTCAAGCTGGACAGACCATGAACCACAACTATCACCCAACATTCAGATTCTTCCCAGCAGAAGATTGCATTTCAGTCCTGGGCAGGCAACAGAGTCTCTAGATAATTCTGGGAACTTAAATGAACACAGCCAACACCTCCAATTACCAACAGCTAATGGTAATAACATCAATGCAGAAACTGAGGCCAGATGGCCTTAACTCCATTCCAAAATCCATCTGGTCCTATCTTACTCTCTGTTGAACCCAGTGTCTGGAGAGTCACTCATGCCTTTACTGAGGGCTGGATTAGCCTCAGTGTCTGAGGTGAGAAGACTCCATGCTGACTACCCAAGCTCCCTGCAGCAGTCTAGGACACATGGGCAGCTCCAACTACAAGCTGCAGCATGTGTGCCATGCTAGTAAGCGCTAAGCTAATGGCTAATGGACTCCCTTAAGCACTTGCCACTCCAATCCAAACCCTTTCCTGGTAGAAACAGCCCAGGACAGTGCAGCCAGTCTCAAAACTACTGACATTTTGTTTATGTGAAACAACACAAGCCCTCCATCAAACCAGTTTTTTCTAGCCACACCAATTCTTCCTAAGGCTTTGAAAGCATTTTTGTCAATGATGAGATAAAGGGCAGTTTCACTAGGCAAGGAGGAGACAGCCTTCTCTACACTCTGGCTTCATTCCTGCACCCACAAAACCAAGGACAGATACACTCAAAATCAAAATGTAGCATTTCTTTCTCCATTATGCATATTCCAGAAAAGTAAATGCCCTTTCCTAAATACAGCTGTACTACAAGAAAACCACAACATATATTTAAAAAACAAACCATTTCACTCCGAAATCCCACACACATACAAGGCTGACAGAGCAGACCTGTGACTGTGGCCATGGCTCTGGATTCACGGAGCCAATCTAAAAGAGCTGTGAAAAGCAAGGCAAATGGAACAGGCTTTCGGAACTGCACAAAGAGAACTGCACATTGTGCCTGTGCACAATGAAGACTCTTCCCATCCAACCCCATCAGCACAGGCAGCACTTCCTAGAACCAGGTTAGGGCAGGTGAGCCAAAGCAGCTCCAACTCTCACACACATGCCGTGCCACCCACTGCCTTCCAGTCCCTCTTTCTTAGAGGTACAAAGTACTTACACTCATCATAAAATCCGTAGATTCTATTGATGCTGGCACACTCATGGTTTCCTCTGAGAAGAAAAAAGTTCTCCGGATACTTGATTTTGTAGGCCAGCAAGAGGCAGATTGTCTCTAGTGACTGTTTGCCTCTGTCCACATAGTCCCCGAGAAACAGATAGTTGCTTTCCGGAGGGAAGCCACCATATTCAAATAGACGGAGCAAATCATAATACTGCCCGTGGATGTCACCTGGAGATGAGAACATCAGTGTCACCTTCTGCACAGCTGAGCACACAGTCAAAACCTTGACAAGATGTCTGTCAAACATTCATTGCATAGGACAATGGCCTCCAACATGTTCATAGCCAACACTAATTTCTCACGTGGTAAACACATTTAGTTCAAATGACCACGTTAAATGTGCAGGTCCAGAGCTCCCCCCAGAAACAGCTAACTTACTTTGTGGTAAAATCTATCTTGTCTCACCTACCTCCTGCCAAGTACTGTGGTTCCCTCACTGAGAGGTCGGCTCAGCTGCCATCTCATTTTAAACACGTATGGTTTCTCCTGAATCAGAGATGCAATGCATACCCACCAAGTCTGTGCAACTTTAAAGGATGGCCCATGACTGCTCCTACAAGCAGAGTGAGCCAAACTAGACCAGGCCTTCCCTCTACCCCAATGCCCATAATCCTTCCAAGAACAAAGGTCATCAGTGTGCCCTCAGCTGTACCACACTCACCACATATCTTGAGTGGTGCTTCAAGTTCTAAAAGGATAGGCTGACTGAGGAAGATCTCCCGAGACTTCAGGCAGAGTCCTCGGATTTCGTTCTCCTGGAGTTGGACATTCTTGCCTGGCTTGGACCCTCTTACTGTGGAGAGAAATAGCAGTCAGGACACAGCCTCATAGAAATGTTAATTCAGGACAGCAGTAGCAAAGAGCAGCCACACCAACAGCAAGCAGCTAATCACTGCCTGAAGCTTCTGACCTTGGCTGGTGCCTGCACTCAAATGCACATAAATAACAAAAATTCATCTTAAAAAAATGTTAACTTGAGAAGAGGGGAGTGGTATGATATAACAACAAAAAGCTGCTAGATAGAGCTGGCTGATGGACTGAGATCAGTATTCTGGCTGGCCTGTGTGATCTCAACTACTATCTGAAAATGTGAGAAGTTGTATACTTCAAGCTAAGTTAGGCTCCTTTACAGCAGTTTCAAGGTTGCCCTGACCCTGCCAGTATTTGGATGTGTCAGAGTCCCCTGGACATACTCCTACTCTGTACCAAGTCAGTACCTTCTGAACTCAAGTTTACAGTGGGAAAGGCCAGTCGTGCCACCAAGTCTGTCCTCGGAAATGTTCAGGACATGTCTCCATCAATGATTTTTCAGGACCAAGTGCAACTCCATGGTCTCTAACACATGTAGGCTGCATGTTGTCTGCATTTCACTTCATTTCAAGATGCTAATGAAAGCTCACTGGTTAAGAGCACTGACTACTGCAGAGAACCAGGCTTACTCCAACAGGAACGTGTCCTACAACCCTAGTTTTCTGGGGAATCCAACACTCCTGCTGGCCTTCATGACACGACACAAGCACACACTGCGCTAACATACATGCAAGCAAAACCACCACACACACGTGAAGCAGTCAGAGATCACAACGACTCTATTCCTGGTCCACCATCACCTCTATTTTTTTTAATTAAACCAAAATGGGGGAATGTTGGGATTCTGTAAACCCCACCCCTCAGCTACCTAGCAACAGCCAGGTATGCTCCGCCCCAGTGACCTGACACCATAAAAGGGGCTGCTTGACCTCTCCTCTCTCTCTTGCAGCCTTGTGCTCCCAGCTCCTCTTCCTCTTCCCTCCCCCACCCCACACGCTCATGGCCGGTCTTTACTACCCTCTTAACTCTCCCATGACTTGAATAAACTCTATTCTGTACTATAAAACAAACAAACCCACCACACACAATTTTGAGAAGCTAGGCAGATGGCCCAGTTGTTGAAACGCTTGCCTTGCAAGCATTAGAACTTAGGTTTGAATCCCAGAACTCAAAGATGGGGTGGGGAGCCAGCTTGATGGCACACATCTAGAATCCTAGGTCTGAAGAGGGATGTCTACTGAAACAGATCTGGGAAGCCAACCAGTCAGCCTAATCTGCCTGTTGAGTCAGTGAAAAATCCTAGCTAAAAGGGAAGGAGAAAAAAAAAGAAGTCCAATCACACTTGAAGAATGAATGATATATAGAGCTTGTCCTCTGGCATCCACAACAACACCAGCACCTTATTCATATTTTGGTGTGCAGTGTGAACTTACACATGTCAGCAACTGTAAAGATAAATAAAGGCCTCCCAGTAGCCCAGCACCAGTCATGGGAACTCCTGAGCCCAGAGTCAGTCGTGAGCTCCGTTCACCAAATCGGTAAGATCTGGCCACAGCCCACTCTCCTCAGGAAGCAAGGGTGACAGCAGTAAAGACATCTGTGTGGGTTCCGGTGACAAGAGATCAGGTACTCATTATGCAGACTGAAGAACAACCCAACTGCCAAGGATCTGAACTCTCCAGTTCTGAAGTGGCAGCTTCAGGAAACGGCTGCCACAGGCCCTGCTTGCTGCATGTCTGGCTGGCACGGGGGGGCCTGATCACTCCCAGCATGCTAGAATCTGAGTCTGCTTTTTGTACAAAAGACTAATGAAGCAGGCACTTGAGATCAACAGAGCCAGGCTAAGCAGCCCATTTAAGACTGCATCTATCCACCATAAAACAGTCAACAAATTTGCTTTTAGAAGAATCCTAAACCTGACTGATCTCACTAGCTTAAATTCTGCTTAAACTGACACTTGGTATACTCTTTCCTCTACTTCATTCCTTGACTACACGAGAGAATTTTCAGGGAGCCTGTCTCTCCCTCCCCAAGTACTGGGGTAACAGACACCTTAGAAAATAGATTCTGAGCCTGGCAATAATGGCACATGCCTTTAATCCCTACACTTGGGAGTTCCAGGATGGCCTGTTCTACAGGGAGAGTTCCAAGACAGCCAGAGCTATGGAGAGAAACTCTGACTCAAATAAACCAACCCAAAAAGTAGCTTCTGGTGGAATCAAACACTGTCCTTGTTTCTGCAGCGATGTTTACAGACTAAGCCATCTTCCCCTGTCCTCCTCTTAAATTTTATGGGGGTTGGGGTTGAGGATGAGTAGGTCAGAGGACAAATTTGTAGAGCTGGTGGTTCCTTTTCCACCTGTTTGCCGGTTCCAGGCTTATGAAGTACTTTACCCACTGAGTCCTCTCAACAGTCCCTGCTGGGGCTATGTAGCCCAGGCTAAGCAGGCATGACCAATTCTGAGAGATGGAGATAGCCCAGCAGTAAGTCTTTGAGGGAAGGCAGGAACAACAGCTAAGGCTTTCCTTTACTACTGGAGCCACAGACAAGAAAGCAGCACTCGGAGGAGACAGTAGGATCCCTGCCTCACTGGCCAGAAACCTGGGCAGGCTGCCCAGCAAGAAACTTATTTTTGGTTAGAAGGGAACTCCTGGAAGCTTCTGGTTTCAACAGAAATTTTCTTCAGGGGAACGCTACACTTGTGCATGAGTAGCCCATTCTTGTGTCTTTGATGAGAATGTCCATATCTGGCTTCTTCTGGTACAGCCCACGGGCTTGCTTTGTTTCATACATACAGGGTTCTACTGAAAAAAGCCAGTGTTACTAATATTCTTTGGTTCTGAATGCATCCACTGCCATTTTTAAACAGTTTAAGTTCAATTTTATTTATTTATTTATAGATTTTTTTTGAGACAAGGTCTTCATGTAGCCCTAAACAGTCTTCAACTCAAAGATTTCTGCCTGCCTCTTCAATAATAGGACTAAAGGTATATGTCACGACAATCAGCTGTTTTTGACACACTGGATCTCACTATGTAGCCCAGACTAAACCTGAAACTTATGATCCTCCTGCAGCCCTCTGCTCTAGCTAAATACCCTGTATCTGTAGCATTCACAGACACAGCATATTCCACAGCTGTCAACAAATGTTCACCCTTCAGGACTGCCTATATGTTCCTTCAACTGAGGTTGTCCTCTTCATCAAGGATACAATATACTTTCTGAACTGCTCATAACATCTGGTTGCCAACCAACCCCAACTGTGACTCAAGTTGGTCTACTCCTTAGGACCCCTGACTCATGAGGTTTGTATCCACCTTTCCTGCTGACTTATGAGACAGAAGTAGGTGGATTTTGAGGCTGGCCTGGTCTATGGAGAGAGTTCCAGGACAGTCGGAGATAAACAGAAAACCATGTCTCAAAAACCAGTGGTGGGGGTGAGGGTGGGGTATGGAGCTGGAGGGTATCAAAACATGCACACAACCACACGCTTTGTCAGTGACCACTGGGTATGCCTTAAAGCTGCCCTCTCATTGTCAAAAAGATGACTCTTTCCCACAGCTAACACCAAGGACCTACTGTCTGCTTAACCTTATCCTATGGCTCTTGTTATTGCTATGTCAGCCTGATGTTCCCAGTCTAGAAGGGACATTCAGGCATGCTGGTAGCTAATAGCAAAGGCTGTCTGTAGAAAATGCACTTACCTGGAACATCAGTACATCAGAGAAGTTTCACCAAAAACCCCACTGACAACAAAACTCAAACCCTGAGATTAATCAGGCTGCTGCTGATGGCAGTTTGCAGCCCTAGCGCCTCTCTAGACAGCAGTAACTTTTCACAGCCTAGTAACAAGCAAGACAGCATTACAGAAGGAAGCCAAGATTACATACTGAGGGATAGAAAAGCCTGCAGTTAGTAGAACCCTTAGGGCACATCAGGCACCAAGCCCTGGGGTTCCACCCCACCATAAAACTGGGCTTGGTACCAAGAGGATCAGGAGTTCAAGGTCCTTCTCAACTACACAATCATCTCAATTAAAAAATAATCAAATAAAAAAGGACAGGACAAAGCCCTAGTGGATTACAATGGGATTTGAAACCAAGAGCTGCACAGGAATCAGCAGCCCTTGCTGTCTGAAGATAACCTTACTTAAGCCACCAGTCAAGCATACCCAGTGTCTAGCCCCAGGCAGGCAGGTCTGAGTCCAAGACCAGCCTGATCTACATAAGGAGATAAAAATATCTCCTTTTTAAAAATAAAAACAAATTAAAAAACTTACCTTGGTGAATCACTACCTTCACAGTATTTTAAAAACATGTAGAAAAAGATCTCAAACCAAACAAACTTAGTACTTGCCTCACTGTACACTTTCTCGAAAACAACCAGGTTATTTTTCTACAAAACATGCAAGCTAAAGAAACCTTTCAAGAGCCCTTTTCCTCTCAACAGCAACATGGCTCCACCTCACTGTTTCACAGCACCCCTACCACCTGCTGTTATGCGTACTTTAAGGATTCCATCAATTTCTTCTACATGGCAACCAGGATGTGGCTAAAAAAGCTCCAGCTAAAAAATACACCAAAAGAGGCATCATATTTTCTATGAACACAAAACCAATCTGAACACACTGTATTTTGCCAAAGTCAGACTCTAGACTGTTACCTCTGCAATCTATTACTTAGTGGGGAGGCAGAAGGAGTTCAAGGTCATTTTCAGCTATGTAGAAAGTTGGGGGGCACCATGAGAATCTGTCTTGAAAGAAAATCTTCCCACAGCTGAACAGTGCCATGCACACTGGACCCTATAAGTACCTATTTTCTCTAAGTCCTAAAAATACCCATACCCTTCAAAAACAAGTAACCCTGACACAAGAGATGGGAAACATCAGAAGGCAGTACCTTGCCTTCACATTCCTGACACAACTGTGATCTCAAGACTGAAGACAAAAATTCCTTCCAGATTTATACAGCTCAAGGAAATGGGCTCTGCCTTACTTCAATGGGTCTGTGGGGTCTCCTCAGCTGTGAGGGAGTTTTCACCTAACCTTTCTCCCTCATATTTTAGGCTGTGAGGTGTGCCACAAGACCCAGCATAAATCAAAGCAGTGAAATACATACACTTTTCCCTCAAGACATTAAAGACTAACTAACCACCACTAACCCAATCACTATGGGTATTATTACACAAGCCACACCTTCCTTTGAGAGGTGGTTGGCTGTGTGTCCCACCTGCCTAAGACTGTCCTGCAGCCTGGCCTTATACAAGCAATGGGGCAGTGAAGGCTCTGGAAGTCATACTAGCTCTGTAGATCAGCCTGGCCTTAAACTCAAGACATCACCCCGCCACCTCTGCCTCCAAAATCCTGTGATTAAAGGCTTGTGCCACTGATGCCCCGCCCAAATTAGAATGTTTTAAGACTCAAACACCTACAGATCTAGGAAAGCATGCCTGCAAGGTGAAGTGTGGGAACTTATACCCATCCTTGCAGAAGGAGGGCAGGATGTCCCTGTTAATGACCATCTTGCTGTGTCCTCTGCTCAGTTTAGGGATCTGCTTCAAGACCATCAAACCCATTACCCTCACTTAAATCTTTCATTTAGGTCCTGGACAGGGACTGGCTTTCTAGAAACTCTAGAGCAGAACACTGAAAAGCCACACGTACAAGCTACAATGTAGCTACCTGTAGCTAACAACTTGCTAAAGAATAACAGATATTCAGTGTGACTGACCACACAGGGTGACTGGCTCAATGAAACACTACTGCATTTAGAGTGCTGCACAGAACCCATAGTGCTTATCAATCAAACCCAATTTCCCATCTGTTTAGACAGTCTCTGTAGTCTGTGCCTCTAAGGAACTCATTATGTAGAAGCTAGCCTTGACCTCCTGACCCCACCTAAATGCCAGGGACACTACAGGTCTAAACCACATCACACCTTACCTTGGGTGGTCTGCCATCTGTAAGCCAGACTGGCCTTTAACTCAGATCAAGCTGTCTAATTCTCAGTGCTGAGATTAAAGGTGTGTCACCATGCCTAGCTTAAAAGGTATTTAATATCATGTATGTGTGGGTTAGCCATGTATGTGCCATCAGAAGCCAGGTGTCTGACAACCCTGGTACTGGAGTAACAAGCACTGAAGTCCCTGGATGAATAATGTAAACTCTTGACCAAACCACTAAGCTATCTCTCCAGACATTGGTTTTTGTTTTGTTTTTTTTTGAGAGGGTCTTATTACATACAGTTGACTGGTGTGGAATCTGGTATATAGATCAGGCTAGCCTCCTCACTCTTCTGGGATTAAAGGTGTGTGCTCAGCTCAGTGTCACCTTTATTATTAAAAGACACCTTAGTTAGCTCATTCAGCCTTCAAGCTTGAAAGATTTTATGGAAGGGTTCCACAGATGAGAATATCTTACTATCCAGTAGTCTGCCCTAGAACTGGGTTTTTATGCCTCACATTCCAATGTTGGGGTAGCAAGGTACTCTGTCTAAAAACATATCAATTATCAACATGGAGAAACACCTCCTCATTAAGTGACAAATCTTATCACAGCCTATCAGAATTAAACCCTTAGTTCTTTTTATGCCATTTTATATTATCTCTGTGTGTTCACTGCCACATTTGCTGAAGCAGTTGTGGAGGGAGGGGAGAGGACAACCCTCAAGGGTCTGGTTCTCTTCTGAATCCCATGTGGGCCCTGATGATAAACCAGGCCTTCAGGCTGAATTAAGGAGAGCTAAAACCCGCTTTATATAGAGATAAAGATTTGAAGGCATTACAAAGAATGCAACCCCAGTGTCCTCTGAATTAGTATACACAAGCAAATCCTTGTGGCTTCTGTCAAGCACTTCTGTAAGTAAGAACAAATACATACACTACATGGCAAATTATTCTCATTATCTAAATGGTGGCTTACTCTGTTAAGTTCAACAATAAACCACCCAGACATGATGACACAGCTCTGAATGCCAGCACTCACAAGGCAGAAGCAGGCAGATCTCTGAAATCCTGCCAGCCTTTGCTACATGGCAATACCCAGTCTTAAAAACTGAAAAGTATCCAAGAAACTCTGAGAAGCCAGGTATGCCAAGAGCTTTTAACCCCAGCACTCTGGATAGCTGAGACAGAAACCAGCCTGGGCTACACAATGAAACTAATTAAAAAAGGGGGAGTGGGGGACTGAAGTGATGGCTCAGCAGCTAAGAGTACTTGCTGTTCTTGGAGATAGATAATCTGGGTTCCATTTCTAGCACCCACACATGGTAGCTCACGACTATCTAACTCCAGTATCAAGGACCCAGTGCCCTTTCTGGACATTCATAAGCTTAAAACATGCATGTGACCCCTCACACACATGCAGACAAAATACTTACACACAGAAAATTAAAATTCTTTTTAAAGAGGGAGCAAGGGAAGCTGGTGAGATGGTTTAGTCAGTAGAAAATCTACCTTGCAAGCCTGACCCGCATCTGATCACCAGGAGAGAACCCACTATACCAAACTGTCCTCTAACCTCCTGAGTACTGTGGTTTGTATTCATCCACACACATTCCACAGGAACAAATAAATCAGGCTTAGTAGCCTATACAATTCTAGTACTTTGGAGGAGGCAGAAAAATCAGCAGTTCAAGGCCAGTTCTGACTCCTGAGGTCCTGTATCTAGAAGGCATGGTGATATAAATGCCTTTGAGTTGAGAGGAAGAAGGATCTTGAGAGTTTGAGGCTAGCCTGGTCTACACAGAGGTCCAAGATAACCAGGACTAGAGAGACCATGTTCTCAATAAAACCAAAGCCAAGAAACCCTACAAAACAAAATAAAGCATTAAAGAGGGAAAATGTCCAATTTTTAAAATGACACTTTTTAACTTTTCTTTCAGTGAAAACATCTACCACCAGAATTAAGCAGCTGTCCACCACTCCAACGGTATTTTAGGCAGAAGCAGTTAAAGCAAGCTAGTGTAAGAATGGATGCCCTTTTCCTTTGCTTTAGCAGATATGTTGTGGGGTTTGTGAGGAGCCAGATGCAGACCTATGTAAAATTTGAATTATCAAAAAAAAGTAGGACTCCACTGTTGGACAAAAGGAAAGCTGTGTTTTTAACCTTTACTCAACCACTGGACATCCCGTGTTCCCACAGGGGATGTCAGGTGGCAGGTTCTATCTAGGTCCGGGCTACGCAAGGTTTTAAACCTGGTTGTTAATTGTATCCTTGGTCCAACGAGGTCTTTGAAGTTTCTCTTGCGAAACACACTTCCAGGATAACAGCACCTACCTGGCAGGTGCTCGCTGAACGCTGCAGCGTCCCCCTGTCCTCAGGACAACAATCTGATGAGCAGAGAGCCACAGTCACCCGGGCTGGGTTCGTGTGCAGATGCACGTTCAAGGGGAAAGAGCGCTGGAAGAAGGATAGCTTTGGGGTGGGGGGGAGAAATGCAGGAGACCGGCTCTCATCGCACTGGGACGTCGCCCTGCCAAGTCACACTGATGGGTCCTTGGACTCCAGATAATGAGAACGTGAAAGCAAGGGCAGGGGGGTGATAAAAAGGCAGGGTCCCCAGACCGGGAGGCGCTGTGTGCGCGCCCCAGATCCAAGCGGCTTCCCTAAAATATCGGCCTCCACTGGGCCTGGTCCCCACCGGTCCAGCCCGCCGCCCGCTCGCGCGCCGCTCACCTTCCAGCAGCCGTTGGATGATACTGTCGATGTTGAGTTTATCGATATCCGCCATCGCCGTCCCGCCGCCGACCCTCCCGCAGCGGCGCCGCCGCCGGCTCGCGCCCTGGTCTCACTCGTCCTCCTTCACGCCACGAGCCCCACGAGCGGTGGTGGCGGCGGCGGTGGCAGCAGCAGCCGCGGCGGGTCCCCCCCCCAGCCGCCCCGCTCCCGGCTTCCTCCTCCTCTCGCCACTGGAACCACGAGAAGAACAAAATGGCCGCCGACTCCACAAACCAGCCTCGGGCGGCGCACGGATGCGCGCGCGGGAGTGCAGCGGTCGGGCCGGGACTTCTTTACAGGCCCATAGGGCGCGCGGGAGGGGGCGGGGCCGTCTGCAGAGAATGGGCGGGGTTTGGCTCCAAGGGGCGGGGCTTGGGCAGAGACGGTTGAGCGACACCGTAACCGCGCGCGGGATCCTTCCGCCAAACGGGCGGGGGAAATAGACCCCCCGTGGCGGGAGAGTGAAGTTGCAAAGTTGGCGCGCGCGAGTTGGAGATGGGAGTTGTCGGGCGCCTATGCGCTGCCAGGGTCACCATCTCCTCCTGGCTCTGAAGCTTAGGGACAGAAGTTGGCCCGGTGGGAACCCATCAGGGAGTCACCCCTTGGTAACCAATCTGGGGTGGGGTTGCGGTGGAGTAAGTATCATAAAGAGAAGGAGGTTGGAGCGCTGGGGATTTAAATATTCTGGATCATTGGTGAACAAGAAGAGCTAGATATACGGTTCCATGGTAAGAACGCTTGTCTAGTATGTGTGAGACCTTTGGTTCAATCCCCAGCACCAACAATTTTCATAATACTGCAATAAAGTATCTAAAATCCAATATTTGGGGGGGGGGAAGAAGCCCCCAAGATAAACCAAAAATGTTAATCTTTTGTGAGTAGCACACTATTTCAATCATGTGTGCGCTTCTGCAATTTTACATTTAAGAGAGAGGTTGGGAGAATTCTTTAAGGGATGCTACTAATCTTTTAAATTGTCTTTCTTGAACTCAGAAAGTTACATAATAACTGAGAGATTTCCCTGGATTTAGCCTGAGCTGGGTTGAACCAGCGCGCCGGAGCAGATAAAATGGGAATTTGTACATTTTGTGCGAGGAACGTGCGCCAGGCTTCAGCGCTTTAAGCGACTGCTTTCCTCTAGCTTCCTCCACTCCCCAAGGGCACCCCTTCACTCGGGGGTCCACTCTGCTGCCACGCAGGCTAGCTGCATATGGAAGAAATGCACACCCATCTGACCCATTAGCACTCCAGAGTTTACAAAGTGCTCTCCCCCAGCCCCCACTCCAGTTCACGTTTCTCAAAGCAAAGGGGTTTGAAGATTCCTTCAAATGCATGCCTTGCAAAGTGCTTTCAAATCCTTCTAAAGATTCAGTTTCTGCAAGTTCTGTCTTCCCACAGTGCCAGAGTATGGTGTGAGATGCGCCCATCCAGATCTGTGCTCCTTTCCTGCTGCTGGCTCCCAGCAGTGGACTCTCCCCAGAGCCCCTCGGCCCTCTGCTTCACTTTGCCCACTCACTGACTCACTACCCCAAGCTATGGTTTTGCCGACTGTTACACAGTCATTGGTCATCCCAAGGCCACTGGCTCACCAGGCATCTTGATATCCTGGGGCCAATGCCAAGCCCTGCTGTGTCAAAAGTAGTCCTCATCAAGTTTTTTGGGATCTTGGACTCCCCCAGGGCAGGGTATCTTCCCCAGAACTTGGTAGGGGCAGAGATATGTAAAACAGATTCCCTCTGGAGACAAATATTTAGAGTGTCTATTCTGGGTGGATCAGGTTGAGCAAGACAGAGAAAAGCCTTTTCCCCGGGGAGATTCATTTAGTGGGATCGAGAAGCAAACACAGCATTCTTCCTGGTAGGAGCCAAAAATGGTCTCATTCTGGAGGCTCTCTGAACAGCTCCACAGATAAAGGTGACTCTGCCGTTCCTGCCAACCAGTTTGAGTTCCATCCCCAACATCCTAATGGAGGACGAGAGCAAACTATCACAGGTTGCCATCTGACCTCTGAGCAGACAACCATATGAAAATAAAATGTAATGAGATATTTTTTAATTAAAAAAAAAGCTACCTCAAAGCTGGACATGGTTAGATATTACTTTAAGTTCAACATGGGGGAGGCAGAGATGGTCAGATCTTGGTGAGTTTGAGGCAGTTGGGTCAAGACTAAAACAAAACAAAAAACAAAAATAAGTGCATGGAATACGCAGTATAAGCCTAGAGGCGTACATTCCCGTCATTCCCATTTTACAGATAAAGTTAGGCACAGAGAGGCTGGGTTGTTTGCTGAAGGACACACAGCTAAATTCCAGGGGCAGGACTCGAACTGGGGACAGCCTGAAACAACAATCTTTTGTTTAGTAAATCCTTGTATGGAGCCTTAGAAGCCCTACAGACCTTGGCACTGTGTTACTCCTGGGGAAACCAATGGCAAGATCTAAACGTTTATGCCCACGCTGCATGTCATAATTTTGTAGATACCAAATGGCATGTACATATGTCAGTCCATCCCTGTGGTGAGGGCTGAAAGAAAATTACAGACGGAGCCGGGACAGGGGACAATTTCTGTCTATCAGGCAACCTCAGGGGACAAGTCCCCTCCAGAGTCCATAGCCACGCCTCAGGGAAGCTCACAATGAGAGCCTGGCTTTCATCCAGGAACCCTTATCTATCAGGATGTCCTTCAGCTACTGATTCCCCTGCCTCTGGACTGTTGAAATTCCATGTGTGGCCACAGAACCTGCTGAATGCCTTGTGGGAGACAGAAAACAGGGCTTTGGGCATGCTGGGTGAGCACTCTACCAACTGAGCCATATCCCAGGCCCTTGAGAAAGTTTGAACATACAGGGTTTGGGGTGCTGTTGGCACATAGTCCCAGCACTTGGGAGGAAGTGGCAGTCGGCTTTGGAGCTCGAGGCCAGCCTGCTCTACAGATTGGGTGGCAGGATAGCCAGGGCTACACAGAGAAACTCTGTTCAAAAACAAACAGTTCCACTTTAAAAAAAAAAATCAGGGGCTAGAGAAATGGCTCAGTGGTTAAGAACACTGTCTAGTCTTCCAGAGGACCCAGGTTCAATTCCTAGAACCCACATGGCAGCTCACACCTGTCTGTAACTCCAGTTCTAGGGGATCCTGACACCCTCACACAGAGATGAATCTAGGTAAAACCACCAATGTTCATAAAATTAATTATATAGATTCATACATAATTATGCATATATATGTTAAAGTCCAGCTGTAGTAATACATGCCTTTAATCCCCTTGGCAATCAGAGGCAGGCAGAGATCTGAGTTCTGTGTGGTCCTCAAAGCTTTTTACATGTGTCTCTGAAAACTTCTAGCTCTGGTTGGTCAGAAGCTTGCTGTATATACCAGGCTGGACTCTGACTCTTGGAGATCCTCCTGCCTCTGCCTCCAGAGTGTAGGGATTAGGGGCATGCCAGGCCACCCTACCCCAACCCCTGCCCGTCCCAATGTTTTAAATCAACATAAACTGGTTAATATTGCTTGTCATCCTGGGTGGCTTGAGAAGGGCCTAGAGTCAAATGAAGTCACCTTGATGTGTCCTTGAGGCTCTGGGCTGGCTTCTGTAACATTGCTTCCTGGCCACCATGCTGCTAGAGGGGAGGAAAGGGATAATGACTCACAAGCTAAGGTGGACTTAAGGAACCAACCAGGGTAGGAATGAGGAAAAGCCACTAACTACTGCCTGAAGCCAGGATCCAGAAAAATGGTGATAAGGAATTCTGAAGGCACTCGGAGAAAGTCTGCAGCCTAAAGAGTGGGAAGTCTCATAAACTAAGGAACCTCCCCTCTGCCCTTCCTGATAAGGCTATACCATCCTCCCCTGCTGATTACAACATTTGAGGCTGCTGAGTAACAGACCCGAGGATGGAACTCCCTCTGCCCATAAACTCCCAAGTGCACACAGTCCCTGTTTTCTATGAGTGATTGTCACCCTTTATTGTTCAGATTAAAGGTCATTTTTCTGGTTTTATTTTTCCTTTTCTTTCTTTCTCTTTCTCTCTTTCTTTCTTTCTTTTTTTCTTTCTTTCTTTCTTTCTTTCTTTCTTTCTTTCTTTCTTTCTTTCTTTCTTTCTTAACTCACAACATCTCTAAAAATCTAACAGGATCCTTCCATGAGCTTTGCCTTGTGACCATCTTTCAGTCTGGGATCTGAACAACCATGGCCAGACCTGCTCTCCCTCCCACTCCCCCTCCCACCCCAATTCCACTTATTTTCAGCCATGGTCTCACTAAGTTGCCCAGGCTGACCTTGAATTTGTCATCTTTCTGGGGTCAGCTGGAATGATAGCCTATCCCCTCCCACCCCATTAAGCTTGGTTTCTAGCATTTTTTCATTAACCACAAGGAAACCCTGTTCCATTAGCAATGACCCCCACTCCCATCTTCTAGGCTCTTTCCTAATAACTTCCAATCTGTTTCCTCCCTCTGTCTTTTTGTCTATTCTGGACATTGAACGTCATGCAGTAGGTGGTTTTCCCCATCTGGCTTCTCAGTTAGTGGATACTGTGGCACGTACCAAAGCTGTGTCCCTTTCCAGGGTGAGTGACATTCCTGGTTTGGTTGTTCAATTGTTGGTTGACAGGGTCACATCCTGTAGAAACCTATAGTCCTGATTTTTTTTAATTTATTTTTATTTTATGTTTATGCACATTGACCTGCATGCCTAAGGAACTCAGAAGAGGGCTGGAGAGATGGCTCAGTGGTTGCTCTTCCAGAAGTCCTGAGTTCATATTCCCAGCAATCACATGGTGGCTCACAACCATCTGTAATGGGGTCTGATGCCCTCTTCTGGTGTGTCTGAAGACAGGACAGTGTGCTCACATACATGAAATAAATAAATAAATCTTCAAAAAAAAAAAAGGGGGGGGGAGGCCAGAAGAGGGAATATAGGTGGGAGGGGGAGGGGAGAGAGAAGGGTGGGGTGGGGGAGTTGGGTGTGGTTGAGCTAGTAGAGTACTTGTTTAGCGTACACAAAGCCTAGGGCCCCATTCAGAAGCACCATAAGAGAAAGAAAAAAAAAAAAAAAAAAAAAAGCAAAAACCAGGCATTGTGGTGCAGGCTTTTTATAATACTAGTTCTCAGGAAGAAAAGGCAGGAGGATCATAAATTCAAAGTCATCCTTGGTTCTATAATGACTTTGAGGCCAGCCTGGGCTACATAAGGCCCCATTTTCAAAGCATCCACAATTATACTCTAGTTTCAAAAAAAAAAAAGAAAAATAAAGAAAACATGAAAAAAACATCTTAAGAACAAGTACCTCCCGGATCAGCCCCCTGCCCATCATTCCAGTCATTTGGGGATGCCACAGATACATGTTCAGGCTTCCTCAGCAACGCTCTACACAACCACCAAATTCTGGCCATAGAGAAAACAGCCTCCATCCCCAAAGTCCCCAGAGGCCCTGCCGTCTGTGTGCTGCCCAGGCCTCTTTTCCAAGAAATGTCCACTGATTGAGGTGAAGGGACCAAGACCAGCCAGGTTCATGCCTTGGGTCCTGGGGCAAGTACCCTTCATGGTCCCAAGGTAACCAGCCCCATGTTCACCATCTACGGAATCAGAAGAAAGCTTTTAGGGTCTCCTCTGAGCAAAATATTTTCTGCTCATTAAAGTATTTGGGGACCAGAGGCCTCCTTCAATACTGTTCAAAAATTTTTTAAGTTTAAATTTTTATAATATTTTCCACTTTATAACTATCAGAAGCTGGGCCATGGCATCACATAACTTTAATCCCAGCACACCACTGGAGGTAGAGCCAGATGAAGTCCAAGGTCAGCCTGGTCTACAGAGTGAGTTCCAGGACCGCCAGGGCTACACAGAGAAACCCTGCCTTGAAAAAAAAAACCCAAAACAAAAGAAAATCAGCAGGGACTGGGGAGATGTCTGAGCAGTGGGTGACTCCAGGGGTCCAGTGTTACCTTCTTCCACATGCACAAAAGTACAAACTTACACAGATAACAGGCACAAGATGCTCAAAATAAGATGAAATTACTTAGTGATTTTTGGGTGTGGACATTTGGCCTGCATCCATGAATGTGTAATAAGAACGTGCTTGATGCCCTGGTACTAGAGTACCATATTGTGAGCTACCATGTGGATGGTAGGGATCGACTTGGGTCCCTGCTCAGCCAACTCTGCAGCATCACCAATGAATTTTTAAGTTTAGAAGTAAAGTCTATGCTAGGGGACAAAATTGAGTGTTTCCCCTTTTGTGTGTGTGTGTGTGTGTGTGTGTGTGTGTGTGTGTTGGGTTTCCTCACTTTCCCAGTGCCCTGAGATGTGTGTCTTCTGAGATGTGAGTCATGTCTGTATGTTAGGAGGCCAATGAGATTGCTCAGTAGGTAAAGAAACTTGCCACCAGGGCTTAGAACCTGAAACCTGAGTTCAATCCCTGGAGCCAACTTGTGGGAGGAGCCAACGTCTCCCGCAAGCTGCGCCCTGATGTTCACACTTATAATTTGACATAGGAGTGTAAACAAGAAAAAGATTTGATATGCAGGGATGCACTGGAGACCAGAAGATGAAGGATGCTAGAATCAAGGTCACCCGAAAAGCAGCCTCGGGAAGAAGCCACTCTGCCCAGCCTTGGGCATCTAGAACTGAGCCCATCTCTAGGGATCGTGTCTGGGAAGATCCAAAACACAGCGACAGGAAGCACATTTGGTTTTTATTCAAACTCAAGTGTTAACTGTGCCTTCCCCCCTCCCCGCACCCACCCCCCATGGATTGGAGTCCAACCTCACAGTCTTTTGATTGGCTAGTCTGAAAAGAATTCATATACAGGAAATGAAGGTGGAAGGGGAGGGGGGTCCCACTGTTCCAAAGAGAAAGGAGTCATTGCCCCAGGCCATCAAATTCTTGTGACGGGTATGTAAACAAAAGTTTTCTGGGTGGGGCAGGGATGGAGACATTTGTATAAAAGTCTATAGCATGATTTTGCAACTTCATGGGTTCTTTCTTCTATCCTCTCTACCCCCTTTCTTCCACCCTTTCAAAAAAAAAAATGGAAAGAGATCCCTGGATAGAGTCTGGGGTCAGAAAGGGATGGACTCCCTAGGCTACCTCCTGTTGTTCAGGGTCTTGGAGTTCCTTGGGGGCAAGTTTGATCTTCCCTGTCAAGATATCTAACTAGGTGTTTCTTCTTTGCGCAGTACTACTTAACAAACTTCAGCCAACAACCCATCAACTGACCTTTTGGAACCCTAACATTTTTATACCCTCTAAAAAGTCCCCAGAATTCTAAAGGGCACACAATCTGCGGCTGGCAAAATCACAGCTCTGCTAGAACACGAGGCAAATCACAGTCACCTGCTGTGGACAATCTGAAGCAGCCCCATATCACACACCTGGGATTGAAACGAAAACATGCTCTTATATAATTTGTGTGTTTTTTAAAAGAAACCAAAATCCCCAAATTGTCATTACAAAAGTCTTACAAAGTTGGAGGTGAGGTAAAGAAAAATTTAAATCCCTTGACCTAAATATAGGTTTTATAGAATTTGATAGAAAAGACTCAAGGATACTTAACTGTTGGCTTAAGGCCAAGGCACCAAAGTCTATATGCAAATAAACCATCCTGGCTGCATTCCAATAAAACTTTATTGAAAAAGCATGGGACAAGCCTAGGTTTTGAGGAGTGACTTACTTTCTAACTGCATTCACTGTTTGTCATTAGATGTAGTCGCCGCTGTATGGAGAAATGGTGACAGGTTCCTAACTGATCATTTAATTTCTTTTTCTTTGCAGGGTTTAGGATGGAAGCAGAACCCCAAAGATCCCAGGAAAGGGCTCTGCCACTCTGAGGTAATCACAGGCCTTGGCTATCTGAAGAAAAGCAGACTCTGTAAGGCCACAGGCTGGCCTTGAATCCTTCTTGCTTCAACCTCCCAAGCTGTTGGCTCTATAGGTGTTCACCTTCTCACCACTTAAGCTTTTATTTTGTGATACAGGCTTTCATGTAACCCGGGCTGCTTTACAGCTACCTAAGTTGATGAAGATGTAATGAACTGATGCTGTGACCTCCACTCCCCAAGTGCTGGGATCACAGGTGTGCATCATTGTCCTTAGTCTGTGTGGTACTGGGGATGAACCACAGGGCTCTGCCCTTGCAGGGCAAGTACTCAGACCACTGAATTACAACTCTGGCCCAAATTTTGTCTTAAAAATATTAAATTTCCTGTGTGTGTTCAAGTGTGTGTCCACCCACGCTCAATCTAAAACTGTTTTTTTTTTTTTTTTTTTAAGGCAGGGTCTCCCTGTGTATCCTTGGCTTGCCTGGAACTAGCTACGTAGCTCTGGCTGGCCTCGAACCCATAGAGATCCTCGTGCCTCTGCCTCCTGAGTACTAGGGACTCACGTCCACCATAGCCAGTTTCAATATGATCATTTGACTTATGGTACACACAGGTTTTGGAACTTTAGGGAAATCATTTTATCTTCCTCCTTCTCTTGACCCACAGCCCTTCATTAACCCTTCAGAAACCCTTCATTAACATCTCAGAAACTCCCAAGTTTTTCACTGGTAAAAGAGTTGAGGGTTAGGTTGTTTGAGGGTCACCCCCACCCCTCTTTAATGCACAGCCTTTTAATTCTTGTCTAAGCTTAATAGACTCCTGCTGTGGCTAGGTAGTTTTCTGTAACAACCCCCTCCTCCTTTAAGTCTGATGATCGGCTCTTTCACAGAGAGTAATGGGGCTGGAGAGGTGGCTCCCAAAGAGCCAAAGAGCCTTGCTTGTTCTTAAACACCCAGCTTCCACTTGAAGCACCCACATGGTGGCTCAGTTCCAGAGGCTCAGATGCCCTCTTCTGAACTCAGCGGGCACCAGACATGCACATAGGACACATACAAGGTAAAAATAAAGATTAAATAAATAGTATTTTTTTAAAAAGGGGAAGTGAAATCAACAATTTTGAACCTAGTTGAATAGTTTGAGTTTTTTAAGACAGGGTCTCATTCTATAGCCCCAGTTGGCCTCACATTATATCCATCCCCCTGCCTTGTTCTTCTGAATATCAGCCTCACAGGTAGGTGTCATAATGTCTGACTTGGGTGCTCTTTTACAGCTGCTTAACTGTCTCAAAACATCCGGCCATCTTGTAATCACGAAGTGCTGTGACTCTCGACAGCACATGCACATGCACTCCCAACAATGTTAATTCAAGAAGGGGAGAGACTTTTTTTTTCTATTTGTGAGAGAGGCATTTTAAAATGTAACCCTAACAACACGGGAAACATCGCTCTAGAAACTTCTTGTAAGATCCTAATAAATTTTTTTCTTCGATGACGAAATGAGCCAACTCAAACCAGACTAGATTATATTAAATGCAGGTTTACTGGGTTGAGTTCACTGGCCCCAAGGCTCAAAGCCAGAGGAGTCACCATTGGGAGAGAGAAGGTGGCATAGCAAGAGAAGGAGAGAAAGGACATGGTCTGAGAGGGACAGAAGGAGAGGAGGCCATGAAGGACACCAAAATGTCTAGATTATACAGGAAAGACCCTCCAGGGGGAAGGCAACCTAACCATTGGCTGGAAAGTTCAGGGTTGGGGGCAGGGTATGCCAGGTAGGGACTGAGGGATGCTGGGAGAACCTGAGGCCAGGTTTGCTTTGATATGTATAATATGCACCTCAGTCTCTCAGAAACCAAACTTTTCTCTGCAGGCTTATTAACAGTCCAGAAAGACAGGTTTGAGCTGGAAATGGTGGCGTGTGCCTTTAATCCCAGCACTTGGGAGGCAGAGACAAGCAGATCTCTTGATTTCCAGGCCTGCCTGGTCTACAGAGTGAGTTCCAGAACAGCCAGGGCTACACAGGAAAACCCTGTCTTGAAAAACTGAAAAAGGGGGCTAAAGAGATGGCTCAGTGGTTAAGAGCACTGGCTGCTCTTCCAGAGGTCCTGAGTTCAAATCCCAGCAACCATATGGTGGCTCACAACCATCTGTAATGGGATCTGATGCCCTCTTCTGGTGTGTCTGAAGTGAGTGACAGTGTACATTATATGTAATAAATAAAAATAAATAAATCTTAAAAAAAAAACAAAACTGGAAAAGAAAGGCAGTTTGTATTGATGTCAATGTTGGCCCCCAAATAAGACAGGAGACTAGCTGACCAGTAGTTTCTCACAATCATACAGTCATTACTGACTTCGGGCTGTATGACTTGGGCCTTTGGAAGCTTGGTGGCTCCCTCAGTCTGTGGGAATAGTGGTGATACACGGGAAACTGGAGTTAACAAGGAAATTCATGCGGAGGCCAAAGGACTGTGGTTGCCATAGCGACTATGCTGTGAGGGGCTGTGGAAAGGGCGATGGATGAACTTTACATCCTGGGACTTCTGATATACAAGGGACAAACATGCCCCTCACACAGGGCTGCTTGGTCACTTGCTTTTCCCTATCTGAGGGCCTGGCTTCCAAGTGATTTACTCTAAATAAATAAATATATAAAATTCCTTGGGCTGAGGAGAGGCTCTTGTGCCATAAAGTACTTGGTGCACAAACAGGGGCCCTAGTGCTGGTCCTCAGGACTCACTGAAAGCTGTGCAGGCTTGGAGGATGCCTGAACTCCAAGCCCTTTAGAAAGAGACACAGGACACCCCTGTGGCACGCTAGCTAGCTAGACTACAGCTAGACTAGCTGAAGTGGCCAGCTCCATGTTCAGAGAGCAACCCTGCCTTGGGAAATGGAGTGGGGGACAGTTTAGGAAGACACTTGCATGCCTGAGAACACGGGAGGAACACTCATATACATGGGGATCACACACACATGCAAATAAATGTCCACCAAATAAAAGCATTTACTGAGCCCCTGGTCTGTGACAGGCAGGACTGGGAAGGTGACAAAAGCAGACCCTTCCCACGATCACCCTTTATGGGGAAGAGACAATTCTGCTTATGCAGCAGGAAGGAAGCTGGCAACACAGAATAACCCTGAGAAGGAAGTGGGCCACAGAGGATGCTAGACTGTGGCCCAGTGACAGCTTAAGAACAGAACACTGGGGAAAGATGGTAGCCAGCCAGCACGGGTCACACCTCCAATTCCAGGACCAGGAAAGTAAAGACTAGAGGATCGTGTGAGTTTGAGGCCAGCCTGCTCTACATAGTGAGTTCTAGCCAGTCTGGGCTACCTAGACATAGTCTCAAGAAACCCAAACTAAGGGCTGGAGAGATGGCTCAGAGGTTAAGATCACTGGCTGCTCTTCCAAAGGTCCTGAGTTCAAATCCCAGCAACCACGTGGTGACTCACAACCATCTGTAATGGGATCTGATGCCCTCTTCCAGTGTGTCTGAAGACAGCTACAGTGTACTTATATATTAAGTAAATACATCTTTTAAAACACACACACAAGTGGATGAATGATTTAAAACAGTTCAGTATGGCTGGATCCACCAGTCATGAGGATGCTCTCAGGGCTGGTCTCTGTCTATTCCCCTCTCCACCACCTTCCCCTATGAGAGCCTGCTACCCTCACTGCTGCCAACCTCATTCTTCTACTCTGATACCCCAAAAGCTGGGTAAGAGGGTGGCAGCTCAGTCCATTCAACTAAGAAAAGAATTTTTTAGTCCTGGTGTTCAGTGGTCCACGGGGTATTAGAGTCACAGTGGCTAGAGCCATTGGAGGCTCTGGTTGGGTAGCCCAAATCACATGACCATCGGAAGCACAATTACCACCTCCGGGACCAAGTGCAATGGTATCTGGAGGCAAAGCTTGGGGTACCTTGAAGAAAAGATGGGGTGCTGGCTAGAGACGCAGGGTCAAGGACACGGCCACCGAGCTAGATGACCAGTGCTGATGTCCCTGTAGAGTTGTCATTGGGTTGCTTACCTCAAAAAAATAATTCTGAAAAGTGCTACTCAGGTCTGCTAAATTTTTTTTTTAAAGCCAACTGTGAGGAAATAAAGACCCAACTGCTTCAGGAAAGTGCCTGGCAGGAGTGGGGCAGGTCTGTTCTGAGCTGAAAACCCCACCAGAGAAAGAGTCCAAATGGCAAAGCCCAGAGGCTGTGAGCAGCTCCAGGTCAGCTAAGCTCCAGTGCTGAGCAAAAATCAATGTCTCTGGGACAGTCTCATTTTAATAAACAAACACGCAAACAACTAACTTGTTTATTCTTTTTTGAGGCAGGATGTCAAGTAGCCCAGGCTAGCCCAGACTACGCTCTATAGCTAGGATTATGGTCATACACCTCCATGCCTGGCTTGCTGAAGGTGTGGTTCACTTGGTAAGGAGTTGGTAAGGAAGTCTCTGGCTTCTGTGTCCACAGCTGCACCATCCTGAGGCACTGAGCTGACTTATAGGGGTGATGTATTTGACCAACTCTACCCTGTGTTAGTCAGCTTTCCAAACTGTAGTGAGATACCAGATGATCAACATGCAAAGAAGAAAGGTTTGCTTTGGCTTGGTTATAGACACATTTGCTTGCTTTCAGACCCCAGGGCAAGGGACTGAGGTACCTATTTCGAATATCAAAGCAGACCTGGTCTCCAGGTTCTCCCAGCATCCCTCAGTCTCTAGCTGGCAAACCCTGTCTCTTAACCTGAACTTTCCAGCCCAGGGGCTGGGCCGCCCTTCCCCCAGAGGCTCCTCCCTATATAACCCAGACATTTTAGTGTCTCCTCTTTTCTTCTTCTGCCCCTGGTCCCAGAGTGCCGGAATTCAGGCGTGTGAGCCTGCCTCTACAGCATCCTAGCCTTAACCTTCTCCTCCGTAGGAGTCTTTCTCTCTTTCTCCTGCTGAGGTTTCTTAGGACTTCCTCCCAGCCTCAGCTTTACAGTACAGTCCAGGCCTAGATTCAGCTGTCCCCTCCTCTTCACCCTCCCCACAAACCCCACCCTGCCCCACCGCCACCCCAGTGACTGAGAGAAGCTCTGGGACTTTCTGAGTGCTGGTACAGAGGGCCCTGGGGCAGCTGGGGGAGGTGTTGCATTTCAAAGTGTGCAGGACTGTGAAGCCTAGTGTGCACAGGTCCGTGAGAACTAGCTGGAACATTCCAAGTCACCCAAGCAAATTAAGGGTCCTCAGGGGTCAAGAGTGCACCAGTTTCTCTTCCCAAGCTGCTGCAAGAAGAGCATCCAGTCACCAGATCCAGATCAGCAAACGGAGATCCGTCATAGCGTCTCTCAAGTACCCAGTCTGGAATCTGAAAACAAGCTAAATCTTGAAGTAGCTTAAGCTCATAAAGTGTTTGCTGCTTGTCGAGCAAGCATAGGGCCCTGGGAGCAACTGTTAGGGGAGCAGAAACCAGAAGTGGGATTGAATGTTTGTAGACCCAGCACTGGGGAGGCCAGCAGGGGGATTAGAAATTTGAGTTCCTTTCCAGCTACATAGTAAATTCAAGGCCAGTCTGGGTTATATGAGACCCCAGGTTTACTCATGCCAACAAACAATAAACAAACAAAACCCCACCCTCAAACCAGAAAGTGAGTCCAAGCTGCCTGAACTACTGTCTCTAGAATCCTAGGGGGCTTTAGAAGGATCTGAAAAGTGGCCATTGGATATAAGCAAGTGAGAATCCCCACCATGTCAATTCACCGTGGCAAGCACGGGCAAGATCAAAGTAGTCCACGTTTATCTCTGGCGTCACCAGCGTCTTTTCCATTGAAGACCTCTTGATGTTTTGCGTGTACAGGTGAAAGTCAGCAGAGAAAGGGAAAACGGCAAGCGAAAATAGCACCAGCTCCCAAGCTGTGAGCAGCAAACAGGACAAGGGTGGGGTCCCTCCGTAGACTCTGGCATCACCTGCCTTCGTTGGCACGCTCTAGCCGTGCCATCTGCCAAAAGTGTGTGCGCCACCTGCTGCACACAAAGCTGTGTGCCTTTGCAAAAAAGCACTTAGCCTCTCTGGACCTCTGCTGCCTCTGTGGTAAAGGGTGATAATAATGGAAGCCACGTCATAGGGACATCCTGAGGACTCTGTGCACAGGAACAGGGTATTGGCATTGGCCCGTTGCATCATAATTGCTAAATGTCAGCAACACTAACACTATCACTGTTGTCCTTGATATTGGTCTATGGGGAAGGCAGTGGGACCCCGAGGGGAGACTGATAGGGAACAGGGGAGCTTGATCCTTGTGTGACTCCATGCCTTGGTTTACAGGAAGATGAACAAGATGCCACAGGATCCAAGGCACCAGGAACACAAAGGATACTGTTCACAGTGTTTGCTGCCATCCCTAATCCTCCAAGCAGCTCTCCTGAGGATGGGCAGGTAGCACTCCCATTCCGGGGATGAGGAGCCTGGGCGCAGAGAGTGACGGTCATGTATTGCATTATTTATGTGTGTTCACTCACACATATGCCGTGTGTGCCATGGTTCATGTATGGATGTGAGATGACCATTGGTTTTCCCTCTTCTGTCGAACCCAGGTCACCAGACATGGTGGCAAGCACCTCTACTCACTGAGCCATTTGTCAGCAGCAGCTTAGAGGACCCGCAGAGGGCCTGAGCTCAGTGCTGTTGACCTGTCCCTGCAGCTCGAAGTGGAGCTCACTGCCCTGCCCTGCCCCATTTGTAGGTCTTGCTGTCTGGTTAGGCCCTGGTGTTGGGAGTTGGTCTAGAGGAGGACTTTTGGATCTTACTAGCTTGGAACCCCGAGGGGCCTCCTTGTCTGTTTCTCTTACAGTGGGGCCGGGGGAATGAACGGCTGGCTCTCCCAGCAGCTTCTGCCTCCTTTGGGTCTCCTTCCTCTTTTTCACGTCTTCTTTCCCGGCATCCCTCCAGGTCATATGAAGATCTTGGGACACTCGTGGAAGGTAGCCAAGCTGCTTCATCAGCACCAGGCGCCTTGGCTGGATTAGGTAAGAGAGTGGGAGGCTTCAGGGCTCAAAACTCCAACGGGAGCCATTCAGGGATGCTGCTGGGGCTTCATGAACCCAGGGGCTTGGCACCGCTCTCAGAGAGCTGAGAGTGTTCACGTGTGTCCTCAGGCAGACAGAGTACATCCGGCGGGGGATGTTTGGGGGAGGGGGACCAGGAAGCTGTTTGATTATCCAGCTGTTTTAGCCTAAATATGTTGTACATCTGGTGGCCTAGAAATTGCCTGTGATTTCATAGTCACTGACTTGCTGTCTGGGCTTGAGCTTGGCTCTAGGGAAAGGGGGGAGGAGCAGGAGAAGGGAGGGAGAAAGGGGGGCGATCCAGAAAAGAGGAAGAAGGGCAAAGGATGGGGGAAGGAGCAGAGGCAGAGGAGGAAGAAGAAGAGGAGAGGGAAGACAGAGAAAGGGAGAGGAGGAGGAAGGGAAGTGGGGAGTGGGAAAGGAAGGGGAGGAGGGGGAGGAATCGGAGGAGTCTTATTTCTTCACAGGGAAAAACAAAGCTTGTTCCCACAAACAGCCACTGGTTTTCTCTGTTCTGCCAAAACTGGAGTTGGTTTGTGCCAGGCCTTAACGCACAGCACTGACCTCCTCTGAGGAAATAGAGGGCTTGGAGATGCTCTTGTCATAGGTGATGGTTCCCCAGACCTATTTCACTCTGTCTTTATAACTATAGAGCCTTCTGAGGGAACCAGGGGCAGCGATTGATGGAGCAGTTACCTACTTCTTCTACAAATGCAGAGCAGCTGCTGTTTCTTCTTAACAGGCTGTGGGGAAATGTGTCCAGGCAAGAGTAGGTGCTTCTGATGAAAGTTACAGGGAACAGAGAAGTTCTAAAACTCTAGAACGGGGAAGGAAAGTCCCTTTCTCCTCCAACAGGAGGTGAGCAATGGCTGCCTCGGGGCAGTAGGTGAGGAGATCTTCCTTCCACACCTCAGGGTAAATGGGTCTGATAATGCTAATGTCTGCCATCGCAGGGGCAAGCTGGATGGGTTTGGTGTTTCATGACTGCAGACTCCCACAGCTGCATGTTGAAAATATTGACAAAAACAGTAATTGAGGCAGTGACTTTGAGATGAAAGAAAGATAGGCCTGGAGGTGGTCTCACTTTCTGACTTGTTGTGGTTTATGGTGTGAGCGTGTGTGTGTGTGTGCGTGTGTGTCTGTGAGAGAGAGGGAGAGGGGAGTCTCATGTAGTCCATGCTGGCCTTGAACTCACTATGTAGCCACGGATGAGCATAAATTCCTGATCCTCCTGGAAGGGACTCTAGCCAGCCCCAAGCATGGCGACCATGGCTCTGACAGGCCCCGCCCTCTCCCATTCCCTCTGCCCTGCTAAAAACCCCTAGAGCCCTTTCATTCCCGCCTATACCTCTTAAGTAATGGAATTACAGACATGAGCCACCACGCACGATAGGTTTATGTCATCCTGGGGATGGGACTCAGCACCTCCTGCCTGCCAGCCAAGCACAGAACTGAGCCATGTCCCCCAGCTCTCTCTGCCATCTTTTCTTCCAGAAAGGGTTTCATTATATGGCTGAGGCTGCCTCTGGTTTATGATCCTCCTGTCTCAGCTTCCTGAGTGATAGGATTCCAGGCATGCACATCTCCCCCTCCACCCCTTCCCGGTCTGGCTGCTGCCTCAGATGTCCTTGTCTGTCAGGGTTGGGAATCAAGAGGCCCAGACCTGTTGGCTCTCCCTGTCTCAAAATCTCTTGCCTATCTGCCCCGTAGAGAGGCAGGCTGGACAGGACTAGCTAGTGAAGCTGCACATGCGTCTAAATGCACAAAAGTAGGTCACATTAGAAATTCAGTATGAATGGGGTATAATGGCACATACCTTTAGCCCCAGCACTTGGGAGGTAGAAGTCAGAGGATCTCTGAAAGTTCAAGGGCAGCCTGGTCTACAGACTGAATTTGAGGACTGCCAGAGATGCATAGTGAGATCCTAATACAGAAAAAAGAAAAGAAAGAAAGAAAAGAAATTGATTGTGGTTTGTGGTTTGTCCACAAGTTCTTGGTCTAAAGGGTCAAGGGGTTGAAACTTTGCTGGGCAGCCTGACCACAGGAAATGCCAGTGGCCATTGGATATGCTCCCTGGAGGGAAAGGCAGGTAGGTACTAGCTCTTGGGACCTGCAACCCCTAGAGGTGACCAGCCTTGAAGAGCTTGAGGTGGGACTCGCCCAGGTGCCTCAGCTCAGGATCCCCAGGCTCTTCCTGAATGACCATGCTATAGACACCACCCAGTCCCAGCGTCTCTGAAAGGACACATTGGCGGTTGGCGTCTCTTTCCAACTGTCAGCTCGTTGCGTTCAGCTTCAGCGCTACAGCATGCTTTCTTCCCGATGACATCATTTCCAGGAATAGACACCAATTACCACCCCAAACCCGGTGCCGAGCAGGAAATGAAGCGGCACACAGTTTGATTCTGACGTGTGAGGATCTGTGCAGTACCCAACGGGCACATGCCCCTTTCTGTGATGTTTTCCCAGTGTATCTCTTTCCGTGCGGATGCTAATCTGCTGGGTCAGCAACATTCAGAGGCTGCTGTGGCTTACAAACGGGGCAATGGCCATTTCTTTCGGTTAAGACCACCGTGGTAGGGTGTGGGGGGGTGGTTCTGAGGAAGGTGAGAGTCAAAGAAGTGTGGAAACTGTTTTTATATTTGTTACTATCATTAATTTGGTTGTTTGAGACAGAGTTTCTCTGTATAGCCCTGGGTGTCCTGAAATTCATTGTGGAGACCAGACTAGCCTCAAACTCAGGGATCAGCTTGTCTCTGCCTCCTGAGTGCTGGGATTAAAGGCATGCAACACTACCACTGCTGGCCTAGGAACCATTTTTGCTTGTTTTTAAAGTGTGTGTGTGTGTGTGTGTGTGTGCGTGTGTGCAGTACCACCAGAGGCCAGAAGGGAACATCAGCTGCTGGAGTCCTAGGCAGTTATGATCCCCTATGTCCCTGCTGAGAAACAAACCTGGGTCCTCTGGAAGAGCAGAAGGTGCTCTTAACCACCAAGCTCTCTCTAGGCCCCTCCCCCACATTTCCCCCCTTTTTGTGACAGGTTGGCCTGGCTAACCAGGGAGTCTCTGTCTGAAAATAAATTATTTAATGATTAACAGCACATCCAAGGAGGACACACACAGAAGCCTTCTTTTTCTTCTCTCTGGATATGATCTGCTAAATGGAAGGGTCCGGGTTCTTTTTCTACCTGACAGACCTCTCCATGGCCCTGGCCAGCTGGCACAGAGGAAACAGGAAGGAGGCAGGCTCTGACTGGTTTGAGAGGTAGCAATGTCTGACTTTCTGCTTCCTCATTCTGGAAGCTCTGGAAGGAAAAACCCAGGGGCTTTTCCTTCACTATGTCTAGAAGGTTCCCTGGCTTGTTTATATTTTTCTCTTGTTCCTGTCTCCAAAAGGGTCACAGCACCCCCCTCACCCCGTCATCCCTAGCCTCATCTCTGTTCTCCAACCTTTCCTTACACAGATGTCCAGTTGTTCTGAAACTGGTGCCACCTCAGGCTTGTTCCCACACTGCTCAGATGATGGCCGGATACTCACTGTTTGCCAACGGGTACTTCAGTTGCTACAGACTAGGCCGTCTGGTGGCCTATTAGAATCTCACAGAGCAGGCTGGAGAGAAGGCTCAGCGGTTAAGAGCACTGACTGTTCTTCAAGAGGTCCTGAGTTCAAATCCCAGGAACCACATGGTGGCTTAGCTCACAACCATTTGTAATGAGATCTGATGCCCTCTTCTGGTGTGTCTGAAGATAGCAACAGTGTATATAATAAATCTTAAAAAAAAAAAAAAAAAAAAAAAAAAAAAAAACTGTTTCCCAGAATCTCACAGAGCATCTGCCCCCATTGCTGTCATTGCTTCCTACCTAAGGCTGGGGAAACAGAGGTTCAGACAGAAGAGGGCAAAGCAGAGTCTCCGTGGACATTGAACTGGAGCCCAGTGAGGCCAGATGTCCCAGTGATACTCCTGTACCCTTGGGGCTCCCCGAGTTCTGAGCCAGAGTCTCATAAGTAAACTCTGAACAAATGAATGTATGACAGATGTATGACTGAATGGGGTGGAGGAGAGGAAAAGGGAGAAAGAGATATTTTCCAGGGGGGTCCTGCCTGTTGGTCCCAGGTCTAGGGGTTCCTCACAAAGAGTGGTGTTGGAGCTAAAGTTTGAAAGAAGGAAATCTTCTACACAAAGGAACAACCAGGGAGAGAAAAACAAAATAAAACAACAGTAATGACAAAAGCAAATAAACAAATAGACGAGCAAGACTCATCAGTAGGGGGAAAGGGGCTTGTGGCCAAACGTGATGACCTGAGTTCGATTCCTGGAACACTTGTGATGGGAAGAGAGAACCAACTTCACAAATTGTCCTCTGACAAGATAAATAAATAAATAAATAAATAAATAAATAAATAAATAATTTTTTCCATTCGAATTAAGAGAATGAGACAGTGCTGGGCTCTGGGGAGAACAATCTGACAAGAAGAGATCACACAGATGCAAGGATGAGCAGGTCCAACGTGAGGTGAGGGTGGGGTTTGTAACACGTGAGAGCTGAATGGGAGAAACAAACCTGTGGGTTGGAGGAGAAGACTCTGGGCAGGATGAACAGCACATACAAAGGTTCTGAGGTTGATCGAGGCAGCTGTGTTGATAGCAGAGAACACGCAAGCTGTTACAGGCTCTCAAACTAACACCACAATGTAGACGCCCTCCTGACTTAACACCTATGACATCTACCTGGGATGGCAAAGATACAGGGGGCAGCCATGCTTTGGGGACCCTGTGATAGCTAATCTAGATGGCCAACTGGACCATGTCCAGAATCAACTAAAACCCAACCAGCTGGGCTCTCCTGGGAAGGATTATTCTTGATCAGATCTTTTGAGGTGGAGAGATCCACCCTAAATCTGGGCCACGATTTCTGGCATCAGCCCACATGAAAAGACACAGAAGGACAAAATGAAAAAGGTTTGTTTTTTGCCTCCTTGCCTTCACTCTGGCTGTCGAGTTCACTTGTCCTGATGCTGAGGCATTTCTTTGCTGGTATTAGAACCAATTTCCAATGCAGACTGAAGACCAGCTGAGACATTTAGCCTCCTGAATTGAATTACCACCAGGTTTTTAGCCTTGTGGTCATGAGACAACCTTTGTTGGACAGCCAAACTATAGTCCCATAAGCCATTCTAACACACACACACACACACACACACACACACACACGTATACATATATGTGTACATGTTTGTACACATATGTACATGTACACACACATACATATATACATATATATGTTCTGTTCCTCAAAAGCAGTGGTTCTCAACCTTCCTAATGCTCTGACCCTTTAATACAGTTCCTCATGCTGTGGTGAACCCCCAACCATAAAATTATTTTTGTTGCTACTTTATAACTGCAATTTTGCTACCATGATGAATCTCGATGTAACTATCTGAGATGCAGGATATCTCTGATATGTGACCCCCTCAAAGGGGTCTCTGCCCACAGGTCGAAAAGTGTGACTAACAGAGAACCCTGACTAATAGAGGCTGTTGTCACCTTGCAGGATCCAGGCGACTTCCTGCCAGTCTTTGTACCTATCAGAGCTGGATAACACAATGGCTTGCATCCGGCCAAGGCTCAGAGAGGTTACTTCATTTGCCCAAGTCACAAAGCCTGCACACAGCAGAAGTAGGATTTGAGTATGGGTCTATCAAAGCCTCCCCTGCCTGCTCACCTCCATAGCCCCTATGGCTGAATTCCCCAAATAAATTCCCTGGAACAAGATACAAAGATGAGCTCATGCCTGCCATGGCCTTCACAATGTCTAGGGTGCAGGTGAAAACCTGGTGGTAGTTCAATTCAGGAGGCTGAATGTCTCAGCTGGTCTTCAGTCTGCATTGGAAATTGGTTCTAATACCAGCAAAGAAATGCCTCAGCAACAGGGCAAACCATAAAGAGCCTCAGTAGTGAGGGCTGAGGGCCAACATGGGTGTTGAAGACAGAAGCCGCTGGCAGGCTGTCCCCAACCCAGAAGCTCTGGGTGAGAGGCAGAGCTCTGAGAGGCACAGGCTGACGGGAGTAACACAGGATGGGTGAGTCTTAAGCCCGTGGCCAAGAGACTAGGAGGACAAGAATACATATTTGGGGGTGAGAAAACATGCTTGGGGGCTGGAGAGATGGCCCAGTGGGTAAAACTACTTGCCCTGAAGGCTTAAGGACCTGGGTTTGAATCTCCAACCTCCACATAAAGAAGCCAGAAGGGGTTACCCATTACTGTAATCAATCCCAGGACTGAGGATCAGAGATGGGTGGGTCCGAAGAGCTCTTGGTAAGAAACCACACACACACACACACACACACACACACACACACAAGACATACACATGCACAGAGACAAAAGGACATGTAAAATGAGATTAGCTTTGAGTTCATGAAAAAGGCTGGGTGCGGATAGTAACTATCTAGCTAGTGGGAGGCCCTGGGGTTCATTCCCAGCACCCCAAAGATAAAACCATAAAGGGACAGCAAAAGGACACAGGCCCCCAAAGGGCTGCCCACTCTCTGGTGGATCTAGAACATTCTGGGAGCCTGCCAGCCACTCTCATTAAGTGACCTCTGACTTGGTCTCGGCATTTATTTTTCTGGGACATTAAAATCAGTTTAAGGTGACCCAGATCTGGAGCAGGGTGTGGGGAGGGGTGGCATGAGATGACAACTCTGCCTCAGTGACCTCTGCATGGGATCAAAGATGTTCCCAAATGCCACCCCACCATCTCCAACCAATGCTGCTGCCACCATCCCCGCTGAGACTGATTATTAGCAGGTGTGCATGAGTGAATTTCGGGGTCACAGTGGGTAATCGGATCTGGCCAGGCTGAGGCAGGTGACCTGAGCTCTCAGATAAGGGAATTAGTCTAAATCTGTCACAGACAGCATCTTCTCAAGGCAGCTTAGGAGCCAGGATGTGAAAGCTGAACCTGGGAGCCCCTCTTCACAATCACAGCTCCTATGGCATATGGAAACTTACCACTGAGGCTGAGCCCCTACACTATGGGGTGGGAAACCCCCGATCACAAAGAGCCTGGGGAAGGAAGCAGAGAAGCAGGGTGTGTGTGGGGTGAACTGAGCCTTCTGACCCATGCCAGCTGGTGGTCATTGAATGGAGCCTGGTCCCTCTGGGTCGGTGATCATGACATTGCCCTGTGCTGGGCCTCAGTTTCCTCATCTATAAAGTTGGTCAACACCACTCACCATCCTAAACCCGCACCCTGGCCTTGGCTCTGATGTTCATTGCACTTTGCACTTCGGTTTTCTCAGTCCAGTAAAGTCAGTGGTCGGCATGACCAGCTGACTCCCGTTTCCCCACCAAGAAAATGGCTGATGTTCCTGACTGCAAACAGAATTAGATGTTTCCCCAGGCTCTGGCACTGCTCACAAATGGTTCACTGTGTGGTGAGAGCAGCCAGGAGGCCTCAGATCTTTCTAGAAGTATTTGGTGATTCTACCCACAAGCTGTCGGCCAAGGCAATCATGTGACCCCCTCAAGAGACTTCCTTGAGGAATGGGAGGTACACTGGGAAGTCCTTGGAAAGACCTGGATGCACATCTTCTTCCTCACTGCCAACTCAACTTGCTCCTTAATTTGGCTTTCCCCAAGTTCTTGGCTACTTCCTGAGGTGGGTCATGGTCACCGTATTTTCAGAAGAGAAACTGAGGCTTGGGTATGGGAAGTAGGTACTAGGCTGTAGAACCCCAGGTGGGCAGGGACACAAAGAACGGAATAGTCAACAGAGGCCCAAGGAACTGGAAGTCTAGAAGTAGAAGTTTCTAGGTTCCATTTGTCACCAAGCCCCCAGCCCTTTGCTCCCTTTAGCTTTCTCTGCTTGACATGAGGTCCATTTTTCTCCACATAGTTCCAAGAAGGCTGCCATAGCTCCAGACATCAAAGCCTCATACAAGCAGAATCCCCCCAAAAAAGAAAGGCGGACCAGTTACAGTTTCCCATGGACTCAACCATGTCACAGCTGTTGCAAACAGGTTATTGGATTTTTAGTTTTTCTGCTGCTGTGAGTTTAACTATCTATTGTGCCGCAGGGCTTTGGCTGGGGCCATTTGCTAAACAGCCAGCAGCTAAACTGGGCTGAGAGGCTCTAGGAGGCTTCATTTGCATGGCTAAGTAAGGCCCCAAGTGGCTTCTCTGGTTGTCTACTGGGAGTTTTCTCACATGGTGGTTTCATGGCCATTTTTCATGGAAGCTGGCCCCTCCTCTTTAAGTCCTAGCCAAAAACTACCCCATTATCCCCCACATCATAAAAAGTGATCTGTATAGCTCTGACTCCAGGAGGGAGACCCTTTTTTTCTTGGCAGGTGGGGCTGTGGGTTTGCCCTGAAGGTTTAACTTAATAGGTCTGTATTGTTCAAACCTTGAGCATTCCAAAGAAAGGCTAGTCCCTGCCTAGGCTCCTGGAAGATAACCCCCATCCGCTAGAACAAACACTGTGAGGGCCTCTGACCTTATATTTGAGCTGGGCCTCTACTATAGGTGAGATCCAGTGTCTAAGATCGGCAGAGTCTACTATGCCCATGTGACCGACTCTCAATAAACATTACAGATTAGGGCGTCTGTGTCTCATGCCGAACCCTTGTGAACTTAGCTCTAGGTCTGTCGTCTCCCGGACTCTGGCCCATGTCTTTAATCATGCTGAGTTTAGTTTGTGCCTTGTCACCACAATAAGCCAGGACCATTTTCTCAGTCTTTCTCGGGGCTTGCTGAGCACAGCTGGTTCCAGCCGACTTCTTTGGAGTTGGTCTAGGATAGAAAAGGCCAGAGATTCTAGCCTTCTCAGGGTACTCACCCCCCGCCCCCCGCTGGGACACATCCTCCAGGCTTTTCTTCGAGCCTCCCATGCCTGGAAGCTTGCCCAGCCTTGCTATCACATGCTGGGTGCGGCTAAATGGTCTCAGTGATCCACTCCAGGGAGTGGGCATCCCCAGGAGGAGCTGGTGAGGAAGATAAGCCGGAGGTTTCAAAGGCGATATGATGAGAGAGAGCTGTCTTTCCCAGAGGAGGAAACCGAGGTCAAGAGATGTCAAGGGCTGTCTGTGTCCAAAGTCTCACAGCGGATGACAGCCCCAGGTCTGCACGCCTCTAGGATCCGGACATTCAGACTGTGATGAGGATGCGAGTTGGGAGACTCTCGTGGGTGTAGGTTGGGCCACCAGGGTATGTCACAGAAGGCCATAGAAGGGAGGGGATACGGCTTCCTCAAAGCTCTATCCATTCTTAGAGGGCTGAAGAGAAGCTGACATTGACCTGAAAAAAATGTTTATGTCACATTTATTTATTGACTGGGCAGCGGCGTCATAGCGCATGCGTGAAGGTCAGAGACCAGAATTCTGGGATCGGTTCCTCCGTCTGCCTCGTCCAGCAAGGAAACTCAGGCTTGGCAGCACATGTGCTGACTGGGTGACTCTCACCAGCCTGGTATTGGCTTTTGAAAATGATACAAGGGCTAGCTAGGGCTGAGGGGCCTGGGTCTGGCAGCACGTGTGTAATGGGTAACAAGTAACTCCATGGGGCCTGATTGCCCGCCAGCCCCCGGTCTCAGGAGGAAAAAAATGTGTCAAAAACTAAGGTGTGGGTTTGGAGCTTTAGCTCAGTGGGAGGATGCTTGTCCTAAGTTCTTTGCTCCCAGAAAAAAAGAAAAAGAAAAAGAAAAAGGAAAAACAATCATTTAACCCGGGCTGATGGATGAAATCACAAATCAGGTACTTTTCCTGCTCTCGAGATTTAGGAGGAGGAAGGAGAATGCAGGTCGGGGCTGAGCCGATGCCTGATTTGTGTGGAGTGGCTTACCCTGGTCCCATCAGGGAAGACAGACTGGCCCTGGTGTGCTGCCCAATCAGACCCTGGCTACCTGGAGAGGCTGGGAGGAAGTCAGCCCTTCTGGAGGTGGTTTAGGACCCAGTTCTCTGTTTGACACACATAGGTGCAGCAGGAGTTGGGGATGGGGAATTGGGAGACGCTTGTTCCTGCTGTTGAGGTCTTGGGACTTCAGCTGACAAGATGTATCTCCTGCTTAATCTTCTTTGGAAGCCTGCTTCTGCAAAGGAGCCTGGGAAATGTAGTTTATAAAGTTGTAGTTTTACGCTCTTCCGGTGCCTTCCCAGGAGAAAGGAAAGGGAGGGAGGGGAGAAGAGAGGAGAGAATAGCTCTGTTCCCTTGGCGAGGAGTGCAGGGCCAGCTACCCTTTTCTTGGAGCAGCCTGGGGCATCTTGTCCCTCCTGCCACCTCCAGATGGAGGCCAGGTGTCCCCAGTGTCTTGTAGGGTCATGGACCACAGCATGGTGCCAAATTGAATTGCATGCTGGCTTCCCTCCCGGGCTGGTCCCCATCACTGCCCTCTGGACAGAGTCCCTGCAGTTCAGGACACAAGAAGGTCACCATTTTGTCATAGAGAAGATGGGAAGGAGATGTGATGGTGTGGTCGTTAGCAGAGTTTTTGGATAAAGCTGGGGGTGAATTAGGGCTCAACTTAGCTGCCTGGAGCAACATGTCAATTAGAAAGAGGAAGGGGCAAAGACATAGACAACGTTTTAGTGTCAGTCAGTGTGGCCACCCTGGGAAGGAGAGATAAAAGGTGACTCCAGGGTTTCCTCCTGATGCGAGCTTTCAACTGTACTATAGGAAGATTTAGGCTAGGGGCTGACCTGTCTGTGAGTTCTGCTGTTCCTGGTATCCAAAGCGGCTGCAGGTTTAGGTTAAGAGGGAGACCTTCACCTCCCTTTGCCAGGGGTGGGGGTGGGGTGGCAGTCTGGAGCAGTGCCTTGTGGAAGCTGACCTTCTTCTGCCTCCTCAATCTCAGTTCTGCGTCTTCAGACTCCCAGGCCCTGAACTCAGACAGATGGACAGTGTCCTGAGGGGTCAACACACTAAGGGGACAAACAGGAGTCTGACCTACGGAGGGGGGACAGTACCATGGAGACACGAGCACAGCAGGCTGACGCACATGTTCAGTCTGAGCACTCAGGGGCAAGTGGATGTCTAAGCATTTGAGGTCAGCCTGGTCTGCATAGTGTGAGCTTCAGGCCAGCCCAGGCTATGTAGTGAGACCCAGCCTCAAACCCACAAACAATAACGATAAAGTAACAGACTCTAGGCTGCCTCGTTTAGTAGTTTTTGTGCTGCTCATTTAAAACCCCTTTTTAGCTGGCTTGGTGAGGCATGCCTTTAAGCCCAACAGTCTGGAGGCAGAAGGCAGGTAGATCTCTGCCAGTTCAAAGCCAGCCTGATCTCTACAGTGAGTTCCAGGACAGCCAGGACTATATAGTAAGACCCTGTCTCAAAATGAAAGAAAGAAAAGAAAAATGGTAAACTCCATATTGTGGGTTAGTGACAAAGGGTCACACCAGCTGCAGGTGACTTCACAGTCTTTTAGTTAGCTCCAGTACCCAACACCTAGACTTATTAACAACTAACCAATCAGTCCTTTGCTGCCCAGTAGTGGTGTTCATGCCCAGAGTCAAGTTTCTGGGCAGGAAGATCTAAGTGGACAAAACTGGGCCCAAGTGTCCTTTTCCTGTCTAGTCAGAAAGAGAGCAGACTGAGAACCCACATGTCACAGATGACAGGGGGAGGGAGGGGCCTGGATGGACGTTGCTTCTGTACCTCTGTTGCCCCACTGAACGTTCGTACTGGGATCCAAGGCTGAGCTCCCCTTGGCTTAACCCCAGTTCTTGTGAACTGTAGTGTGGAAGAGAGGCAGGTATATCACAGAGCAAAGTGAAGAACATTTTCCAGGGGTGAGTGGGCAGGGGGCCAAGCAGCAATGGGACACCCACCTACACTTCAGACAGGCTCTGCACAATCCTTAAAGTCCCCAGAACCCACCCGGTTGGTGTTCTATTCAGGGGACTGACCATCCCATCTGCATCCACCGTTTCGGGAAGGGATAATCCTAGCCCGTGTTCTTTAGCAATAACCCCCAAACTGCTAGATAAGCGTCTCTCATAAAATTTAGACAGTTACCTATTAGTGGCATTTCACACACTTCTGAGACTTTGCCACTGTGGGCAGGAACTGTGACACAGAGCCTGTTCTTGTGGCTTCTAATAAAAGTCCTGAGGTTGCAGTTCCAGGTTTTACAAGGGGCGGACGATCTGGGAGGGTGCCCTACATTTAACTTGCAGTCTCAGTCAATATCCTATCTGAAGAATTAGCCAATGCTGCTGACCATCTTCCACTGGGCTTCCTCATGCTTGCAAGAGGGCTGCCAGCAACCAGCGGAGGCAGCATACTTTTCCAGTGTTAGCAAAGCACCTTCCTCTCCTCCAACCTTAGGCTGTAGGAAGCTCCTTTGGTTCCTCTGAGGCCACTGTCAGTAATTATAAGCCCATTTCTGTAGCAAACTCTAAGAAATGGTAATTCACCTGTTACCCCTGCCCCCAGACATGGTTCTCTCGGTGTAGTCCTGGGTGTCCTGGAACTCACTCTGAAGAGCAGACTGGTGACCTGTTTTCAGTCCCTGGGACTCCCAGGGATGAGGAGCACATGTGTGTGTGTGTACACACATACACACAAAAATAAAAGTAATTTTTAAAAATCTTTTGTTGAATTTTGTTTTGTTTTTCCAGACAAGGTTTCTCTGTGTAGCCCTGGCTGTCCTGGAACTCACTCAGTAGACCAGGCTGGCTTCAAACTCAGAGATCCACTTGTCTCTGCTTCCTGAGTGCTGGGATTAAAGTCTTGGATCCACTGCCTGGCTCCAGTTAGCCTTTTTTTTTTTTTTTCCAGTTAACCTCTTACGTGCCTAGTCCAAGCATTGGCAAGGCTGGGCTGATTTGGCAATCTGACCATGATGGAGATTGTCCTGTGGTGTGTATGAGGGCCAGCTGCTCCCGTTCATACTGACTGGTTAGCTAGGTAAACCCGAATCTGCTAGAGAGGATTCGTTTGTATTTGTTTGAGTGTGCCTCTGATCCTCAGAGCCAGAGGTGGAGGAGCCTTGGAGGGTAGGGGTGGGAGACTTGCTCCAGACACCCCAGCATTTCCCCAGCTAGTTGCCTTTGTTTCCCTTTGGCAGCTTTGTTTGGGGTTGGGGACTGGTCGTTCTTCTTGGCAAGAGAGCTGAGTTCCACACCCAGGAAGATCGCGAGGGCAAACCTTCGCCAGGGAGGCATGTTTCTAACCACAGCCCACCCAGTAGCAGACAGTGGAGAGCAGAGAGAGAGTCAAGCAGCCTCAACAGCAGTGACTCAAGGGGAGCTTCCCAATGATGAAGGACGGGCTGGGATGCATGAAGACCTAGGTTTAATCTCCAGACAAATCGAGTTGACTTAGGTCACTGTGTTACAGAAAGGAGGCATTTAATGGAGAAGCGAGAGGAGTGAGTAGCCCAGGGAGGGAGAGGATGGAGGCTGGCTTGGTGGCCAAGGTGACCCCTTGTCACGGCTAAAGTTTGACACAGGACAGCTGAGGGTAGCCCAGGAGTGCGTTGCCCCGTCCCTTCTGGTCAACTGCGGGTTCTCCGTGGGTCCGGTGGTCTCAGCTGTCCTTAGAGAATGCGAGTCGCTGCTGTCACAAAGGCGCAGGTTCCAGGGCGGAGAACGCGGGGTGCGGAGCTGGCTGCCGCTTAGACACTCGAGCCGCCACTATTGGGGAGCCGCGGGTGGTAAGTTAGGGTACACGCAGCGCCCCCTGCCGGGGATGAGCAGAGGCGGGGGCTGCCGCAAGCCAGGAACCCGCCACTGCCACCATAAATGCTCCCCAAACCCAAAGAGCTGTATCTCCTCACAAGCGTCCGTGTATTTATTTATCACTTATCACGTATCCATTCACTTATTTGAGACAGGGCCTCCTATATCACAGGCTGGCCTTGAAGTCACGCTACAGCCAAAGATGATCTTGACCTCACGAGCTTCCTGTTTCCACCTCCCAGGGAGGGGCTGGGATGTCAGGTTAGCACCACCAGGCTTAGCTTCGGTTTTTCTTTTTAAAACAAACTGTGTCACTCACTCGGGATCCCCGAAGGACTGAAGTATGGGCTCTCTGCTTCGGCTGTTACACGGGAGACCAGCAAGATGGCAGGGACTAATGAACTTGGAGGTGTTCAGGGGGTCCTCCTGGGTAAGGTCATTCATCCAAGCTGTGCTCAGGAGAGCTGACTTCTCCCCACCCAGAAGTCCCCAGAAACCATCAAGACATGGTCTGTAGTCAGACCTCTCCATTCACTGTAAGAATATTCTAGCATTAGTTCTCCTTTAATTTGATTTACCAAACTTCAACCCCCATGATAGTTTCAAAACATCAGCTCATACAAGCTAGGGGCTGCCTGAGGCTAGCTACATTGTCCTTGCTTCTCAACCAGAACTCCCCCCAACCCCTCTTATTCAGCTAGCTTGGTAAGTTTCTGCTCATTCTTGAGAACTCAAAGGACAGATAGGAACTCCAGCACATCTTCTTGGAGCCCTTCCCACTCTTTAACCCTGCTCTTGCCATTTGAACTCACCACAGCTCAGTTCCTCACAACACTAAGCACACAGTAGGCTCGTTTGTATGCCAACTGACTTACACATTCACACTGCTATAACTCTCATGGTTTATGAGCCCCCAGAAAATTCATTTCAAATTGTCTCATGGAAGGTCCTTTCTCTTTAGGGTGATTGGACATGACCCAGAGGCATCATCTGGGCTGGCTAAGCCCTGAGGTTCTGGTTTATCTCTCCATGCTAGCTTGATTCTTGGAGCCCAGTGTGACCACAGCACCGCTGACCTTAGATACCCAGGTTAAAATTCAGCCGAATTCACTTGCTGAATTCTCTCCAGTGAACAAGGGGGATAACGGAACCATGGTAGTGGGCGGGGATTATGTAAATTAGGCGAGGGCCTGGCCCTCCCCACGTTCCAGAGTACAAAGAGGTTCCAGATATGCCTGAGGTCCATTAGAGGCTGGGGCAGAAATCTGAACAGAGAATCTGGGATTCCACAGAGGCCCTCCCAGTTTCTGGGACACAGTGGGCCTCACAGCCCTTTGGGGCTTGTCAACTCATGTCCCCTCCTTGCCTAAGTGCCTCTGGGCAGGTGGCATTCAAGTTCTGATGTGGTAAAATGTCCTTCTGGGTTGCTGATTCCTGACCTGAGGAGAAGTCAGGGTGTGTGTGTCACAGCTTAGGTGGGATTTCAACTCCACTGTGTGTGTGTGTGTGTGTGTGTGTGTGGTGAATAGGTGAATATCAGTCGGCAGAGCTGGCCCAGCATGCATCTGGCACCGGGTATGGTGGCACATGCCTCTAATCCCAGCACTTTGGAGGTGGAGGCAGGAGGATCAGGAGATCAAGGTCATCCTTGGCTACATACTGAGTTTGAGGCCAACCTGGGCTATAGGAGACCCTGTCACAAAAATCAAAAACTAAAACAGCTCCATCAGGTTGTACACCGGAGGCCTCTGTGTCCATTTCCTTTAGAGATGTGAGGAGAAGGGTAACAGGCTGGAGCCATCTGCCCAGGTCCTAATAATAAACTGGGAGAGGAAGAAATTCCGGCACGATTGGAACTGGGGGGGGGGAGGGGCTCTTGTTACACCCGGCACCATCTGCCATGTCTCCTTGTATGCCAGACTGTGGGTGAAAGAGGGGACTGTGAGGAGGAGGAGGAGAGGCTCATGGGTCCACTTCCTTTTTCCTTTCTCACCCTGGACAGGACATTGCAGACAGAGGAGACACAGAACGAGAAAGAGGGAGGCTTGCTGGCTTTGACCTCCAGGACCCAGTGTCTAAGCAGAAGGGAAGCTCAGATCCATCGCAATGATGCTGGTAGGTGACAACAGCTGGTCACCCAATGTCCCTTCGCATCCCAACCATCCTATCCCAACACCCGATCTCTGAGCATATAATCCCACCCACTAGAATGGATGGGAGGCCAGAGATAGTGACTTTCTCAAAGTCTCACAGTGGTGTAGGACTTAAATTCAGGATCCTCCAACTTCTCAACCCAGCAAAACACAACTCCAACGAGTTTGACTGTTACCTGGCAACCCGGGGTGGGTCTACCCTATGACAGACAAGCAGATGAGATCACCCCAGGGTGGGCTTCCCCTTTTCCTGGGGAACCACCCGAAGGCTTCTCTGGTCACCGGGGCATCCTCTTTCTCTATCTTGCTCAGATGAAGAAACACAGGAGGAAGGACTCTGCTGGCATTCCGGAACTCTCCGAGAAGGCCAAAGAGCAGCTGGCTGAGGCAGAGCTTCGGAAACTGAGGCAGCAGTTCCGCAAGATGGTAGACAGCCGAAAGTCTTTCAACTTCCGCAATCAGCGTATGATCGCCAACCAGCAGTAAGAGGGGTGTGCTGGTGCGGGTCTAGGGGTACATTGAACCACCCGAGGACCAGAGACTTTTTATCCTGCGCTCTAGAGCTTCATGGGAGAATATCCAGTGAGCAGGATCCAGGGTTTTTTTTTTCCTCTCCCCGATGTCCCTCTGGCCCTACGAACCTTGCAGACAACACCCTCACATATCAACCCCAGTTCCAGCACAAGCGGAACCTGGTTGGTTGAGGTGTCCACTGGTGTCCTGTCCAACCAGCTGTGGCAGTGGCGGGGCGGGGCCAAAGAATCCCAGAGAGGCAGGGACTGTTCCCATGCTGCAGCAGAGCCCAGCCTTTTGCAATTGGGGGAACATGACTGTAAGCCCCTTCCTGCAAAAGCGGAAGCCAGCCCCCATCAAAGAAAACCTCGCTGTCAGGATGTCTGGAGTTCAGAGAAGGGCGCGAAAGGGATCTTTTCTTTACCATGGTTCATTTACTCGGGGCTAGGCTGGTCCCTACCCAGTGTACAATCCGGTCAATTTTTAAAAGGCATTTTTTTTTCCAGAGCACTTTAGCGCCATCTGTTGGAAGAGCGCTCATTGCAAGCGCCTTGGGTCGGTAAGATAGTCTGATGGTTTAGTCTGAGTTCGGTTCCAGAAACCCACGAGTTTAGAGGGAGAGAACTGACTTCCATGTTGTTTCCTGGTGTCCATATGCACAGAGTGGTATGCTAACACCCATACATATGTCCATCCATTCACGCAGAAATAAATGTATGCTGGAAAAAGAAAGCGGACGCTGGAGGGGTGGCGCAGCAGTAAAGAGCACTTGCAGATGATCTGAGTTGGGTTTCCACGACCCACATCTGTCTCACAGATACCTGTAACTCTGACTCCAAGGGTTCTATCACTCTTCTGGCCTCTACAGGCAACCCCTCCGTGCCTACTCCCATATACATAAAGCAACAAAATAAACACGGTGCTATGCTTGGTGGCTCACATACATACGCCTTTAATGCCAACACTCTGGAGAGCTGGGTCTCTGAATTTGAAGGCAGTTTCTGCTCTACATACAGAGTTCTGGGCTAGCCTGTATCTCAAGATAAACTTTTAAAGGAAAACACAGGCATGCTCTGTGAAGTTCTTCCTTACTCTTCAGGGTCCTGGTTCCCTTGGCCCAGCCCTAGTCCCTCCCACCTGCCAGCTCTGTAACAGAGTAACCACTCTCTGTGATCTGCTCAGCTGGTAAATTGTTTTCCTTAACAAGGTCCCCCTCCAGGTGAGAGGTGAGCGGGCAGAAGTCCCAGCAGCCTTGGAAGAAGCCAGCTGTTAGGTTCATTAGCTACACACGTGGCACCCAAAATGGTAGTGAGTGAAATAAAACCAAGTGTTTGGCTCTGGAGGCACACCAGGGGGTGGCTTGAGGGTTTCCTCCAAGTTTTCACCAAGCCTGGTGAGACTTAAGTGGATGTGCCAGACAGTGCAGGGACAGGGCATCCTTGTTATTATTGTCCTTATATATTGTCCCAATTAGACAGTTTTATGCCTGGACCATGGTCCATTGGCTTCTGCTTTTTTTTTTTTTTTTAAATAAAGTTTTATTGGCACAGCCATGGGAGTCATGTCTGAGCCTTCGGTGACTACCCCACTTCAGGATGAGCTGAGTAACAGTGGTGGTGGGGGGACTTGTCTCAGAGTCTAAAATAGTTCCTGAGGCTTTTTTTTTGTAGGAATGGGCTTGTTAATCCACATTCTAGAACATTCTTTAGCTTTCGGCAGCAGCGCTCCCAGCAGTTGGATGAGCACCAATCACTTGAGGCTCTTGTTGCAAAGCAGGCTGTACCCTTACTGAGGTCCAGTTGGTGTCTGAGATCTCAGACCTCCTAACATGCTAAGTCTGATCTCAGGTACCCAGATGGGTCTAGGGGCCTGCCCGTGTGCAGGATGTCTGCAGCCCCTCCAGCTTCCCTCCACTCTTTCCTCATCCTTGCTCAGCTCCCTGCCCTACCCTCTCTGCCCTGCCCCAGCCAGTTTGACACATTGCTATTCCCAGAGAGAGGCTTGGCCAAGGGATCAAGGTTACTGTACACCTCCATATTAAGAGAAACTTCAGCATCCTGCTCCAGGTTTTGTTCATGCACGTGCACGTGTGGCCGTCAGAGGTCAATGTTCAGTGCTCCTTGGGAGGCATCGCCTTTTATTTTTTAACCACGTTTTTATTTGGTCCTTGTGTATATGTATGAGGCTTGTGCATGGAGGCCAGAGGACTGACTTTCTCGGGAATCCGGTCTCTCCTTCCTACACGTGGATTTCAAAGATCAAACTCAGATAGCCAAGCTTGGCTGCCAGTGCCTTCACTCATGGAGCCATCTTGAAAATCCTGTCTTGGGTTTTTTTTTTTTTTTTAGACTCTCTCTCATTAGCCTAGAGCTTCCTAACTAGGACAACTAACTCAGGAATCCTCCTGCCTCTGCATCCCGAACCTGACTGTGTGCACGGTGCTGGGATGGACCTCAGGTCTATAGGTTTATACAGGAAACGCTTTACCAACTGTGCCATCTCCCCAAAGCTACTTGGTGAAGGATTTTGACTGGCACCAGGGCAACCTTCCCCTAAGGAAGGTGGAGCAGGAGATATGTCGGCCATGGGGACGATTGAAGTCAGGGACATGAGGTTCCAGATCTGAACTAGAGCCCCTTGCCCTGAAACAAACTCACCGGGACCCTAGCCATCCCCTGGCCTTCTTTTAGGGAGTAGGACACCCTGGGGAGTTCTGTGAAGGTGGTTTGGGGGCTACTGGGCTAAGCTAAAGCTGCCTTCCTTCAGCAAGGAAATAGAAAAACTGAAAGCTGAGCAGGCGGAGACCACCTTGCTTCTGAGCCTCGTGCAGTCTCCGAAGAACCTAGACATCAACCAGAAAAATTTCTTGGAGCTGCGCTTCCTGCTGCAGACCAAGGGGGACTACGAGGCGCTAATCTCCTCCATGAAGGTGCTTCTGGGAGAGCTGGATGACAAGGTGAGGCTTCAGGGACAGTGACAGCACAGCCGCAATGTCAACTCAAGGCTCAGTACCAACCCCAGCATCCTTGGCATCAGGCCACAAGGGCAAGGTTTTGGTGCTGAAACAAAGATCACTCTAGGCTTCAGACAATGCCAGTTTCTCGCTCCTCCACACTGTGCACCAAACACGGGTTAGTGAGGGGGCCGTTATTTTTCTGTTCTTGGACTGAGATGGTCGGTAGCAGCTCTCTGGGACATTTCCAGGTGTTAGGGCAGGAAAGAAGCCTTCTGGGAGTTCTCATGTCAGCCATGGGATAAACATGCCATTCTGAGTGAGATTCATCAGTTTAAAATAGTCCCTCAAGACCGTCTATCATTGCTTCAGCCTCCCGTGTGATGGCGTTACCTGCATCTTGCTGCATCCCAACCTTCCACTTAGGAAAGGGGAGTCATTGTTTTGGAAGTAGGTAACTTTATTTGCATTTATTTATTTGTGAGGAATATATCTGTAGCCCTGGCTAGCCTGGAATTCACTGTGTAGACCAGGCTAGCCTTGAAGTCACAGAGATCAACTTGTCTCTGCCTTCCAAGTGCTGGGAATTGAGGTGTGTGTCATCATGGCCCGACACCCTTATTCTCTTTTTGTTGTGTTGTGATATTTGATTTTTAATTAGGTGTCTATGCCTGTGTCAGTGTGTATGTGCATGGGAAAGTAGTGCCCATGGAGCCCAGAAGAGGGCATTGGATCCCCTGGGACTAGATTATTGAGATGATTGTAGGTGCTGGGAACCAAACTCAAGTCCTCTGCAAGTCCCCTGGGAATGGAACTTCAGACCTTGTGCATGGTAGCCACGTCCTCTGTCACTCGACTGTGTTTTGGTACCTTAATTATTCATTTTAAACCAGTATGGTGCCTGAGTAAGATTGTAAAGTAGCAAATGACACTCAAAGGCATTTCGATATGTGAACACTCTGGTCCAAAGTATCTAAAATGGCCCTGTGAAATCCTTCTGCCAAAGACCTATAGTCACACGTGGGTTTTCCAGGCTATGGCACCTCTGTGGGAACTCCAGCTGTATACACCAAAGGCAGTACAGAAATGTCTGGCTTGGCTTTCCCAATAAATCTTTATTAGTAACAATAAGCTAGGGGCCAAAGGGCTATAGTTTGCAGCCCTTGGTGTGACTCTGTCAGAGACTGAACACACATGGAGAACAGTCAGGCTTTAGCCAAGGGCTTCTGTCTAATGGGGGCTTCTTGTGCCTGCAACTCAAAAAGAACATCTTTGGGGTGCTGATGACCGAATTTCCAAAGTGGAGACCAACTCCTGGGAAAGTTTCAGATACATCAAAGGATGGTCTTTCCCATGAAAGACTGGTCAGTTCAGGAAGAGCCCGGGTCCCACTCATAAGCAGAGAAACTGAATATGTAGGGAATGTACAGATGGGCACTGGGACGTCACCGCAGCATCATGGGAGCAGGTGTTCTGTAACCCAACCTAGGCACTTTTTAGGCTAATAGGCTCACAACCAGGTTTCACCTAAGTTGGACAGAGCAGGAATCCAGGAGCTGGGTCGGAGTTGTTTATGGGATGAGAGTCAGTGTCACTTTGACTTTAACCCGGATCCCCCGTGGGAATGGTCAGTCTGTGTCCAGCAGATACTGATACAGCTGGATGCTCCCCATCCCCCATCTCCCGCCCTCTCTCAGATTGTTCAGATGGAGAGAAAGATCATGAACCAGAGACAGATCTTCTTGAAGACACAAGAGGCCAACAATCCCCGGAAGCTGCAGAAACAGATCCACATTCTGGAGACCCGACTGAACCTGGTAGGTGAGGGGGCGGTTCTCTAAAGCCTCAGCCACCCATCCCCCACCCCAACCAACCTACATCACACCTCCACCCCTACTTCCGACCCCACTGCACTCCTCTGCCCTCACCCCCACTCCCACCTCACTCCTCTGTGATCCCAGAGATGAAGCCCCCCCCCCCAATCTCACCCTTTTACCCTATCCCTGACCCCAGGCCCTAAATTGGTTTTGCCAGTGTTCTATGAAAGCAACAGAAAGGCAAACTTTTGTTTTTTATTTGATTTTTTTTGGGGGGGGGAGGGACAGGTTTACTCTGTAGTCCTGGAACTTGAAATGTAGACCAGCTTGGCTTTGAACTCGTGGCTATTCTCCTGTCTCTGTTTCCCAAGTGCTAAGATTACAAGTGTATACCACCATCCCCAACTGGAGTTAATTCCCCACTCTCTGTCCTCCTCCTTCTTCCTCCTTTCCTCTCTCTCTCTTTCATTCTTTCTGGGTCTGCTACAGTGCAGGCTGTCCTGGGATTCACTATGTGGCTGAAACTGACCTTGAACCTTCCAATCCTCCTGCCTTTGCCTTCTGAGTTTTGGGGTCATAGTTGCACACCACCCCACCCAGTTGGTGTATTTTAAATTTCTTTAGAAGTTCTCATATTGTTCCCCCAAACCTTCAAAGGCAGGACTGGCCTACACTCCCATGAGTGGTGTAACCAATATCACCTTAAAAAACACTTTAAAAAGCCAAGATTCATTTGTTTGTTCAGAGATAGAGAGAAATGGGGACTAAGAGAATGTCCCCACATCTGCCAGTCACACTGTCCCCACACCTGTCAGTCACATTGTCCCCACACCTGTCAGTCACACTATCCCCACAGCTGTCACACTGTCCCCACACCTGTCAGTCACATTGTCCCCACACCTGTCAGTCACACTATCCCCACACCTGTCACACTGTCTCCACACCTGTCAGTCACACTGTCCCCACACCTGTCAGTCACACTGTCCTCACACCTGTCAGACTGTCCCCACACCTGTTACACTGTCTCCACACCTGTCAGTCACACTATCCCCACACCTGTCAGTCACACTGTCCCCACACCTGTCAGTCACACTATCCCCACACCTGTCACACTGTCTCCACACCTGTCAGTCACACTGTCCCCACAGCTGTCACAATGTCCCCACAACTGTCAGTCACACTGTCCCCACACCTGTCACACTGTCCTCACACCTGTCAATCATACTGTCCCTACACATGTCAATCTGTCCTCACACCTATGAGTCACACTGTCCCCATAGCTGTCACACTGTCCCCACACCTGCCAGCCACACTATCCCCACAGCTGTCACATTGTACCCACAGCTGTCACACTGTCCCCACACCTGTCATTCACACTGTCTCCACACCTTTCACACTGTCCTCACACCTGTCAGTCACATTGTCTCCACACCTGTCACACTGTCTCCACACCTGTCAGTCACACTGTCCCCACAGCTGTCACACTGATCTCATTGTCAGAACATGGCTCTGGCTATACACTGTCCCCACTCTGAAGTCTTTCAAGATTAATGACTTATCTTAACTAAGGTAATTAAGGGAGGGCATCGGGACATTTTACCCCCAAATCCTTCTGTTTCATTTTCTTTCACAAGGATAGCACCAGCATTACACCTTACAAAACAAATATTTTGTTAATATTTCTCAAAATCTGATCTATGCTGTATTTTTTCTGGACAGACCCCAAATGCCTTTTAAAGACTGAGTTGACCAAGACCCCTGGAGTTTTGGAATTCTCAACTCTCCTCAATTTAGAACTAACTGCTTTTAATGTGGGGACAGACTTTGCCTCCCAAGGGATGAAGGAGACACATTACAGCCGGCCTGCGCTGGGTGCTGATGGCACCCAGTGGGTAACAGCAGTGCCCTGACATCTGCCCTTGGGCGGTCCAGTCCAAAACCCCAGCATCTGGGTGTGAGACCCTGTTTGAAGCCTCGTCTCCTCACAGGTCACTGTCCACTTTGACACGATGTTGACCTCTAACGCCCAGCTCCGGAAGGAGATTGAGGATCTTCTCTTTGAGAAGGCCGCCTATGACCACGTCTACCAGCAGCTTCAGCGGCGTTTGCAGACACAGAAGAAGACCATGAATGTGGCCATTGAGCAGTCTGCCCAGGCCTATGAGCAGAGGTGCTTGGGGTGGCCCGGCTCCCGGACATTCACCATGTATCCGGCAGGGGGCTAGGCACCTTGGTCCTCCCCTGTGATTTCAGCTCTCTGATCCCTACATGGTTTCTGGTCTCGGTCTGGGTGTCTTTCTCCAGCAAAGTTTTTTTTTTTTTTTTTCTGGCACAGAACGAGGCTGTGGAGAGAACAGGCCTTAGGGTCAGACGTGTCTGGGGCTGACTTCTCCTTCCACCAGCATCTGGATTGTTATAGGATCCATGTATAAAGAGCAGAAACTAATTTATACATGCAAGGGTCAAATGATGCTGGTGGTGGTAGTGATGATGGTGGTGGTGATGCTAATGGTGGTGGTGGCAATGGTGGTAATCTGTCGGTGCTGATGGTGGCAATGATTGTATTAGTGGTGAAGATGGGATTACTCCTGCTGCTGCTAACAACAAACAGGGTGTCAGGAAAATCGCTTCCTTGGGATGCTCTAAACTCACAACTCTGGTAGGATCCTGAGTTTGGTTCCCACCACCAGAAAACAAAAATTGCAAACAAACCCTAGTGGCCACTGGGAAGGCATGCAGTCCTCTGGAGTGGCCGGGAGAGGAAGAGTGGAAGAGCTCTGAACACCCAGCCCCATCCTCCGTCTCCCCACAGAGTGGAAGCCATGGCTCGGATGGCTGCCATGAAGGACCGCCAGCAGAAAGACATCTCTCAGTACAACCTGGAGATCCGGGAGCTGGAACGCCTGTATGACCACGAGACCAAACTCAAGTCCTTCCTGCTTGTCAAACTCAATGACCGCACTGAGTTCGAGGAGCAGGCCAAGAAGCAGGAAGGTAGAAGTCTCCTCCTCCACCTCTCCGTAGGCATAATGTTAGTGTTTGCTGTGTAGAGATTATCCCTGGGTTGTTCAAACACTGGTCTCTCTGCCCTCGTATCTTTGTTTTTACCCCAGACAAGGCATGGTAGTGCTTATGCCAAGAATCTCCTGTCTCGAGTTTGTATAAGCAATGTTTACCATTTATTCTCTGCCTTGGCGATAAAAGCTGGTAACTCAGTGGCTAAGCAGATGGGGAAAATAGGGTAGGACTTCTGTTAGTGGGGGAGGAAGCGGGAGGAGGTGTTGCAGTTTGAGCCATGAGGATAATCTTTATCCAGCACACAAAAACATTATGTCTACATCCCCAACACCCCTCTCACAGTAGGGCTGACAATCACAGCCAATAAAGACACAGCACACCTTGTTAAACTTAAATCTCAGGTTAACAATGAACATACTTTTAGGTTAAGAATGTGCTGTAAGATGCTTGGGATACACTTTTATTTTTTTTTTCAAGATTCCTTAATTTATTTTATGTATATGAGTACACTGTGGCTGTCCTCAGACACACCAGAAGAGGGCATCAGATCTCATTACAGATGGTTGTGAGCCACCATGTGATTGCTGGGATTTGAACTCAGAACCTCTGGAAGAGCAGTCAGTGCTCTTAACCGCCGAGCCTTTGCTCCAGCCCCTTTCCCTTCATCTTTCAGAGCTGAGCCATCTCTCCAGCCCTGGGAGACACTTGTACTGAGAGTGGTTCCTTCCTTAGCTGCAGGGAGGGCAGATTCCAGCTTTTGGCAGCACAGTTGGGCCTGTGGCCCACATGCAACTGCTTTCGTGTGTTTGTCTGCCAGTCACAACCCACAGATGTCTTTTCACCCCGAGACTCTGTCTGTAGTGCAGGGGAGCCTTGAGGTCTGCTATACCCTTTACAGGTTTGGCAGCTTGCTACTGGGGCCTTGCTAGGACTCAGCCCGTGATGGTGTCATGATTGAGATACAAAGGTAGGAAGGGTGGAGATGTGGGGAAGCTGCACAGGTGTATTTGATCTCAGTTTTTTAAGGTGTTAAGTCTGGTGCACACTAAGTATGTACTTCCTGAGCCATGCCCACCCCTTGTATGTTCTTTCTCCCTCTGCCTTTTTCTACCTTATCACTCAGGACCATGTTGCTAGAAGTGTTTCTGAGAAATCTCGAGCATGTCGTACTCTTTTATTTCATCTTCTGGACATCTTTTTTTCTACTCACCCACTCGTTCCTCTTGCCTAGTCAACCTTTGGTCTTTCCACCCATCCCTTACCTGCCCCTCTGCAGCTGGCTTGTGTAAGCCTCTATTCCAGGTCCTTGATATGCACGGTTTCCATGATGCCCTCAGGTTGGCACCAAGGAGTAAGCATTCCTCCAATACCCCAGCTCCAGAAGATGACCCTGCAGCCCAGAGTGGACACAGAACCCAGCCAGGGGCCACAGTAACTCAGTGTTACTTATAACCATCCCAATAAGTCATCCTCTCCTTGTCTTGGGATGCCTATGTGTGCATGACCATGTGCTGTGTACACATGTGTAAGTAAGCATGTGGAGGCTAGGGGATAATCTTGGAGTCATTTCTCAGTCTTTGTCATTTTCCCTCTCTTCTTTTTTCCTCTCCCTCTTTCCCCTTTCTCCTCTTCCCTCTCCCTTCTTCCCTTCCCTTCTTCTCTTCCCCCTCTTCTCCCTATTTCTCCCCCTTCTCTTCCCCTCCCTCCCCTCCTCCTTTTTATCCCTTCCTCCATTCTGTCCCCTCCTCGTCTTCCTCCTTCTCCTCTCCCTTCCCTCCTTCTCCTCCTCCCTTTTCCAGGTAGTACATCTTACTGGCCTGGAACTTGTCCAGCAAGCCCCAGGGATGCTCTGTCTCTACCTCCAAAGCCCTGCGATTCTCTTCTCAGTCTTAATCCTGGGAGCAGCCTCGGGACCTCACGCCCATACCTAAGCCAGGGAAGCCATCACTCCTCTTCCCCCTCACTGCCAGCCTATCCTCTGGACGCTCCTCACATACACATGCTTCGTCTTACCACTGCCTCGGTTTGTAAACATAGTCCTGCCACTCCCGTCCTGGAAGCTTCTGTGAGATGCTCCCTGTACCAGTGTCCTGCTCTAAGCTGTCCTCCAAGAGGCCCTTTCCCCAGGGTCACAGCGTTGTGGCCTGTGGGTGCTGTCATTCACCCGACCATTCATTCAGTCGGCAGCATCCAGCAGGCTTTATGGTTACTAACCCTGAGGTAGGTTCCCTGCTTGGGAGCAGACCGAGCATTGGCCAGGGCGGTGCTAGCCCTCAGTGCCGTCGGGCAAATCCTAGACACTGAGGCAAAGGGGAAAATAGATGTCAGCAGAGATAAGCCCAGACGCCTCAAGTCACGGCAGACTCTTAAGATGAACGAGAACGAGGGACCGGGATGGGAGAGGGCCACACTGGGGCAGTGGCCTCGATACAACCTTCTTGGGACAGGTGTCTGAGGAAGGCATTCTCAACCTGTGGGTCATGGCCCCTTTGGGGAGTCAAAGGACCCTTTCACAGGGGTCACCTAAAATCATCGGAAAACACTGGTATTTACATTACGAGTCATAACAGTAGCAAAAGCTCAGTTACGACTTAGCAACGAAAATAGTTTTATGGCTGGGGGCTCACCACAACAGGAGGAACAGTATTAAAGGGTCGTGCACTTAGGGTAAAAACATGAAGGGAGGGGGCTGGAGAGATGGCTCAGAGGTTAAGAGCACTGACTGCTCTTCCAGAGGTCCTGAGTTCAGTTCCCAGCAACCACATGGTGGCTCACAACCATCTGTAATGAGAGCCGATGCCCTCTTCTGGTGTGTCTGAGGACAGCTGGTGTACTCACATACATGAAATAAATAAGTCTTTAAAAGGGATTCCAGAAACCAGGCATCCATCCGGGCTAAAGGACCAGCAAGGGCCAAGATATGGAGGTGGGGCCACGCCAGGCCAGGGCACGGGCATAAAGGACAGCAGGCCAGGGCACTCCGCACCCCTATGAGTCAGCACTTCAGATGGTGACCCCACTTCCGTTCATTCAGCATCTGCAATCCAACCAACCTCGGATCAAAGGTAGTTGATGAAAGTAACTGTGACCCGAGTGTCAGGCACAGGGCTGGCTGTCGGGGAGAGAAGACCAAGACAGTGGTCCTTTCTTCATGGAAGTTGTTAGGAGCTGTTTATTATTTTATTATTATTATTATTTTAGATAGGGTTTCTCTTTGTACTCTTGGATATTCTGGAACTCACTCCATAGGCCAGGCTGCCTTTGGACTCACAGAGATCCGCCTGCCTCTGCCTCCCGAGTGCTGGGATCTAAGGCATGCATCACCACTGCCTGGCTAATCATTTCATTTTTAAAATTATTGTTTTTCTGAGCCAGTAGCATATGCTTTTAATTTCAGCACTTGGGAGGCAGAGGCAGGCAGATCTTTGTGAGTTCAAGGTCAGCCTAGTCTACGGAGTGGGTTCCAGGATAGCCAAGGCTACACAGAGAAACACTGTATAGAACAACAACAAAAAAAAAAACTAACAAAACAAAACAACAACAAAAACCCTAATCACTTATTTTTTAAGACTTATTTGTTTTGTGTATATGAGTACACCATAGCTTGTCTTCAGATGTACTACAAGAGGACACCCCATTTCAGATGGTTGTGAGCCACCATGTGGTTGCTGGGATTTGAACTCAGGACCTCTCTACAGCCATCAGGTGCTCTTAACCACCAAGCCATCTCTCCAACCCCTGTGTGTGGTGTGTGTGTGTGTGTGTGTGTGTGTGCGTGTAGTATATATGTCTGTAAATGTAAGCACATGTGTAAGGGGTACTGACTGAGGCCGGAAGAGGTTATCAGATCCCTTGGAACTGGAGTCATAAGCAATTGTGAGCCACCAGATAGGCCAGGCCTTGAACTTGGATCCTCCAGGGCGGGAGGTGCTTATAACTATGGAGCCGTCTCTCCAGTCACGCCTTGGTTTTTGAGTCAGCGTCTCTTCCGTTGGAAAGTGCTGGTTTAGCTATGCTGGCCGGCCGCAGAGCTCCAGGAATCTAGGTGTCTTCACTTTCATCGCCACCTTCACGCAGCTTCTTACGTGTCCTGGGAAATCGAACGCAGGTCCTCGTGTCTATGCATCCAGAGCTTCATCCGGGTCCTCTCATCAGCTGTTTCTGATATGGACCCCATGCCCCTGCTCTCTACCTCCCCGAGACTGTATGGACGGCAGGGAACCCGCGTCTCTCTCCTTACCCTCTGTGGTCTTTCTCTCTCTCATCCCGCTGCAGATGCCAAATCCAAGAAGCATGGGAAAAAGAGGAAGGGCGAGAGCTTTGAGAGCTACGAGGTGGCGCATCTGCGGCTGCTGAAGCTGGCAGAGAACGGGGACCTGAACCAGCTCACTGAGGAATTCCTGGCCAAGGAGGAGAAGAATTTTGCTCGCTTCACCTATGTCACCGAGCTCAACAATGACATGGAGACCATGCAGAAGAAGACCCAGCGGATCCAGGTACGTGGCTTACAAAGCCTATGAGGCCGGGACCTGCCTATCCCAAATACCCTTCCCCAGGGTGGTCCCCTGATAACTTTTATCTGCTCCAAAGACAGTGGCCATATGTGAATTCATGTCCCCACTCCAAACATGACCGTGGCCACTACAGCAGGTACTGTGGACTACTATGAGCTAGGAAGGCACTTATAAAAGTAGTTTTATTTTATGTATATGAGTTGCTTTGCTCCAATGTGTGTCTATGTACCACGTGCTTGCAATGCTCAAACAGACCAGAAGAGGGCAGCAGCTCCCTCGGAACCGGAGTTACATCTTGGAATTACAGATGGTGTGAACTGCCCTGTGGATGCTGGGAATCAAACCGGGGTCCTCTGCAAAAGCAGCAGGTGCTCTGGAACTGTGCTGTCACCCCAGTTCCTCCCCCTTGTCCTCTAAGACAAAAATCTGTCAATGGGGTTTTGAGCTCAACAATTGGATTATGCTGCCTAGACTGTGATCCTTTATGACGTCATGGCCCGATTTTTTTTTTGTAAAGATTTTATTTATTTTTATGTATACGAGTACACTGTAGCTGTCTTCAGACACACCAGAAGAAGGAGTCAGATCTCATTACAAATGGTTGTGAACCACCGTGTGGTTGCTGGGATTTGAACTCAGGATCTCTGGAAGAGTAGTCAGTGCCCTGAACCACTGAGCCATCTCTCCAGCCCATGGCTCTTTTTTTTTTTTTTTTTTTTTTAACATGGGGTTCTGGGAATCAAACTTAGGTCCCACCACCTTTCTTGACCAAAGGCATCAGAGTAGAAGCGAAATAAATGTCTGGTACCTGTCTGCATTGTAAAGTTCCGAAGGTGAGAAACTTGGCTGTCTTTACTGAATCCCTAATTTCTCACACTTACCTGGCTCCCAGGCCTCCTCACACTAACAGCTTCTGGAACACTTGCCCAGAGAGACAGACAGACTCCAAACCACTCGATATCGCATGCCAGCTCATTCAGAACCTGGCTGACAACTGTTTTGCTCAGGACCAGTAAGGACACCTAGCATACCAGCCATGCCTGGATGCACCACGCCCTCCTCCAAGGATTCCCTTTGACTGTGCCCTGCCCCCTCTTCTTCCTCTGATGACATCATGACCGTGTTTCTTCTTGTGGGACATGGAGGTCAGAGCACATCTGTTCTTTCCCTTAACTCGCCTGTCACTTTCCAGGAGTTCTGTCATCTCCAACCCTGTCTGTCCACAGGAGAGCTGAGGTTACTGATGTGCACTGCCATAGCTGACTTTGTATGGGTTGTTGGGATTCGAACTCGGGGCCTCACACTCCCACAGCAAGCTCTTCACCCACAGAGCCAGCCCTTAGCCTTTCTGGAGACAAGTCCCCCTCTAGCACCAGGCTTCAGCTTTTTCTTGGGGCCTGTTGTCTCAATGGTCCTGGTCTGCTAAGATTTGTTCGGTAACTGTCAGCATATAAAAGTCAAAGTGTTCTATACAAACCCCCCAGACTTTTGTTTCTCTGGGGGACAACAAATCTAACGTAAGATGGCAATTTGTGTGGGCCACTGTCCCCTGGTGGTTGTCTGTGGTATGGCAGGAATGATTTTATGGTCCAGGTTGCCCCAGGAGGGAGCTCATCTCTAGTCCCTGCGGGGTGCGGACACAGATAGAGCCCTGTGTGGCCTTTGACTAGATTGGAAATGTCCACACTTGACCCTTGAGGGTTTGGCGTAAGGTGGATTTGCCCTCTGTTGGCCTCAGTTTCCCCATCTGTATTGAGATGCTGGGGCTCTTCCAGGCTCCTTGTTTTGTTTGCTTTAGAGTTCTGTCATGTAGAGCGTGGAGCCTAAGTGTCTTTCTGGAAAATTCTATACCCCAGACTTCAGATGTTCAGGCCCTTCTTCATAACCAGGGCTGTGCAGACAGGCTGATAACCAGCAGTTGTTTGTGTGTGAGCCACCTTCCCCCTACCCCTTGAATTCACTATCAGTGGCTGACTTGTCACCTCTCATCAAGGTTGCCCTCTCACTGGAATGGCCGCCTGTGCTGCAGCCTTCCATAATTTCCACTCTAAATGACACTCAAGGATGTGAAAGGGCTTGGGCGTGGGAAGTGGCCAGAAAGGCTGGGTCTCCGGCCCCACTCCAGACCTGCGACTTGGAGTGAGCCTGGCTATCTGAAACAGCGACTCAGATCCTCCTGAGAGTCTGAGGGACCCTTGGCTGAGTCGCCGGGTTGAGTACAGTAACCACTAGTTGTCCATGTGAATTCCTTACACTGCAACACAAGAGAAACTCCAGCAGCCCAGCATCTGGAGCCACGTTGCAAGTTCTCAGTGCCCCCGTGTGGTGGAGACGTGGCGTGGTTATGTAGGATGTGAAGGGTTCTATTGACTTCTCTTCCTAGGTGGTTCTAAACCCGTGTGGGTCATGACCCTGTTGGGGGTTGAATGATTCTTTCACAGGGGTTGCCCAAGGCCATCAGAAAACACCGAAATCTACAGTATGATTCATAACAGTAGCAAAGTTAAAGTTATGAACTAGCAACATAAATAAATAATTTTTATGTTTTTTTGGGGTGGCCACACATAAGGGTTACTAAAGGGTCACAGCATCAGGAAGGTTGAGAACCACTTGTGCTGGATAGTTCTAGATGATTCTCAGAGGATGAAGAACAAAACTCCTGAGGAGAAGGCGGGTACGGGGTTGGGCAGCTCCTTGATGGGTTACCTGACCTGGGCCTGGGGTTAGATGCAGTGGCCGAGGGCGACTCCCACCTTTTCCTCACTGGTCCCCTTCTGTCCAAGCAGGATGACATCATCAATCTGCGGTCACAGCAGCAGTCTTCCCACGAGGGCACCCGGAACATCCTGAAACAGATGGAGGTGAGCTGCTGAGGGGTGGGGGGAAGGGACGGGGAGCCTCCTGTCCCTGTCTGTCACCTGTCAGGTGGCCTGTCCTGACACCACAGAACCCTTGTCCCTAAGCTCTGTTTATTGTAAAGGTGAGCAGAGGTCAAGCCTGGGGCCGCAATTCCATCCTGACACATCTCTGCCTCAGTTTCTCCTTTTGTCTCTCCCTTAGTCCAGCTCTACTGGTTTTCACCAGTAATAACAACCACAAAGCAACTGTCTGTCTTCTTATCTTTCTTCATCCCTCTCCCTTTCTCTCTATGCTGAGAATCAAACCCAGGGCCTCCCGCACACTGGCTCTGCACACCTCCACTGAGCCACAATCCACACCCTGCATGCAGATGCTTCCTGGGATAGGCTCTGGTCAGTAGATGCCAGGCTATGTCCCTTTGTCTGGCCCTGTCTCCCTTCACCACCTTTGGGAGAAAGTGTCATAGTCCTTCCATTTTTTTTTTTTTTTTTTCAAGTGAGCAAACAGGCTTTCAGAGGTAAAAACAGCTCGGTTAACCCTAAGGCACCCGGTCACTGTGTCGTGATTTTTTCTTTTGACAAAAGGTCTCACTACGCAGCCCTGGTATTCACTATGTATAGCCCAGGCTCAGACTCACAGCAATTCACCTTTCTTTCAGTTTTGGGTTGGAAGGTTTCTTCCTGCCTTCCTCCCTCACGGACACCGGGAGGCTGAGCAAGCTATTAGCTTATTTTTGGTTAAATAAGCTGAACATTGGCACTTCCAGGATTGAGGCAGGGGTATCTTTGTGAGGTCATCTACCACCCAGACTCTCTGGGTGTGTGGTTTCCATCCAGGGATGCCTGGTGGCAGCCACTGACCCTGCCATCACGGATACGCTTCCGGCTAGAAAAAGGTAGGGGAGCACTGGGAAGCACACTAGCTGAGGCAGGAAGCCCCAGTTGCTTCTCCAGACACTTGGATAATGACTGTTTATGGGGTTTGTAGCTGGTCACACTGCCACCCCAGGACAAACAGGTTCCCTCGTGACGGTATCAGGACAACGGACTGCCAATGCTGGACAAGATGTGAATCCCACCTGACTGGCTGGGTGTGGAGCACGTCTCTGATCCCCATACTTAGGAGGCTGAGGCAGGAGGATCTGGAGTTCAAGGGTAGCCTGGGCTACTTATAGTTACTACCCCTGAGCTCTTTTATTTATTTGTTTGTTCCTTGGGGCTCATTTTTGTCCTCCACCCTGACCAGGCTGGTGGTGCCATTCTTGGCTCTGCCACAAAGGGACAGCAAAGCTTAGGCCAGGAAGTGCCCAGGAAACTCAGAGCTAAGAGGCTGAGGAGCTGTTGTGATCCCCCCAAATGGCCTCCACAGGGGGTCCCCAGCCTAGACCCACAGGCTCAACTTGGGCCACTGGGAATCCCAAACTCTTCCCTGGGCTTGAGACCAGCAGTGTTCATCTGGTCTCCCTGCCCGGCTTTGTGTTTGCTGCTTCCTGCCTTCACGGGGTGGTGCTGGTAGCTAGGGCAGCGTTGTGTGTACGTGTGTGTGTGTGTGTGTGTGTATGTGTGTCTGTGTGTATGTCTGTGTGTATGTGTTTGTGTGTGTGTGTCTGTGTGTATGTCTGTATGTGTGTCTGTATATGTGTGTCTGTGTGTGTGTCTATGTGTGTCTGTGTGTCTATGTGTGTCTGTGTGTGTGTGTCTATGTGTGTGACTCTGTGTATGTCTGTATGTGTGTCTGTATATGTGTGTCTCTGTGTGTGTCTGTGTGTGTGTGTGTTTGTGTGTGTCTGTGTGTGTGTCTGTGACTCTGTGTATGTCTATATGTGTGTCTGTATATGTGTGTCTGTGTGTGTGTCTCATGTACCCCAGGCTGGTCTCAAATTCACTATGTAGACAAGGATGACCCTGGACGTCTGCCCCTCCTGCCCCAACCCCTAGAGTGCAAGATTTACAGGGGTACACACCACACCTGGTTTGCACAAGCACTCTACCCTAGGAGCCACACCCTTAGCTGTTTGGTTTTTCTTAGTTGTGTTTGATGCTGACAGGAAGCTCATTCCTCTGATGGCTTACCCAGTGGGGTTGGCAAACCAGTCTGCGGTCCCTCCCTGTCACCTGCACAGAGTCCTCAGCCTCAGGCGGGGGGACTGGTGTTTGTCTGTCCTCAGGAGAAACTGAGGAAGACCACCGAGGACACGGACATTTTTGAGAGCAAATACAAGGAGATGAACAAGACCCTGGAGTATCTCAAGAGCTCCGTGGAGAAGCTGTTTAAGAAGATCAACTGTGACGCCACAGAGATCCTGGGAAAGCTGGGTGAGACCGGGAAGATCACAGACATCAACCTTCAGCAGTACTTTGGTGAGCTGAGCTTGGGCCCGCCTCTTAGGAACTTTCCTGCGTGTTCCGTCACCAGGTACAAGAACTCTTTCTTGGTTGGCAGCGAGCACGGCCGTGGTGCAGCCTGCCTGGGTTTGAATTCAGATTCTTCACTCATTAGCTGTGTGACTTTGGCCACATTCCTGACCCTCTCTGAGCCCAGGTTCTTTCACCTCCAAAATGAGGGTAAAACTCATAATCATTGGATTATTCGGAAGCTTAAAGATGGGATAAACATGGTGGTGATCTCAGCGAACACAAGAGAGGTATTTGGTGAATTCCCTTAGGGAAAAAAACTAGAATTACAAGAGACCTTCCTTGCACACATTCACAAACACTATAACATGTACGTGCTCTCACACATACACACATAAACACCCACAAACACTATATACACATTTGCATATGCATATGCATGTATGTGCACACGTGCAAGCACACATACACACGTGTATGCACAGTGTGTTCATACAGAAATGCAGATATACACACAGAAGCTCACACACACACACACACACACACACACACACACACACACACACACACATGCTTCATATCTGAGCCTCAAGCTTTTTCCTCCAAGATTAGGAAGAAGGCAAAGATGGCCGCTGTTGGGCTTATTTAGAGCCATATCTATAGCAAGCCTTGCCAATACGGCAAGAGAAAGGAATAAGAACCCCGATTGAAAGGAAATGAGGTGTTCAGAGTGGGGCCGGGTGTGTCACAAATACTCTGCCCTCAGCATTTCCAGGTTTAGCTTCCTGTTCAGGATCTGGAGGGGGCGTGGCCACCCACACCATGGCAGCTTGGCCATGAATGGTACCCACTGTTCTTATGAGTGTGAGTGTGTGCGTTTTAACCCACAGGGGTTGGAGAGATGCTCTGTGGCTAAGAGTGTGTACTGTTCTTGCAGAGGACCAGAGTTTGAATCCCAGAACCCACATCAGGTATCCCAGACAGGAAGAAAGGCAGAATTGAGGGCCGGAAGGTCAGGCTACTAGAAGGCTCTTGGCCTTCTCATTGGCCTTTTTTGGACCGTGCTTTCCTAAAAACTGTCACAGGTGACTCTTTCAGTGCCTCAGACCTACTGTGTGCTCCCGTGAGCAGCTCTGCCAATGTGCATTAAAGAGAGAGATTGCGGTGCCTCATGATGTCAGAATTTTCCACAGCCGGTGGCTAGGAGGAAGCCAGCATCCCGCACAAACTCCCATCCCTCCGTTATAACGGGGCCTGCCCAGGCTAGCTGGAACCTTGACCCTTGACCCTGTTTTCTTCCAGCTATCATAGAGAAGAAGACAAATGACCTGCTGCTTCTGGAATCCTTCCGGCGCCTACAGGAGGCAGAGGGGCCCGATGTTGATGTCCCACAACCCTTTGTCAACCCCTTCTGGGGGGGCTCTGCCCTCCTCAAGCCCCCAGAGCCCTCAAGGGTTGTGCCGCCTATGCTTGGGGCAGATTCCTTCAGTGACAAACTCGAAGAGGGTGAGTTCTTGCCCTCTCCCACCCAGGCAGGCCACTGGGTAGAGCCCCTTAAGGACTGAGTTTCTATAGGGTTTGGGGGCCGATCCTCAGTTTCCCTCATTGCTATGAGTAATCACTGCGCGATGGCCACTTGTTTGGACACAGATGAGAAGAGGTCCTTAGGGAAAAACTGAGGGGATAGAAGGGAAGTGGGAACATCTTCACTGCAGCCCCAAACTGGAAATAAGCAAAGGACCCTACACTCACACACATACCTACACACTCATACATAATCACATACACACTCATAAACACACACACCTATACTCAAACATATACATAATCACACATATACATGCACACACATACATACCTACATACATACACATACATACTCCTATATACACACTCATATACATGTGCACACATGCATACTCACAAGCACACATACACATATATTCAAATACATGTACATACTCATAAACACATATGACATATATTCAAACACATGTACATGCAATATACACACACTGAATCATAAACAAACACATACAACATATACTCAAACATGCATATATATATACACACACACTCATACACGCACATACATATTCTTACACACATACATACACACACACACACACACACACACACGTGCATGCACTCTTAGTCAGAACTTACCCAGACACATAATGGTGTACTGTGTAGCGCTAAGATGTATGTTCCCCTGGCTAGCAATGGCTTAGCAATCAAACCTAGGCTGTGCCTTGCAGCTTTGTCTCTTGGTATTAAACCAGCTGTGTCTCCCGTCCCTGCTTGGGAAGTCCCTGAGGGCACCTCTCCGCTGGGAGCTCTAAAGGGCTTTCTACCCCATGCTCAGCCCAGCATGATGGAGGGGTACTGTCCCTGGGAAGGAAGTGAGCTGGGTACCAACTTCCAGCTCCTCACAGAGCTCTGTCCTGGGTGTAGTGGAATATCCTCTGGACCACAGTAGCCTCCGGCAGATGGTCTTGGAGAACTACCTTCAGAGGGAGCGCTTAAAAGAGCAACAGGACACCATGTCGGAGAAGGGGGACGAGCTAAGGCTCAAGAAAAAGGTGACGATCTGAGCCACATGGGTGGCTGCATTCCACACTAGAGAGAATAAATGTTTTCTTGCTGAGCCCAGGGCCTTTGCATGTGCTGTGTCGAGGAGCTCGGAGGGCTGGAAACTAGTTTTGCAGTGGGGTGAGGGGTGGGAAGCATGGGCCTCAAATGTGGTCTGAGGTCTGTGTGGCCTCTGATAACCTTGAGAATGTGGCCAGCACTCTACCATCCCCCAATCCCCACCTCCCACAACTGACAAGGCGTACCAGGTAGAGCAGGGCAGTTTAGGGGGTGGGCTCGTGTTGAAATATTAATCTTACACTCCAAGCTCTACTGGATGAGGCAGACACTGAGCAGGAACCAGGGTCTTGGGAGCTGAGACCCCTTTGATTGTATGTGCTTTGGGAATGAGTGTCCTCACAGACCTGAGCTGGTCCTGCAGGCCTTGCTGCCTCTCTCCGGAGCCGGGGTATCTGGGGTCCCCAGCCTCAGTGTCTCTGGAAGAGTCCCTGAAGGACGCCCCCAGAATCACAGGTATGGTATGGGTGGTCCAAAGTTTGGGGGTTCTGAACCTTCAAGACCCACCCCTGGAACTCCAGCTTCCTGCAAAGGACCCACAGGGCCTTATCAGTTGCAGGGCTGGATCTGATCCTGGCCGTGGGACTGTGGCTTTCTTTTCTCTCTCTCAGACAGTGCTTTATAGCCCAGGCTAGCCTTAGATGTCACTATGCTTGGTCCTAATGATTCTCTTGAACGTGGTTTCCTGTTTTTAGTTTACTCATGGGGATTCAGCTCTGAGCTTATGCCAAGGTCAGGGGAGCCACTGTTTTGTTTTTATTCAGGATGTCAGTATGTAGCCCAGGCTGGCCTGAAACTCACTATGTAAACCAGGCTAAGTCTGGAACTCACAGGGATCCATCTGCCTCTCCTCTCTGAGTGCTGGGATTAAAGGTGTAGACTACCATGCCTGTGTTGTGCTGTACGAAGACTTCTCCCCCTACACACATTTGAAGGCTGGACTAAGAAAGCAAACAGAGCTGAGGGTAGGCCACCTTGGGACAGTGACAGAACTGTCCTGGATGCAACTGCTCCTGAAGTCCATAAACTTCCTGGAACTGGCTCTGTAGACCAGGCTAGCTTTGAACTCAGAGATCTACCTGCCTCTGCCTCCCAAGTGCTGAAGTGCTCCTCCCAAAGGTGCCACCACCGCCAGGGGTGTCTGTTTGTTGTTCATACTGAGATCTCTGCAGCCTTCTCAGAACCCACATACTTTGTGACTTTGACTACTTGGAGCCAGTGAACCAATGGCACCACAGCTAGATCCAAGACTTCCTGTTTATTTGCACACAGCCCTGGGATGCTGCACGCCTGCAGGCTGGGGCAGCAGGGGCTGGGAATGGAGAGCTGTAGGTCACCTGAGGCTCAGTCCTTTTCTTCTCCATGGGTGATAATGTGGACCAAATTCTTGTAATCAAGATTGCCGGTGACGTCAGGGGGAAAGGCTGTGAACATCTGGTCGATCTGCGAGCAAGAACAGTGGGGTACAGAGATGCTCAGAATGGCAGGGGGCAGAGTGGGCCTGAGATCCTGGGAAGGACCCCAGTACCTCAAGCCAGACCTAGTCTATGACTGCTGTCATCAGGACTTGAGGTGGGGGAGAAGTCTATAGGCCCAAAAGTTACCTCTTCCTGGGAGCTAAGCCCAGACTGCTCTCCTGGCTCAGCTTCTGTGCCCACATGCTCTTGTATCTTTACCATCCCTACCTTGACTCAACCAGGGTGATCCAAGGTCCCCTAGACCTCCCTGCAACCTCCAGACGCCCAGCAGGGGAAAATGGAGACCCAGCTGTAGAGAAAGCTGCTGGGCAGGCCATGCTTAAGTGCAAGAGGGCCTGGTGGGGACTGTGGCTAAATGCAGGCACATGACCAGTTGTGGCCAAATGGCTAGAGAGGTCATATTCTTGGAGGGAAACCAGATATCAAAGTAGCTTATTTTACATGCAATCTCCCTGTCTAAAATGGATGAAGCTGGGTGTGGTGGTGCATGCTTTGATCCCAGCACCTGAGAGGCAGAGGCAGGTGTATCTCTGTGAGCTTGAGTCTAGCCTAGTCTACAGAGTGAGTTCCAGGACACTGAGGGGACAGAGAAACCTTGTTGGATGAAGCAGGCAAAGTGGTATCTGTGATCCCAGCATGAGTTTTAGGTCAGCCAGGGCTGTGCCCTGAGACCCTGTCTTAAAAGGCAAATGGCTTTGAATGGTCACTGTTGCTCCTCCTGTTTTTCTGTCCCCTGTTTATCTTGCAGTGTTGGGGATTGAGCCCAGGGTTGCATGTATGTCAGCTGAGTGTTCTGGCTCTGGCTACAACCCCTGCCTTGTTGAGCTTTTTATTTTGTGCCAAGTTTCCCAGGTTGGCCTTGAACTTGTTTTGTAGCCTGTGCTGGCCTGAATTTATAACCACTGGAAAACACTGCCCCAGCTCTGTGGTGGCAGTGTGCACTGTGAGCGTGGCATGTGACAGCAGATGTCCTTATCCCACTGACATATAGGGAGACTGAGGGACAGTGAGGCTAAAGTCTAAATAAAGTCCCATGAGTAATGGGGTGATAGCTGGTGCCTATGGGCGGTGTGCACCAGAATGAGACGGAGCCTCTGTGAAGGGGGCTGGCCGGTGGGGACCCTGGGGACACTGTACCTCCTCTTTGGAGAACCTCTCTGCTTGTGTGGTCAGCATCTCCCGGACACTGTATAAAGGAGAGAGGAGGTGATGGTGATGTGTGTTGAGGGTGGAAAGTGGGGACCCCTCTCCCTTAGGACCCACTCACTAGTCAGCCTTCAGCGACCCTTTGCCTTCAGGATCAAACACCTTGAATGCGTTGAGAATAGTCTCCTCGGGGTCAGCCCCTGCAAGAGAAGATAGGCCCACCCGTCTGCTGGGATTTGCTGGAGCCACAGGAAGTGACCTAGGTCCCCCCTGAGCCAGAGGGGCCAGAGCAAGGCTGCTTCCCTTAGAGGGAGACCTGGGTTTTGAAAGAGTGCCGAGAGTTGGCTCAACAAGAGGGCTTACTGTTCTTGCAAAGGACCAGTACCCACATGACAGCTCACAAGTTCCTACAACCTCAGCTCCCAATGATGTCACCTTCTCTGCCCTGCACGGGCACTGCACACATGTGTTATGCACACTCACACACGTAACAGATATGAAATCTTAAAGAGAAGGCTGTGGAAACAGCAGGAAATAAAATGCAAGAGAGGCAGGCCCTCACTCTGGGATTTTGTGGGTTGTGGGTAGGAGCTTCAAGCACGTTGGCTTTCTGTTTCTGAACTCACCAAGACTTATGGGTCAGAGGAGAACCAGCTCCTCAGATGCTCTGAAGTGTACCTGGAGTGGATGAGCCTAAGGCTAGGTAGATGAGCGGGAACAGGCCCCTACTGAAGCAGTGCCCCATGCTAGAGCAACATCCCATGCTGTACTAGTGCCTCTCAATGGGGCAGCGCCCCCTGCTGGAGGAGCCCAACAGTCCCCAGCTGAAGCATCCGCCTGACTTCTGCTGTTTTTCTTTGTATTACGTGTGTGGGTCTTTTGCCTGCATGTATGTCTTTGCACTAACTGTGTGCCTGGTGTCCAGTGCTCTGACCCATTGAGCTGCCTCTCCAGCTCTCCCATGCTAGTTTTCGATGGGTCCTTGTTCAGTTGTGAGCTACCCACCTTTTGCCTATGTCTCTTCTAGGGCTTAATGCATGCCCAGTGATAAACACACACACACACATGCACACTCTCACGTACACACATACGCTCACCTTTAAGTTTCTCCCCGAACATCGTGAGGAACACGGTGAAGTTAATTGGACCTGGAGCCTCTTTGATCATTTCGTCGATTTCCTCATTTTTCACGTTCACGCGTCCTGGCGGGAGACAGAGACTCAGAGCTGGGAGCAGGCGGCTGCTGTCCTTTTTGATCCCGCATCTAGGAAGCTGGTAACCATCAGGGACAGTGGTGTGTGTGTGTGTGTGTGTGTGTGTGTGAGTGAGAGAGAGAGAGAGAGAGAGACAGACAGACAGACACACAGACACACCCAGGAGTGTTTTCCAGCCAGAAACATCTGGAGTGATACAGTAGGCTGGTTAAAAAGTGTCACCAAGGCTGGGGACAGGGTTCGAAGGATTACGTGGTTGCCTAGCATGCACAATTCACTGGGTCTCAGTCCCAGCACAAACCAGGTGTGGCGATTAACTGACTGTAATCCCAGCACTGGGGAACATCAGAAGCACAAGGTTATCTTGGGCTACATATTTTGAAGTTGAGGCTAGCCTGAGGTACGTGAGACCCAAGCTCATCAAATAAAGTGTCTTCAGGCCTGAAACCTTTGACGCAAGTAAGAAATGCTTCTGTCACCGTGGTGTTCTTAGACAGACCTGTGAGCCAGGCAGGCAGGGAACTCAGGGAGCTCATCCCCGGTCTCTGAGGGAGCTCTTTCCTGCTGCCTCCCACGGCTCCAAAGAGCCACATACCTGCTTTCCCTCCTTCCACAGAGCACCATCTATGTGCAAACTAGACAAAGCTGGCCCCTTCCTTCTTAAGACCATATTTTTAAAATGAGAAGCTGCATTAGTCACAAAGGCGAACAACCCGCAGAGATGTTCGCCACGGCTGAGTTCTGAGGATGGGAGCCGGTGGTGCTGGAAGCCAGGCTCGCGCTGCTGAGATGTTAAATAAGCCCAAGCCCCAAACCAGATGACCTGGATAACTTGAAAGGCAGAAATCTGGAAGGATTTCAAGAATTAAGACCAAGGTGTTGACTGGAGTGTGGCCTTCTGGGTAATTCTGTTTGCTCCCCTTTTCCTTAGCAATTTGAGTTTTCTGTTTATGAGCCAGGAATTCGTTAAAAAAACAAAACAAAACAAAAAAAAAAACCTCCCCTCCCCCACTGGGTTGAATGCAAAGGAGAAAGTATGTGAAGGTCACCGGGGTTGTTTTAAAGGGCTTGTGGCAGCAGAGGCACTTAGCAGATGACAAATGGGCTCTTGGTTTCGTTTGATGCCTGTGACCCCACCCCCAACCCCCTTCCCTGGTGTGGGGTAGTGGTCAGTGCCACATACCTAGGGCAGCAAATGTGTCCCTTAGGTCATTCTTGTCGATGAAGCCATCTCTGTTCTGGTCCATGATTGTGAAGGCCTGTGTGGGGGGAGGGTCACTGTTCAGCTGAGACAGGGCAGGGACAAGGGAGGGGACATGGCAAGAGTAAAACCTGGTGACCTACAGGAGGTGACCTACAGGAAGTGGCCTTCCTGTCTTTTGAGTTAGTGTGGACAGAGGTACCCTCTTAGAATCTACTTATATGTAACTCTCTGACTGCAGCCGTCCACCCCTCCCCCAAGGGCCAGGTGAGAGGGAGGACCACACCACGATGCAGGGACAGGACTCTGATCCTGTCCTTCTTGGCTGTGGCCAGTGGCTTCACTTTGCCACTTTAGTTAGTGGCAAACCTGTTGAGGGCAACGGGGTTTCAGGGTTTCACGGAGAACCACACTCAGTTGCCTGAGGCTGCATGCCCTTCCTCCTTCAGCGGGTGGAGAGGGGACACACCGGTGTCAGCCACGATGGATGCTGTGCGTACAACCGAGCGCACTGGGAACCGAGGCCGGAGGGGAGAACCAGGAAGAGCCACAGGAGCCAGAAGCTGAACGAGGTCCCACCATCCTTCCTTGTCCCGCCCTTCCGCCCTGGCTCATCTTTTTGCCTGCCCTCCACCCCCAAGCGTAGGAGCGACTGAGGCTCTCTCAGGACACAGGCAACCAAAGCGCTGGTGGGACAGCCCTGAGCAGATCCCCAGTGGGCGACTGTGGCTATCCAGTGTCTACATGCTTTACCGGAAAAATCCCTGCATTTCAGCAAGGGGGTGGGCTTTCATGGATAATCCACACAAGCTACTATGATCAAGTACTTCTTTGGGGGTTCACACACAGTCTGGATACACCTGGGCACACATCATTTCCCTGTTTGGGTGTCCTGCTTGGGTGTAACACTCACCTCCTTGAACTCCTGGATCTGGGCTTGCTCAAACATAGAGAACACGTTGGAGCTTCCGCCCTCTATCCGCTTCTTAGCTTTCTTCGGTGCCTGGAGAGGAAACGTCCATTAGACACCAACTGAGCCTCAGGATCAGGACCTCGGCCTGGCCCTGTCACCTGGGTGAGCGAGTCTCTGGTCCCCAGACAACCAGAGAGACGAAACGACACCTCCAAACACTCAAACATATCATGCTGTCTTCTGTTCCGCCAAGGTGACAGGTACTGGAGGCTCAGAGAGGGTGAGTCACTTGTTTTGATCACACAGCCACAGAAACGCAAACATTCTGAGCCCCTAGCAGCTGTCCCTAACTCACAGATATTTCAAGGGTCCCTAACTCACAGATATTTCTGGGAGGCAGACACAGATATTTCAAGGGAGAAGAACCTTTTACATTTTCACATTTCAAAGAAGGAACCAGAAAAACTCTTCCTAGCTGCCTGAATGGGGGGAAAATTACAATTTGATCCTTAACAGTTTTCAGTCTCGTTGGGCAAGCTCTGGGAGTTACCGATTTCTTGAGGTCAGGATGCAGGCACCTCCCCACCCCCACCCCATTTCTCCTTGATTTCTTTTTGCAGGTCCCTTGGGGAGCTGCTATTATGGCTCCTTAGGGAAGCTGATTGGGGTCCCTCTGAGGGTGCAAGGTGCTTGTCCATCTAGGGCTGGGGAGACTCTTAAGAGAGCTTCCCCCCTCCTCCATGGGGTTCTTGGCTTGGGGGAGTGTGTATCTGCTGCCCACCCTGCATCTTCCCTCAAGGGTTCACTGACCACTCACCATGGTGTCTGAGGGCTGACTGCTGCCTCTGGAGAATTCAAGGAGCCTGCTGGCCTTCCTTTGCTGTGGAACAATAAATACCTCTCCCCTGGGGTTAAAAATAACCATGACCACTTTTGGCAGTTGTAGGTGAGGCAGAGGCCACCTAAGCCCCCCCACCCCATACCGTTCTTCTGAAGTAAGAGCTGCTCAAAGTCGGCCACCCGCCTGGGTGGACACGTGAGACCCAAAAATGCCTTCAAGGTTAAAGAGACAGTGGCCGGGGCCTAGCCTGTGAAGGGTGGTGTGGGCTCTCTGCTCCGCCATTGTCTCATGGGAAGAGTGTGACCCCGGAGGGGGGAGGGGAGAGGGGGAGGGGGAGAAAGCCTGAACTCTGCTCTGGATCCAGGCACCCTTGCACCTCAGGGCCTTTGCAGCTGCGTATTTTGGGCAGCCTCTGGCACGTTTGAGCCTCTTTGCTCAAATGTCACCCACCCTTGTCTTCTGCTTCTTTCCTTTGTGTCCCCACCCAGCCGCACAGGGACAGCCAGCTCCCGAGGGTGGGGTCTTCTCGCTGGCCTCTCCCTGTCCCATCTCCAGTTCTGAACATGAAAGCTGCTTGGTGGCTGCTACTCATTGATCGACTGGAGAAATGATAAATGCTTCACCCCATGGGAGCAAGGCCACCTTAGCAGCTGGGTCCCCATCTCATAGATAGGGAAAAAAAATCATCATCAACAACAACAAAAACCCCGAGGCTCAGGGAGGCAGGTCAACTACTGGAGACTGTGGTGGAGTAGCCTCTGTCCACCAAGTGTTGGGAGTATGTCACTTCAACAACAACTTTTCTTTTTGAGGCAGGGTTTCATGTAACCCAGGCTGGCCCTGAACTTGATATGTAGCTGAGGATAGCCTCACCAATGACAAATACAAAAAAGGAAACAGAGTTAACTCCATTTCATGTAGCCCAGGCTGGCCTTGAACTCATTACGTAGCCGGGGCTGGTTTTGGACTTCTGATCGCCCCACCCCTTGAGTGCTGGAATGAGAAAGATGAGATCCAGGCAACCTGCAGGAAACAACTGTTAGTCATTTCTACCTCAGGTCAAGATGGTCTCAATCTGTAGAGCACAAACGTGGCCATGCTATTAGAATAGTAGGGAGTGACACCTGTTATCCCAGGACACTGAGGCAGAGGGGTTCATGGACATCCTTGGCTACATAGTTCAAGGCTAGCCTGGGCTACATGACTGTCAACAAACCAAAACACCCATCAGTTAAACAAAGCCCCGTTCCCCTGGCTTCTGAAGATTGTGTTGAGGCACATGTCACTTGCCAAGTGCCGTGCGGTGGCTGAGAAACGAGATGACCCACAATTCTTGTGGGAGGCTGGAGATTGAAGGTTAGAGGTTACCATGAGTCTGGGCCCACAGAGGTGACCTGTCTCCATGGGCCACTGGGCCACTGTGCTGTCTGAGGAGCTGGTTTATGTTGCTGTGGGGGAAACGTTTGCAGATTTGGTGTAAAGCCCCAAGAGAGCCTCGGATCTGGAGCCCCTGTGGACCTCCATGACCTCTGCCGGCTCCTGCTCCTCCTGGCATACACGGACATGGCTGTTGGGCTCAGTGAAGGAGACAGAGGATTCTGGGAACATGGTGGCCCAGCGAGGGGACAGAGCCACATGGTCTGCAGACACTAAGGTCTCAGTACTCTCCGTCAGAGGCCAGGTCCTGCAGGAAGGATGCTGGGAAGACCCGGGGTGGGTCCATGAAGGCCTGGGGTGTGTTCTTGTCACAGTTCAGAGGAGCGGGGCACAGGGGCTGACAATGCTCTGTCCCTAGGCTCTTGGCGGACATCCGTCCTGTGACTCCGAGCTCTTGAGCTTGTGAGGTTTCTGCAGCCTAGGACTTTGTGGGAACCAGCCCCGAGTACCACGAAGCAGAGACTCAGGAGCCTCGAGGGGAACCGTCAGAGCTTCCGGAACAATTGAGAACAAAGCATATGGATTGCTTTCCCGAGCTGTTACAAAAATACAGCGGTAAACCCAGCGGCTCGGGCAGCCAAGCCCGCTTGCTACCTGGCAGAGCTGGTAGTCAGAAATAGAAATCGGACAGAGGGCTGAGACCGCTGTGGATGTGGAGACAATCCTTTCCTCTGCCCCTTCCAGCTCCTGGCAGCTGTCAGCATTCCTGGGCTCACATCCCCTTCACTGAAGCCTCTGCCTGGCCTTTCTGGTGGCTCAGTGTCCCTCACAGGTAGTCACAAAAAATAAAGCTTAAATGTGTTTAAACGCACAGAATAATACACACCAAAGAACAGATCAAAGCACACCCTGTCCCCACAAAGGAAACAAAGGCCAGATTGTATATAAATTATACCCAGTGGCTACAACATGAGGCCCTCAATTCTACCCGTCAAAACTTAGACCCACATCAAAGATGGGCATGGGTGGTGGTCTATCTGGTCAGCAAGTGCAGCCTAAGGACGGTAAGTCCCAGGCCTCAGTGAGAGACCCTGCCTCAAAAAGTAAAGCAGATGGTCTCTGAAAAATGACACCCAAGGTTGACCTCTGACCTCTACGTATACGCACAGGTCTATGTGGCTGGTAGGTGAACCCACCTGCATGTGAACACACACACATCACATGTATGTACACACACACACACACACACACACACACACACAGAGAGAGAGAGAGAGAGAGAGAGAGAGAGAGAGAGAGAGAGAGAAATTATTCCTTGACAATTTTAAGAGCTGGGAGAGAAGAAAATGTGGGCCATATTTATAAACACAAAAATGATTTTACCCCAATTCTAAGGGCTTTAAGTATTTATTTGAGCCCTACTGTGTGCAGGATCCAGTGTACACCAGGAGTCAGGGGATACTGGGGTTTACACCATGTCTTCCCTGAAGCTCCTGGGCTGGGAATTTGATCCCTAAGTTCGAGTTTGATAGTGATAAGGAGTGAAGTTTAGTAGAGTTGAATGAGGTTAGGTGAAGTCATGAGGATTCCCTCCCCCTCCCCCATCCCCTCCCTTGCCCCCTCCCCCACCATGGGAATAGTGACTTAGTAAGAAGAGGAAAACAGAACTCTAAACCCTTTGCTCTCAGCAGCCTTTAGCCTTCAAAGAAATAAATCTCTCGTGTTTGTAAACGAACCAGACACTGGTGTTGTGTTATAGTAACAACAACAATTAACTCAGTGGACATGAACTTAGAGACTCTTTTATTTTTTTAAAGATTTATTTATTTTTTATATGAGTACACTGTAGCCATTCTCAAACACACCAGAAGAGGGCATCAGATCCCATTACAGACGGTTGTGAGCCACCATGTGGTTGCTGGGATTTGAACTCAGGACCTTTGGAAGAACAGTTAATGCTCTTAACCACTGAACCATCTCTCCAGTCCCGAACTTAGAGACTCTTGGGGATGTATCCCCAACCGTCTACAGAATATTATATAGAGAAGTAATAACATTTATTTTTATTTTTGTCGTTGCTTGTTTATTTATTTGTTTTAGGTCAATCTCACGTAGCCCAGGCTGGCCCTGAACTGATTGTGAAGCAAAGGATGACCTTGAATCCTGATCCTCCAGTCTCCATCTCCCGAGTGCTGGGCTGACCCATTAAATGCCGTTGCTTTTAAAAGCCTAAGCATTGGTTATTCTTCTAAGCACGCAAGGAAACAACCCAAACAAAAAGCCTCAAATGCCCAACCTTAGGGAAATTTAAGTGCAATCCTGAGGGAGCCGACGGAGCTTCAGGTCCTGACATCCACACTAGAGGTGGAAACGTGAGTTACGGGACCCGATGATTCCAGCGTCAATCCCAGACTGAAAGGAAAAAAAGTTTCTTCGGTATGAAAGGAAGAACAGACGTGGCTGATGATGGTTCCGGTTGTGGGGAGTCAGCATGTGTCCCATGGGGGCTGCCCGCAGAGAGGAAACAGCTCCTGGGACTGAGGAGACGCCCGTGCTCAGAACAAGTTTGAGGAATCCTGAAGACGTCTGACAGAGCCCTTGGCAGAGAGCGACCCGGCTATTTAGGGAGTATCTGGGGTTCTATGGAGATGAACACAGAGGACTTTGGCCCATGGACCGAAATGTGATGTAGCATTTGTCTTCAGGCTAGAGCCTTCCGGAATATTGACTTGATTTTCCTTGCTTGGGTGTTGAGCAGCTGTATGACATCAGGTAGGTTTTTGCTTTCGGCCTCAGTATTCTAATCTGTAGAGTGGGCATGATAACCGTGTTACCCTCAAGGGTATATCATGTGTTCTGGCAATGTCAACATTTGTGATTATTTTGTGACTGTTGACCTGGGGACTCCTGTCGGGCTGAAGAGCCTGCGACCACCATTTCCCCCCAGGTCCAGCAAGTGGTCTGATCAGGTGAGGCAAGCATGAAAGTGACCCCCACCTTTTTGCACAGGCTGTGGGCACTACAGCACCCCAAAGCCAAAGCCTCCATCTGGCCCGGATACCTTCACCTGGGCTCACAGTGCTTTCTGAAGGTGTCCTGGAAGGAGGATACATGTTCTATTGGCCTCGGACCCTGGATGGCAGCTCAGCACTGCTGGGGGCCGTTTAAAGTAACAGTTGCCTTTCTGAAGATAAGAGTCAGCCAGCAGCTGAATCCGAGCTGTCAGAAGCCTGATGGAAGGTTAGGAAAGACAGGCTGGAGCTACCAGCTTTGTCATAAACAAGCAGATAAAATAAGGGCTGCAGAGAGGGCTTCGGTGTTAAGAGAACCCTTTGCTTTTCCAGAGGAATCGAGTTTGGTTCCCAGCACCCACGCTAAGAGGCTCAAAACTACTCTATCTGTAGCTGCAGGGATCTGTCGCCGTCTTCTGGTCTCCCAGGGTACTGCACTCTCACAGGCAGATCCATACAGACAAAACTAAATCTTAAAAAAGAAAACAAAGTCTGACAGGGTTCCTATTGTAAAGAAAAATTTGGGATAAATTGTGAGCAACTTGGGGACAAACAGGGGCAGAGATATTTTATGCCTTTATTTTTCTCTCTGTGTGGTCCTGGCTGTCCTGGAACTCTGTAGACCAGGCTGGCCTAAAAGCTCACAGAGATCCACCTGCCTCTGCCTCCCAAGTGTCAGATTAAAGGTGTGTGCTACCTTTACAACTACCTGGTTGTTTTTAAGCCTTTTACCCATAACTGTTTGAGACAGATTCTCACCATATAGCCCAGACTAGCCTTACACTTGTGATCCTCCTGCCTCAACCTCCCCAAGTGAGTTCAGTTTGGGGAGCGTTTGAACTCATCTTCTCTGCAGGTGCCTCTCCCATGCCAGCTGCCAGAGTGACTGTGTGTGTCAGCTGTCAGGAGCGAGGCCCCTTGTCCCAGGGCTGGTTTTGAAACTCCACAGCAGAGCCCACAAAACCCTGTGGGCATCAGGAGAGCCAAGGCTGGTCTGTGAGCTCTGGATGGCAGAACCAGGTGAGGCTCGCTGCTCTATTCTGGAGGTAGCCTTATCTTGACCAGCCTGCCTTGCGTGCCGGGCCCTTTAAGGAGGGTGATGGAGTCTGTGTCTCTGTAGAACTATCCTAGAGTGTGGCTGATGGCTACTGTCACCAAGGATAACGTATCTTCTCCTGTCAAAGCCACAGAGGTGTTGGTGACAGCTGCCCCTGGGAGTGGCGGCCACTCCAGCTATCCAGAGGGAATCAGGGGAGGTGGACCACCCCTTTCTGGGAACCACTGGGTGCTGAGTGCTGCTCTGGCAGGCACCATGGCTCTGTACTCCATAGGAGATGGGCACACAGGTACTACCTCAAACATTCTAGAATGTTCCTCAGCACAGCTGTGTCCGGTCAGTTCTGCTCTTACACCCAACACTGGCTAGGCCTAGAAGTGCCGCCGTGTGAGTTCCTACTTATCTTCGTTGTCCCCGTGTGGTTGCTGGGAATCGAACTCAGGACCCCTGGAAGAGCAGTCAGTGCTCTTAACCACTCAGCCATCTCTCCAGCCCCCAACCCCCTTTCTTTTGTACCCCTTTCACTCTCTCAGATCTCCAGACCCAAAACTTGATTCGGCCCTTGGCAGAATGTTCTTTTCTCTTCTGCCCCTAGGATACCTGTGGATACAGTTCCCTCTCATCCTGCCCCAGGTCTTATCTAAGGCAGTGGCTCCCAATTGCTTTGAGGTCTCCCCTCCGTTCCCACCATACCCCACACTTCACACACACATACCAACTCTTTCCTCAGTGTCCCGCCCTGATGACTACTCTCCCCCTCCTTAGCCTGACAGTTAAGATCCCTTAGCAGTTGACCTTGACCGACTAGATTTCGACAGTCACCGAATGTCGGGGTTCCAGGTGAGCTTTCCTGGGGGGTCCTGGACACGTGAATTCACCAGATCAAACCTTGACATCTTTATCCCACGAACGAGCCAATAGTCTTAGGGCGCTGTTGCTCTGATGGTGGCCAGCAGCTGCTGTGTACTTACTGTGTGCTGCGGCTGCAGGTGGCCTGGGCAGATCCGGGAATGGGAGGACAGACAGACAGACACACATCATGGGAGGTCGGGGTACAGAGACTACTGTCTTCGGCCTTCCTGGCCCCACTTCCTACTCCAGGCTGTGGATACTCGACTCTTAAGGACAGATGCATCCGCACTCTGAGTTCAAATGCACATGTGCTGGGTCCTCAGAAGTGGACGAGAGTTTCAGCAACATCCCCAGCCTCTGCAGCGATCTTCCTGCACAGAGGCCCCAGCAACACCAAGCTCTTGTCACCGGCTTGCCTGCCTTCCCGGGCACGCCCGGCACTGTCCAAACTGCTCTCAGCCTATTTCATCCCAAACCACACCATAAGCAGATGCTTATATAGCGTCCATTTCTCAGATAAAAAAATCTGAGTGTCAAAGAGGACCCTTGCTGTCGGACCCACAGCCAGAGCCTCTGCCATGGGCAACACTGGATTGGCCTGGGTTCTTGGAGTTTCTCTCCGTGTACTTCCTTTTGGTCTGAGGTCCAACTGTCCCCACTGTCCCCATCTCTGGAGCAGATTCCTACTGGGAGTCAGACACCGTGATGTCTTCTTCTCCCATTGTGTTCTTGGCCTGGGCTGCCTGACTGGCTGGGGACACGATCTCAGGAGGCCGTCTTTTAAACGGTGCCCTTCAGATGCCCTCGGCAGCTGTCACAGCGTGCCTCACATACCAGGGCATTGTCCCCTGTGTGAGACAGAGAGGCCATCGACAGCTGTGGCCTGACCTGTCTGCAGCACCTTCACCAAGCAACTTGGAACCACGACAGCCCAGAGAGTTTCTGAGCCCTCCGGTCTATATAAAGGCCGTACCCAGTCATGGGACCCGAGGTCATGGGGTGAAGGGCCTGTCAGCATGTCCTCAGCCGACACTCTGTGGGCCTCTGAGCCTGGGGATACAGACCAGTGGCCTCAGCTCTGTGGACACTCAGGGACAGCTCCTCCTGGCTCTGATGGGAGTCACTCCAGCAGGATGAGGGGACAGACACTTGTGGTCCCCCACTCAGCCACTTCCAGGAGCAACTTCTCTCTGCAACATGGCCACAACTGAAATGTCCCCAGGGAGAACAGAATGAGTGGCTGAGATGGTAGCCAGCACCACATGGCTCTGATGTCACCAACCTGATCCTGGGGCTGGGCTATCTGGTGTTGGGTGACAGCTTCGTCCTTATGTTCACTCTTAAGTGCAAGACCTCCCCTCCCATGTCACCGTGTCTATAACATTATCTCTGTGTCCCCATCAAAACTTGATAAAGTAACAGTAATTCTGCAGGTGTCCTGCGGGGCACAGCCAAGCCTCCCTTGTCCCCTGGATGACACACGGCCACTCTCTGTCATTTCTGTCACCCCAGTTCTTCCTCTCAGAATTCACTGCTGTTCCAGATTTGGGATTTGACTTTATTTCTTCGAGTAAACATCTCCCACCAGAACTCCAGGAGTGTTGAGAGAGTTGTGTGTGTTTTTCATTGGTGTGCCCCACTCCCACCCCCAGAACCTAGAACTCTAGAAAAATCTAAAACCCTGGAACCCTCCGAAGCCAAGCTTGCTCAAGTCCGGATAAGAGCAGAAATGTCCTTCCTGCCTGCTGCTGGCTGTCCAAACGGGCAAGTTCATGACACTCCGGAAAGTGGTGCTGGTCCTGGCTGGACACCACTCGGTATGCAAAGCTGACATCATGAACAATATTGCTCCCCGGGCTGCTCATGTAGCCACCATGCTCTGGTGGCTGGAGTCAACCTCCATCCTTGTAAAGTCAGAGCTGTGGCAAGAGGAAGATCACCAAGAGATCAAAGGTCAAGTCCTTTGTGATTGTGTATTCCTGCACAATCACCTCATGCCCACAGGACACTCTGGGGACATCTCATGGACAAAACTGTAATCAACAAGGATGTCCTTAGAGACCCTGCTCTGAAACACAAGCCCCGGAGGCCAGTGTCAAGTTTGGGAAGCAATACAAGACAGGCAAGAACAAGTGGGTCTTCTAGAAGGTTCAGTGTCAGGTATATTTTGTTACAAAAAATAATGGTAAAAACTGGGTTTAAATTGTGATTTTTATGGGGATTGTTTAGAGGAAGGGGTCCTGTGGGAAGGCTAATCTTGGTTGTTGTAAAAGTAACATTTTTTTCCTCCTGTAGTAATTGTCTTGGAGGCTCACTGTCTCCTAGGACTAGTTCTGCAAGCTTCTAGCCTCCGGAAGCCTAGAATGTTTTCAGCCTCTGAGACTAACTGCTGACTAAGATCACTCTTTCTAGTTCTTTCTGAGCTCTGGCTGGCCGATTCAACTCAGCTGTTCTGGTTCAAACTCCTCTCCAAGCTGACTGATTCACTCTGGCTTCTCTCTCTGACTCTGACTTTTTGCTTTGCTTGGCTTCAAACTAACTTTGGCAATCTGTTCTAACCTTCTGGGTCCTTCTCATTCTCTGGCTCTTTCTGTCTCCACCTATAGCTTCCTTTTCCTCTCCTCCTGAGAGCTGGGCGTATCCTATTCTGTCAAATCTTTCTCTGATTTGTTACTTTGACATGCAATTAGACAACCCTTTCAAACATGGATACTTCCTTCTACAAACTAACTTTACCTTCATTGTTTGTAATTAAAGGTGTGTACAAAAGCATGTCTGTGTTCTAGTCTGAGGGATTAAAGGTGTGTGCTAAAGCTGAGCCACAGCACAACTAGAAACAGCTTTTTCCAGTAAATAACACAATCTGGGGCCGGGGGTGAGGCGGTTACATTGTGATTGAATATCCTGCAACAGGTTGTCAATTGAGAAGAGGCACTCACTTAAAGAAGTGTCCCATTGGATTGACCTGTGGGCAGGTCTGTCCAGTATTTTCTTGGTTGCTGATTGAGGTAGCGTAGTGGGTAGCCCACTGTGGGTTATATAAGAAAGCTGCTGGAGCAAGCCACAGAGAGCAAGGCATCGCACATCTTACTCCATGGCTTCCAACAATAACAGAGTAACCTGGAAACCAGGGTCCGTCTTTTCGTCCTCACGTTACCTTTCGGTCATGATGTTTATCACAGCAACAGAAAGCACACTAGAACAGCATGCTTAAATGTAAAGCTTGAAAGAACCCGTGGGAAACCAGAGAATTTCCAGAAAGATCCCTGGGGAGTTGGACTTAAATGTCAGCTAAAGGTTCTTAAGGTAAGATCTGTCTCTGAGAAAGGCCTGTCCCCAGCTCCGGGGGGGGGGGGGTCTCTGTCCCCCTCCTCCCGTTTAGAAAGTTTCCTGTTCTAAAGTGTCCTGTTCATCTCCAGAGGCAGTTCCTCAGACAACCGGCAGGGGGAGCACTGCACTAGGCTTGGTGATGCTCAGGGGAGTGTGGAGTCCGGGAAGTGGGGTGGGGGTCGGGGAGATGGGACGTGGAGGTGATTGCTGGATTTGTCCCCACTGCCTTGGCATGGCAGCTGGCTCATCAGTAGCTGAGGCTTCTGGGAACCAGGGATTGGAGAGTGGATCTGTTTCTCTGCAAGGAAAATCCTCCATCCTCCCATCCATTCTATCCATCCATGGTCCCTCCTCCCGTCCACCCACCCATCCATCTGTCCATTCTCTCTCCCCCCTCTCTTTATCCTTTCTTTGGGAGGGAATGGGGAAAGGGTCCTGGGGTGGAGCTCAGGCCTAGCAGATGCTACACACTCTTTTATGATCTCCTGATTCTGGATGTAAACTCTAGCAGGGAGGGTCACTTGCTATCAAAGCCTGAGAGGCCTAGTGTCACAACAGGAAACCTCCAGGGCATGGTTTATTTGTTTTACTTTCATTTAATAATTTTTGAGATATAACCTCACTATATTGCCCAGGCTGGCCTTGAACTCACAGCCCTCCTGCCTCAGCCCCCTGAATATTGGGCTCACATTTCCTTGGTACTGAGACACTTGCAGGGCTGTCCTGAAGATCATTTTCATTTTCTTCTTTCTTTCTTCCTTCCTTCCTTCCTTCCTTCCTTTCTTTCTTTCCTTTCCTTTCTTTCTCTCTCCTTCTTCTCCTTCTCCTTCTCCTTCTCCTTCTCCTTCTCCTTCTCCTTCTCCTTCTCCTTCTTCTTCTTCTTCTTCTTCTTCTTCTTCTTCTTCTTCATACAAGGCTTCTCTGTGTAGTTCTGGCTGTGGAACTCTCTCTGTAGACCAGGTTAGCACTGAGCTCAGATATCCACCCGCCTCTGTCTTCTGTGTGCACCACCACCCTGGCTCCAGAATTTTTTCCTTTACAAGCGGGGATTCGGTGTTCTCTGTGCAAACACACACACACACACACACACATACACACACACAAACACACAGGAGTCCCAGGGACTGAAAACAGGTCACCAGGCTTGGTGGAAAGTAGCTACTGAGCCATCTCTCCAACCCAATTTTATTAATTTATTTTAAAGGTTTATTTGTTTTGACTTTAATTTTTGTGTGTAAGAGTGTTTTGTGAACATGCGTGTCTGTGCTCAGGGAAGCTATACACTAGATTCCTTGGAACTGGAGTTAGAGTTGATTGTCAGTTGCCATGTGGGTACTGGGAACCGAACTCAGGTTCTCTGTAAGAGTGACCAGTTCTCTTAATTACTGAGTCACCACTCCAGTCCCTATATTTTGTTAATTTTAAAATTTGTTTATTTTTAAATTCCATTTCTGTTGAGACAGGTTCTCAGTATTGGTATTACACAGCGTTGGCTGTCCTGAAACTCACTTTGAAGTCAGCTAGTTCTCCACCTGTGGGTCACGCCCTCCCCAGGGGTCAACTGACCCGCTCACAAAGGTCAAATATCAAATATCGGGCCTATCAGATTTATAACAGTAGCAAAATTAAAGTTATGCAGTAGTAACAAAAACATTTTTTTATAGTTGGGGGGGTCACCACAACATGAGGAACTGTGTTAAGGGGTCATAGTGTTAGGAAGGCTGAGGACCACGATGTAGACTGGGCTGGTCTCAGATACACAGAAATTCACCTGCTTCTGCTGGGATTGATTGAAGGTGTGAGCCACCACACCTGGCTTCTTATTTTTTAATTAATTAACTAATTAATTTAGAGACAGAATTTTGCTATGCAGCTCAGACCGGCCTGGAACTCCTAGCAATTCTCCTGCCTCAAGCTCTTGAGTGCTGTGACAGGTGTGAGTCACTTCACCAGGTGGTAAGTTTGTTTCTGAGTACCCTCTTTCCTTTGCATTTTTTTGTGAAGGAAAGGCACTTAGCACTACATCCGTTGAGCTCATGGAGACGTTGACTGTTTCCGATGATACTGCAGGTGACTCATGCGCTCTTCTCTTCTATAGCTGTCTTTAAGTTTCCATGTACGTCCCCCTCAAAGTCATCAGGGCCTGGTGAGGTCTCGGGAGGCTAGGGTTGGCCACTACACACTGTGTTCCACGGCCCTGGAGCTGGATTAAGGGGCTGCTGATCTCAGGCTTGACCAGCAGGGGGCAATGCAGGCTGCAGGAGTCTCTCCTAGAGACGGCGGGCTCCTCTGCATAGCAAGTCAGAACTTCACCACAAGGTGGCGGTATCACACAGCCCACTGTTCTCGCCTGGATGAACCGTGCTCTGTCCTCTTATGTGTCCCAGGCAACCCTGAGCCCAGGGACTGAGACATGGATGCTGCCTCTGTATGGGAACACGATAGAGCTCTGAAGACCACCTCAGAAACTTCGATGTCACAGGATAAGGAAGACCCACATTAAAAAAAAATGAATTCTTCATGGCCTGAATTTGAAAGCCCCTCGTGTCCCACCATCACCAGATGCATTTCCTTCTTTTGACTTTGTAGAAGTTTCTCTGGGGGTTTTAGGGAATAAAACTGCTATTCATGAAAGGTGGTTCCCTCAGGCTATGGAAGCTGGTTCTTAAACTCTGGGGGGCTTTGCAGGCTGGTGGCTAAGGACCCGCCTTAGCTATTGTTCTATTCCTGTGAAGGGACACTCATAACCAAAGCAACGTAGGAACCTGTGAAAGAAAGCATTTAATTGGGGGCTCCCTTGCCATTACAGAGGGTGGGTCCATGAACATCTTGGCAGGGGGAGGGGATCAAAGTGGCAGGCAGGAAGGTATGGTGCTGGAGAGGTAGCTGGGAACTCACACCAGATCCCTAAGTTATAGGTAGAAAGAGAGAGTCAGAGACACACAGAGAGAAAAGCAGAGAGAACAGATACTGACAGACAGACAGACATACCTGGCCTGGCATGTTCTTTTGAAGCCTCAAAGCCCACCCACATCTCCAGTGACACCTCCTCCAACAAGTCCATACCTCCTAATCCTTCCTAAACCGTCCATCAGTTGGAGACCAACCATTCAGACATACGAGCCTTAGGGACCATTCTCATTTAGACACCACACAGAGCAACTGCTTTAAGTCATAAAATCTCTCTTTATCTTAGAGAAAAGATGTGTTGGGGGCTGGAGAGATGGCTCGGTGGTTAAGCGCACTGACTGTTCTTCCAGAGGTCATGAGTTCAATTCCCAGCAACCACATGGTGGCTCACAACCATCTGTAATGAGAACTGATGCTCTCTTCTGGTGTGTCTGAAGACAGCCACAGTGTACTCACATACATGAAATAAATAAATAAATCTTAAGAAAAATGAGAAGACGTGCTTATGTATCTAGTGTACTGGGTGTTCTGTTGTTATGTATATCAGCACCAGAAGAAGGTACCGGATCCCATGGACTACAGTTCCAGTAAGTGTGAGCCACCATGTGGTTGCTGGGATTTGAACTCAGGACCTCTGGAAGAGCAGCCAGTGCTCCTAACCACTGAGCCATCTCTCCAGAACATTGAATCATATCATCTCAAACTTGAGTAGATTAAGTTAAACACAGGTGGTAAATAACACAAAACTCTTTTTTTTATTAGGCAAGTTTTTCCTGTGTTTTACTTGAACTCACGACTCTTTTTCCTTGGCCTCCTTAGTAACGGGGCAGCAGATGTACAGGACCATATCCTACCAATGCTCAATGTGCATGTGTGTGTGCATGTGTGTGTGTGCATGTGTGTGTGCATGTGTGCATGTGTGTATGCATGTGTGTGTGCACATGTGTGTGTGCATGCATGTATGTGTATGTATGTGTGTGTGAGTGTGTGTGTGTGTATGTGTATGAATGTGTGTGAGTGTGAATGTGTGTGGTGTATGTAAGTGCCATTGTTTCTGAGTATGCTCATGTCTTAGCAGTCATGTCTTAGCTGGGCACAGAGGAAATGCCAGCAAGGCTTTCAGAGGCCTCTGTGACCCTCATTACAAGTAAAGAACCCTAGCAGTGATGGGTTCTCAGCTCCAGCACCTGCCTTTCCTCTGCCACATTAGAAGCAGAGTTACCCACACCCCTAGGCCACGCTGGGCACCATTGCAATCTGTGTTGTCAGGGTATCAGCAGACTAATCCAAAACATCCAACACCAATCAGTAGCAGCAATCCCGTTTAATTGGCAGACACCAAACATGCATCAGTAGGAGCAGCTCGGTCCAGAAGAAACTGCTAAGCTCTGCTGAATCTGCACGAGTCTGTGGAAGCAGCCAGAACAACACAAGAAACTCTTTGGTGAGCTTCTCTCTATGAAGTCACAACAAGCGAAGAGCAGAGAAGACCAGCCAAGCGTTGCAAGGTGAACCAATATCAGAACGTTGTTCACTGTCTATGGGGTTCTACGTAGACTGTTTCCAAATGTCTCGTGTCAAATATCACGTGTCCTTCAGCAAAACCTCCTCTCATCAGCTTCCAGAGAAACATTGCAGGACACAACCGAATCTCCAAAGGAAACCAGAAATTTCCTCTTCATCCTGTGTCACCATTGCTGTGTCTGTCCCCCAGTGAGTCATTTCGGGGCAACTGCACTGGTGTCTTAACTTACAGATGTCAAAACACTGAGTGTTGGAATGCCAGGAGGCCTGTGTGGAAAACCCACCCAGAAGCCCTGTACAAGCCAGACAGTACCTGGGCTGCTGCCAGACACTAGCCTGTTTAAAGTGTCAGTTTAGGCTGGGAATGGTGGCACATGCCTGTCATCCCAGCACTCAGGAGGTGGAGGCAGGAGGTGTAAGAGTTTGAGGTCAGGCTGGGCTGCAGGGGGAGATTCGATCTCAAAACACAAAACAACCAGAAACTCCCAAGCTCGCCCAAAAGCCAAAGTTGAAGAAACCCACAGTGAGGAGGAGGTCGAGGGGCCAGTGAACTATCAGGGACATTTCTGGGATTTGATACCAAAATAGCAAAGGAAAATTTCGGGGAAACTGTGGAAATCTGATCAAATAGGGGCGCTGCAGTTGGTAATGATAAAGATATGGACGTGGCCTGAAACAGGCTCAGTGGGGAGGGGTCTGGCTGCTCTTCCAGAGGACCTGAGTTCAATTCCCATTTCAGACCATTCACAACCACCTGTAACTCAAACTCCAGGGGGTCTAAATGCCCTCTTCTGGCTTCCACAGTCTTTATTCTCACCCAACACACACACACACACATACACAGAGACACATACATACAGAGACACACACATACACACACAGACAAACACACAGAGACACACAGAAACATACACACAGACACACATACACAGACACCCACACATACACACAGAGACATACACAGAGACATACACAGAGAAACACAGACACTCATAGACACACGGACACATATAGACACACACAGACAGACACACACACAGAGACATCTACACAGACACACAGAGACACCTGCAACATTTGAAGTTGATCTCTGCCCTCCGTGATCTGCATACACAAAAAAAAAAAAAAAAAGAAAAGAAAAGAAAAGAAAAGAAAAGGAAAAGCAGTGAGATTTTCACCCCTTTCTTCTAGAGTTTTCCACCTGTGTACCAGGTGAGGGATTAATGGCTTGGTTGGCCACTGTTGGGACACTGTGATTCCTCCCTGGCTGGGGCCCTGTGTGTGAATGGCATAGCCTGGTGTGTGATGTGGTGGCCCTGGTGTAAAATAAGTCCAGGCAGCTGTGATTAGTCACCCTCAGCCACTTAGCTCCTATTTCAAGGCAAAGAAGTGACCACTGGGCTCAGGGTTGAAACATTTGCCCAGTGTACAGAAAGGACAGGAGTTCTGGTCTCAGTCACATGAAAAGACAGCCATCGGGCACTGGAGAAATGGCTGAGTGTACTACAGCAAGGACACTCAGTGCTCTTCCAGAGGACCTGGCTTTGTTTCCTGGACACCCACATGGCAGCTCACCATCATTTATCTGTAATTCCAGTTCCAGGGGATCCAATGCCCTCTTCTGGCCACTGTGGTGCACAGATGTTCATGCAGACACACACACACACACACACAGAGCCAAAACAGCAGACACCAGGCCATCACATATTAATCAATGACTATGATAGCCCATCTCCTCCCTGTCTCTGACCTTCTAGAAAGTTCTATCCCTGCTCAACCAGAACCTTCTGCCCCGATCTCAGTCTGAAGACATGATTTTATTTGATAGTGGGAAGCTTAATTATGTTCCCTTCCTGGGAGGGCCAGCTGTGTCAAGCATCAGATGACTGTGCTGGCTCTGAGCCCTGCTCTCCTCCCACCCCTCCATCCTCAGCAGCGCCCACGGGGGCACAAAGGCGTGAGCATTCTGAGAAGCAGCAGCTGGGCTAGGTGGCAGCCGACACACTCGGTCATGTGGAACCCGCCAAATTGAAAAGATCTCGGGTTAATCAAATCCTTTTCTCCTCTGCTTTTATCAAAGTCAAGAGGGGCCGACCTACTAATTAGAAACGCCTTTTCATGTTAAACACTGGCACTTCAGAGATAAGGGGGGAAGACCCTAGACTCTGAAGTTCCTAGTGATGTTCTAAACAGTACACACTCCTAGACTCCCCGGGCTCTTGGGGAATGTCTCTATTGCCAGACAAGAACCGGAAGACATCTTCTACAGGAGTTCTGAGGAGTAAGTGTCATCCTGGGATGCCCTACCCAGTCTCGATGGCTGCTTTTTTTTTTTTTTTTTTTTAAGTGAGGTCTATTTTGTGTTTTTATGTGCGTCAGTGTTTTTTTTTGCCCACAAGTATGACTTCACTGTGTGTGTTCAGTGCCTGAGGAGGGGGGAAGGAGAGGGTGTCATGCCTGCCTGTATGTCCGTGCTCTGGATGTGTGCGGTGCCGGTTGGGTGGGGGTGGGGCGGGAGATGGTGTCGGGTCTTCTGAAACTGGAGTTGCTGATGGTTGTGAGCCAGCATGTGGGCGCTGGGTATCAAGCCTCAGTATTATAGAGGAGCAACAAGTGCTCTTATCCACTGAGCCGACTCCTCACGCTCCTGTTTTACATCTTCACTGTGTATGTATGTGTGTGTGTGTCAGGGTTTCTACTGCTGTGATGAAACACCATGACCAAAAAGCCAACTGGGGAGGAAAGGGTTCATTTGGCTCATACTTCTACATTGTAGTCCATCACTGAGGAAAATCAGGACAGGAACTCAAGCAGGGCAGGAACCTGAAGGCAGGAGCTGATGCAGAGGCCACGGAGGGGTGCTGCTTACTAGCTTGATCCTCATGGCTTGCTCAGCCCGCTTTCTCATAGAACCCAGGAGCACTAGCCTAGGAATGGCTCCACCCACAGTGGGCTGGGCCCTCTCACATCAATCACTAATTAAGACAATGCCTTACAGGCTTTTGCCTATAGCCCTATGTTATAAAGACATTTTCTCAACTGAGACTCCTTCCTCCCTGATGACTCTAGTTTGTGTCTGTCAACTTGACATGAAACTGTCAAGTACAATGTGTGTGACCCAGAGGAGGTGTCCTCCTCTGTCATTCTCTGCTTTATTCCCCGGAGACAGGGTCTCTCCCTGAACCCAGAGCTAGGCTGTCATCCTTCTCGGGGTGACAGGTGTCTCTGCCTTGGGCTTGTCACTGGTCATTTCAACTGTGGTCTCCACACAGGCAAAGCAAGTGCCCCTGTCTGCTAAGCTGTCTTTCCAGCCCCCGTGGTGGTTATTTAAATTTAAACAAGTTAAATGAAACTTTGGTTTTTCTGTACCACTGGCCACGTTCACAAGCAGATCTGTGCCCCAGAGGCTTGTCTCTAGGGAACCTAGCACCACCAGGACCTTGCTCCCGGCCCTGGAACTCCTCGGGCCCTGAGTGCTCTTGACTGTTGAGTCACACAAGCTTCGTCTCCAGGCAACATTACTGGAGAGATGATGCAAAGTCAGGACCTCATTGTCCCTGACTGAGCCTCCCTGCTGGCTCTGGGGAGGAATCCCTGCCTCCCATACACTCCTCCTCCTCTTGGTACAAATCTTTCTGGAACTTTCTAGGAGTCATCTCTTTCCTACCCTCTGGCTGCCCTGTCTGGCTGCCCCAGGGCACAGTCCCTTCTTGGTGATGGTTCCAGACACTGGCTCAATGGACCTGAGCCCTGGGATGCTTACTCTGAAGGTAAGGCTGCGGTGGGCCCTGAGCTGTCACCTGGAGAGGTGCCTGTGAGGACACCACGAGGAGATAAAAGGGACCCAGGGACTCCAGAAAGCTTCTGGATGTGGAGCTTCCCAGTCTCTCCAGTCAGGCCAGTTTGGGTTGTATCTTGTCCTTCAGGACAAGGGTAGAGTTTTATTTATTTAATGTATACAAGTACACTGTAGCTCTGTTCAGACACACCAGAAGAGGGCATCATATCCCATTACAGATGGTTGTGAGCCACCATGTGGTTGCTGGAATTGAACTCAGGACCTCTGGAAGAACAGTCAGGGCTCTTAATGGCTGAGCCATCTCTCCAGCCCCTCTTTATTCCTTTTCTAGCACCAAGACTGGATGTCTTAAAGAATCTTTGAGGGCTGAGAGACTTCTCAGTGGTCATGAGCACAAACTATGCATATGCATAAAATAAAATCTAAAAAATTTCTTTTAAAGATTTACTTTGATTTATGTGTATGTTTGTGCATAGGACACATGCATGCAATACCCAAGGAGGCCAGAAGAGGGTGCCAGATTCTCTTGGGCTGGAGTTGAGGCTGTCAGCCACCCAACCAGGGCACTGAGAATAAAATCCGGGTCCTCCACAAGAGTAGCAAGTGCTCTTAACCACTGGGCTGTCTTTGCAGAGTCAAAGACTTTAAAATAATAAATTGGTAGAATGTTTGAGAAACTGTGAAGCTTTTTAAGGTGCACCGTGTTTTATGTTGTGGTATTAAGATGATTGGGGTTGGGGAGAGACAAACAAGAAAGGAACGGGTTTGGCTTAAAGTGATGTGGTTGTGTGTCAGTGTTGACAAGGGACAGAACATCACAGTTGGTTTCAGCTGTCAACTTGACACACCTGGGAAGAAGGGATCTTCACTGAGAAACTGTGTCCATTGGATCGGTATGTGGGGTATTTTCTTAATTACTAATTGAGTAGGAGAGGCCAGCCCACGGTGGGTGGTGCTGTTCCTAGGCAGGTGAGCCTGGGCTATAAAAGAAGGTAGCTTAACATACCAGTGAGCAAGCCAGCAAGCAGCATTTCTTCATATATTTTTTTTCTCCAAGCCATCTTAGACTTGGTGTTTATCACAACCATGGAAACCCAAACTTAATGTGTCGTGGCAGCGGGTTCATTGGCTCACTATACCTGCCTGGTGGTCATGGTCAGTCACCTGGTCTCTGTGAGGAGCATTTGGGGAAAGTGAAGCTGAGATTGACCCAGGAGAGAGGGGTCAGGTCCAGGGAACCCTCTGCTGGCATGCTCTGAACTTGCATCGGAGACCAGCCTGAAGCTGCTTTGCCTGATATGGTCCTACTAAGCATCTTGACTTTGAGCTAAAAGACACTGATGAAAACCCCTCTGAGGTGGAAGGTGCAGGCACACAAAAACTAGGCTGTGTTTGATGCCCTTGTTTTGCTTGGAGGGGTCTGGGAAGAGGCTGGGGGCAATCACAGAAGACTGGTTCAAATTTCACTTTATGTTTGTTTGTTTTGGTACTAAACATTGCTCCTGGATAAGAAACCACTGGTTTCCTTCCTTCTATGAATTATTGAACAATGATGCCTGCATCAAAAATTACAGAACTTTGCATCAGGTTAAAGTCTGGGATGATCTGGGACAACCAGGAGTTTCCTCCCTCAGGAACAAACACTACTCTTAGAAAGAGGCCCTCTCCCTTCTCCCTCTTCCCCTCCCTGATCTCTCCCTCCTCCCCTCCTCCTCTTCTGCTCTCCTCCGATTCCTGCTCTCCCCTCCTGCTCTCTCCCTCCTCCCCTCACTGCTCCTCCCCCTCCCAATAGGTTAAGGGCTGACTCTGGAGATCAGATCCTGGGTAGATCTTCACCGAGCTGTGTGCTCTGAGGCAAGAGCCTGAATACTGAGGACTGACTGGTGGGAAGCAGAAAGCTTGCATGACCTAGTAATTTTATTTCTGATTATAAAGTAACACTGGTTGAAATAGGGGGTGGAGTAGATATCTGCTGACCAGTGTCGGTTGTAGTGTTGTTGGTTGTAAAGCAGAAGCTGGAAACAGCTCACATGTCCATCCACAGATGATTGTAGAAGCGTGGTATATCTATACAACAGAATAGTATTCAGCCATCAAAAAGGAGGAATGAGCACAGATTCATACAGATAAATTTGGAAATCTAAGTAGTAGATGCCAGCCACAAAGGCCAAGTGTCATGTGAGCCATAAACAAACGTCCAGAAGAGACAAATGCATAATGACAGAAAGCTGAGCGCGGGGGTGGGGGGGGGTGGGGTGGGGGGGGGTTACCAGCTGCTGAGAAGCGGGGGAGACATGAATGGGATCATTAATACTTGCTACATAGTTTCTAAGTGGAGGATATATCTTTCAAGTTTGAAAGCTACATCTCTGTGATAGTTGTCCATCACTGTGGAAAATGATAACCTTGGGGTCATGAATGCGTGCCTTTGGTGAGTGGAGTGCTTTCTCAGATACCTCATGCCCACTTTGAATTTTACAGAGGCAGAGGGAACAGCAAACCAGTAAAGCTCAGAGACTCAGCAGGCATGGCTTCTCCTGGGAAGTCCAATCTTGAATGGGGGGGGCCGAGGGTATCAAGGCAGAAGCATCAGCAGCTGGCAGCCTCCAGATCTTCGGTAGTCATTTGAAGTTTCAACTTGACCTTGAAGGCCAAGAGGACGCCACAGAGAGAAAAGGTAATTCTGAACATCACAGTGGTTTTTTTTTTTAGAGGATCTTTTCCAGTTAACAAAATGAGATATTATTAGTCTCAGTGACTAGGGGGAAAAAAAGAAAAAGAAAACAAAAAAACAAACAAACCCTGCAGGCTCAATTTTTCATTTGCCAGTGTCGCAGACGCTGGGAGCCTCGGTGCGGGCTCGGGTTTTAATTCTTCCTGCTGACACTATCAAACCCTGTTCTGGGAGAGCTCAGCTGTGTTGTAGCTGAAGACCTGGTGTGTTTACTCCACACAGTTCCCAATTCCCCCAATCTCTGCAAATTTGCCCTTAACAGGAAAATACGGGGTTCATAGCATCGCCCTATTCCACCCAAATTACGCCCCGGAGCGCAGGCTCTCAATCCACTTCCGGTCTGAGCCACACTCCTTCTGCCTCAGGCCAGACTCATTCAGTGTGCACAGGGTCCTGCCAGGACCCCCATGTTCCCGACCCTCCCCACTCAGCCACCAGGGCTGTTTCCAACCCTCGGGGTTCCAGCTTCTGTGCCACTAACTCAGTCCGTAGAACCTTCTAGAACGTGAGGTCCACAGACAAAGACCCAACACCCTTACTTTCCCCAGCAGAAACCTGGGCATTTCTAGGAAGGTCAATACGAATCTACTTTAGGCTTTTAAGCTTTGTGAGAATTCAAGAATCACAAGAGATATTTCTCAGCTCAGATTGATGCTCCGTGCAAACCCACCCCTAACCCTCCATCCAAACAAAAGCTGTATTTTACCTAAATATATCTCCCACCAGCGGTCATTAGGCGATGATATTTATTAGGATGTGTGAGTCCCATTAATTCTGGACATTAGCTGAATATGTATTTATGATGGGCCTTTGGGGGTGGGGCTCCTCCCCCTCCAGTCTGTGTTGCATTTGGTACACACCACCTACAGGGCGGGTTGTAAGATGTCAGTCCTGGTCGTAGTAGACAGGCTCCGCTCTGGTGCAGTGCATTTTTCTTGGATTTTCTTATTCCAGGTATGGTACCCTCTTCTCAGTTGGAGGTGAGATCTGACTTCCTGGGCCAAACTCGCTATGAACCCAAACTATGAATTCTGCCTAGAGGGAGGCTGTCTTTGTGCGTTCATGTGTATGTGTGTGTGTGCATGTGTGTGTGTAAACTATGGGTGATTGTCCTGGGTAGGGGTTGGTGGTGGTGGAAAGCCCAGCTGAAGATGGTCTCAGACGGGGGAGGGGAAAGTGAGGTGCTGTGACTTGGATTGGTTTGTGGGGCTGAGCAGAGAGGTGTGGCCCTGCAACAGGGTGGCATAGGGGACTAGAGGGGTACACACACACACACACACACACACACACACACACACCACACTGAGAGATGCCCAGAAAAAAAGCCACAGAACAGTTAAAACTTGAACAGAGGATGCCCTGGGGACACCTACACGTTCTGTATCCCCAGGTCTGGGAACTGCACCCACCACAGCCTCAGATCTTGGGAGACATCGCCCCTTTGGCTCTACGAAACAGACTCGGGCCCAGCCAACCACAGCACTTCCCCAACATTTCCACCCTCTTCACACAAGAATTGGGTCTCCATTGTGATTCAGGCTCCTCCAATCAAAGCTCGCCATTCCTCTGGCTACTAAGATTGGTTCTGAAATCAACATGTGACCTGAGTAAGCTTGGCTAGTCAGGGTAGCCCACCTCCGGAGTCCCGGAGATGAATAAAGAGAAGTCAGGACTGAAAGGCAGGCTGATGGTCGGGATAGAAGCTTGAGATGCAGGCAGCCATATTGACACTCTGAGGGAGAAGCTTCTGGATGAGAAAAACTTGATTCCTGATGAGGAGCAAGACAGACATCACCCAACCATGGCTGACCCATGAGTTGTACGTTGGCTATGGACACTCATTCGCCCTACCCCACCCCCAGAAACCTGAGCCCCATGACCACTTCTATTTTATAGATAGGAAAATGGAGGCCCAAGAGATCACTCAGACAGGGGTGAATCCAGAATCTCAGCCCCAGAAGTCTGGCTGCAGAATTCCTGTTTCTAAGAATGGGCATTATTCTACAGCATTTATTGGGCACCTACTGTATACCGAGTTGTGTGGAAATGTGGACAGCATTCCTGATGTCTGGCATACCCAGTATTGGATTGCCATGGTGACTTGCCTTTGGCCTGGGTCAGGAGGAGAAGGCGTGTATCTTCTTCTAGTTCTGCTGGCTGCAAGTTCAAGGTCAAGGCTTGGTCTGCTGTTGTGATGTGACCTGACCTCCTTTGTAGAGGATGTGGCCTCTGTGTGCATGAAGGGGGGACTCCTGGGGCATCTCATGCCCCGAGTCCTGCTGGATGGGTTTGTTGTGTGCCTTTGTGTGACCCTAATTTCATCCTTGGGGGACTGGTGTACAGATAGTCACATGGGGTGTTGCATAGCAAGCACCTTCCAGGTTTCAGGGGTGAGTGTGAACGAGCGGCCAGGCCAGGTGCTGGGGGAGCCAAGGGCGACCTGGAAGATGCCATGCTTCTATGACTTTTGCAGAGAAACCCCTTAGCAGTGAGCCTGGCCGGCCCTCACAGACCTTCGCAAATGTCAGGGGTATTTTTAGCCACCAGAGCCGATGCGTCCGGTGGCGGAGGGAAGAAGTGAGAACACAAAAGTGAAGAGCCACAGGGATCTCTATTTCAGGCCGTGGGCCTGGCTGGGCCAGAGAGAGAGACAGCAGGCCGTCTGGCAGCTGGAACAAGAAACCAGCCTTGAGATAGCCGAGGCCTAGAACCTTCTCTAGTCCCCCGCCCCCCCCGGGAGGAGTATGAGGGTGGAGCAAGTGTCATCTGAGTGGGGACCCTGGGGTGGTGGGTGGTGGATTCCCTGGGCAAGTATTTGCAGGGCTTCAGAGTCACTGGGGAGTTGGGAAAATTCTAGAAGCACATGGTCTGGACTAGGTGCTTTGTTAGCCTAAGGGACTGTGGTTACACAGGAGAGGAGCTCTGAGCCAGTCTTACAGTCAGAGAAGGATCCTAAGGAGGGGGTGACTCTTGAATTAGGGGCTTCAATGACACTCTCTAGGAAGCCAGCCAAGATGGGAGTAGAGTATAGAAACCTGGGGGTGTGGAGAGGAGGAAGTTCAATCATAGATAGATAGATAGATAGATAGATAGATAGATAGATAGATAGATAAAACTTACCTACAACTCAGAGCTGCCAAATGGTGCACATGGGCCTGGCATGTGGAAAGCTAGGGTCCAGGGAACCCTTGATCCCGGGAGTTTAGGCTAGCCTGGGCAACAGAGTGGGATCCTGTCTCAAAAGAGGTATGTATAGGTAAGCAAGGGAAAGAAAGAATAGCATACAAAGGAGGAAGGACAAAAGGAAGGGAGGGAGGGGGAAGGAGGGAGGGCTGGCAACAGTTCCACGATGGCACATGACTAACCTACATCTGTTCCAGTTTCAACCTCACTGCAGACTTCAGAGTAGAAAATGGGCTCTTGGTCCCATTTGGCTGCTGAGGGGACAGGTTCAGAGAGATCAGCCTACTTGCCTGAGGCCACACAGAGATTCAGGAAGACTGCCTATCCACACAAACCCTACAAAAGAATCCCTACCGTCCGGGAGAGCCCAGGCTTTCCTCTTCCCAGCCATAGCTCAGTTCTAGCTCCTTCCACAGAGTGTATTGTGTCCGAATGGACCACACCTCACTCGGTCCAGCCTTCCCAAGACAGCCCAGGACACTGCCCATCCTAGCACACTGCCGCGTGTGCAAGCCAGCCACACGATGATGGCTCATTTTGTTCTCTGCTTTAAATGGACTCGTTTTTTTTTTTTTTTTTCTAAAACTGTAAATAGATGTATAGGACAAGGCAGCTTTACAGTACTATAAACGAAACGCTAGTTTTTCTTTTCAGAAATAGAACGCAAACTAAAAATAAATATATAAATATTAAAGTTTTCTTTTTAATTCCCGCGTTCATCTCGACACAATGCCGTGTCGCTCCCCCGTCCCCACATCCCACCCCACACCCCAGACTGGTTCCTTATTCCTTCCAAAGGACCGCATGGATTACAATTACACAGTATTAAAGAAGTTGGGGCATGAATATGGGGAAACAGGACAAAGTGACACCAGGAATCTGTCACATGGATGGACCAGGAAGGACCCAACATGGCACCTGTGGTTGCCCACCCCACAGTGCCTAATTAACTGTCATCCCCAGGAGTGCAAGACACACCAAGTGAGGGTCGCCTCCAAAGTGGTCCCTCAAAAAAATACCACCTTGGGGAGGAGAGATGGCTCTGTGGGTAAAGTGCTTGGTGCACAAAGACCAGAGCTAGATTCTCAGCCGAGCGTTAAAAAGTCAGGCGTGGAGACGTGGACTCCGGAGGTGAGGCACAGTTGCCATCTCCGTGGTCCTTCCCTTCTCAGCCCCTGAGGAGCCTGTGCCTGGGCATCTCTCCCGGAAGAGTCTCGGTTCATATTTACATATTGAAGGCTCCGAGAAGCCGGGCAGTGCCGCAGCAGTGTCGAAGGTGGGTGTTGTTGGCAGCTTGTGCTGTGTGGAGTCTCTGTGTCAGCAGCCCTGAGCTGACAGCCACGAGGAGGACGCTGCCTTTAAATACATTTCACAGGCTCAAAAGTCAGAGCGGCAAACCGCTTCTTCTCACGATTCCCAAGACTGGAGGTGGTACGGCACGAATTCGAATATTCTGCCTCAAGAACTGAGCCACGCTTGAGCCTCGAGCCGTGGCTGGGAGCAGGGTGGTGGCTGAGGACAAGGGCGGTTCTGCGAAAATCCCAACCTAAACCTGAGTCTCTGCTCTGCCACCCGCTAGTTGTATGACCTGGGGACAGTCAGCATGCGCAGAGCACTCAGCGTCCGGTCTGCCAGGGTGTCACAGAAAGAGGCACAGAGAAGGTGAGCAGCTGGTCACATGACAAGTGCCAGGTTCGGGATTTGAACCCATGAGCTGCTTTAACTCTAGGACCCTAGCTCACTCTTAACTTCCGGTTCCGGTCCCTGGCTGTCTCCCATCCCAGGTCCTCTTCCAGCTTGCCCGGTATAGCCCAGAGCCTGTAGCCCATTAATGACCAAGGTACGATTTTCTTATCAGGGGATGACCCCTGTCATCATGCCTGGTGAAGATATTGCCTCCTAACCTTGTGCTTGGAATCTTGCTCATGCCTCCCGTTACTACCACTGAGGGAATGCAGCTGCTGCTGCTGCCTGCACAGCCGATCGCGTGGATTTCCAGAATGTTCTTTGGGTTCACCACCTGCCTTCCTTCAGGCGGGCTGTGCTACGTACGTCTTAGCGTTGTGTGAGCTACACATTCACCAAAGAGAACAGGGGACTAGCCATGGTGGCTGGGGGTCAGAATCTGCTCTTGCCTACGGGTCCTCTACATCCACGGACATGTTTGGCTAACATAGCCTGCGTGTAGGACCAGGTTGCCATCCCAGCTGATGTAAATTACCTCTGACCCATATATTTTCCTGGAAATCAATGCATTTTAACACGAGATAATATTTATGAAATTGAATTTTTTATTGAAGCTAATGCAATTCTATTCTATCTTATGCATTTTTATTAAACTAATGCATTTTAAATTAATCCATTGTATATTAACTACAACAGACACGGGTACTTACAGGCAAATGATATACGCCCGCCAAGATCAATACGGCGGCCAGAAGTTTCCACATGAGTGAGGGATGCTGAGAACTCGGGATGTAAGGCCATGTAAGATGGGGACTTTCTCTTTCAAAATCATTATCAAGTATAAACCAGAAGATTCCGAACTCATTCCCTGACTCGGAATGGGAGGAGAGGCACTCTTACCAAGTAGAGGACTGATTTTTTTTTTTGTGTATGTTTTATTTTAATTTTATTTTATTGTGTGGTGTAATAGACATGTATGTATGTATGTGCGTGTATTCACGCGTGTGTTCATGCATGTGTTCATGCACAAGCGTATGCCCGGGACAGTGCCTGGTATGGGTCTCTCTGTTGTTGGTCTTTGTGTACCCCAGGCTAGCTCACTTGTGAATTTTCATGTCTCTTGTCTCCTGGGGGGCATTGGGTGATTATATCAGCTTTCTGTGGATGCTAAGAATTGGAACTCAGCTCCTTATATTTGGATAGCAAGTGTTTTACCCCCAGAGCAATCTCCCCATTTTTTTATTCGTAAAAAATTTTTGAGATGATAATTTGATTACAGCATTTCTCCAAACCTTCTCATATGTCCCTCCCCACCCTCCCTGAGATTCATGGCTCTTTGTTTTAAAACCATGTTTGATTGCATGCATGTGACATGTGACAGTCATGCTGGTTGTTGCTGGGGTTGGCAAGCATCATGGCTGGGTAGGGCTGATGGTTGCTTTGCCTCCTTTGGAAACTTGTATGGTGCCTTCTGGTCCTCAGGGTGGAGGGATTTGGGTCAGTTGCAGCTCGGGGGCCTCTGGGTCCTGTTCTAAAGTCCATAATGTCTTCTTAGATAGCCCTGACCCACAACTTAGAAGAAGACTTATGTCAGGTTGTGGACTTTTGTTGTTCTTGTTAAGTGGTCTTTTGCTCTCAGGGCAGTATTATCAGCTTAGATAAAAAGCGTTTATTAAAACTGTACCCTCATCGTGGTGTTGCATGCAGCATTTTGGGTCTCCCCCCCCCAATAGCCAATAGTAGGATTCCTTGTGGCTTTTTCAGTTGTCTGTATGGATATTTTACCTCCCTTGTCCTCCCCTAAGGGGCCCTCTTCCCTTTTCCCTACCAGGTCACATGTTTTCTGCTGCTCTCCTATACCCTCCTTTCCCCTTCTTCTGTATTTTCCCCTCCCCCTCTGCAAACTGTCTGTGTGGACTCTTTGGAGCAACCAGTCTGGGGGCCCAAAATTAGCAATACAATACAAGCAGCACCAGGCCAACCCACTACAGCCAAAGAGAAACCCTGTTTCAAAAACAAACAAAGGAACGAACGAACAACATCAAAGTTTGCAAATGATGTATTTGGAAGGAAAAAAAAAAACCGAAAGAAAGAAAAGGATGTGTTGATTCGGTCTGGCTCCTGGTAGGAAAAACCAATGGGCTCCAACCAGCACTCAAAGAAGAGTCTCTTCGCACACAAGGATGTGTCTCAGTGGGTGGAATGCTCAGTTAGCATGCATGGGAGCCCTGGGTTCCATCCCCAGCACTTTATAAAGCAGGCTCAGAAGTACAGGCTTGTAGTCCCAGGCAGGAGGGGAAGACAAGAGGGTCTCAGGAGTTCAAGGTCATCCTCTGACACACAGAGAGCTTGGGAAAAGTGAAACCCTGCTTTTCAAGGCCTGATGTCGCGGAGGGGAGGGGCTGGGGCTCCTCAGCTAGTTGCTTCCACCAGGCTTATCTGTTTCCTGAGGTGGAGAGCAAGGCTCAGGGAGAGGCTATTGACTGTTCTGTCAGTAGAAAATCCCACAGGGGGAGGAGGGACCCAGGAACAGACACCCACCACCCAACTCCAGGTCTCCTGACCAGGCCCTTTGTACTGGCTGGTTTTGTGTGTCAACTTGACACAAGCTGGAGTCATCACAGAGAAAGGAGCCTCAGTTGAGGAAATGCCTCCATGAGATCCAGCTGTATGGCATTTTCTCAACTAGTGATCAAGGGAGGAGGGCCAGCCCATTGTGGGTGGAGCCATCCCTAGGCTGGTAGACCTGGGTTCTATGAGAAAGCTGAGCAAGCCACAGGAAGCAAGCCAGTAAGTGACATCCCTCCATGGCCTCTGCATCAGCTCCTGCTTCCTGACCTGCTTGAGTTCCAGTCCTGACTTCCTCTGGTGATGAACAGGATTGTGGAAGTGTGAGCTGAATAAACCCTTTCCTCCCCAACTTGCTTCTTGGTCATGATGTTCCTTCAGGAATAGAAACCCTGACTAAGATCCCTTTCCTGTACAAATGCGGCCAAAGTCAGAAAACAGGTGGACTCACTGCAGGGATGAGAGGCCCTGACAGCTCAGGGCCATCGGGGCTCCTGGGTTCTTCCTCACCTGCTCAGTACCAGGCAAGGTTCATTCTCACACCTGGAGAGGAAGCAACTGTTCTTTCTCCAGAGTGGGGAAACAGGCTTACGGGAATGAAATGGTGTAGTCGGAGATCTGTCCAACTCTTCTGGGGGAGGGGACGTCTCTTAATAAGATCTTTCTCTTTAAAAGGAAGTGGAATCTTTCTTTAGCTCTCCTATGCCTTCCTCTTTGCTACATGGGACTCTGGAATAAGGGGCTGATACATGGGGTTCTTAGGGCCGCCATCTTTTGATCAGGGTGTAAGATGTCACCAATGGGCTGAGAGACGCAGAATGTGAAGAACAAAGGGGTTTGGACCCTTGCTGACTGATCCGTGTCTCTCCCAGCCAAGCTCCACATTCCTACGTTGAAGCTTCATGCTAATGGAGGGTCCTTTATGCTGGCGTTGGTAGACCCTATGGTAACGTGTGTTTCTAGCTAGATGTGATCCTGATAAATGGTCACATATAATGTTGCTGTCGTGGAATTTCCTGTCAGGATCTCCTCCAGGAGACTTTGGGATCCCTAGGGCCCTGGTAACATACAGAAGAAGAAAAAATCAAGAAATGCGATAATTCCAGCTCTGTTTCCCAGCTGTGTGACCCCAGGTGATCCACTTTGCCTCTCTGAGCCTCTGCTGCCTCACCTGGAAAACGTGGGCACTCGATGCTTCGGGGCTGGCTGACTAAAGACAGTCTCACAGGGATCCACCTTGACCCTTAGGCCCTTTGGCTGTCTTTCTTTTCTTCTAGGCCTGGAAATATGGCAGGAAAGATGCTGCCCACGGTCTGTGGCTGCATGCTGTTCCTCTCTGGGGGGGGCGGGAGGTGGTGTGTCGAGGTCACTGGGGAAGTTGGAATCATTTGCTAGAAGGGAGGTGTTGTTTGTGTCTCGATGTTTGTGTCGGATCCCTGAGCTTCTCCTGGACCCCAAACATCCCCTGCATCTGACAATTATTAATCCTTTCCAGAGGAGACGTGAACAGACATCTCTGCTCCAAGATCAACGCTACTGATGGACCACTCCAGCCCAGTTTAGGAAGCTGATGAGTTTGTTGGGGTTTTCCTAAAGCAGTGTGGGTGACTTAAAGGCAGACATGTGGTCAAAAAGCCACCCCAGTGTGGGTGGAGACTCACTGGAGGCCTTGAAGCTCCTGCTCAAAACATGTGGGCAGCTCTGTGCAAGAATCCTCTCACCAGGGACTCTTACGCTTCTCTCACTTGGGGAAAGGTCTGTGACTTGTGAGTGACCTTAATGGTCACTGATCCCTGGAGTCCCCATCACCTCATCAAGAGTTTTATCTTCCAAAGGTCCCATGAGGTAAACTTGGTGGTGGTGGTGGCGGTAATGGTGGTGGTGGTGATGGTGGTGGTGATGGTGGTGGTGGTGGTAATGGTGGTGGTGGTGATGATGGTGATGATGATGGTGGTGGTGATGGTGGTGGTGGTGGTAATGGTGGTGGTGGTGATGATGGTGATGGTGGTGGTGATGATGGTGATGGTGGTGGTGATGGTGGTGGTGCTGATGATGGTGATGATGGTGGTGGTGATGGTGGTGGTGGTGATGATGGTGATGATGGTGGTGGTGATGATGGTGGTATTTGATCAGCAGCTATGGCCTTGGCTTCAGAGAATCAGGGAAGCCAGAAATGGGTAGGGAGTGGGGGTGGGAGCAGAGGAATGGAATTGAGGTTGGGTCTGGCAGGGACACCTGAGCCACTCACTAGCAAGTCACCACTTGTGAGGGGGATCTGAGCTCATTGCTTTTTCTACTGCTGTGAGATCTAGGGCAAGCATCCTGTCCTTTCTGGGCGGGGCACTCCTGTTTCTTAATGTTCTCTTTGTTGCCAGTCAGTTGATTTTCTTTTGGCTTCCCTCTTATTCCCACCCAGATACAGAATGAGGATGGCTTGGACCTGGTCTACCATTGTGATCGCTGGCTCAGGCATGGCCATGTGATCTAACCTGGGCTAACGAGATTCTTCTCTATTTTTTTAGACAGGGTCTCACTCTGTAGCCCCCGCTGTCCTGGAACTTACTATGTAGACCAGGCTAGCTTCGAACTCACAGAAATCCATCTGCTTCTGTCTCCCAAGTCTTGGGATGAAAGGCATGTGCTCCACACCTGGCTTCCCCAGGATTTCTGAGGGTGCCTTTAGGGAGGTGTTAACTGTGGTTCCGGGAGCTGGAGGTCTGGAATCTGGGAGTCAACTTTGTCCTCTGAGAGGACAGGCCCATCTGAGAATGAAGGCACCAGGGAAGAAATCAAAAGCCTGTGGAGTGGGAGAGAAGATTATAATTTAGCATCAGTCACCCTGATCCTCCTGTGCCTAAAGTCTATGCACACCGCCAAGCTCTCCAGTTACTCTCGTCAATTCCTTCCTGCTCAGGCCACGTTGTGCTCCTGGGAGCTAGCACTGGCAGTGTGCATGTGCTGGCTAGAGCTGTCTTACCTGTGAGCACATCACCATCTTCTCTGGCTTGGGACATTCAGCATCATACTCCTTTAAGACAAGGGAGTGGAGACAACATCTGTTCACTCCTTCTACCATGGGAGTAAAAATTCACTTCTCTAGCACTCTGGAGGCAGAGGCAGGAAGATCGTCTCTTCAAGGTCATCCTAGGCTACATAATGAGTTGGGGTCTAGCCTGGGCTACATGAGGGAGATGAGCTGGGGAGATGGCTCACTGCATGAAGGTGCTTGCCTCTTGACTAACCTCCGACTGCCAGGCCTGAGCGGGATTTGGGGGTGATGTGTCCCAGAGAAAACATGAACCATTACCTCAGGCAGCCCCTGAGCCCACAGGTGGGGCCTGGCCTGCCCCACACAGGGCCTGCTGGGCCCGGGCTCCCACAGAGCTTGTGAGGAACAAACACACCCAGCCTCTCCATCCCGGGTTTGCATAAAAACCCACGTCCATGAAGTAGCAACTGCAATGTTTTGCAGTCACATAGCAAAGATATTTAAAAATATCACCCATATGTGTTTTAAATACAGGCAAATAGCTGGCGCGGCAGCCAGCTTCACACCCGTGCGCCATTCTGAGCGCGCTTCTCGCTCCAACTCTCAAAATCGCACATTGAAGGCCAGACAAGCCCAGAATGTCTGAAGCTGTGGCACCAGGCTCCCTCCCACCCACAGCGCCCGCCTTTTCTCTGGGAGGGGAGGCAGAGATGACCTGGGAAAGAAGCTAAGGGTCCCCGGGCTAAGACCTCCGGGTGAGGCACCACTATAACCCTAACACCCAGGAAGCTGAGCCAGGGAGGTCGGGAGTTCAAGGCCATCTTTAGCTACATAGTGAACTTGGAACCTGTCTGAGCTACATGAGTCCCCGTCTAAAAATAATTAAAAAAAACCCCAAAGCCTTCAATCCATGCTTCATGAGGTGACACAGATGGCAAGGCACAGAGTGTGCTGGGCTCAGAGACCCTCTTTGGAATCGGTGAGATGGCTCAGCAGGTAAAGACGCTGCTGCCAAGCCTAATAGCTTTTGTTTGGTCCCCACTGCGGAAGGAGAGAACTGACTCCTGTCAGAGGAGGGTTGTCCTCAGACTTTCACGCACGGACCCATACACACGCTAAACCAATAGAATCAAAATAAAAATGTTAAATTCCACGTTGTGTGCGATTTCGTGGTACGAGTCTCTTACCGTTCTATCGTTTTCCAAGTTTATAATTTAATAGCCAAAAGAATCCTCCCCTTCAGCAGTTTATATCACGGTAGGGATAAACTCCAAAGAGCTTTTAGCATCCTCACGATGACCACTATGACGTCACAATGTGATCTTTGGTCCCATGCCCCGTCTATTGCTGTTGGAAGCGTGGTTACATCTCATGTGTCTGTGGTAGGTGTGGTCCGTCAGGATTTGCTGAGGTCCATAGCTCTGTGACATTAGTCCCTCTTCCCCACCGTCATGGCTCTCCGTGTGGAACATCACCTCCAGATACAGTAAACCTGCTTCCCCGCCCTCAACACTGAGCAGCACGTCTAAGTACAGACCGCAGGAAACCTTTCCTGTGAGGGCCTTGACCAGTGTCTCCTCATCTCACTGGCTAGGAGAGGAGAAGGAGGGAAGGAAAGGAGAGAGACAGGGAGATCATTCACAAAGTAAGGAACTGACATCTTCCCAGAGCCTGGCCTTGGGGTCATGGGACTGGAAGGAGAGCCAGTGTAGGGACATCAGACAGCAAGACCCGTTCCTTCTCCAGGAGAGGGGTGTGAGGTGGATGCTGAGTTATTTTGCTGAGCACTGGGGTACCCCACTTTTGTGTCCCTGAACTGTGAGCTGAAGTTTAGACAACCCTGTGGAGAGACAGCTGACATCCTGTTCTGACCCTCGTGTCCCAGGAACCACTGGTGGTCCTGACTCTTCTCCTCTGGGGTGGGGTCATCCCTCTACTTTTCATGTCCCTGCAGAAAAGCTAAGACGGAGAACATGGGAGGGACATCAGCCATCTTCCTCTGGCCTTCAGATGTGTGTGTGTGCACACACATGTACACACAGACGCTCAACCTCTCTGGGTCTCAGCTTCTTCCTTCAGAGAACAGAATAAGCGAGCCAGCCTGTGGGGGAAGGCAATGGCTCCCTTCCCTCCTTTCCTTACCCCTGCCTCTCCTCTATGTTGCCCACCTTACTGCGGGTGAACCCCAAGTTCATGCCCCCTACTTCTCCAAGCGGCCATCTCATATCCATTTGAGCTTGAGTCTAGCCACATGACCTACTCTAACCAATGAAATAGGGCAGTTGCATTGGCTTCTCTCTTGACCTTAGGGTCCCCGTCCCCTCAAACCCCATGACATTCTCAGGCTGCCCTAGTTAACCCTACCTGGGCTCTGCGATCTCAGGGGGTCTATCAGACTCACAGTACTATGTGGCTCTGGGTGGGCTCCCCAGCACCAGCCACCTTAGAGGCCCTTTTTCTCACATAGATAAACAGAACCATTCCTTCCTGGGCACAATATTGGGGGCAGGAGGATCCATAACTGGGAAGTGAGAGGAGGGCTTCCAGAAATGAGGCCCTATGCACGCATTTCTCTCAGTATAGAATGCAGAGGTTCTCATTGTGCAAACGGGGAAACTGAGGCTCCCGGGAATGGAGTGACTTGTTCAAGCTCACCCCTAAGAAGAGGTCAAGTCAGGGCTTGAATTAGATTTTTGGAGCAGGTCCTCTCTATTTTCAGCCCTTTTAATCGTCACTGGGATACCATTCTGGACAGGTTTGGAGCTAGACCTGGACAGGAAGTGGGCGTGGCTTCTGTGTAATTGGGTAACGTAGCTGGGAAGGGGTGGGGCTGTGAGCGAACATTGCCCTTGAACCTGGGTCTAAGGCCAACTGGAGCTGAGCTGCAACTGCTCTGCAGCCCAGTGTTATGTCACGTGCTTCCTCCACATGCATTGTTGACTTAACCCAGACTTACAGTCGGGCAGATGAGGTCACGGAGGAGACGCCAGTTGTGCCGCCTGTCTGAGTTCCTTTGGTGCTGCTGCCTGGGGAAGGCAATAGGAGAGAGGGGAGCCCTTGAACAAGGCAGAGGATCCTCCAAATGTCCTTCTAGTTGGTACATGCCGCCTGTGGGACTGCCCAGCATCCTCTGGTCAAGGTGGCCCTGGGTTGGCGTACAGTTGACCTATACGCAAAGTGTCCACTAGGTGGGGCTTGTGCCCAAGCTAGGTGCTGTAAATTCTGGGGGAGTTGCCTAACCCCTCCGAGGCAGGTAGACCCTGGGGTTGGGGGTGAGGAGGCGGGAGGGGGCGGGAATAGGGGGAACCACCCATGCCCTGTGTGATCACAAGGCTGTGGAACTCAGGCATGTCCCTGAGAAGCTGTTTTTGGCTCGTGTGTTAACTTGGATGAAGAATTAGGTGAATATACGCGCAAAATGTGTACCTCGTGGTCCATGTGCAGAGACATGGCGCCTGTGGGTGCAACTAACCCAAGTGTGGGCTGGATCCCTGAGTGTTCGTGTCTCTGTGCTCGTGTGTGTGCCTGTAGTGTAGAGATGAGTGGAGAGGGTGTGGGTATGTAGAAATCCAACTTGAATCTGGTTCTCGAGTTCACTTGAGTCTCCTTCTTAGGTAGTTTGGAGGCTGGGGAATAGAAAAGCTGACCTTTGGGGGCACCTTCTGTGTAAACACGCTGGACAGGTACCCGGAGTCAGGCAGCGATGGAGGGGGGTTGACCCTATCCACATTAAGTTCTTCTTTGAAAGCGAGCTTCTAGAACCTTCTTCCAGAGCTTGTTGAGTTCCGGTAAGGGGAGCCGCAGACAGAAGATATGGAAAAGATTGGATTCCTAACTGGGAAAGGGATGCAGTGCCCCAGGAATCAAAGGTGCCCAGGGAAAGGAGATGGGGTGGCATCCAAAGCTGAGAACTTATCCTTGTCCCTCGAGGGCTGGGTGACTTGGGCAAGCCACGTTCCTTCTCGGAGCCGCTTCCTAGGGAAAGAGTACAGTGCTGACCTCTTAGCGCTGTTAGGCAGAACCATCAGACACTAGGCTGGGCTAGCCCAGTGTAAGGACTGGAGGGATGTGGGCACAGACTAAATGGCCCTCAGGTTCTTTCTCTGCCCTGTGTGATGATGACATCACTTTTGATTTGTGTGCGCCATGTGCAGGAACTGGCTGACTGGTTCATATGTCCCTCCCACCTTTCATTCCATTGACCGCCACAGCCTCAATGGCTTCTTTTTTCCCTTCCCCCTGCCCCGAGCTCAAGGCTAGTGGCTGCGAGTGTGTCTCCTACCCAACTTCCATGATGCTCATCCTCATGAGCTGTTTCATTCTCTCTGGGCCTCAGGTTGTTGACCTGGAACACAACCGTGTCTGCTATAAGGGTCGAGGCAAATCCTGTTGTCACCCCCATGTTCACATGAGCCTGTAGTGGTGACAACTGGCAGGGAGAGAGACTAGGTGAGAGTCATTCTTCTCATCTTAGTAAAGCAGTCACAGAACTCTTCCTTTTTTGTTTGATTCACTGCCAGTCCCCAGTTAAAGGTGAGACACCACCACCGCATGCTTCAGGAGAGAGGACAGAGGGCATGGGAGAGGGAGGGCCTGGGAAGATACCAGAGAGAAGGCATGTGTGGCTGGAGGCAGAAAAATTCGAAACAGAGATTAGAAGCTGGGAATGGTGGTGTTTGCCTGCTATCTCAGCACTCAGGAGGCTGAGGCAGGAGGATGACAAGTTTGAAGACAATTTGGGATACAGAGCGAGACTCTGCTCTGTTCCCTCATGAGATTGGAGCAGCCCTGTGTTCCTCATCCCAAGGTTTCTTTGGGGATGGGTGGGGGTGCTGGAGGGTTTGTGGGTTTCCTCAGAGGATAGGGCAGGTCCATGACTACCCTGCAGGCTGACAAGGGACAGAGACCTCTCAGGCCAGAGGCTGGCATCTTTGTGGCCGGGGCCACATGGGTGTCCTGTATTCCCCGGCTGTGGTTTCTGTTTTTATAGATTTACAAGTTTTATTTATATGTTATGTGTGGGTATGCACACCTGTGTGCAGTACCCATAGTGCCCAGAAGAGGGCACTAGAACCCTAGAGTTGGATTTACATGTTGTTATGAGCTGCCCAGAATGGGTGCTGGGAACCAAACCCTGGTCTTCTGGATAAGTAGTGAGTGCTCTTATCTGCTGAACCATTCCTCTAGCTCCTTGGTGGCTGTTTCTGAGGTCATCTGCTGTAGTTTGAATACTCAGGGGCTTCAGTATGGATGTAGAGCCAAGAAGTAATTCTGGGACTGAGGTGACCTCTGTGTACTTCAGAAAGAGCCCATTCTAGTGACAGGTAGGCTCTCAGGTGGACCAGTGAGCTGCCCCTTACAAATACTCTGGAAGCTGCCAGTTCTGTGTGGCGTTTGGTCCTTAGGGTGCTCAGTGGACATCCAGTCCTGGTTCTGATTACAAAGCCATCTCCGGTCAGAATCCTGGATTCTTATGCCACAATGGCTACCACAACCATTGTTGGAGCTCTGGTGTAGAGGGCTTGCCTGGTGTGTAAGGCCCTAGGTTGAACCTCCAGCAGCGCAGGTGGGATGTAGTAAAGTCAGCTTCCTAAGGATGCTCTCTCTGTTTTGGGCTGATGAAAGAGACTGATAGGTTGAGTTTCTTCCCTTAAACCCTGCCTGAAGCTGGGCATGGTGTCACATCTCTATCATCTCAGCAGCAGGAAGGAGGACCAGAATCAGGGCTAGCCTCGGCTACATGACAAGTTTGAGGCTAGCCTGGGCAACATGAGAGCCTGCCTCAAAATATGAACGAATCAATTAAAGGATAAAAGCAGACCGTGGCATGCAGGTATCCTTGAAGCAGGTCCTCCTGTGTGGTGTGAGGTAGAGGTCTAATTGAGTTGGGTGTATCTCGTTCCACTCCCCCAACCCCCATTCCCCTGCTATGGAGCTACCCAGCCTGCCCAGTTCAAATCTGTCCTTTTTCTTTCTGATTTCTGGGACTGGCCTTTTCTATCTATGATGAGTGTGTCATCTCTGTGTGAACGAATTGTTCCTGGCTTCTCATCCCGTCCTTGTCCTTCCTCCTCTCCTCTCTGTCATCTTGATATGGTGACGGTCTTGCTATCTGATGGCAAAGATCTTCCACCCTGGCAGCCTTCAGATACAGTCCCAGCTGCTCTGAACCCTTGTGACTTCATAGTAATTCAAAATGGCAGGTTTCAGGAGTAGACTGAGCTGCCGTTTCAGTGGGAACGGCCTAAATTTATGGACACAGTTGAGGAGAAGATGAAAGGCTTTCACCTTAGACAGTCCCTGGCTGTGACCACAGCAACTTCCTGCTGGGCTCTCTTATAGGCTTGGGCCAGCAGACTGTGACTTGGGTACTGGGTAGGGTCCCCAGGAAATGCCCTCCCATTCCAACCAAATGGAGATTCCTGATGACAAAACTAATTTATGCTCACAAAAAAAAGTTCTTAATGAGGCCAGTGAGACAGCTCAGCTGCTAAAGGCCCTAACTGCGGAGCTTGTGACCTGAGCTCCATCCACAGGGTGGAAAAGGAAGACTCAGTCCAGTAAGTTGTCTTTTAAAAATATATATATTGTTTTAAGTTCATCAGGGTTTTACCTATATGTATGTCTGTGTGGGGGTGTCAGATCCCCTGGAACTGAAGTAACAGGTGTGAGCTGCCGTGTGGGTGCTGGGAATTGGACCCAGGTCCTCTGGAAAAGCAAACTGGTACTCTATAACCATTGAACCATCTCTCCAGCCCTGCAAACTGTCTTCTGACCTCCACATGTGTGCTGTGGCCTGTGCCCACCCCTCCCCAAATAAATAGACTGGTAGCAAGATTTTTTTTTTTCCAAAATCTATATTTAAGTGGTTAAGAGCTCAGAGTGTGGCTCAGTAGCACCTTACTGGTCTATCATGTGGGAAGCCCTGGGCAAGTTGACCAACTTCATTGTCCCAGTGACAGATCTTTCAAAAAATATAGTGGTTGGTGTCTGAGGTTGACTTCTACCCTCCACGTGCTCTAACACACACCACACACACACACACACACACACACACACATCCTTGTATGTGTGCACGAAAGCATATTCAATTAAACAAACCTAGGATTATGTAGAATTTAAGAAGCCACTAAATTCTTTTTTTTCTTCTTCTTCTTCTTTTTTTGTGTGGCTGTTTGATGTCTTTTCCTTGGCGCCCCTCTGGGAATGTCCACAGACCGGTAGACGTCTGGCTGATCAGTAATATTTCATAGACATCTAAACACGGCCTCGGCACACAAATAAATTACCCTCGCTTTTTTCTACGATGAACAATCCTCTTTTGTCCACTCTGCCGGGATGTTTCGTTGGGTGGGTGCGGGGCAAACCAGTTACCCACCCACTTGGACTCTGCTGTCTGTTACCGGTGATCAAAAGAGTTGTGAAAAAAAAAAAAAAAAAGGATGGAAAATTCCAGATTGTGTCTTTTTATGTCCGTGGACCATTACACTGATTGGCTCATTGTTTTATGACTGCTGTGACTAAACTCGTCGCATCTAATGAATAAATAACACTTCCTTCTAGGTAGGTGTGTATGAGAAAGAGTTTCAGGGATCCCCTGTGGGCCTTGGAAATTGTCCCCTAGCTTCTAAGGCATGTTGTGGGTAGGGAAATGTTGAGGTCTTGGGTACCTGTAAGAGGGGAAGCCACAAACCCCAGACCTGAACGGGAGGCCTAAGAGGCAGAGGTCTTGAAGCCAGTGAGGACGGGAGGGGGCAGTTAGACAAGAGCTGTACAAACTTGAGGGAAACAGAGAGAGACACTGGGAACCAATAGCCCCAACTTCCTCTCTTTCCACCCTTTGATCTCCAAAAAGGCATTCCATTGGTCAATCCAAATGTTAGTCAGATAGCAAGGGCGCCTGGGAGTTGTAGTCCACTGAGGTCAGCAGGTGCAGAGCGAATGGGGGAAGGGAACTTAAAGGGAATACTCAACACACAGATAATGCTATCGTTTATTTAAGTAGCGTTGGTCTGGGATGGGAGTTGGGTCCAGAGAGCCTGTCCCACTAGTGGGGTTCCTCAGTAGTTCTGATGGGTCATGGGGAATTGGCACCTGGCTGAGGCCCAGATGCTGGCTTTGTGGCCCGTTCTTCCTTCCCATCACTCTAAGATTACTGTGAACAAGCTTGGAATCTGTCCTCACTCTGCCTCCTTCACCTATGTGACCTGAAACTTGCCACTTCTCAGCACCTTAGGCGTCCCGCCTGCAGTGTGACCCTACACCCATCCCCGCCTGTCCCCTGGGACGCCAAGAGCCAGTGGCCTCTGTGCATTCTCAGCGCTAAACGCACATTCTTGTCATAATTATTGCACTGACACCCACGAGGAAAAGAAGCCACAAAGGTAAACTGGGTTGCCCAGGTCTCTAAGCTTCAAGCGGCAGGGGCCAGACTCAACACCCAGTCTAGCCACTGCGCTGCGTGAGCGACTGACATTTATCTGTGGTTTATTTGAGAAACGCTGGCGAGCACTAGGCGATTTATAAGCTGGTGGCTGCCAGCATGGGGCAGAAGGATTCGCTGGCTTGGTCCTTGCAGCCTGTCCAGGCAGAGGCTGGGAGGTGGACTTGACCATCCTCCATGCAGGCGGCTTGAGCCTCCCCCATGCAGGCGGCTGCCAGGCTGTGTCCCTAGCTCCCTGGCTCTCCCAGGGTGTTCACACTTCCAGATTAATTCCAAGGCTTGCTTAGCTCCTTGCCTGGCAGCTGCGGTGGGCGACGCCGGCCTCTCAAAGGGGCATTTTCCTTTTGTTTCAGCTTTGATGCCGAGATCTCTCGAATTTCATTATGTGTGGGGGCTGAGGACCTGCCGGCGGCTTCCCGGGGGGATTCTCGAACAGTTTATGAATTTCTCTAAGGATCCTGGCTGCTTCTGCTTTGAGGATGGGCTGCCCCAGAAAGGGCGTCTGTGTTCTTGTAATTTTCTAACATTGATCTGGGGAGCGGGTGGGGCCGGGAGTTCAGAACTAACCAGGGACCTGCTTAAGTTTCTCTCCATTAATAAAGATGTGAAAAGCTTTTTTTTTTTAAACAAACAAAATTTAAAATTGCACTGCCTTCGTTCCAAGGACACTGTGAAATTCTGCTGTGAAAGTCTGAATTTCCTGGCTTTCGTGAACCACCCATATTAACACCACTTCCCAGAGCTAACTCCATTTAGGGGGTAAACGCGTAACTGCTTAATTCATTATTGCTGAGTCGGAGACGACTATAGATGTGGTTGGAACGGGAGCCCCCATATCTAATAAGGCTCGGGCTGGCGATGTGCTCGGAACGTGGCTGCGAGAGAGACGGCTGAAATTTATTTTGTGAATAAAGCAATAAGCCGCTAAACAAAGCTAATATGTTTCAGCCGAGACAGAAAGACACGATCATTCAGTATTTATGTAGCGGGCCCACTCCTCAGTGGGACTGCAAGTTGCCGCCATTAAAATGGTCGGAATTCTTCAGAGGCTCGGCTGTATTAAGTCATTTAAAAATATCACAGACTTAAAACAATCTGAATTATTGGATTTTCTCGCTGCTCCTGGGTAAGCATGTTTGCTGTGGCAATTTCCTGCTTGGTCAAAGGTGCAGCCCGACTCGATGAGGAAGGAAGAAAAGTTGTGGGTAGGCTCTTTATGAGATGCCAAATGGCTGAAGCGAAACGCGCTCTTGATCTTGTGTCTCTAGCTCTGACTTTTTAATTTTGACGTAATTTCAGATTTCCCTGAAACCATCTGGAAGAAATGTAAACAAAGTGCACTGAGAGACGGACGCCTTAAATGTTAGCAGTGTGTATGGTCTCAGGTCTCAGGTTCCGAAGAGAGAGGAATAGACAGGTCTTGTCTTATTTACACCTTATTTGAATTAGCCATAGACATGGCTTCTCCCTCCCCCCTTCAGCCACTTCTGTGTGTTTTCTAAGAAACAAACAGACAAAAAAGCTACTTTGTTACTCAGGATCCAAGGCAAGGATCCAAATAAGAGAGCTACTGTTAATACATTATTTTAGCTGATCTGTTGACTTTGGTCCAAATTTGTGGCTGAGCCCAGTTGCTGGCCTTTGGAGACAAAGAATACCCTGGGCTGTCCCCTGTTGTCCCTTTGTCAAATTGTATTGGCTTCCTACATGTTGGAATCTGTGCTTTGTCCTCCTATTTCAAGTAACACTGATTATCTATCTATCTCTTTATCTATCTATCAATCATCTATCTATCTATCTATCTATCATCTATCTATCTCTTTAAATATAAATATATATATTTAGAGAGAGCAACCCGTTTATTTTGGAGAGTTTCCCCTGCCCTCCCACTGCCCCTCCATTTGAGATCCTGTGATATTTCTACACAATTAAATTTAGACTCTGCACTTTGGGCAGGAATACCAGACAGGCATAAGTCCTTCTGGGTACAGCATCCCAAGAGTCACACCACAGCCATGTGTCCCACAGAGGCAAAGTCAGACATATGTTAAAATACTCTTTCACTTGAAGCTCTGTTTGTTAAACTAGTTTTGAAAAGGTCTCACAATCGCTAGTTTTTTTTTTTTTTTAATTCTTCTTCTAATTCTTTATTTTAAAAGAACAGACTCAAAAAACATGGGAGCTGCAAGCTGTACGGACAGTCAAGAAGAAAATGTAGCCGTTTTTTAAAAAAAGATCACAACGCATTAGTTATGAAATTTGCCTAAATTCATTCTGCAGAATGAGAGCTGTAATTTGAAGGCAGAGTTATGGAGAGAGGAAATAAACCGCATGTCACATGCAATTTAATCTGGCAGGGAAATGGGCTACTCGGAATTGCTAACTCGGCCTGATTTGTTTCCTCTCTGGAAAAGCTCTACTTTTGGTTTGAGGAGTCTTTTCAACTCCTGCGTTTAATGTATTTGCCTAGGCGTCACAGGGAAAAAAAATGTATGAGGACAGTAAGAGAAATACTGTACTCTACTTTAAATCACACTGCCATTTTTTTTAAACGGCTCGACGGATGGCTCGGAGCGATCACATCTCCTGAAGCATTTAAGCAACGGTTATTTACATTACGTTAAAAACTTTAATTGCCTCGAAGCACGTGCTCAGAGCCACAAATATTGGAAAAATCATCAAAAATATCCATCACAAGTCTCTTTCTCCTTTACAACTCTTCCAAACTTCATCTTTTTTATAACCTAATGTATTGATCTATTGTCCCAGACCAAGAGTTATGCCAGAAGCCCAAGCTCAGCCATAAAAAGAGAATATAATTTTGGTTGGCTGTCCATAAAAGCTAGTCTTTTGACAGAGAAGAGGGGGGACTATGCCTCTTCGTTTGGAAGAGAAGTAAGTGGGGGTGATGTGCATGGGGTGGGAGTGGGTAAGCAAGGAGGGTGACTCCAGCGTCCGGAGTGTTTTTTTTTTTTTTTTTTTTTAGGGAGCTGGTGCAGCTAGGCACGATGGGTTTCTGAGTCCCTACTTTAGGATAACAAGTTGGAAGGGCTCATAGACAGAAAAGAGGAGGAAAATGTGAAATACGATCCCTTTTTGGTCCAGGGTCTGAGGAACTGTTAAGGCCAGGACCTCCTCTCCCTGGGTTAAAGGAACACTATGCTCAAAGGGCTGAGGGTCCCCAAATGGGCTGGGTAGGGTAATGATAACATGTCCCTCCCATAGTGTTGTTAGAGGCCCGGAGCCCACAGCCGGACCTGGAGAACCTCAACTGATCCAAGAAGCCTTTGGGGAAAGGCTTCTGCAAAGGTTTCTCTTAGAGTATTCTGCAGTAATGTTCACTCCACGCCAGGGCCTTGGGTTGTAAATTTAGGGTTGCGTTACGCCCACTAAATAATAACGATCAAAGCCCTATTGTAGAGACTCAGAGCATAGACACACAGAGTCCTTGGTCCCCAACAGGACTTCCCCCGGTGCTGTACAGCACAGTGCTGGGCGCCCGGAGACTTTCCCACGGCTCCGGGGCGCCCCCTCGCGGCGGTCACCCTCAGCGCAGGGAGCGTGCGGCGCGCGGGGTCGCGGGAGGACCTCGGCCGGAGGGTCGCGCGTGTGCTCCGTGCTCCCCTCGCGCGAGGCCACGCGGAGAGCGGCCGCACGCACTGCGGAGCGCTCACTTTGTTCTGTACGGTCCCCGGCGCCCGCGGCCCCTCCGCGCTCCCGCCGCCCCCCTGCGCATCGATCCGCGCGCGCGGCGCTGTCGATAAGTTTGCAAGAAGCCAAAGTCAAGTGCGTGCGCGCAGAGCCGGGCCGCGCTCCCGGGGTCCAGCCCGGGTGTTGGCGGCAGCCGCATCCCCGGCCGCGCGCCCGCCCCCAAGATGGCGGCCGAGGGGGGACCGCGGGGGGCCCGGGGGCCGAGGCCGGCCAGGGCTGCACGGGCGACCAGGGGGCCGCGCGCAAGACGGCGCCTAGACTTGCGGCGGCTGCAGGTGAGCGGACCGGCCCGCCTTTGTTCGCGGCCGCCTCGAGCGGCCTCTGGGATGCGGGAGCCGCCGAGGCGGGAGGAGCGCGGGGAGCGGGAGGAGCGCCGGGAGCACGGAGAGCGCGCGGGCAACGCGGGGAGCCGGACGCGGCTGCGCAGCCATCCAGCCGCCGCCGCCTCCACCGGCTGCTGCAGCCAGGACGCTCGGTGCTCCTCCCGGGCCGATCCCTGCGGGTTAGTCTCTGCGTCTTGTTTTCGCCCTCTCTCTGGGTTTGCTACCCCCTCCGCCTGCTTTCCTTGCCCTCCGCCTGCTTTCTGCCTCCCTCCTTCCCACCTCTGTCTTGCCCTCCCCCGACCTCCTCTTCGGTCTTGCTTTTCTTTCCTCGCTTCCCCTCCTCCTGTTTGCTCCCCATTATCTTGATAGTCCCCTTCTCTGTGTGCTCCTCCCTCCCCGCCCCTTCTCCATCCGAGAACCCCCGGCCCAGAGCCCCAGGCCCGAGCGCGCGCAACTTTGCGCACCTGCCGCGGGGCGGAGCAGGTGCGCGGGCTGCAGCCCCTGGGAACTTTTGCACCCGTGCCCCGGGTTGCCGGTTCTACCTCGCCTGCCCTTGCACCAGTCTCTCTCTGCCCAGGGTTCCCCTTGGCCCCCCTCGCTCCCCTCTCCTTCTCCGGGGCGACTCTTTGCAGCCCCGGCACTTTTTCCGTGTTCCTGGTGCGCGGGCTCCAGGTGCCTCCAGGTTGGGATGTTTGCTGCTGTCTTTCTGAGACCCTGGGATGGGGGAGAGGGGCGGTGTCACAGTACCCCAATTAGAGAAACACTCGGGTGGTTCATTACGCCCGCAGAGGCTCTCCACACCCTGCAGAGTCGCGGCAGGTGCGGCGACGGCCAGGGGCGGGGAAGCCTTGTGGATAACCGCGCTCTGAGAGCATTCTGTCTGGCCAGTGACATTCTCAGAATTCGTGACAGCACATATGGAGAGCAAAATAAATAAATAAATAATAGAGGGACCCACTTTCCCTTTTTAATCTGTCCGCAGATCTCGTTAAGTTGCTCCTGATGAGTGGCTCCGGGGCCCCCCTTCTCTGTCCCCACTCCTCGCTCCCCTCCTCCCTCAAAGCCATCCAGCCGGAGAGAAAATCGGGGCACTCAGGCATGCAGTTAATAACCGCAAGAGCTGTGCAATTCTTGGTCAGCGCCCGAGTTGAGGTTACAGTTTGGTGGCCGGCTAAGATGGGCAAGGCTGCAAGCTATGCTAGCCGGTTTAAAGGATGCTAAAGTGGCTTTGGAGGTGGGGAACAGGGCGGGGGGGGGGTGCTTAGGGGCAGAGAGAGAGGGAGAGTTGGGTAGCCACATTGGGCTTGGCACGAAGGCCAATGGTAATCGTATTCCCTGCTAATGTTTGTAAATGAGACCCGGGCAGGCTGGGGGACAGCGTCTTTATTTATGATTGATGTTCTGTAACATAAGGAATGACAAGAACGCGGCCGACCAGAGGGGAGCAAGCAGCTGGGCTGGCGGAAGCTCTTACTCGGGCGGGCGCTATTGTTATTCTACTGGAGAGAACTGGTGAGGTTTACTGCCGCGGGTATTTGCCCAGAGTCGACCGGAATGCCAGTTAACACCATCTCATTAGATAACTCGCTTTCCATCCAAGAGCCTGGGCCGCAGGGAAAGAGGCTGGCCTGGGTGCGGCACCCCTACCTCCCACCCCACCCCCGTGTTGGTTTCAGAGCCGATTGTGGTGGTTCTTGATGCTCCCTGTCCCCAGTGTTGGTGGGGAGGCTTTTGTGGAGCTGGTGGAAGGTCACCCCGTCTCGGTTCCAGCTGACTCCCCATGGTATGCAAGCCTTTTGTTAGGGTCTCAGAGCACACTGAGATGGACAAGGAGGTTGGGGTGGTGGATAGGCCTGTCCAGGTGACAGGGACGTCCTAAGACCTCTCCTCCAACAGGGAGTATACACGGGTGTGTGTGTGTGTGTGTGTGTGTGTGTGTGTGTGTGTGTGAACTCATTAAGACAATGGCTGTGTGTCTGGCACAAACAGGCTCCCAGGGAGGGGGGCTCATCTGAATCGATATAGAGGAGGGGATGTCCCCCAGGGAGTTTGAAAGGCTGCATAGTTTTAGACTGTGGAAGCTGCTTCCTACATCCTGCCAGGCCACGGCTGGTGCAGCTGCCCACTCTCTGCCCCCGCCTCAGACTCTCTGATGTTTCCTCGAACAGTGTGCAAAGCCCAGGGTCTTCCGGACATCCATCTCTCAGCCCTTGGCCGGGGACCCTTTCTGGTACATCTTCCTCCAGGCTTGCTTGTGTCCTCATGGCTCCTACTCCGTAGAGGAAACTTCTACCTACTGTGACATACAGGTAGGAACTGTGGGTCCCTGCAGGCCCAGAGCTGGGGGACTCCCCCACCCAGGGCCTGGGAGGGTTGTGCGACTTGTATCTTTGGTTGTTCAGGTTGGATGGTTTCTTGCAGCTTGATTTCTGAGTCTTAAAGTGACCCAGCCAGTAAAACAAACAAATGAACAAACAAGGAAACAAAACAAAACAAAAATGGCCCCATGTCCTCACGCTGGACCACACTGCTGACACTACCCCATTTGGGACAAGAAAGGTGACCTTGTACCAGCTGGGCTCTCAGTTCTCTGGAAGTATATATCATAGAAGCTGTCCAGTTAGTGGGTTTTTTTCCCCTTTGCACATACTTTGAGTACTGGAAGTATATTATTTGATTGGATAGAAGTCAGTCGACAAACCCGGGATTGGGGGCTCAAGGAATGACTCCAAAGGTCATGGGACCTGGGTACCCCGCCCTGGGACTCCTCAAGCACCTCCTCCCCGCCCCCACCGTGCCCTGCTTGTAACAGCTCAGGGATGAGAAGAAATAAAACCCCGTCCTGAGTTAATGCCGGTATATTTCATTTGGTTATAGGATGGTTTTACGGTGAACATCACTAATGCAGGCGTACTTTATGGCTCTTCTGTGCGTTAGCGTTGTAACTGGTTTCATGGGTTCGTGGTTTATCATTTCTGCTCTCCTTTACCCCTACTCCCTCTTTTAAAAAGATGTTCTGAGTCCTGGCCCCCACACCATCTTTCCTTTCCCCCTCTAAAGAGAGTTGTTTAAGCTAAGCTTTTGGGGGTACCCAGTTTGAATGAGGGAATGGGGTTCTCCTGCCCAGCTGTGCTTGTGGGGGAGGGAAGAGGTATGGGCTTCTGGCTCCTCACACGAGACTTGGGTAGAAAATTGCCCATTCCACGATGAGGAATTGGCCTGATCCTCAGGATGGCCAGTGAGGGTGGACTTGTAAAGGTGTCTTACAGAAACTTCTGGAATGGCTGGAAGCCAGGTGTTGCTTTGAGGAAGACTGTTCCGTGCTCAAAGTTCAGAAAAGAGTGTGGATATAATTAAAATATTGTAACCTTGTGGTGTTCTGAAGCAGGTAAATTTTACATATCAGCTGCAGAGTGCTTAGACATCCATTAGAGCCCTTGACAGCTTGGCTCACCTAACTGTGCTATCATTTAACAATGTGTCAAAATCCCCTTTCTGTCAGTGACAAAGCGATCAGCCTTGTTGGTGATTCCTAACTTTGGAAACTTTGACAGCCTAGAATTGCTGGGGAGGCAGCAGAAAGGGTTTGGTGTGCCACAACAGGCCAGCGTGGGGCAGGGGGTTGGGAGGGTGACTAGAGGAAGGGGAAGGTGGAGGAAGTATATGGGGTTAAAGGAACCTTCCAGAAACATCTCAAGGTTAAGCCCAAACCCAGGATGTTCAGTAACTCCAGCCGACTGGTTACCGTCCCTCACTGGCTTTTGATCCCTTACGACAGGAGCCTTTCCATCAGAAAGACCAGCAGATGTCGAACATGTATTTAAGGAGCCCAGCCATCGTTTCTGGGTATACCCCCTCTCCCATCCTGGTTTCTTACCTGGTCAGAAATTGTTTCTCAAAGATGGGTGGGTCCCTGAGTGTTGGGCATGAGCAGAATTAGTCTGCCCTCCACCCCTCAGCTTGTGTATGTGTTTGTGTATATAAGCGTGTGTGTGTGTGTGTGTGTGTGTGATATCTTGGGATTTCGTTTTAGGAGGTAAAGACCCAGTGAAGAGCCGGCTGAGCACTTTGGTGTCTGGGTGGCCAGCACAACAAAGCTGGTCTTGTGGATACAGGTTGGGGTACCTGCACACGCACAAATAAAATAATCGGCTCCTGCAATTCCCACCCTCCTTTCTCCTTTCTCTTTCAACTTGCCCATTAAAAGAGGATTCTGTCTTCAAACTTGACATTCTGCGAGGTAACCTTTCTCCCGGCAGATGGTGTCTTACATGTGAGCACCTTAGTTGGTCTAAATTTGGGCCTGGTTGGTGGCAGTTGGGGGCTGCCCAGAAACTGTGGGTTTGTATGCCTTTTTCTACAGGGGGATATCAAGTGCCAGCTGGCTCCTGAGCACCTGGTGCTGAGATGGGGCCTGGCAGGTCAGGTGGGGCATGAGGCAGTGAGGTGGCTTGCCAACCTACCTTTTCTACCTTTTTGTTTTTTTTGAGACAGAGCTGACTGTCCCTGGCTTACCTCAAATTCTGGCTCTTGTCTTAGCTTCCCAAGTGCTGGAACCACAGGCAAACCTCTATTAGTCTTCTTTTGGTCCTGGCCTTGGAACCTGTGTCTTTTGGGTAGAGGTCAGCTAGTACCCCAGATCTCCCAGATGACTGAGCTTTGGTGTGGAGAGGCGAAGGTAGAGATAGGGGAGGGCATGGGCTCACTCTGACCGGCCAGACCAGTGATGGTGGGGGCAGTTATGTTCTGGGATAAGGAATTCTCATGTTGGGGTTCACTGTATGCAGAGCCTCTGTGACTCTCTGGCAGTGTTTCATAAATCGTGAATTTTATGTTGCATACATTAAGCTTTGAATGATGCCTTTGTTCCGGTGAATACCATCCTCCCCCACCCCCTCTGCCCCCTTCACTCTGCTCTGTCCTCCAGCACACAGAACCCACTCCTACCCCAAGGCCTTTGCACACACACTTCCCTTGCCTGGATTGTCTTCCTGACCTTCCATGCCTTTGCTGACCCTTGTCTCAATAGTCACCATGGCTTCCCCACCCCCTCCCCCCGAAACAGACAAACAAGTCTCACAATTCCCTGTTTTATTTTATTTATTTTTAAGATTTATTTATTTTATGTATTTGAATACACTATCACTGTCTTCAGACACAACAGAAGAGGACATCCGATCCCATTACAGATGGTTGTGAGCCACCATGTGGTTGCTGGGAATTGAACTCAGGACCTCTGGAAGAGCAGTCAGTGCTCTTAAGTGTGGAGCCATCTCTCCAGCCCCACCCTGTTTTATGTTATTTTTGCCTTTTGTGTATGCACTAGTGTGTGCACAGGTACTTGTGGGTGTGTGTGGAGGCTGGTGGTTGATATCAGATGTCTTTGTAAGTTGCTAGTCATCTAATTTTTGAGGCAGGATGTCATAGTTCTTATTGTTAGCAGACACAGCGAGTCTTGTGTGTGTGTGTGTGTGTGTGTGTTCCTGGCTGGCCTGGGACTTGCTCTGTAGACCAGGTTGGCTTTGAACTCAGAGATCCACCTGCCTCTGCCTCCTGACTGCTGGGACTAAAGGCTTGCAACCCCCCCCCCCCACTTCCCATGTGTGTTTTACATGCAAAAGTATATGCAAGGTTTCTTGGTATCTTGTATTTCCCCAGTGGTTGACCTCAGAACTTTCTGGCTATGGTGGCTAAGTAGAAATGGGACCACTGCCTTTCACAAAAGGCTCAGGAGAATCACATTCTTTGGGGTCCCTGGTGTACCTTTCTGGAGCCTTGGCCAATGAAAAGTGAATGGGCATGCCTTAACGTAGCCAATACGAACAAAGGTGTGTGGTAGCCACTTGTCACAGGTGAATAAAACTTTATTCATTCAAGCATAGTGTTAGCCATGAGGTAGCCTGGGTGCTGTGGTTACCCCTGGTCTTCTGGCTGTGAGATCTCTGCCTGAATGCACCTCTTCTCCTTTAACTTGGAAGCCTGGCTATCCGGGATGGTGACAGGTTCCCAACTTGGCTTCGAATCTTGCCCCCTTCTCACTTGTCAGCTGTGTGACCTTGGGCAGTGACTTAGCCTCTCTGTGCCTTTCTGTCTCTTTCAGTGGGACTGTTAGTATTACCCTACTACAGGGAGTACGGCGGTGTTCCGCAGAGCGTGGGGCGTGTGACCACGCTTTGTAAGTGCCTTGTTCTTTCTTAGGTATTTTTAGAGGGTGTGGGAGCGACAGGCAGAACCTGCTGTCCTGGCAGGCTTTTTGGGTGCTGCAGCATGTATGTTTTTCCTACCATGCAGACCGCCTGCAGAGGTGACCAAGGTTGTAGCTTCAAGCCCTGCCTGATCCACAGACAGGACTGTCTGTCCGTCCGTCCGTCTGTCTGTAAGAGTCAGGATGTGAGCTCTTTCTCGTGAAAGCTGTTGGCATTTAGAACATGGGAGATTTTTTTTTTTTTAAACTCAGAAATGAGTCTTCTACTCTCTGTAGACGAAGGGTTTTGAGTCATTGGGCAGGAACCACTAGAAAGGGATGGGACATGGGAAGGAAGGGTGTTCCAAGCTGAAGGAACAGCCAGCACAAAAGGTCAAAGGATTGGGGATCGGTGGAGGGTCAGGACAGCTGGGGAGAGTCAAGGTCACTGGCTGTCCAGTTTATTCGGGTTGCTTAGCTACCTTACCTTGCATCAGAAAAATCTCTTCTAGGCGCGCTGTGGCTCCTAAGGGTCCTGTGGAGAGAGACAGTTGTGGTACAGAGTCAAGTGGTCCCAAGGCTGCCTGCTCAGACCCCTTCCCACCCCCACCTCATCTCTGCCATCCTCTAGACAAACCAAACTGCAGTTCCCGGATATACGTTCCGTCATTAAAAAGAAAGACAGGGTAAAAAAAAAAAAAATCAATCCCCAGGCGCTCTGGTCTGAGTTGGTTGTCTGCCCAGGGTGCTTGGAGCCCAGCGGTGCTTAAGACTGTGTGAGCCGCCACCGTCAGTCAAACTGAACAGGACCAAGGGCTCCCTTGGAGCCGCTGTGCTGATCTGGCCAGTCCAGCCGGCTGCTTGGATGTGGGTGCTGTCGCTGGGGAGACCGCAGAGATCACCTGGGTCTCCTTGGGAAGGCAGATATCCCTGAAAGGACGGCCACCTAGAAGTTTGCTGTTCAGTACCCATTGTCCCTCATGAGCACCTAAGGGATTGGTGGGATGTATTGGGCTCGAGTTCTCTGTCTGCTCTTTACTCTGTCTGTGGCCTAGGTTGAGTCTGAACCATGGCGCCTCATATACAGTGGGATCTCTCAGACTGAGGTAATATACCCAAGAGCTGGGAGCCCAGCACACGGAAGCCCTAAAGAAAGCTGAAATTTATAACTGCTATTGTTTTACTCTGTAGACATGAGCTTACCACTCATGGGGACACTAATAATGATAATTAGTAATTATATAAACAATAGAATCACAACATAATTAAGATAACTTGTAAACTATGTGGTAGAGGATACACAGCCATTCTGTCAATGTTAGCAGGAAGGCCCGATGCCAGGGAGCCGTAAGGCTGCAGGCAAGAAGGTGGACACACACATCTGGGCCCTGCTCTGGTCACCAGACATTGGGACTGTGACCGAGGAGTCATCTGCACCTGACTTTCTGGAAACAATGACTCTTGAAGTGGGGATCCAAAGGCCAAGGGCAGTGACCCCCCGATAAAGTGGGAACAGGGTGTACAAAGGCCCCAGTGGGCAGAGAGAACACACACTCCTACACACACACACACACACACACACACACACACTCCTCCACACGCACAAGCACACACACACGCATGCACACATAAATAATGTCAATAACACAGAACAAGAGGACAACTTTTTTGTCAACTGCTCAACACCGGCAAAGCCTTGACAACTTTATTGTTTAACTAGTTACTTCACTTCCCCCACCTCCCCCTTTTACTCCCGTGACTGTGCCTGGCGCTGTCCAGGGTTCAAATCCCAGCTCTGCACTCACAAGCTTGAGTCCTTGGACGACTGCTTTCTCTCTCGAGGCAGGTGGGTATGTTGGTAGCTCCCTGGTCAGGGCTGCAAGGCAATGTCTTGTAGGTGACTGAACCTAACTGCCTGCCCTGGTATTGCATATGTGCTTCTTGGAAGTAGCAGACAAGAAAGTGAGGTCACCTGCTCCCACTCCCTCAGAACATCCTGTAAGGTGTCCATTGAATCTTGAGGGAGCTGTCCGTGTGCCCTAGACTTACTATGTCCACAAGCCCCCCCCCTTTAAATCGACACAGAACCTATACATCTTGCCTCCTGCCCGTATCTGGCATCTTCACTGCTTTTTAGGGGCACCAGCCTATTTCAACCCCAGGCCCTTTGCACTTACTGTCTGTCCTGTCCCTTCCATAGCTCCCTCCTTTGGCTCACTGACCCCTGCTTTTTTTTTTTTTTTTTTTATTTCAGCCCCCATTTAGAGAGGTTCTCATTATCTTTTCTGAAATACTTCTTCTCTGCTCGCTCTTATTTGATTTTGATTGTTCGTTCGTTCATTTGTTCGTTCATTCATTCATTCATTCATTCATTCTTCCTTCTCTGCTCCTCCCCGCAGGGAGTCATGTTGGAGCACTTGAGCTAATGGAAACCATTCGGCCTCAGGCCACCGGTGAGCCTGGTTTATCTTTAGCTCTGCCAATCTTGCTTTAGAAACTGATGACCCCAATTCGAGCCTAGGCGGTGGCCCCCTTCTAATTAATGTGTCTATGAGTTAATTTCTAGTGACTGTGGGCCACCGGTGATGGTTTGCCAGCCTCAGTCAGAGCTCAGAACACTTAGGGACAGCTGCCGTGGGGAGCAGACATAGCCAGGGAGCGTTTCCCACTGATACCATGCTTGTCAACTCAGGGGTATCAGTGAGTTTCTGAGGGTATGGAGACAGGAACCCCCCATCTAAAGACTGAGTCCAGTCTGAGGTGGATCTGATATGAGCTGCCCTTGAACCTGGGCAGGGAGGTGTGAGACAACCTCTCTGCCTCAGTTTCCTGATCTGTAGGATGGGTATTAGATTCAGCCTCCTCCTCCTGGAATGTGAGGTGAAGCACAGAGGTCCTTGGCCACAGCCTGGAGCCAGCTCATTCCTCGGCAACCCCACCAGCTTTGGCATATCTTGCTCTTGTCTCTCTCACTTTTGGGCCTCTCTGTGGAGGCAGCTGCTCTGACGTCAGATTCGAGGAGGCACTAAGTTCCGCTGAGAGCCAGCAGACAGGAGATAGATAAAGCTTCCTAGGTTTGGGAGGTCAGAGTTCACCCTTGGGGTCCCCATGTAGCTTGGTGACTCTGGTGTCTCTGTTCAAGCCCTTGGCTCCCATTGCTCTGTGAATTCGGAGCTCTGGGCCTTAGTTCCCACAGGTGTGTTGTCAAGATTGCAGACTCTGTGAGCCTTTGATTCACCATGGCCAGAGGTGCCAGGGCTGAGCCCAGCCACCCATCCCTGTTCAGGCCCACTTGCAGTTGCCACCCTTCCCTTCTTCCCTTCCTCCTTCCCTCCCTGCCTCCCTCCTTCCTTCCCTTCCTCCCTGCCTCCCTCCTTTCTTCCCTTCTTCCCTCCCTCCCTCCCTCCCTTTCTCCTTCCCCCCTCCCTCCCTCCCCCTTCTTTCTCTTCCTTCTTTTAAAAATAGGGTCTCATACAACCCAGGCTGTGTTCAAGGATGACCTTGAACTCCCGATCTTCCTGCCTCTTCCTCCCCAATGTGGGAGGATGTGGCTACCATCCCTGGTTTGTCTGGAGGTGGTGGGCCGCAGACCCAGGGCCTTGTGTGTACAGGCAAGTGCTCTCCCAGCTGAGCCTCAGCCCTCTTCACATCCCCTGCCATCATCAACTCTAAGAAGTGCTCCTGACCCGCAGAGCAATGCAGGCAGTTGGAGCTTAGTAGGTGACTCTAGGGCAGTGGTTCTCAACCTGTGGGTCATGACCCTTCCACAGGGGTGGCCTAAGACCATGGAAAAACACAGCTGTTTGCATTGCGACTTGTAACAGTAGCAAAATTACAGTTACAAAGTAGCAGTGAAAATAATCTTGGGGGTTGTCACCACAACATGAATCTTATTAAATGGTCACTGTGTGAGGAAGATTTGAGCACACTGTTCTAGAACATTCCCGTGTCTGGATGAACAGTGAGCACTACCCACTGTCCATCCCACCCCTGCCTCCATCCCGTCAGTGTGGGGCTGCCTGGCACCCCAGTTCGGTGGCCTGTGTTCCACAAGATGAAATTCCAGGCCGGTCTGATAATAAGCAGCTATCGATTCCTGCTGTGGTCGTTATCAAGATTTATTTAGTCAATATGGCCTCCCCCCCGCTCAATAAATCGTGTCGTTGATAAAGAAGGAAGGAGACAGACTTGTAGGCTGTATTAAAAAAGTTTTTTTCAGATTTTCTTTTCACGGCTGGCTCCATCCCCCATCCTTCCTAAGCGGAGTTTGTAGCTGCAGCACCCGCCGGTGAACTCGACACCCGTGAATTCACCGTTATCACTTTCCTCCCAGGATCTGGTTCACTCCATCCGCTGTCTCATTTGAACGTCGCAGTCTTTTGGGGCTGACAGTGCAGTCACCCTAGACCATAGATGAAGACCCTGAGGTTCAGAGTGGTCCACATGTCCAAGGGCATCCAGGACTCTATTCCAGACCGTCTGGCTGGGGCATTGGCTCAGAATCTGTCATTTGTACAGCAACTGGCAAACTGTCTGAACTAGGCACTGTGAGCAGGCACTAGGGCCAGGTGGGGGCTGTGGGACGCAGGCGTATGTTCAGGAGTGGAAACAGAGGAGAGGGGTGTGTTACACTCAGATGTGGCGTCTGTCCACTCAGGGTGGCGATGGAGGTAGCTCTCTGTATTTGAGGCTCAAGCCTTGAGAAGAACTTGACTGGGCAAAGTGCAGGCAGAGGAGAACTCTTAGCCTGCCCTGGGGTGGATGGACTACACCAGGCTGCGGCTCCGAGGGTTGGAATGTGAATGAATGGTCCACTGAGGCTCATGTATGTGAGTGCTTGGCCCTCAGCTGGTGGCTCTACTGCTCGGGAACCTTTGTGAGCCTCAGCCCTTTGGGAGAGGCGGGTCACTGAGGGGTGTGGGCCTTGCGGGTTAGGAGTCTGGCTTCCGTGTCTGTCTACCCTGCCTCTTTCCCCTGGGATATGAGGAGGTCAGGTTCCCTGTAACCCTGAGGCTGCATGCCACAGAGCCTTCCCTGACATTGTGGACTGTGATCTGTCATCGAGTAGTCCTTCCTCCTTCTAGCTGCCATCGTGTGTTTGGTTACAGTGAGGAAACAAGAAGACAGGGTGGATTTGTGTGTGTGTGTGTGTGTGTGTGGTAAGAAGTGGCTGCCCCTTCTGCTTAGCCACATTCTGGAATGTTCTGTTCATACTGTTTATTCCCCTGTCTTTTTCACCCAGCTACTCTGGCTCCACCTCCTCACAAGGTTCTCCCCAACCCTCATATGTCCTCAAGGTCCCCATGCCCCTCTCTTCCTCTCCCATTCTCTATGTCATTTCCTGTTTATATTTCAGGTCCCTTGCTCTCTGGTGGCCTCTAGGTTGTGGATCCCTCTCAGTGTCTTCTTCCTTTGTCCCCTGGGTGACTTGTCACACCCACCCCTCCACCGGGTAGATTCTCTGTTCTCTACCTCTGTCTCCCAAACTTCCCAACGTTGGCAGCTTTCTTTACATAGTTTTCAAAATCTATTAACACCTTAACTTTTTTTTTTTTTTTTTTTTTTACATTTACGTCTTTAATTTTGTCTGTATGTTTTATCTGCATGTATGTATATGCGCTCTGTATTTTCCTGGTGCCCGTGGAGACCAGAAGAGGGTGTCAGTTCCTCTGGAACTGGATTCTTGGGGTCATGAGCTGCAACCTTATAAAATGTCAGGTAAAACTTTCTGTGCATGCTAAACTCAGGTCCCCTGCAAGAACAGCTAGCACTCTTAACTACTGAGCCATCTCTCCCGCCTGTATGGAGACTTTCTGACCATGTGTGGTAAAGATGTCTCTGGGTCTAGATGACCAGAATTGAGTTCTTTCTCCCCTGGGCCTCCACTGGCGGACCTCCCAGATCCACGAGACAGAAACTATCAGCTCCTTGTCTCTGCCCTGTCTCCTCCTGTCAATCATGAGTCCAGGGTTTCATTTCCCATGAGCCGTGCCTCCCATTCTCCCTTCTTCACCATTGGCAACTGGCCTGAGTTCTTGTCATTTCCCCTGGACTTTGCTTGCCCAGTTTGTTTTCTGGACTGCCTTTGGCTTCCCTACCATGCTCACACAATGGTTAGCTTCTAGATCCTGTAAGAACCAGCTCCAAAGCCCCTCCCAGCTTTTGAGGCCAGCTCCTCCTGAGTGAGTGACTGTTCAACCTCCACTCACCACTTTCTGCCCTCAGGATTTGTAGTGTTGTTAAACTTGTATCTCCTGCATCGACATCATCTCCAGCCACTGCTGTTTGGTTGTCTGTTTCTCATTGTTGCTTTGTTTGTTTTGATGTTCTTTGATTAGGAGCCTGTAAGTTTATAAGGATGATGCTTTCCGAGTGGATAGTCGTTTCTCTCATTAGCACATCTTTCATTCTCTAGTAATAGTAAAAGGTTTTTTAAAAAAGTTTATTCTGCTTCCTATTTGAAACCTCTTTTAAATATTATGTGTGTGCACACGTGTATAATTCACCTTGGAGACCAGAAGTGGGTGCTGGATGCCTGCCCCCCAGAGAGATTTATAAGCAATTATGAGCTGTTATATGGGTACTGGAATTGATCTTGGGTCCTCTGCAAGAACAGTATGTATTTTTTAACTGTCGAGCCATCTCTGCAGCTCCTACTTAATACTTCTTTGTGGAACTTTCTACTTCTGCTTTATTTGTATCTTTGACTCTAAAATGTCTACTGTGGATCATGTGCAGTTTTTAATCTGGTCTGAAATCCTTTGCCTTTTGATTAGGTTGTTTAACCCACTCATACTTAGTGTGTTGCAGATGCAGCAGAGCCTGTGTTTGCCATTTTTTTTTCTTTTTGCTTTCTTTGCGTCTGGTGTCTGCTTTGCTCTTTTACTGTTTTCTTGAGAATTTTCTAATGTAGCATTTTAGTTTAATGATTTTTTAGAATTGTTTGGTTTTCTTAGTAGTTTGCCATATTCATTTTAGTTCATCAAACACTGGCTCAGGTTTACTGCTGTTTGATTCCTTCGTGCCCCGTGCTAGGTAAGTTCTCTAACACTGAGCCATACCCCAGTCCCTGGCCTCTCTCCTTTGCCTGATCCTGAGCCACATTCCTGTTCTTTCCGCTCTTTAGCTTGAGGCCTCTGGCAGATCCCCTTCACTCATATTCCTGGCATATTGACACACCCCTGCACTGTGATATGTTTTTTTTTTCTTTCTCCCACTCTACCCCTTGTTAACCCCTTCTTTCCCTATAGTGTTTTTGAAAATGGTTTACCAGGGACCTGCCCTGTAGGTGTCTTGTCCCTGTTCACTTCCTGTCCACAGTGCAGTGAAGCTCTTCTGCCACATGCTCTCCTGGCTGGGATGTTCTGCAGGCATGTGGACCCAGTGGAACTCTCTGAAATCACAAGCTGAAACAAACCTCTTGCCCTTCGGTAGCTTAGTGATGTTGATCACAGTGATGCAGAAAAAATAAATTGGTTTTGGAAAACGTGCATAAATATATATATATATATATATATATATATATATATATTTATTTATTTATTTAAATTCCATTTGTGTGTATGCATGAGCGCTCGCACACGGACATAGAAAGGTCAGAGGACAACTTGCAAGGGGTTCTACCATGTGTGTCCTGGGAATTGAACTCAGGTCATGAAGCTTGGCAGCAAGCACCTTTACCCCCTAAACCATCTTGCCAGCTCCCATGTATTAGCTTTTACTTTGTTTATTCACATTTAATGAGCAGTTAAACACTCAGTGCTTCTTAAATGCTCCCACTCAAATGATCTTATTCCCGTAGCAGCTCAATGATGTAGACATTGTTAATCTCCCCCGTTTTCAGAAGAGGCGGGGCTGGGCTTAGAAAGGTCAAATGACCTGCCTTGGGCCACAGAGCAGAGACTGGCAGTCTGAGCGCAGAGTCTTCACACATAGGTTTGTTTTCCTAATTTTGCAGTAACTGGGCACTAGCTACTGTTTGTCCAGCTGCCTCTTTCCTCTGCTAAAGCCAGTTTGGGTGGCTCTATGCGAGCGTGTGCCCACTGGAAGCAGGGGCCTAGTGGGAGGGGGAGCCAGGGCAAGAGTCTCCGCAAGTGGGTACCACCTGAGTCTCCTAGTTAGGATGATTGGGCCCCTGGAGCAGGAGTCAGGGGATATCCATGTCCTTTTCCTGTCCCATTGCCAGCTGAGGTCACTGACCTGATCCCTCAGGCCAGCAGTCTGGAGTCTCTCCAAGCTGGACTGGCCCTCAGAGGAAGTCCACAGCCTCCATGAGCGAGGCAGTTGGTCCCACGGCTTGTGGCCTACTTAGAGAACTGAGCTCTGGAAAAGAATCCTTTGGAGCGGGAGCGGGAGCTGTACAGGGCTCTGCGGAGGCTTCTGAAATGTGGGGCCCCAGAGTACCAGGAAGAACAGGGGCTCAGCTGCCATTACCAGCCCCAAGGGAGGCAGCCCCCTTTCCCCCTGTCCCAGATGCCCCCTCACATCCTGTTTAGGGGGTGCCCTGGGTGGACAGACCAGCCTGAGTCCTGCAGGGAAGTAGCCTTAGCTGAGCCCACTCCCTCTCTGGGGGACCTCAGTGTGAGACCGGAGGCTCCGCCTCAGGCAGCCCAGTCAGGGGGCTTTGTCTTCTGCCCACTGTTCTCAAGGCTTTCTCGTGGGTCTTACGCTTCCGTGACACAGTGGTGGCAGATAATGATGCTCTCTTTGGGAATAGTGCTTTTCGAGGTGGTCGGTGATGCAAGGGAGAGTGGGGTGAAGCCGATCCGGCATCTTTGTAGCTGTGTCAGTCAGCCATTGCATTGCTGTGTAAGAAGATGGCCAAGAATGACCATAGGTGCTCAGGGTCTGTCAGTCAGGAACGAGGGTAAAACCCAGTTGAAGTGGCCATCACCAGTCCATGACAGCTGGTGTTAGCTGGTAAGCTTCAGTTAAAAGTGACAGGATGTGTGGCCGGCTGGAGCACTACGACCATGTAGCCCGCCCTGTGGTTTCTTCTCACTACGCACGCACGCACACATGCAGGCACGCACTGGTCAGGTTTCCAGAGAACCAGGTGGAAAGTTGACTGTCATTATCTAGGCTTGGACAATGCTTGTCACTTCTTCAGGTTTGCCACAAACAATAGTCCGGCCGAAAGGAAATGTCTAGAGTCCACCCCTCCCACTGTGGAGCCTGAGGGTTCGGGGAGAGCCGTGGTGGCCGGCATCTTGGAAAGGATGTTTTCTGTAGGAAGGGTGGTGTTGATTCATAGAATTCAGGTCCAGGTGTGGCAGGAAGTGGCCGAGGGAGACAGTAGGTTATACAGGTTGTGTGGCATGACTGGAAGTAACAGGAAGTGGCCAAGTAGAGAGCGTGACAGGAGAGCCTGTGAGGCAAGTGAGTGTGATAAGAGATGGCCCAATGGAAGTATGACAGGGACTGTGTGAGGGGATCAGGTGTGACAGGGGTGTGTGTGAGGGGAATGGGTGTGACAGGGATTGTTAGCATCCTGTCAAAGCTCCACCCCTGTTACCTGGCAACAGCCAGGTAGGCCTGACACTATAAGAGGGGCTGCTTGTCCCTCACTCTCTTGCTCCTTTTGCTCTCTTGCTCTTGCCTTCCTGCCCCTGCTGTCTCCCTATTCCCCCCCCCCCCCCCCGCACATGTTCACTCATGGCTGGCCTCTATTCCTCTATTCCTTTCTTCCCCCTCTTCCTCCTCTTCCTCCTCTTCCTCCTCCTCCTCCTCCTTCTCCTCTTCCTCCTCTTCCTCCTCCTCCTCCTTCTCCTCTTCCTCCTCCTCCTCCTCCTCCTTCTCTCTCTCTCTCTCTCTCTCTCTCTCTCTCTCTCCCTCTCCCTCCCTCTCCCTCCCCCCCCTCTACTGTCCTCTTAACTCCCCTCCCCATGCTCTGAATAAACTCTATTCTATACTATACTGTCATGTGGCTGGTCTCTCAGGGGGAAGGGATGCCTCAACATGGGTCCGCCAGAGGCACCCCCTTCCCTCACACCTCCATAGAACACGTCCCCCCTCGACTTTTCTTTTTATAAACACAACAGGGATTGTGTGTGGGGGGAATGGGTGTGTCAGGGATTGTGTGAGGGGATTGGGTATGATAGGAAGGTGTGTGAAGGGAACAGGTATGACAGGAGGTAAGGGTGAAGTGAAAGTCACAGGAAGTGGCTGAGGAGGCCAGTTTGGCTTTGCCCTAGTCGGCCATGATGGCTCGGAGCCGCTTTAGGAGCATTGTCACTTTGCTCTCTGACCTGTCCCCATGAGCGCCTTGGTGTGACTGGCCAGTTTGCACGTGGAGAGCCAGGCCTTATCCAGTTGCCCGGACCCCTGCATTGGCTGTCTCCCGCTGCCTCTCCTCCCTGTTCCTGTGGGTCTTGGTGCTCCCCACTCCCACAGCAGCCCCCCCCCCCGAAAGCTCGACTCCCACCTCAGCAGCCTGGAAACCCTCCAACAACCACACTTCTCTTCAAATAAAGGCAGCTAATTAACATTATTCTTTAATTATTGCCTTTATCAACAAGGGGTCTGATTGCTCCAGCAGGGTAGTCGCTTCCCCTTAAACTACTCAAGCGAATGCTTCAGTTCCTGGTGCTTTTGAAATGAATTTGATGTCATCTGCCCAGAGTCACTTAATGGGGACGCCTGGGTAATGACTGAGCGAACCAACTCCGTTAGCAGCCCTGGAAGCATGTAATTTGGCCCCTCAGGCAACCGCACTTTGAAAATCTCTGGGTAGTTTTGAACTCTCTGTTCTTAATTAAATATGCAATCTTTCACGGTAACCAGGTTAATTCTTTTGTGTTGTGTTGTAATACTGTTAGGAATTTTCATAGTTCTTATTAAACATTATTCAGGCATTGTGAATTCCATAATTAAAAAAAATGAAAAGAACAAAGCTTGATTCCCTCCTTTCTTTTTTTTTTCCCTGGCTAATTTATCAAATGAATTTTGCAAATTTTTCTTTCTGTCCCCAGACAGTGTGGCAAGTGTTTTAAAGGGGAAGGATTTAATTGCCCTGTAGGGACTGGCTGGTTATGAAGGATTTGGCTGTTTGATTAGTAAACCCAGTTGGGACCAGTCTAATACTCCATGATCTTAAAAACTGTCTGATTGTACCCTCTCTGAGGAGCCTTGCCGATCCCTCCCGCCCGTCCGCCCCTCACAAGTTTGATTATGAAGCGGTAGGAAGAAGAGGAACAGCCGTGTTGACTTTACTTTAAATTGAGGATCTTGGGAGATTTTTGCCCCCCATCTGCCTGGCTGGGAAGGGAACAGGAGAGACAAAGATGGAAACACAGAAACACACAAATGACGGTGGGGTATGTGGGACACACACACACACACACACACACACACACACACACACACACAAACACAGAGGCAGCGATAGACACACACATACCAATACTGAGTGATTCTCAGATTTCAGGTACCATGAAAGATGGAGGTTGGGGTCTGTACCCTCACAGATGGTGACCCCTGCCCCCACCCCCACTAGCTAGCTAGAGAGGCAGCTCCTAAGCCAAGGGAGCTCCACTGTTCAGGGAGGGGAGGGAAGGCCCATTTCCATTCTGGGATTGGGACCTGTTCCCGAAACTTGCAGCCTGCCCTACTCTGAGCATGCTTTTGGCAAAAGGGACAGGAGCCCTAACTATGTGTAAGCAGGCCAGGCTTTCTGGGGTGGAGGGGAAAGGGGTCTGACAGAAAAAGCAGGCCCTTGGCATGCTGAGCCATGGGACCTTTTGTTTCCCGACGGGCCGCCTGCTTTTGCCTCAGTTTTCCCCATCTGTGGAATGGGGAAGATGACTCGTAGCCCTTTCTCCTGCCCTCCCACATCTGGGTTCATACAAGCACACAGGTATCCGAACACACGATCGCACAAATACACACACTTGTGTACGTGCACACACGTCCAACCCCAGGAGGACAGCACAATGCTGCCTACAGCTCCCCAGTTCTGCTCCGGTCTGTCTATTTTTATTCCTGTTCCAGTCACTGGGGACAAAGAGAAGCCGAGGAAGATTTTCTGGGATTTGGGGCAAGGAGGGGGAGGTACAGGCCATGGAAGGATTTGGGGGAGATTGTATAGCTGCAAGGGAAAGAAGGAGGCCTGACACCTAGGCAAGGCTTAGAGGACTTCTCTGTGGTCCGATCCACTTCCTGTCCCCACCATGTTCAGTGAGCCCATCCATTTTGGTTCTGTTTTTCACTGAGCAACTGCTGCTGTTTTTGGACTTGTGTACATCGCACTGGTTAGAGCAGGTTTTCCTAGCTGGGATCCTGGTGGCCTCCACTGTCCCCCTACCTCAGGCCAGGACTCGGGCATCTTTGCCTTGTTCTGTTAGGAGGGTTGGAGGCTCTTGTGGTCAAAAGCCTGGTTGTCGAGGCAGGTGGGCGCCACTCTGGGCCGGGTTCCATCTCTGTGAAAGGGGTCTTTGATTGGGGACAGTGGGGTGAGTTTTATACAGGACCTGCATACAGTAGGTGCTCTGTAAGTGCTACTGCATACAGTAGGTGCTCTGTAAGTGCTACTGCTTGGTGCCCTGTGTTCGCCAGGGTGCAGTGGGCACTCGCCTGCTTCAGGAATGTTGAGCTGCTTGTCTGCCTAGGCTGGTGCGTGCATTTCCTTGGGAGGGGGTGGCTCTTGTGTACAATGCAATCCCCCAAAGGGAGTCCCGTGTGTGTTGCACACACATTTGTATATGCACACACACTGCTACATCAGAGGAATGCTCACACAAGGCCGTTCCAGTGGACAGTCTTGCTGATCTTCCTGTGATGAAAGATTTATATTGGGCTGGAGAACACGGCACCTGGAAGTAGATAAAGTGATGTCATACATGACAGATGTGAGAGGCTGCATGCCCAGCTCAGGCTGGAGGAAGCAGAGTGGGAGGGGCTAGGAAGGGATGACATCATCCCTTCACCTGGTGAGGGGCCAGCAGCCTTACACACCAGGGATACCCCTGGGGATCAAAGTAGACTTCACTCTCTGCTCTCACAGAGCTGCTGGTCTCCGTGATGTTTAGAAGTAAAATCCTTGAAGAGACAACGGTCATGAGTCAAATAATCACACATTTGAAATTGCACTCCGTGCTGAGGGCTCGGGTGCGGGGTGAGCCAGGAAGGAAGGACTTAAGCTAGGATCAAATTTAGTCTTGGTGTCAGGAAAGATCTCCTGGAGTGACAGGGGAGTGGTAGTCTAGAGAGTGGGCATGTGCAAAGGTTCTGGAATGACAAGACATCCCAGGGAGGAAAAGGAAGCTTAGTGTAGCTGGGCCCCCACTGGAAGGGCCCCTAAACAGCCAAATATGGTTGGGAAGATGGACAGTCTGGGTCTGATGAGACTGGTTTCCAGTTCTGCTGAAGCCTGTATCCAGGACAGAAAGGGACAGTGTCTGCAGAAGCGAGAGGAGTGGACAGGGACTGGAGGGTGCTGGGGCTCAGAGCCTGGGGTGGGAGAAGTAGCTAGTCAAGGATGCTAAGCCTCCACACTACAGTTCATCTGGGGAATTGAAGGGTTCAGTAGACAAACCGAGGGGCAGGCACAAGGCACTTTCCCTGCCGAGGCAGATGGAGAAGAACGGGGTGGGTTCTCCACAGTCATTTCTGCTTCTTCCTGCCATTCATTATTTATGTAGGGGTTTGTAATAAAGGGAAAGATGAAAAAAAAAATTCACCATTGCTTGAGGCATCCAACCCGCGGGACCAAACATTTATATAGGTGTGCACGTATGAAGTGTGCTAATGCTCCAGGCCTTGCCAGAATAGGGCGCCCTACATTACTGGGACTGGGGTACCTCCATCCCTTGGGGTTAGGCTGGCCTAGTGGCTGTGTCTTAGGGTTTTACTGCTATGAAGAGACACCATGACCATAGAGGACGACATTTAGCTGGGGCTGGCTTACAGGTTCAGTCCATTATCAACAAGGTGGGAACATGGCAGCCTCCATGACGTGGGCCTGAAAGACAAACAGGAGAAGACTGGCTCTCACGTGGCTAGGAGGTGGGTCTCAAAGCCCAACCCCACAGTGACACACTTCCTCCAACAAAGCCACACCTCCTAATAGTGCCACTCCCTGGGCCAAGCGTATTCAAACCACCACAGGCAGCTATCTACAAGATGGTGGCATACGCCTCTGGTCTGCCTTGAGGTCCAGCTCTTTGGGCATGGTCACCGTGGAGATGGCTGCCATCTGGCTAGAGAGAGCCCCTGATAAGTAGCGGGGTTGGGGGATCTGGGGTACGTGGTGGTGGCCCTGCATATTAGCATCACAGTCACCCTGGAATACTGATGCATTTTGAGCTGCAGACCTTTCCCCGGCATCTAATGGTTCCCTCTGAACCCCCTGGGCTGTTGAGTAAGTCGGACCAATGTGTGTTTATGTCAGGATGTGTCAGGTACCAGCCACATTGGCATCAGGGAGGCTCCAGGCAAGATGGTCAGGGACAGGGGAAGGTACACCGTTCCAGGAATGGCCAGCTCAGCCCTGATGGCTTTGGAGACAGGCTTCTAACATGCAGGCTGGAGTTAGGAAGGGACCTGCCTGCAAAACCAAATAGGTGAGCTCCAGAGTTAGTGAGAAACCTTTTGTCCAAAAAAAAAGGGGGGGGGGGAGATGGATGGTTCAGTGGTTAAGAACCCTGGCTGCTTTTATAGAGGTCCTGAGTTCAATTCCCAGCACCCACACCCACATGGTGGCTCACAACTGTTTGTAGTTCCTGTTCCTGACACTGTCACACAGACAAAGCACACACACGCATACACAGACACACATGGTGGGTGCCAGGTGGTGGTGGTGTTACAGCTTTTATTCCAGCACTCAGGAGGCAGAGGCAGGTGGATCTCTGAGTTCGAGGCCAGCCTGGTCTACATAGTGAGTTCCAGGACAGCCAGGGCTACACAGAGAAACCCTGTCTTGAAAAAACAATCAATAAATAGATAAACAAATAGATGGAGAGAGAGTGGTTGAGGAAGAAGACGATCATTGATCCCCCATCTGCACCCCATTCTCACATGCATAGATATGTGTACACATGTGTTACACGTATAAACACATAAAATAGAGGCTGAAAGGTCCTGGTGTTTCCAGTCTTGGGATGAGAGGGAGCGACCCTCTGTGTCTGGGCTTACGTAGCCACATGGCTGGTTCTGACAGTGGCTGGTCATTAGGTCGTTCCTCGGCCACATGTCCCCTGTGAAGTGGGACAGCCTGAGGGGCTTCTCATGGGGTCTCTGTGGGCATAGAAGTCCTGCTGCAGCAGGGCACACTGTCTCCTCACCCTGACAGGCCTTGGATTTGTGTGTGTGTGTGTGTGTGTGTGTGTGTGTGTGTGTGAATTTGAGCAAGTGGAAAGACCCATCTCTGTGCCTGAGTCTTTAAAGATTTCTGAATTTTATGGTATTCATGCGAGTGTTTTACATGTATGTGTGTGTGTGCCATATGTGTGCCCGATACCCTCAGAGACCCTAGAACCGGAGTTCCAGACAGTTGTGACCTCAGCAAGCACAGGGCTCTTAACTGCTCAGCCACCACTCTGGCCTGAGTCTTACATTGCCAACATATGGGAAGGAGGGTCTGGGACATGGGCCAGTGCCCAGCACACAGTAGGCGTGCAATAACTGTCACTGCCATTGCTATTAGGAGAGGAGAGAACTGACTCGCCACCCACAGATTTGGCTCCAGGGTCGCTTTTGGAATGGTATGGTTTACATAATTGTTTCTCAACCTGTGGGTCTCGACCCCTTTGGGAGTCACATATCAGATATTCTGCATGTCAGATATTTACGTTACGATTCATAACAGTAGCAAGATTAGCATTATGAAGTAGCAGTGAAGTAGTTATGGTAGGGGGGAGTCACCCCAACACGAGGGACTGTATTAAAGAGTCGCAGCAGTAGGAAGGTTGAGAACCACTTACTTAGATGGCAAACACCCATCTTTCTTCCCCAGGCTCCTGTGTTCCAACACTTGGTCCTAGGTTATTGTGGACCCTTTAAGAGGCGGAGCCTTATAGGAGGGAGTGGGCTGCTGGGGGAGGGGTTGGAGGTTGATTAGCTTTATTCTACTTTCTGCTCCGTGTACTCCTTATTCCACCCAGATGGGAGGAAGTGATAAGGCTCAGGCTTTGGCTCCTGCCTCCCGTGGTGCTGCCTGCCACCATGCTGGCCGGCATCCCCTCCAACTGTGAGCCAGAGTCAGCCATCCCTAAGTTGCTATTGTCCGAGCAATGAGAAAAGTAACCAATACAGAGCCCGTGGGTCATAAACCCATTTCGGAGGCTGATGGGTTCGATTCTGCTCTTGTTGTGGGCTCTTACTATGGACTGAAGGTTTATCTATAGTCTGGACGGACCCACATGCCTGGAGTCAACTAGAGAATAGATGCCGTTGGTTTTGTTACCCAAATACCATCTTCTTGCACAACCTCTTGCTCGACTCTGCCCTGAAAGTGTGTGTTTATAAATACTGGGTGAGCCAATGGTGGAGGACTGGGAGAGATTTGGTCTGGGAGATAAAGCCCAAAGATCAGAGGTCATTCACCCCAATGCTGTTTGCTTTTACTAAATGTCCAGTGGCATTAGCAAGTAAGAACAATGTATTTCATTAATTTCCTGGCCAGATATTTATTTTTCTTCCAGACAGGGTCTCTCTGTGTAGCCCTGGCTGTCATGGAACTCACTCTATAGACCAGGCTGGCCTCAAACTCAGAGACCCACCTGCCTCTGCCACCCGAATGCTGGGGTTAAAGGTGTGTGCTGTCACTGCCCGGCTTGGCCCAAGGTTCTTGAGACCTGCAGAGTTTATGCTGTCTGGGAATTAGTTTCTTCAGCCTCTTTTTAAAAACCTATTGAGTCAGCAACCCTGGGGTAATAAGACCTTGCAGTCTTAAGCTTAACCCAGGTGCTCCTCCTGCACCTTTTAGAGTTCCAAAAGCATGTGAGGGTAGAGCTTAGCCCCACGTGAATGTGGACTCACAGCGCTGGTCACCTCTTTTTATCCCAGTAGAGACATTGCTTGCCTCTCTAGGGAGCTTGATCCCCTGTCCAAGGGTTTCTCCTCATGGTCGTGGGGTCAGTATGTGGGTAAAGAGCAGGGGTCCAGAGTCTACTGGGGTCACTTCAGCTTTGACTCTGAACAAGCTGTGTGTTTTCTGCATGGCCCTGTGCGTCTCTGAGCCCCAGCTTGCCCTTCTGTGGGATGGGATGGGATAGTGGGGTTGCCTACTCAAAGGAGGTCCTCTTTGTGACTGGCCTGGCCTTGTGCGGTAGCTTTCATAATCATGGACTTGTGGATTTCTACCTGGTGAGGTGGGCAGATCCTTGTGCACTTTTGGACCAGCAAAGTGGGCAGGGGTCATGGAGTGGCAGAGGAGCCTTGGTTTGTCCCTCATGCCACCCCTACTCCTGGAGTGGCCATCACACATCCTATGTATCCATCAGATCTGTGTCAACCAAAGGAGCTGTTGGAGCTGACATTCCCAAACCCGTTATGTGCTCACAGTGATTGGCGAAATTTTTCAGTCGGCTCAGGGAAGGGAGGTTTTCTTCTCTTGTTGAGTTCCTGAGTGGATCAAAGTTTAAAACTAACACCTCATTTCTGTGAGAACGCACTGAAAGCCACTTGCATGGAGTGACAGAGAGAGTCAGGTTTGAGTCTTTTCTGAGGCTGTTGTCTTTGTCTTCATAGCAACAGGAGTATACCTGGGTCCTTCATGTATTTAAGCTTCTTCAGATTAAATTGATATTGTCAATAATCAAACACACACACACACACACACACACACACACACCACATGGCTGCTGTCTGTCTTGGTGCCGCTGTATTGGTTAGAGATCTTCATAATGATGATGGGTACAGAGCGGGGACAGACCATATGTCAGCTTCCTGGTCTCCAGGGGTTTTCGAATCTCCTTTCCATGGGAACGTCTGTGCGGTGACTCACAGTCTTACTGTCCAGGTTTCTGGCTGCGCTTTAGCCCAGTGCAAAGGTTTTTGGGTGTCCAAGTGTCTCGGTGTTCAGGGGCTCCCTGAGATTGCTCCTCATTACCCCTTTGGCATAGGAGGTGTGACTCTCTGGGTGTGAAAATGGCCCGAAGACACCTCCTTTCTAGCATCTGCCTGAACCCTTCCCACCTACTGCCACTCAGTGTGTTCTCCCCCCACCCCCTGACCTGGCGAGGATTGTCATGGTCCAGGTCATTCCTCAGGTTTCCTTTCCTGGGATGTCACCACATCTGATCCTGCCGGGATGACTCATCCCTCCTCATCTCCCTCTCTCTTGGGTTTATGCTGGGTTTGGCTGCTTCAAACCAAAACAACTCGGAGGGCAAAGGAGAAACCAGTCCCACGTATGCGTGACGCGTGACGGGGACAGCAAACTGGCCCACTGCTGTCCTTTGAAGGTGTCACCCTGTGTGACTGGAGATGCCCGTGAGCTTTTTTTTTGTATTTTTTCTCCCTCAGAAAGCCTTCAGCTCAACCTCTGGGCTCTCAGGGGGCCTGAAGCAACATCTGCTTTTTTATAGAGATGAAAGGAGACCAGTGGAGCTTCTGACCTTAGCCATGGGCATGCAGCAGGGACCCTGAGGCTGTGGCTTTGTAAGTCCACCTGCTCTGCCCTCATGGCCCCTCTCCGCCCCTCTTTGTAATCTGTGTAGCCATGTGTGGCTGGCACCTCCAGGAGGAGTCCTGAGAGGAGACAGGGAAACGGCCATGTCTTTGGGAAGGAAGGGAAATCTTGGAATTTATGTGGTTCTGGTGGTCTGGGTTCAGATCCTGACTCTGCAATCCTTACAGAGACAGCCCTGTCACTTCCCTGAGCCTCTGCGTCTCCATTTATAGCTTGAGCTACAGGGTGTGGTGACTGTAACTTGGATGGAGGATTTCTTCCGGGTCACAGCTCAGGGGATCCAATGCAGTGTGGAGGGAGAAAAATGGCAGCGAGAGCCACATTTCCTGGGATCAGGAACAGGGTCAAGATGTAACCCATAGACCCACATTGTTCCCCCTAATTAATAGCCCACCTCTTGTGATGCTCAGCCCCTCTTTATTAGATGAATGTTTAACAGTTTTTTCCAGGTTTCTTCTCCTTCCCTTGGCATGGCCTTTTGCACAGCAGACAATTTTAATTTTCATTATGTGCTGTAAAAGATTGATTTTCTTTCATTTATGTGACTGTGTGAGTATATGCACCCGCATGCAGTGCCCATGGAGGCCAGAAGAGGGCGTCAGATCCCCTGGGAGCTACAGTTATAGCTGCCTGACTTAGGTACCAGGAATCAGACTTAGGTCCTGCCCAAGAGTTTCTTAACTGAGGAGCCGTCTCTCCAGCCCTCAAGCTTTTTAATGTACCAGATAATATAACAAGCAGTCATTTCCTTTGGGTCTTTGATGTTGGGTCTGGACCATGACCACCATGCCCCAGGTAAGCCAGGCAACCTCTGTTCTCACGTGGTACAGTATATACTGTTCTATCTGTTTGGAGTTGATTTGGGTGAAGGCTGGCAAGTCTCGGTCTGGATGTTTCTGGGTGTGGGTGTGGGCTAATTCATCAGCACCATCTGTTGAATGACTAATCTCTTCTCCCTCACAGTGCCTTTTCTCTCTCCTCAAAGGCCCCTCAATGGCATTTAAATTGTTCTTCGCTGGGCTCTGGGCTTTGTCCTTCCTCTGCCATGCTGACTTCATCACTGGAAGTGTCTGGAGGTTGGAAGGTTCTTCTCCCTCCCTCAGCTGTGCATGGGGCTTTCTAGGTCTTCTGTCTCTTCATGGAAACTTGGATATTGATTGACATTTTTTTTTCATTTTCTTTTCTCCTTCCTTCCTTCCTTCCTTTCTTCCTTCCTTCCTTCCTTCCTTCCTTCCTTCCTTCCTTCCTTCCTTCCTTCCATCCTCCCTCCCTCTCTTCCTTCCTCCCCTTCTTTCTTCCTTTTTGAGACAGGGTTTCTCTGTATTGCCCTGGCTGTCTTGGAACTTGCTCTGCAGAGCAGGCTGGCCTTGAACTCACAATGATCAGGCTGCCTCTGCCTCCTGAGTCCTGGGATTAAAGGTGTGCTTAGTGGACATCTCATTGAATCTGCAGACCAAGTCAGGAAGAGCTGATACCTTGATATTACTGAGTCTGGCTGTCCATGAACTTGGGATGTCTGTCGGTTTACTTAACTCCTCACCTCCATGTGTGAGAGTCTCATAGTTTTCCTCTTCCTGCTCCTGTGTGAAGTTTGAAGGTCTAGTGTTTTCTGTAGAGAAAGCTTTATGTGCAGGGACACAGCCATTTACCCAGGAAGGCCCCCTCCTCCCTGTTCATTGGTTTGTTTGTTTGTTTGTTTGTTTATTGCGACAGGGTCCTATTTGTAGCTCAGCCTGTTTTGGAACTCACATTGATCCTTCTGCCTTAGCTTCCCAGTCCTAGGAATACAGATGACTCACCTTCTGTCACTGAGGGACTTTGGAGAGACTTTCAATCTGAGGCTCCCTTAGCAGTGTCTCTTGATGCAGAGGGATGCATGGGCATTCTTGGCAGAGATCACTGTTCCTCAGATCTAACAATTGGCCTGGGTGCTTGGTAAGACCTGCTTATGGAATCCTCACCAGGTCTAGGGCTACCCTTTGTCAGGACAGACAGAAGTATCTCCAGGGAACCCCCTGGAACATCCCCTAGGGAGACACTGGTATGAAGAGAGACCTGGCTGGCTCTGGACAGCATGTGGGCAAGTATAGCTAGAGATGCTGATAATGATTTCCAAGCAGGGTGGCATCTCCTCCAGCTAGGTGTGGCCTCCAGTTGTTTTCAACACATTTGTTTGTTTGTGTATGTATGCGCACACATGTACCTGTGCATGTGGTATATGTGTATGTTTAAGTACCCCAGGAGGATGTCATGCATTCTGCTTCATTTTCTGCCTTTTCCTTTGAGACACTATCTCTCACTGAACCTGGATTTAGGTTGGCAGCTGATAGGCTGCTGCCATCTTCCTGTCTTAGTAAACCACCCACCCCCAGCCCTGGAGTTATAGGTGCTGTTCTAGTGAGCTTCAGCTGTCAGGTCGACACAGCCCATGGTCAGGTCTGTGAGGAATTGTCTTGATTGAGGACTGCTATAGGAGGACACAGTCCACTGTGGGTGACACCATCCCTAGGCATGACCTTGCACATGTGCCAGTGAATGCTGTTCTTTCATGGACTGCCTCAGGTTTCTGCTTTGGCTTCCCTGGACAGTATACTGGACCTGTAGGATGCAATACATGCTTTGAGTAAAAGTATCATAGCAGGTGACCGAAACTAGGTGATTACTAGAGATACAAACTCAGGTCCTCATGCTTCTGCAGCAAGTGCTCTTAGCCCAACTCCCCTTTGATACATTGTCCCTTGATGTGTTTCTGATGTTTGCAGAGTGGGGTACCATGCTTCAAATGTCATTGCCTTGTTCCTCTTTACGGTACATATCTTTTATATCTTTTGTTTGTTTGTTTGGCTTTTTTTTTTTCTGGATTTTTGATATAGGGTTTTTCTGTGTAGCCCTGGCTGTCCCCTAACTCTCTGTAGACCAAGCCGGCCTCCAACCTACCGAGACTGTCTCCGACTCCTGAGTGCTCTATCTTCTATTAATTTAAATTTTGAGACAGGGTCTTGTGTAGCCCAGGCTGCCCTCAGAATGTTGCAATGGATAAACCATTTGTTTATCTGGCATTGGGGATTGATCAGAGGCCAGGGCATTGTGCCTGCTCAGCGGGTACTCCCCCACCAGAGCCACACCCCGGGCCCAGCCTTTCTTTAAGAGACAGCAGTAAAAGAATCTAATCTGAGGGACTTGACTTCCTCTGCCCTTCCGTCTGGGTAGACACTGCTCTGACTCTGGTTGTGTGACTGGTTTTTTTTTTTTTAGCTGTCTTTGCCTCTCTGTGCCTCAGTTTCCTCAGTTGTAAAACAGGGGCCCTAAAGCCGCTCACCTCCCTGATTTTTGACGATTGCATGAGTTAGTTGATCGATAAACACTTGGCATGTGGGAACAGGGCTTTCCAGGACAATCGAGGTGCATAGGCCTAGAGGCGGTGAGTGTTCTGTCCTGCAGAGGAGACAGGAGACCTTCAGTGCGAGGCTGGAAGAACATTCAGTTTCGCTACTAGGTAAATAAATAAATGAACGCACAAACAAATAAATCTACGGATATAATGACCTTTAATAGTGATAAAGAGCAATCAGAGGACGCCTGGTGAAATTGGAATTTTGAATAAATAGTTCTTACTGCCAAGATGTCCCACAGAATATCTGAGACATAATAAACAGTTAAAACAAAATTCCATGCATTGTTTGTTTCTGTGGCCCACAGTGATGTGTTTATTTCTCTGGACAACCTGGGTGGCTTGCTCTTTTTAAATTATTTTTATCCTACTTTTGTTTTCAGTTTTGAGACAGCATCTTGCTGTGTAGCTCAGGGTGGTCTCAAACTTAAAGTCCTCCTGCCTCAAACCTCTGAAGTGCAGGTTGGGACTTGAACCGCTGGTTGGATCTGGGAACCCCTTACCTTTAACTCTCTCTCCCAGGTGCCAGGGTCGCCCTCCTGGAGGCTGCGTCCGTCCTGGCCCAGCTGTGCTTCTCACTGATGGCTGATGGCCTGTGTTATGAGGCGCACCTGGCTTCTCCCCACACCCCTGGTTGCCCTGTCGAAGGCCCAGGTGCATCCTGAGCAGGACGCAGGCCTGTGAATTCTTTAGGCCAGTGAATCAGGGTCACATGTGGGTTCACCTGCACCAAGAGGGTCCCACGTGGGCTGCGTGAGCCCAGCAGTCGGCTCTGGGCTGGGGATGAGCAGGCTGGCGCTGTCTGCTCATCATCCCTGCAGATGCCGGAGCCAGGCTGCGGACAGACATCCTAGCATGGGCCTCTGGAGCTGAACCCGGGCTGCAGGGAGACTGGCTGCGGGCAACCAGGCTTTCATTGATCGTAGTTCTTGGAAGGCCTGTCACGAGGACAACAGGCAGAGAGTAAACAGTGCTGGTGGCCAGCAGCCGCCAGGGTCAGGCCAGCTCACTTCTAGGGACTGGCCAGTACTGTCCGTTGCCCTGGAGGATGTACCACTCCTCCTCCTCCAAGCCCGAGGCCTCCTGAGACCCCCTGGCCAGGTAAGGTTGGGCTTGGCTCAGAGTCTGGTCCCTGGGCCCCCAGCATTGCCTCTTTCACCCTCCCCTTCCCTCCTGGAGCCCCTCTGGGTGCTTCCGGCTCCTTTGTTCATTCATTCCATCGTGATTAGACCCTCTCCCAGGCCTGGCAAACCGTGCTTGGTATAGAGGGAACATCTTGCCTCGGGCCCCAAACCTGGAGCTGTCGCCTGCTTGGCTGTGGGGGGGGGGGGTCAGGCTGGTATCTGTGTTGCCGTGGGCTGTCACCCAACGGATGGCGAAGTGACAGCCCGAAAGGGCCCATGATGTGGGTCCTGGAGCCTCCCACACAGACTCTGCTTTGAGAAGGGCACGAGTGGCTGTAGATCAACGTGACTGCTAAGAGCAGATTCTCAGGTCCTGAAGGGTCTGCGGCAGGAGCAGCCTGTCAGTGGCTTGCTGGAAACTCAGGCATCTCAGTGGCCGGCGGCACGGAAGCCCTTGGGTGCTCTTGGTGCTGTTTCTTTTGCGTGCTTGTGTTGCAGAAACGCCTGTGATGTGTTTGTCTGCATGCTTGCTGATAGTGTTGAGCTGAACTGTGGGAAGAGGGCCATGACCTTGTCGGCCTCAGTCCTGACGAGCCCAGGTTCGGAAAGGTCTGATGTCTGACCCGGGGTCCAGGGCTTGCTGTGGACCAGGCAGTATGTTAAAGGAGCCACATGAGGCTGGTGTGTGTAGCATCCTGGTTTAATGGAGAGTGCCAAAGCAGTGAGGTCAGTTCCCTTTTTCCATAGCCACACAGCCGTTACATGATAGAGCTGGGTTTTGAACCCTGTACTTGGCTTTCAAACAGTCACATGCAGTGAAGGTACCCTCTGGGGTTCCCCCTAGACTCTCATGCCCTGGAGCACAAGTGTGTGTGTGTGGGGGGGGTCACTGTTACTGAGGTCAACACAGAGGAGGTGGGGTGAGTTCAGCTGGCTGTGCAGGTGACCATCTCAGGAACTCTATGGGGTCATGCTGTGCCAGTGAGCTCAGTATTTCCCTGTCCTCGCATCCTGAACTGTGACCGGAGAACCAGCCCTTGGAGGCTCAGAGAGGTTGTGTCCCGGCCCAAGCTCACGCAGCCAAGCCGTGGCAGTGCTAAGATTCAGACTGTTCAGCTACATGCTTACCCTGGCTTTGCTCAAGCCCCGTGGAAGATGCTTTCATTTTTTTCCTCCCATATTTATCCTTCCCGTTGGGTCAGCTGTTAAATGCAGGCTGCGAAGCTACAGTATTAAATTCAGATGGTCTTGTTGCCCTGAGAGTCCCTACTTGCTCAGCAGAATGTAAACTGACAGGGTATGTGTGTACTGGGAGGGGGGGACAGGAGGGAGGGGAGGAGGGGGAGGGACAGGAGGTGATGTGATAAAGCATGTTTCTTTGATCTTGCTTTGGTAAGATTTGGCTCTCAGGAAGGCTCTGATTCAAGGTCAGAGAGCTTAGAAACCAGTGAGAAGGCCAGGGCCACCCCAGGTCCCCTCCCCAAACATGCCAGCAGCCTCTGGGCACTTCTGGCCAGCACCCCACATAACCTTAGAGCCTTCCTTTGTATGAAGAAGCAGACATCTGAAGGAGATAGTGTGGCTGGGCCTCCTTTGCCAAATGTTACCCCGAGTCTGTATTCATTCTGTTTCTGGAGTTCAAGGGAAGCCATCTCAACTTGGGTATCAGGAATGGCCTTCCCCAAGCATATGTCCAAAGGCCCTGGCCAGCCTTGCCCACCCTCCTCAGAGAGGCCTTTTAGTCAAAGGCACAGCCCAGGCCAGGCCCCCAGTGGATACCAGTAATGTATTCACAGTCGTGACATGCAGCCCCCAAGTGTCCTGAACCCTGGCCTCCCGGGATTGGTGGGGCCACGCCATCGACCCGAAGCCCTGGACCGATGCCCTGGTCTAAATCCGTCAAGCCCAGCAGCCCCCCTGGTCGTGGCCCACTGAATAATTTATGGTCCCTGGGAGCAGTGGGGAGCGGGTCACTGGAGTTCATGGGTTAATAACAGGTTTGGTTTTTGATGTCAGCAGCTCTCCCGATAACGTATGAAAGAATCCTATTCTGTTGATTAGATTTTGAAATGGATCAATTTTTAATCAGCCAAACACCTGACTCACTCAATAAGCCCCGCATTGTGCAGACAGGATGGAGGCCGGCTTTATTTACAGGAGTGTTTGTTTTTTTGGGGGGCCTGTACGCAAATGCCCCCCCCCACTCCCTCCTCCTGGCAGAAATTGAACGGGGTTATCTCTGACCTCAAATGGTAGCGTTTGATTCCCTCTCTGATTAGTTGGGAAATCCATGGGTCTGTTTAAGAGATAAGAATGACAGCTAACAGTTTGATTTAATCCTCATGCTGATTGATGGAGAGAGCATTTATTTGCCAATGAAGAAATTTTGCTTAATGTAACATGGGGCGGGAGGGGGAGAGAAGGAAGAGGAAACAGAGTTAGTTCTGGCTCTGGCTGTGCCTGGGGATGGGGGGTCGCTGGGTTCCCGGGCGCTACCCTGGGAGGTTCTTAAAATAGCCTCGGTGAACAAATGCACCAAATTATAAAGATGATGGTGTTGGAACAGGGTGTGGCACTTGGGGTCGTTTTATTTATTAACTCAACAAACACCAGAACTGGTAACTTGAGACTCCAATAGAGGACAGCAGGGGAGGGTGAGGGGACGGTCCCGGCAGTTCTGGTCCCTGGTCAAGTGCCTGAGGAGGAAATGGTGTTGGGCCAGTAGTAACACCACTTCACTGTAGATGAAGCCTCCACTCATCCTGCAAACTCAAGAGCTGGGAGCAGGGACCAGAGAGGATGTGTTGGGACTGGACTTTCAGCACACCTTCGCAAACTGGGGCCTTGAGAGGACAAACAAGCAAATTAGAGCCCCTTTTACCAAAGAACCTTCTAGAACTCATCAGTAACTGCAGGTGGGGGGAGTCCCTGAAATGGGTTCTTAGGTAGGCCGGTTTGCTCCTTATACTGGGGCATGCACTGTCATTTGGAGATATACCTTGGCATGCACCCGGGGACCAGCAGTGGCGTTCAGAGCTGGGACTAGAGTTGCCGTCCCCATGAAGACTCAAAGGGTAAAAGGGTATGGTCACTTGCCTGTCACTGTGATCATTTCAGCTGTGCAAGGAGTTGGGAGTCAGGGCAGCTGCCATCTTCTCTCAGGGGAGGATTCCTCCTCACTGCAACTGGTGGAGTGAACTTGGTGGCCCCTGGAGCATCCTCCGTAGGACTCCTCCCTCCCATGGCCTCTTAGTCCAAGCTCGGTAGGTGTGGCAGCTGTCGCAGGGAGACCTCAGCAAAGAGAGCCGGCTGAACCGGTGTTAGAGGAAGCTCATGGCTCTCGTTCTGGCCTGTCACTCAAATTCCTGTGACCTGAGGGGGATCTGGTTCTCGGGGCCCGTGTCTCCACTACAGAATGAGATTAACAGGACCATCACGTGGGCCTGCTGCCTCGTCTTCTCATGCAGCCCCTTCATTTGTCTGGTAGCCACCCCCAAAACAATGTTCTTGGCACACCCATGTAAGGGCCGTTCTCACCCCTCTTAGCTCCCAGGCGATTAATTGTAGACTATGCACGTCTTTTGGTGACCAATTCCTCTCCTTAAAATGGCAGCTCAGAGAAGGCAGAGACTTTCATCTCTTTTTCATGCCTTCGACTGCCAAGCACCTGCAGTGGCATCTGGCACACAGTAGGCACACGGTAGGCACACAGTTAAGTTCCTGTGGGGGGGCAGGAGGGAGATGAGTCGACGACATCATCTCAGCGCAAGCTCTCTTGCGTTCTTGCTCATGTGACTGCCTGGAGTGCTTTGAGCCGCACGGTTTCCTCCTCCATCAGATGCTGAGATCTCTCTGAGCTGCTGGCACAGTCAGCCAATGCAGATGCTCAGTCTTTCCTGGTCCACCGCTGGAACATGTGATTCTTCAGCACACAGGGGCTGGAGGAGGTGTCGTACACATTTCTGTGGGCTGAAAAGCCAGGCTGCACTGGTGGGGGCCTAGAGTCTCTCCTCTCCTCAAGGGGATCTGACCCAGACCGCCACGGTAAACTGAGGTCAAGTCCGCGCCTTCAAAAATTCCATGTGAGGGACTCCACGGACATAGGAGGGGTGGAGCTGGTTCCCCAAAGTGCAGCAGTGGAGGGGCAGGGCAGGGTGACATCATGGTGATCAGGGTGACCTCGAGGAGCCATTGTATGGTGGAGGAAGAGGAGGCTGGCAGGGTTCACAGGCTTTTCCCAAAACCAGAAGGCCGCCCTTTCTCAGAGTTGAGTGTGCCGGAGCATGGAGCCCAATAGCTGTCCATTCTTAGGAGCTTTTCCCTCAAGGAAGAACTGGGCTTTGGTCTCTCTGAGCGACGTAATGATTCTTGAGTTTAAGTGATGACAGGAAGGACAAAGGGACTTTCCTCTGTGACATTCATCAGGAACCTACTGTGCGCACACTGTGGGTGCTCACAGGATTGGACTCCGGTGGTGGGGCCTGGTGTGTGATCACTGATTTACCTTCTACTGTAAGGGTGCAGGGGGCAATATGTTGGAAGCCCTGGGGCTGATAGGGAAGCTGGGAAGAGAGGCCAGCTCCAGGGTGACCCGTCTGGGATCCAGAGAACTTGGTAGGTGGCTTTGGTGGGGTCCTTGCACCAGAACCTAAGGAGAGCTCACAGTGGCGTCCGCTTGAGTCCTGGGGGAAGAGAGATTGGTGGTTGGGAGAGGGCACCTTGGGTCACCAGGGGACAGAAGAGTCTGTAAGTTCTTTCTTCCAGAGTTCACAACCTGTGGATGTGTTGAAAGATTGCCTGGGAGAAAAAACTTTGTTTCTCTTTTTTTCCCCCTCCTCAGTCTTTTTAAGGGCAGCTTAAAAAGGGTTTCTTTTCCCTTCCTCCTTGCGAACAGGCCAGGGGCTATTACCGAAATAGTAAACAGAGGGTGCTCGCAGGAGCTGGGCTGTTTTAATTAGGGCATTAAAGCAGCTTAGTGCTTACACTTTATATTTCTTGCGAACTTGATTGTATAGCATTTTAAATACCTGTGAACATTTTAAGGACTCTGGGCGATGGATTATTTGCAATTTCACAGGAAGCTTCTATTTTAAAAGCAGGCCGGGGTGAGGGGGCCATGCAGGCTTTGCTGCCGTACCTCCAGGGGGAAACGAGTCAAGCCGAGATGTTGGCTGATGGTAAATGGTGTTTAGCTCTTACTCAATCACCCTAGGGTCCCCTCTGCAGGGGGTACACCCTCCTGGGTGCCCAGCCAGGATCCCCACCAGCCCTGGTTGCTCCCAAGGTCTAATGGTCCTTCCTTCCCCAATGTGGCTCCTAAATGCTTCTGTCTCTACCTTTCCCAGCCACAGAAGCTCCCAGCTTCTGACCTCCTTCAATATCCTCTTTATCCAGTATCCCAAGATATACAGTCTCTGTTCAGAAACCTTCCAGGGGCTTCCATCAAGGTAGGAAAAATATATATACATATATATACATACATACTCAGGTTGAGAACCGCTGTGTTCGACCCTGCACCAAGCGCACAACAAACTTTCCTATCCATGGAGCTGGAGCAGAGTTGGGATAAAACAACCACAAACTGTGTGGCCAGGATGACCACCACTGTGTGGGTCCGAATGCCCTGGACAATCCTATTAAAGGCTCCGTCCTTAGCCTGAGGCAGTGTTGGGAAGGAGTGGAGCCTTTAAGAGGCTGCCTAGTGGGAGGAAGTGAGACGGGTGAGCAGGCTACCCAGGGCCTTCTCTGTAGAGGGAAGATGTTTGCCAAGGTTTGGAAAACACCGGGAAACCAGTGGACTGAAATGTTAAAGCAGGTAAAGCTAAAAAAAAAGAAAAACAAAACAAAAAAAAACCCACCTTGCTTGCTTTTGGTTTGGACATACCCTAGGCTTGTTTGTGCCGCAGGACCTTTGCACCTGCTATCCCTATTGCCTGATTCCTTCAGTTCCCACTTCCAGAGAGTCCATCCCTTTTAGCAGAAACACTCCCTATCCGTATCCTATCTACGCCCTTGCTTCCTTCTCCACCCTGTGGCTCAATCTTCCATCTGGTAGTAAGTTGTCTACTTGACGTCATACTGAGTTGCGTGCGAGATGCTGTTCTGTGCTATGATCTTGCATTTGGGGCTGAGTGGGTTCCCTATCAGCGACGGCTGCCGGAGAATCTCCTCTGAGCCCGTTGTTGGCTGGAAGGAGCATGCGTGTGAGGGAAGGGATCCGGAATGTGACAGTGGGCTGCAGGGGGGACCAAGCTCATGCCTTGCCCAGCCTGCAGCCCAATTCCATGGCCACCGTGATTACCCCCACCACCAGCTGCTTGAACCCTGTCATAAAGGAAGGACGTGCCTTCCATTCTTGATGGAAACATTGGTGGTGTGGCAAACTGTTGTAGAGACTTTTAATCCCGGCTGGGGTCTCTACCCTGCCTTTTGACCATTTAGTTTTTGGGTAAATGTGCTCTTGCGCGCGCTCGCGCGCGCGCACACACACACACACACACACACACACACAACCTTTATCTTTACAAAAAGGCGTAAAGAGCACAAGAGCTGGACAGATGCCTACCCTCTATGCTGTTAGAATCCACTTTCCTATCCATAACCCTAAGTTATTATTACTTACTGGGCTGTTCTTAACCCCAGTTGGCCAGCTCTCAGGGCCATGTTTTCCTGACCCCTAAACCCACGGTGGCTTCTCCTTCCTCCTCCTGCACCTTCTGCTGCTTCTCCATGTGGTTCTCCTCTGACCCGAAGCCCAGGAAACCTAAACCACACCTATGTCTCTTCTGCCCAGCTATTGGCTGTTGGCGTCTTTACTTACCAATCAGGGTCACAGGTCTGCTCCTCCCCGACCCCTGCTCTTACCATTACAGTAGCCTGCAAGCTCAAACCTCAACAGCAAGCTGTGTGTTCCCTTGGTGCCATAGCTGGGGTTCATCTGGCCAGAGAGGAGTGCCAGAGGGAGGTCTGAGAGCCCTGTTGGTTTCATGGATGGGTGACATGCAGGGGCTACAGATATCAGGGACGTTGTGGCCTGGGGTGCATCCAGTGGTGGAAATGTTCTGATCAAAGGGAGCAAGTTCAGCTGACCTGATGATTTCTTCCTTTTACTGATGAGAGCTCGGAGCATATTGATTGAGGTGATCAACATTTAGATCTTTCATAGTTAATGAGGAGCTGTCTGATTGATATTGGAAACAGTCACCGCCCGGGGCTTTTAATGAAGCCCGCAGAGCAGAGAGAGAAAGACACTTGACATCAGGTGGGAGGGGTGTGGGCACCGGAAGAGCAGGTTTCTTTTGCAGCCACTGCCCCTCTCCTTGAAGCTTCAGGGCCTGGCTCTGCCCCTCCTGGGGGTGTATTCTCTAACCCATCATCTCTGGGCCCTTTGTATCACCTTCTGTGAAGTGGAAATGGGGTGGGGTAGGGGGTGCATGTGTGGTCTTATTCTCTCTGGGGAGACTGGGTGGCTTGTGAGTGTCAGAAGTGACATTACATGTGAAGCTCTCGGCATGAGGAGGACACAACAAAGTTTCCTCTTGGTACCTGGCTGTGAGGTTGGTGCCTCAAAACCCTGAAATGCTGTAGAAATGCCATGCTGTCGATTTTTTTCTGTTGCTGTGGGTGATAGTGGTTGACCTAGACAAAGGTGCACATTGCTTTCTCTGGCCAGCGGTTCTTCATGCTCGTGGGCTTGGCCACGTGTGATCTACCCAGCCACTGGATTCTGTGTCAGCAAAGGTGGAAGGGTGTGGGGGGTGACAAGGGCTTTAACATCCCTTTGCATAGAGCAGCACTTGACCATAGTAGGAGCTTAGTATTTATTTATTTATCCATTTATTTAGGATTGAGTATCAGAACACACCTGAAAGGGGAGTCCAAGAGCCAAGGGCAGTATCCCAAAGAAATGGAAACTTTTTGTTGACACAAATCTGCACAAGAATGTCTCCAGCAGCCTGAGGTTGAAGACAAGCCTTTAGTTAGTTATGGCATTTCCATATGAGTCCATGGTTGTATTATGGTATGCTCATATGAACTGATGGCTAGTCTGTGGTAAATCTACATTAACCCATGGCCTGACTGTGGTAGGCCCGTGTGACCCTTTGTCTAGACTGTGGTACGCCCGTGTGACCCTTTGTCTAGACTGTGGCACGCCCATGCATGATTTTGTCTAGACTGTGGTGTGCCCATGTGAGACCTTGGCTAGATAGTGGTGTAGCTCCATGAGCCTGTGATTAGACCATGGTACATCTGTGTATGTCTACACTGTAGTACTCTGATCATTGCTAAAAAAGAATAAAAAGTGTTAGTGATCAACATGGAAGAGAGAGTAAAGAATTATGTGGGGTGAATGAACTAAGTCCCGTAACTGGATGACTCCTTTTTCTCTGGGGGGAGGAGGAAGAAGAACAGGGTTTCAGGTGAATTCCTTGAGGATTCCATGTGGTAATGTCACCATGTTACAGAGCAGAAAACAGAGTACTTAAGGGGCTTGCCTGAAGACACACAGCCTTTACATAATAAGAAAGGAGCTCAGATCTCTGCAGGCATGTGGCTCAGAATTTCTGTGCAGAGGGTTTGATTCCCTGGGCTTCCAGACCTGCCTGGTGCTGAGGGAACTGCTTGCTGTCCTTGTGTCTCAGCCCTGCCCTCTGCCCTCTCCTCCTCATATGAGGACGTTGCTGTGGTTTGTTACATGTTGTTATACTTGTTTATAGGTGGGGAGACTGAGGCAGGGGGAGCAACTGGTGCTATCCTCAGAATCTAGACTCTGCAGGCCAATTCTAGCTGAGCTGAGATTAGTCTATAGTCACCAGGCTGGCTCTTCTCCACCCCTGAGCAGCCTCCTTTCTGAGGAGGGGTGAGTTGGCTAAAGAAGAAAGTGTGATGAGGTTGGCTCAGTTAGAAGGCTTCCTGTACAAGCATGAGACCTGAGTTCGGATCTCTAGCAGCCAGGGACGAACAGGGCACGGTAAAGCGCAGACTTGTAAACACCCAATGCTGGGAAGCCGGAATAGCGAGAACCCCAGGGGCTCTTTGCTTGGCCAATGTCCCTGAAGCAGAGAACTCTAGGCCAGCGAGAGGCCCTGTCTCAAAGGAGGTGGGTGTCGTCCCTGAAGATGACACCTGAGATCATGCACACACACACACACACACACACACACACACACACCACACAAACACACATGTACCATCACATAAGTGCATGTGCATGCATATGCGTGCACGCCCACATACCCACACACCCCAGCATAGTCATCTTGTGAGGTGGCTAGAGTCTGCACAGAGAGAATGACCTACGTGAGGCAGCTGGCCCCATTTGGCCATTTTTCTCAGGGAGTAGGGGAGGGGGGATAGTCACACCTCGGGGTGACAGGAAAGGATCTGACTCAGAGGCTCCTTTCCTGGAAGGCCTGGAGCCAACACCTAGCACCAGGCTAGCCAAGGTCAAGGTCCCAGTGAAAGGACCCGAGTCTAGGGAGAAATGCAGCAGGGATATTGAGAGGTGCAGTGGACTACCTCACTCAATACACAATCCCCATGTTGACTTTTCCCAGCCCTAAGAACCCTCTAGAGATCCCGATAGTAGCTGCTAGCTTCTGCATAGTCTGTGCAGAAGAGCTGTGTGTTCTGCAGGCTGCAGCTAGACATAACTGCCATGTGGACCCACGGAGGTGACTGTCTGCACTGCAGGAATTGGGCCCCATGCCTTCCACAGGCCACCCTGGCTCCCTGGCACCCCTCAATCAGTTTCAGATCGTTGTTTCTTTCCACTTGGGAGGAGACAGTCATGGGAGTGGGGACACCCCAGCCCCGTTTGCTACTGTCACTTGATTTGGTGAAGGTGAAGATCTAGGTGAAGGTCCTACCTAGATCTGGAACAACTCGGGTTCTGAGAAGATGTCAATTTCTGGGGTCACGCTTCGATCCAACCGCGGCATCATCAGAATGAGGTTTGTGGTGAGGGGATCCTCTGTGCTTGGAATTTGAGGTGGCAGATAAAAGCCTGTTGGAGACTCCCCTAAGGGTGACAGGGACAGAGGGCCTTGTGAGTGTGTCTGCATGGAGTTGGTGTCTCCGTAATTGCAGGAGCAACTGCAGATGAGCTGTGTGCCATGATGGGGAATTGTGGTCAGAGGGTAGTAGATGGGGCCTTGCTGAGTCTGAGGGCACCTCTCCCCGATTCCTCGGTGCCACCCTCCTCAGTCTCAACCAGTTAGAGATGGCAGCACGCCCTCCCATGAAGGTCTTAAACTTATTGCTGTGGGGCTTATGTCAGGCATAGATGCACCCAAGGACAGCACAGTTAAGACAAGGAGTGTGGGACTTAGAGAAGGTTGGCCCCAGGACCACCCCTTTCTACAGACAATGTAACAGGCTCAGGAAAGATGAAGCCCACTGTCCACAACCACCCAGCCAGCTGGTGGCAGAACTGTCACTCAAATGAAGGCACATTGGGGTCCATGTCTCCCTTCTTTAGGTGCCTCGGTGCCTCAGTTTCCCTATCCGTAAAGTGAGCTTTCCTCCAATGGAGTTATTAGGTCTCTCTCCCTGCAGCGGAACCACCCCGAGCCTCAGGTGACAAGATCCCTGGCTTGCCACAGCAGGTCTCAGCTTCCCCGTCCCTCCCTCTCACACTACGACTTGAGATCTTTACACGGATGGGTACCGTGCTCGGGGTGGTGAGCCTTGAGGTGGGGGGGCGGGTGTGTGTGAGCGCGCGTGTGTTTGCAACAAATATTTTATAATAGACAGTGCTTGTCTGCCACTTCTAAAAGTAGTGGGAAAAAAGTCCCACTTTGAGGAAATAAAAATAACACCAGTGCCTATGATGCTGAAGCGATTAGCTCGGTAGGGGCAACAAGCAGGTCTCGGGCTAGAAACTTACATGACAGACGCCTACACTCACAGGGAACACGTCTCCATGATTAGATTGTGGGCAAAGTGACCACCTGTCCACATCTCTCCTAAGCCTCAGAGGGACGCTTCCGGAGAGATGACCGTCTTTCTTATTTCTACCACTGACCGCCCGGGTGTTGGCTGCAGAGTTTTTATTTCATGGAAGGCAAACGCAGCCTCGTGAGGTAGGAACTTGGCTGGGCCTTTGTGTTCATCTTGAACTGCCTGAAAACTTTATTCCCTGTGACTGTCACCCCCGGGAATGAGCCCGCGTGTACCTACAAGCCCCAGCTGGGAGGGAACTCTACGGAGAAGGGCTTCCTTGGCGGTCTCGGGTTAAATAAGTATTGGCCACTGCTGGATCAAGTGGCTGGCAGCATCACTGTGGTGGCCTTGATCCTCTCTCTCCATGTCACAGAGGGAGCTTGGTGAGCAGAGTCATCGGCCCAACCGAGGCAGGATCAGCAGGGCCCAGAGCTGTGGGAAGAGGGAGAAACAGATGCTGTGGTCCCCAGCCACTGTGCTGGCAGCCACAGCCATCGGAGTCTAGGAGGACCCTGAAGGAGATGAGGGTCATTCTTTGAGCCAGGAGGGGTGATGGGAACGTGGGTCTGAGATGCATGCCTTTTTTCCATGCTCTGGTAACAGTAGGGACTGGCTCCTGACGTCACCACCTATTAAAGCATCAACCAGATAGTGGGGTCCTGTGGTGTGTCTGTTTTGTCTGTAGGATCAGAGGTTTGGATAGGTTTCCTGAGCTGGGGGAGGGGCCTCCTCCTTAAGTTGTTTCTCTGATCTGAGGGCAGCGGATCCTCATCTTCTCAGCACTAATCACCCCCTGGCGTTTCTCACAGGCTGCTTTTGTGGAATGCCGGACTTGTGTATGGTTTTCCTGGGGAGAGAAGGGCTGTGTGTAAGAACACAAAGCTCTGGTAGTCCGGGTCAAGTCTGGTCCATGACTAGCTGTGTGTCCTTGGGCAAGTGGCCAGCCCTCTCTGGGGTTTGATCTTTAAAATGGAGGCAAGGACAATAAGTTGGCTGTTGGACACCTGTTTTCGTTGTCTGTAAATGAGTATCCGGGACTTTGCAAGCAGGTTGTCCCGAGGGGTGAGTGAGAGGCTCCCAGGGATGAGGCTTCAGGTCTATTCTGTATGTCCTACCTGTGTTCATTGTCTGACTTGCCATCGCCACTGCCAAATGGTAGTCCACCTGTGCCCATGCTCTGTGGCCCCAGGAAGCTTGTGACCTCTGCTTTGTTTGGCATGGTCACTATCCTCCCAATATCTTTTTGGCTTTTTTTTCCCCTCCTCAATATAGGGTTTCTCTGTGTAGCCACCAGCTTTCCTGAAACTTATTATGTAGATTATTAGGCTGGCCTCGAACTCACAGAGACCCACCCGCCTGCCTCTGTCTCCCAAGTGCTGGGTTTAAAGGCGTGCACCACCATATCTCCCTCTTTTCCAACATGTTGAAGCTACAGTCAGGCATACTTTGGACCAGTGGACTCAGGACATGCTTGGTCAGAGTGCTGGCCCCAGTCTAACCGGGAGAGAGCCAGAGAGGAGCCAAGCTCAACTCCCCCCACCCCCCCACCCCCCGCTGTCAAGCGGAATTCCTTCCTGTGGCATCTAAGATATATCTGGAGCTAGGTTGGAGTGCTTGGGCATGGCTGACCCTGAACGCAGAGGTTTCTGAGTGAACACCATCCTTAAGCTTGCCAGGGCCACTGAGCTGTCTCTCCATTGGCAGGAAGAACAAGAATTGCCCAGTGCACAAAGCTTTGTTGTTCCCGGTACCTACAGCCTTGTTACTGCTTATAGGGCCCAAGATGGAGCCCTTCAGCAAGGGCCAAGAAGGAATGAACCGAAGCCTCATTCTGTAGCTTCTGGCCTTGGCTTTCTGTCTCCCACCCTGTTGTCCTGGACAACTGCCCAGTTTGGAGTGAGGAGGCCAGGCTGGTGCTCTCGGTGGGGTAGCTAGAGAATGTGGGGTAGCCGGAGAATCTGCAAAGCCGGTTCTTACCCACACGGCACTCCCTTGGGCCTTTTCGCACAGAACCCATCTTGACTTCCATGCCAGAGCTCTGCTGACATGTTTAGAAGGTGCTGTGGGGTCCTCGGCTATTCATGCCACCCAAGCCCTGGGGGTGGCTATGTGGTGAGACCCACATTATTCTGGGACGGGCCAAAGGGCCTTAGATACGTATCACCACCCATTCCCTCCTGCCTCCTTTCCTGCTCCCCTCTCCACACTGCACCCCAGCCCTTCTCCCATACCCCAGCCTGGGGCGCCAGGGAGAAAACAATGACGCTTGGATCGCTCTTCTTTTGGCTTTATTTATTAAAAACAAACTAGTCCATGAGCCAAGCACAGGGTGCCAGCTGAAACGGGAGCTTAAACATTGTATCAATCACAGCAGCAAAAAAAAAAAAAAAAAAAAAAAAAAAAACAACCTCTGATAGGAATGCACTAGTCTAGACTGCGTGGGGGCTGTTAGATAAATAAGCAAGTAATAAGGCTGCCCTGACAGGGGTGAGGGGGGGAAGCCCACCCCACACCATGCTCAATGGCAGTCAGGGCCAGGACTGGACGTAGCCACAGGAACTGCACCCAAAGCAGGGAACAGTGCAAGATTTTCATCATCTTGTTGGGGCTCAGGCGAGCATGCTTTGGGGCTGACGGGACTCCCTCTCTTGTGTCGTTTGGACCCACGGTTGGGCGTTTGGTCAGTCAACCTTAGAGACCTGTGCAGTGGCTTAAGCCTCGGCCATGGTGACCTGTGCACGTGACCTTTTAGCAGAGCGCACTCACACTACCCCAGAGGGCAGGAAGAGGTAGGTAGGAGGAGCTACTGCCAGGTCTGAAGCTGGAGACTGAGAGTCCCGGAGCACTGTTGGAGCCTCAGAGAGATAACCTGGTAGTTTTCCTGAGGACACTTGTTTTTCTGCTAGGCGTGTAGGGGTCTGACCTGGTAGCCCTTAGCTGAGCAGGAAAAAGCAGAGCAGGTAAAAGGAAGGTCTCGAGGGTCTCGAGTCTGTCTTTTCTGGTTCTCTCTGGCATCTGTGCAAGGGTGACCCTAAGCCCTGGACCGTGGGACCAGATCATTGGCTTATCTATCCATCATCTAACTACCTGGGTCTGGTGGTTCACTGTAGGCTGCCCTTGGAGCACCCCAGGATCGGACAGACCAGGAACTAGACAGGTAGAAGATGCTGGCTTAAGCTGGGAGCCGGGAGGCCGAGAGCTGTGGTGGGTAAATTCCTGGGCAGCCAGCTGCCTGCATGGGGACAGCAGCCTGTGTTCCACATGCTAGTGCAGATGGCCGCCAGGCTGCCTGCTGGACACAGGACCCTGGGTCCCCCAGCTGGGGTAAGAGAGTAACAGAGGCTTAGAGGTGGTCAAGTATGTTTCGGAGGCAGGTGGAGCAGAATCACAGCCAGAGAGGCTTTGGGGCTCTCCAGGATTGCATTGTGAGGTCTTGGCCTTGGGTCCCATCACATAGGTTGCTCTGCTATCTGTGTGATCTCCCTTCTGGGGGGGAGGCGTGAGGTGAGATGGTGTGCAGGCAAGCAGCTATGAGGGGTGGGCGACGGAGCCCCACTTCACCTCCTGTCCCCACTGTCAGGAGACCTAGCCGCTCAAAAGCGACTGTACGTGGAGCTTATATCAAAAGCAGTTGTGGCCACAGGGATCCAACTCACTAAGATATGACTTTGAGAGGAAGTTGGGGTGTCTTTGTAGATCTGGGGCTCCTGATGACTTTGACCACCTTAGTGGGGCCTTCAGGAACACTGTAGTTTAGACTCCGGTGACCAGAGGGTCTCAGGGCTGGAGCCCAGGATACAGCACTTCTGTGTTTCTTCAGGGCCTGGCCCTGCCGGTGGTCAGCTCAGGGAGCAAGATGGCATCTAGCTGTCTTGAGAGCCCAGGAGGTATTGCCACTGCCTTTAAAATTAGAAGGAAGATGTTTGTTGCGGAGCAGAACCTGCGTCAGCCCGAGTCCTGTGGGAAGGGCCGCTAGCAGCCTTTTGCGTTTATTTTTGCACATTCTTTGCGTGTGCCGAGGCTGCCGGCGGCCCTCGCTCAGCTTGCTCTCGCAGGGGCTCACACTGCCCAGCCTTGCTGTCACTGGACACTGGTGACCCTGGAGAGGACAGAGCTGCCCAGGGTGAGTGCGGGAAGATGTGGGGTGAACAGGATTCAAGACCATGTTCTGGTGTCTGTGCCCTGCCGAGCGTGCGGTCCGTGTGGGGGAACGTGTGGCTCTAAGGCTTTTCTCCCTCTTGTCATGGCTTTGAGAGTCACTGGCATGTGAGATCAGGTGAAGTCTATGTCCGTGAGTGCGTGTGTGTGTGTGTGTGTGTGTGTGTGTGTGTTCAGTTGTGGCTTGCTGGCTCTGTACCTGTCTTCAGGAGAAGGCCATGGGTGTGGTTGATTGGGGGGTCTGTATTCTGTGCCCAGTATGGTCTTGGGGAGACACGAGTCTATGGTTGTAGGTCCCTGTGGTTGCAGGTGTATGTGACAGAGAGTGGACATGTGTGAGCATACGCTGCTGTGCATTTACAGGGGTGCTTATAAGTGGATGTGGACATGTGTGCACGCGAAGGGTATGTGGACAATGCCCTGTGTGGCTGTGCAGCGTGTGCAGCATGTGCAGCGTGTGAGCATTCTGCATGAGTGATGGTGCGGGCACACGTGAGTGTGTTTGACACACGTGAGCTGCATGTGTGTGTGTGTGTGTGTACATGGCCCTTTTTTGGTTCCTGCCAGAGCGGGGCTGCGGTAGACCTGCCTGGCCCTGGAAAGCTGGTGCAGGCTGAGGGAGCAGGCAGGCTGCACCCCAGCTGGCCCCAGACCTCCTTCCAAGGCTGTGGCTGAGTCTCCTCCCCCGAGCCCTGCTGCCAAGGGTTAGACATGCTGGCTGTCTATTGTATTGTGGGCTTGTTTGCCCCATGGGTGACAAGTGCTGCCCTGTCCCCAGGCTTCCCCAGCTCCTTCAAGGAAGGTGTCTCCAACTACAAGGATGGCTTTGTGTTCTTTGGGATACAACCTGCCTGCCCCCTTGAGCCTAGTGGCTCTCAGTTGCTCCTAGCCAGAGAAACCTCTCCCCTGCATGGGTCTACCTACCGTAGGATATGTCACAAACCAGAAGTCAGGCACCTTGCAATACACAGTGGACCTAGCCTGTGTGGAACAGACGTCCAGAGTAGGGCTTCAAATGCTGTGCATCCTTGAGTATATTGGTTGGCCTCTCTGAATCTTCCTGCTGTGGAGTTGGGAGAGCTTCAGGGGTGGTGGCTGTTTCTCCTTCGATACTGAGAAGGTCTTTCTTGATCAGTATAGGTCTGTGTGCCAGGAGGTGTAGGTTGTGTGTCCCAGCCATGCGTGACCCTAGCCAGGTCATTCTCTCTGTGCCTCAGTTTCCTTACCCATCGGGTTGCATTATTAACCATGCCTGCTTCTCGCTGACACTGTGAGGGTGTCTTCTCGTTCTACTTAAAAGGTTACAGAGCATGCACCATTGTTGTTATTTCTGGAACGCAGATTAAAACATCCCCCAGCCTGCAAGTGTTCGCACGCTTCCATTGTTAAACCCGGTGTGGAGGCTGCGTCTCTGAAGCTCTGCCTGTGTTGGGTAACATGGCATGGGGTTGCTGGGTGGCGCCCCCGTGGGTGGGCCGCTCTGCCCTCATCTCTTCAGTAAATTGGCGCAGCAAGTGCCGACTTGGCTGAAGCCACCGTGGGCAGGAGCATCTGGCAGGGGAGCCCTGGCAGTACAGGCTCAGTGCTGGTCCAGCAGCTTCAGGCCTGTGGTGGCTGTGGCCACCCAAACCGCCACGTGCTCTCTGTAGAGCTGACTGACAGGTGTATGTTGGTGGCAGAACTCGGAGGCAAGGGTGTGCGGGATTACCCTGGAGCCTGGCCCTGTACCATGCCCAGAGTAAACTTGCCCTTCAACCACTGCGGAGTGCTTAGGGGCTCAGCGCCATGCGCGGCCTGCATGGCTTCTCAGAGTATTTCCCTAAACAGAAGGCCAGGTTGGATGGCCGAGTGCACAGAATCCTGAGCATCTACGGTGGCCAGGGGAGGAGCTGGGTTCAGACCCAGCCTAGAGGCAGTGTTTTCCCCCTCTTCAACCCTGCAGGCGGCTGCTTCATGGTGTGCGTGGAAAGTATCCAGGGATACTCCCCAGAGCGCTTAACCCTGTCATCTAGGTCACTGTACAAGTCTGGTTTCTCTTGTTGCTGGATGACCTTGAGCCAACTGTTTCTTTAAAATTTGAGTGCATAAACCAAGTTTGCCTACACTTTCCATCCCAGCACTCAGGAGGCAGAAGCTAGCGGGTCTCTGAGTTCGAGGCTAGCCTGGTCTATAAAGCGAGTTCCAGGACAGCTAGGGCTACACAGAGAAACCCTGTCTCGAAAAACCTAATGCTGCTGTTGATGTATGTATGTACAGGCATGTTCACGTCACAACACATATGTACAGGTCAGAGAACAACTTGTGAGAGTCAGTTCTCTCCTTCCATCATGTGGGTCCCAGGGATTCAACTCATAGCCATCCTGGGTGGTAGGCACCTTAGCCCACTGAGACATCTTACGGGTCCCACCTTACCCATTAAACCTGGTGGCTGGCATAGGAGGTGATTCCTAAAATACCTGTATTGTTTCATCTTGTTCCAGGAAGTTGTCCTTGCTAGTATAATGGAGGCATCGAGACAATCCAAAGACTAAGACAGAGGGTTAAGTGTAAGACAGAAAGAAGTGTTTTACTCTTAGTGGCCACAGATATCTACCTGTTCCAGCGTTCTGCCTCCAGGGGGCGCTCTCTTATCTAAGAGGCTTGTGGGCGGAGCCTCTTTCCTGGGATAGGACCTTCACCCTATGACAGACCCACGTATTTCCCTAAACAGAAGGCGAGGTTGGATGGCCGAGTGCACAGAATCCTGAGCTTCTACAGTGGCCCGGGGAGGAGCTGGGTTCAGACCCAGCCTGGAGGCAGTGTTTTCCCCTCTTCAACCCTGCAGGCGGCTGCTCTCTGGATCTGGGCAAGAGGCACCCAGGGTCGGGGGAGCCTGCTGATACAGACCAGGGTTGTTACTGGCTGAGGTGACCTGTGAGTTCCAGGCTTGGCTTCAGACAGTGCTGTCTCTAGCTTCTGGGATGTGGTTGTCCCAGCAGGCAGCTCTCTCCCTCGCAGCAGGCCTTCACTAGTAGTGGCCGGAAGTGAGCGATGGGGGTGTCATACTGCAGGGACCTTCTGCCCAGGTGAAGTGGCTCTGACAACCTCGTTCAGCCTCCCAGTCGAGCCCGCCTGGGCTTCATGGCTGCTGGTGCCTGGCCCTTGATTTCGGCTCTATCTTTAGCTTTTCGTGGGCACGGTAAGGCCTTGTTCCATACCTGGTACCTAGTTCCGCTGTGACCTGGCTGCATGGTGCCCCTGTCACAGAGGCCAGGGTCTCTGACAGTTGGCACCTTCTCGTTTGACCCCAACCCCACTGTTAAAAAGTACAGAAAGGTGCCTAATGAGTTCCAGTCAATGAGGGCTTAATTTAGAAGCTAGTGACTCTGGGAATGAACGGGAGGAGGGGTCCTAAAGAAAGCTTTGTGAACCCCTCATTTATACATAGGTTCCCCAAAGCCTGGGCCATTCCTACATGCTTTCCCAAGTTCAAATTCCATCTCTTTGCCCTTCCAGCTGTGTGATGTGGGACAAGTTTCTTAACCTCTCTGAGCCTCTCTTTTTTCATCTGTGACATTCACTTTTATGTTTAAGGAAGGAACTGAACACAGTGGCTGTAGACTCCCAGTGTGGCTGAAGGTTACCCCAATCCTAGTTAACTGGAGGAGCAGCGAGTCCCGGGTGAGCCTATGTGATACCCCAAAGTCAAGAATTTCAAGGGTCAATGTGCCCTCTGCCCACTCAACTGGCCTCCCTGGCTGACTTCTTCTCTAAATCTTGGGTCTCCTACTAGGGAACTTGGGATATGGCCTGACCTTTCTACTCTGCAGTCTGTCTGTCCTTGAACCCCTGCCTGTAGGTTGTGCATTTTGGGCAGCCTGTCAGGAGTCCCTGAGGAGGTCCCCACCATGGCTGATACTGACCCGATGTCAACTGGCTTCTCCCCTAAAGGGGTAATCCTTCTCCGTGATGGATCAATATGTCTGTAGTGGGGGAAACATTTGGAGACTTGCTCTGCTGCTTGGGGGTTTTTTGGCTCCATTAGTTTTAGCATCCAAGATACCCCTTGCCTCGAACAGTGGCTGCTGTGGGGTGCGCTCACTGGTAATTCTCTGATTCCGACATCTCTTTTACATTGACGAATTGTTGTGCTTTCTCTCCCCCTCCCCCCGTTTGCAATTACTTATTCATGTTTCACATACTTGAGGCTTCTGATGTCATTATATTTCTCTCCTTCCTGCCCCCAAACTTACCCTTTGTGTCCCCATCCCCTCCCCGCCATGCATGCTTGTGTCTTTAAGTCCCACATACTTGTGAAGGCCAGGAGTGTCGTTCCTCAAGTGGTGTCCACCATGGTTTTCAGCGCAGGGTCTCATCAGCTTGGAGTATGCCAGGTAGCCAAGGCTGGCCCACAAGATCCAGAGATCTGCCCACCTCTGCCTCACCAGTCAGTGCTGGACCATGGATGCTGGGGATGAAAACTAGGGTTCCCATGCTTTTTTGGCTGAGCCATCTTTACCCTTTCTGCCCTTCCCTCTCTGTGTTCCCACCCCCTATTTTAAACTTTGAGACAGGATATCATATAGCCCAGGCTGGATTCAGACTCTGTGTCCTAGGTGAGGCACTATCTCCACCTCTCTGCCCCCCTTTTTCTCCTCTCCAGCCCCTTCATCCCACAGGCTTTCCCTCTACTGGAGGTGACTGAGCAGGACCCTTCAAGTCACTTAGCATACTTTTCTACCCCGGGGGTCTCCCGTGAGCCCCTGTCCAGAGTCCTAAGCGGTTTGTCTTGATGCTTTGGCAAGAACCCCGGCAGTGGCCACATGGTGCTACATCAGTAGATGCACCAGATCTGGCTGTCCCCTACCTGGTATTGAGAGTGTGGTTGGTGGCTTTAGCTGTTACCTTGAGCCACTGTGTAAGCCACTTCTGCAGAGTGACATCCTCCAAAGATATCCTAAGAATCTTTGAAAGTATCGCCATCAACCCTCAGATGGGAGTGTGCGGGGGCTGGGGGAAAACCACTTCTGCTATTACTGCCTGCATCCGTGCTCCCGTTGTCTGATCTCTGGCACTTGGGATCTTTGCTTCTTGGCTCCTGGACCCTCTGGGCTCGCTGGTGGCCATCGGATCTTCCTCTCTTTCTAGAAGGACCCACGGCTCCAGGTTCTATCTGCATCATGTCTATAGTCACAGTGGACCTCGGGACAGGGTCAGGGTGGGGCAGATGGGAGCTCAGCACTTGGGTCTTGTCTGTTTTTTCACTCTGGTCCAGCCACACACCCCCATCCCCCATCATCTTCCCTCAGGATACGCTGTACATCTCCCCACTTCCTGCTTCTGACTTGGGCCTGGCCTTTTCTCCCGGGGAAGATCTGGGAAGTCCCGGTGCCCTGAGAGCCAGGCCCTTGCCTGTGGTCCCTTAGTCATGTGTGACTCTGACTTTGGGTCCCTTTCTGATGCAGTTCAGCCCAAGAGGCTGCTCGCTCTTTCTGCCTATTCACATCTAAGGGGTCTCTTCTCCCCTGGCCAAACCCAGACCAGAAAAAAAATGACAAGTAATATCCCTTCACCGAAGTGATTTAAAAATTAATACGGGCCTCCACGTGCCACCCCGCCTCCATGAGAGCAGCCTGCGCTCCCTGTGTGAGATTAAAACTCACATTTCATTTTTATATGCTGTGCTTAATCCAATAATGATTTTGCGTTGCAAACGGCAATAATATCTCTCAGCATAGTTAATCAGACTAGACTTAATGCTGTCACTATTTATTAACCTTTGTTGAAAAGCAAGAAGTTTCTCTCTAATCTGCGATTGTTGGTCCTGTCAGAGTCTATCAACTGAGAAAACAGTTTTGGCATTCATTAAAACAGTGCAAATCCCGAAATGACAATCGGGGCTGGGTGGGATCTAGTGCGTGAAATCCTCGCCCCATTTATCGGGATGGCCAAGGAACTTGGCGGGGGGGTTGGGGGGTGGGATGGGGAGGCGTGCGGTGTGGCAGGCCCTACCTGGTCAGAGGACCGAGTGACCCAGCCCCAGATTCCTCTTGACTAAAAATCCCTTTTCTGGGAGTTGGGGGAAGGAGGGGATAGTATGAAACTGGGCTTGACCCGACCAATGCAATCGTTTTGAGCTCCCCTGGGCCTGGCCCAGGTTCTGGAGCCACTTGGCTCTGTCCCTCCATTGATTAAGAAGCTGAGCTGTGTGGCCCTCATCTCCAAAGCCTGGTCCAGTTGGGATCCATCAAACATGGCTGTGGAGATGGCTCTGTGGGCAAAGTAGCTGCCTTCAAGGCATGAAGACCAGAGCTTGAAAATCTGTGAAAGGCTGGGGGTGGTGTACATGCTCACAGTCCCATTGCCTCAGAGACAGTGGATAGACCTCTTGGGGCTTCTGGCCAGCCCATCCTATTTGGTGAGTTTTGAGTGAGAGACTCTCAAAAACCAAGGTTGATGGCATCCAAGGCTCCGATGCAGGGGCATCCCAGTGTGCCAGCTGGGACTTGTGTAAGGACCTATGTGGGAATTCCCCAATACCCAGGAGTCGAGTTGGCCCGAAAATCTTAAGAAATGTCTCTAGAAAGTTCCCAGGTGATGCAGGGGCTGGGGTCTGGAAGCCCCAAGTAGTGGTTTGCGATTTTATGAACCTTGCTGGGATGCCACTGTTGGGTCATCTGTTGACCTTGGTTGGCAGCTGAATTAGGGTGCATTGTCCGGGAGCCTTGGAGGCTTGGGGTACCTCAGTTTCCTGCTGGCTCTGTACTGGAGCTGCCCTGCCCATTGCACATCCCAGCGTTACTTCACTCTGGTGCTGCCCGGCACTGGGACGCCTTACAGTGCAGGTTCTGATTGACAGGGTACAATGAGGTCCCCTAACAGGTTCCCAGGCTGTGTAGAAGCTGGTGGATGCCCTGTCAGGCTGAGTACATTTTGTGTACGAAGGCTCTGCCCAGTCACAAAGAACCTCAGCTGGATCATCTGGCTGGGCCTTGCAGAGGCAACCTGGGCTCATACCCATTTCCTTGATGGGAAAGCTTTGAGAAAAAGGGATCACCTGCCTAAGCCTCTGACAGAAGGCAGGCTCCAGGGTTCCCCTTACTCCATTTCCGAGAGTTCTAGACATGTCTCTTGATGTTCCTGTCCGGTCTTTGATTTCCAAAGATGGCCTAAGAGGAACTAAATACGAGGACTGGAGATGTGGCTCACCTGGTGGAGGGTTTGTCTAGCAACTGTGAGATCATAGGTTTGAGGCCCAGCTCCACACAGCCAGCCACAGTAGTACACACCTAAAATCTTAGCACTCTGGCACTCCAGAATTCTTCAGGAAATCTGAAGTTCAAGGTCATCCTTGACTATATAGAGCATTTGAGGCCAGCCTGGGCTACATGAGACCCTGCGTCAAAACAAACCAAAAAGCCCGGGAGGGAATGTCCATCCACAAGGTAAGCACAGCAGTTGTTATTGGGCTTGACTGGGGGCAGCCAGTGTCGGTGTGTGGTTAATTACCCGGGAAGGCTGAAGGCGCCTGGGTCGGTGCTGTCTCTGCTCTGTCTGGGGATAAAAGCGGAAGGGAATGTAAAAACGCAAAACTCTCCCTTGCCTCGGATTGCAAAGGAGCTCAACCTGGTACTGATGCTGGGAGACTCTTACTGCGCAGAGATCGATGCTGGCTGCAGCTGCTGTGGCCCAGAACCCACTTTACTTTGTATTTCTGCCTTGGAAAACCAGAGCTTGAGAGAGCTCCGGGAGATGGCATGCCCAGACGCCTCTGGAATCTGCAGGAAGAGGAATAGATTCTTCCGAATGGAGGTGGAACCCAAAGGCCCCCAGGATGCTCAGGAGCACGTGTGGTTTGACCTCTCTAGTCTTCTGGGTCCCCAAGAAGCATCTTACCATGTCTGTAGGTTAAAAGAAACCATGTAGAGGAAGTGTGTGGATTTCGGCTGCACAATATCCCCCTGCCTCTGTATGTTCAATGCAGAGGTCTTTGTGGATTGAGGACACCCTGTTCCCTTCACTATATACTTTAAAGACTATATATATATATATATATATAAAAAATCAGGTGTGCTTGCACACATGCAAGTTCCGGTGGGACACAGAAGAGCATCAGGTCTCCTGGGTTTAGAGTTACAAGTGTCTGTGAGCTACCCAGTGTGGGTGCTGGGAACCAAACTCAGCATCTCTACAGGAGCAATAGGTATTCTGAACCAGGGAGCTAACTCTCCTGCCCTTACTTTAGTGTATGTGTGTATGCATGTATGTGTGTGAGTGAGTGTGAGCACTCACATGTGAGACAGTTGTCTGTCTCTCTCAAGTGGGTCTTGGGAATTAACCTTAGGTCAGCGTGCTTGGCTGCTGAGTGTCTGTACTCCATCTGTCTCGCCATCCCTAAGGCAGCGCCGTTCTGAGATGTAGCTTGGTGCTGTGCTCTTAGGCACTGAGGCCCAGGGCAGCCTCAGTTGCTCCCCCAGCTCTGGTCCCAGCCTCAGTTCTTGACACTTTGGGTCACCTCTCAGCAAGGTGATGTAGGAGGCACATTTGGAGGGGAACAGAAACCCCTGGGATGGAAAGGAGCCGGATTAGAACTTGGTGGAGGACAGTGGGCTGCCTGGTGGAGGGGCTGCCAGTGAGGCAGTGTGTGACCAGTGTGGAACAACGCCCTAGTACAGGGTGGGAATGCTTGACCAGGACTCAGACATGGGGACGGGTTGGACCTTCATACACTGTAAGCTACTGGTTTGTTTTCATAAACTGTGACCTTTGATCTCCCCCCCAGTTGCTCGGTTTTAACCCTTCGTATTCAAACCCTTCTCCCCTTCTCTGTCTGAGCCCACGGTATCTCTCAACAGAGTCTGGCATGAGGGAAGGGTTTGAGGGTTCTTGTCATTTCTTAGGTGGAACTCCAGCTTAATGATCTTTAAAATTTGTTAATGTGTTTTGCCCTGCATGTATGTCTGGGCCTCACGTTCACACCTGGAGCCCGCAGACCCGGAAGGAGTGTTGGATCCCCCTGGACCCAGATGGTTGTGAGCTGCCGGGTGGGTGCTGGGGACTGAGTCCAAATCCTCTGCGAGAGAAGCCAGTTCTCTTAGCCACTGAACCATCTCTAGCCAGCCCCTGGACACCTAGCTTCAACACCGCATGCCACCACTTCTCTGTTCCAGGAAAGAGTAAGCGTCTGTGTGTGCTTTGCTGTTTCCCGCGGAGTGGCCTGTCCACCTTCCTGGGAGTAGGCTTTAGCATCCCAGAGGATAGGGCGTGAGTTAAGTCCTCCAGTTCTGCTCTTGTGGTTCAAGACTTCTCCCCATAGCCCTCTGTGCTTTCGTATGAATTCGGAAACTGACTTTCCCGCTTCCTCTACTGAGCAGCCAAAGCGGGCCCTCGGGGCTTGATCGTGATTGCGTGGACGATGACTCAGGAGAAATCAGAGGTCGTGAAGGAGATGCCCACAGTCTTCCATCCAAGGGTGGCGCAGCTCCACACCCCGCCCTCCCACACCCTGTCCCCTTCCCAGCTCTTCTCTTATTACTTCTGTGTGCCAGCATAGAGGATAACTCTGCCCCTCAACTGCACAAGGCGTCTCCTGCTCTGCCCTCTGAGCCTCTCTTCCTGGCACCTAATCTGATCACCATGGTACAGGTTCTTTGTGTGTTGATGCTTTACAGTTGCCACTCCCTATAAACCGTGAGCTCTTCAAGGGCAGAGGGACTGGATCTGTCCGGTTTATGGACTCGAACCCATGGAGTTGCCCATGAAGATTTATGAATGAGTGAGTGAGTGAATGAATGAATGAATGAATGAATGAAGAATAAGTCTCTTCTCATCTTTTCACACTGACATCTGCAGCTTGCTGGCTGTTCTCATTCCCAGCTTCACATGCTCCATGGTGTCTGTCTGCAAATGGGGAAACTGAGTCCTCCTTCAGCTCTCTGCTTGGCCTTGTGTTGCCTACTCCGTCCTGTGTTACACCTCGAGAATCCCTGTTCATATGACAGGCAGATGCGTGGGACTAGTTTTTATCTTTATGGATGCATTGTGTGTGTGTGTGTGTGTGCGCGCGCGCGCTTGCGTGCTTTGGGGTCTTGCTCTAACCAGGCTCTACTTGTGAGTATGAAGATCCGGGCCTGCAAGATGCTACCAACAGGTAGTGAAGACCAGTGACAGCAAGGAGAGCCCTGCCCCTGCCCCTGTCCCCCAAGGAACCCACAGGATAGAGCATCTGACTAATTGGTTTGTGGACCTGACTGGGCTAGATAGATTTCACCGTGCTTTTGATCTCAAGTCGATACAGAGGCTGGGCGTTAATGGAGTCCCCTGGGCGAGGACTGTAAGGAAGACTTAAAGAAGAACTTCCTGAGGAGACTTGGGGTGATCAGGCTGCCAGCATTGGCTGCAGAATATGGGAATTCAGAGAGAGAGAGGAGACTGAGAAGGTGGGTGCTGTGCAGGAGCCCCGAGGGAGACGGCGAGGTGGGCTGGGGGTGGCCCTCTGAGCCGATTCTCTAGGTTAACGCAAAATAAGCATAACCTTAATTGGGACTCCCTGGGGAGGCATGGGAAGACCTCATGTCTCTTCCTGTCACATCCGGTATTTCCTACTCCGCCCAATCCCACTTTAGTTACAGAACAGCCTGGAAAAGCAGAGGCAACAATGGCTTGTTCTCCGCCAAATCACAGATCAGCAAACTGAGGCTGGTGGCCATGGCCTGTAGCTTCATGTCTAGACAGGAGGATTCAATGATACCAGCCCCATCTCTCCACTTTGCCTGGTAGTTCGTTGTCTTTGGTGATGGATCTGATTTGCTTTTATTTGTGACTCTAGAATCAAATGACACCTTACACCAAAGGGGCTGGAGATGTGGCTCAGTGGTTAAGAGCACTGACTGCTCTTCCAGAGGACCTGAGTTCAACTCCCAGCAACCTCATGGTGGCTCATGCCCTCTTCTGGTATGTCTGAAGACAGCTACAGTGTGCTCACATAAAATAAATAGTTTTTTTTTTTAAAGTCATATTAAAACATTCCTTAAGAGAAGAAAAAAGTGATGTTAGTCCACACAACAGGACAGTGTTGTGTTGGGGTGTGGGGCACAGGCAATGAAAGGATGGCTGGTTCTCATGCTGACAGCTGGTTGTCATCGTGAGGCAGTGACAGGGAGCAGAGAGATGGGAACACAGTGGGCTGGCCCATGTCAGGTCACACTGACTGTTCTGTGAGAGTCATGGCAGACAAGCTTCCTTATCAAGCCTGACTTGGGGGACTGGACTCACTCACAGTGGTTACAGGAAGTGCCTGTTTTGGTGGGGGGAGGTTAGTGGGATCTGACAGTGTGACCGCTTGATTCTGTGGTACATGGCATGAGGGACTCCATCTTGCTGTGGCTCAGCCTGCTTCATCCTATAAAGCTAGTCCCAATTTATGGTCTCCTGACCATTTTGTTTTCGAGAACAAAAATACCTCTATTTTGTTTGTTACTCAGCCCCCGGACTCTGTGAAGCGTCTGGTAAATATGTATTCAGATATTTGCAGGGCAAACGAATACACTTTAGGAGCTGAGGTCAAAGGTTAAAGAGGGCTTCAGCTGGCTGTCCAGGAGGGAGAGGGCCAGATGAGACGGCACACTCACGTGACCCTGACACTATGTAGGCAGAGGCAGGAGCATCGTGGGTTCCAGGCTAGCCTGGAATTAAGATGGCTGAAATGTAGTTTCGGTCTGATTTTTGATTGATTTTTGTCACTCTTCCAGAAGCCCTCATTTCTTGGTGCTCTCAGGTGATGCTCAGGAAGGAGAAGGGGGACTTGTAGGTGGCATGTGTTAAAGGGAGCAAGGGCTGTGGGTCAAGTCATCTGTCTGTCTTTCCATAAAGGCCGTGTCATACCACGGAAGGGAACGGGCCTGTGCATGCTTTGGTGGTTTCATGTCACGCAACACGTCCCTCAAGCATGAACACCACTCACTGTAGTCACGCAGAGAGACACACGTGATGGAGGAGCTGCTGCCTTCACCACACTAGGAGTCTGGAAACTTCTGCAGAGTCTCATGCTAAACATAAAACGCTTTGTCCTAGAAGGAATGCGTCACATCTGTGCTCAGCTCATAGTTCAGTCTTAGTCACGTGGCCTCACTCAACCCTAAGGAGGCAGTAGAAATAGTCACGTCTGTTGTGTGCACTGGTAAAAGTCATTTCATCGGACTCCACGGCAAACTCATGGTGAGAGTACCAGGAAACTTAACTGACCGTGTGCCGTGGATTCTGGGTCGTTTAACTAGAATAGTGCGCTTAACCAGTCACCCCATCCAGTAGGCACTGGAATAATTTCCATTTTACAGATCGGAAAACGGAGAGGCTCAGAGAGGTAAGATTACTTACCCAAAGTCACACAGCTAGGAAGTGGTAAACCCAGTATTTGAACCTCAGCTACTTTGCTATAGATCTCATATTGTATTAACCCATTCAAAGTTGGAGACTTTAAGACCCAGTAAGCCCCATCTAACACTTATCCCCCTGCCCACATATTCCCGGTAGGAGACCTCTCTATTCAGTTTGGCCACTGGGGATTATCAAGTCATCCCTCCTGGGTCTCTCTTGGGTGGGTGCATCACAGTCCTTGGCATCTGAGTCTGTGCCATGCCTGTCTGGACAAGTCAGTTCTGCAGGAGCCAAGACTTTTCAAGACTGTTGCAAAACCCAGACATGTTAAGCATTAGATGCCTGGGCTGGAGAAGTGGCTCAGCAGTTAAGAGCCTGTGTTGTGCTTGCAAAGGACCGGGGTTCGGTTTCTAGCACCTACATTGGGCATCTCATATCCTCCTGCAAGACCAGCTCTAAGGAATCGATTCCTTTGGCCTCTGCGGGCACCTGCACTGCTGATCACAAAACCTCACTTATGCACACAGTTAGATATACAGCCTCTTAAAGATTAGCCATAGGTGAGTTTAGTGACTTGCCTTCCAAAGGGACACAGTTCAGGACACTGTCTTGAGAATTTATTAACACCTGTATGAGCTATGCTTTTTTCCTATGTATACAAACCAGGGATGAAGTTGACTTTTTATAACTCATTCATGGCAAGAGATGAGATAACAATAAAGCCAGATGATTATAGCATCGTGCCATAAAGCCGTGACAAAAGGCTGCGGAGATGGCCCGGCCGGTAAAGCAGTTACAAACATGAGGGACCCTTGAGAGCCCAACACATTAAAAGCCAAGTGCAGGGTAGTGGGCCTGTGCTGAGGGGCAGACAGAGGCAGAAGGGTCTGTGGGCCTTGCTGGCCAGGGGTTGTAGCCAAATTAGCAAGCTACAGGGTCTCTGAGAGACTCGATCTCAGAAAAGATGTAGACAGTGACATCATTTTTGATGATGCTTATCCTGAGGTATGTGCGTATGTATACACACACACACACACACACACACACACTCTCTCTCTCTCTCTCTCACACACACACACACACACTCTCTCTCTCTCTCACACACACACACCCACCCCCCCCCCCCCCACACACACACACTCAAACACACTCAGTGTTTTCCCTGTCTCTCAGAACAGCCTCATTGCTGTACTCTCTCTCCATCTTGGATACCGGAAGATGGCTAGGTGCCTGCTCAACAAGGCAGTGGGTAGGAGGGGTTGATGGCTGGGTTAGGGTTTAAGGGTTCTGTGAATACAGCTATGCTGTTCTGTGAAAACCAAGATGGCGACCAGGCAAGTGGCGGGTGGGTAAGGCACAGAGTATAGATATACCAGAAGACATTCTGGTGCCACTACCTGGCTGGGACAAAGTGTGAGCATTGTGACATTTCAAGCAATACATCATTTTAGACTTAAATAAATAAAAGATGAATTGTTTATTTCTGGAATTTTCCCTTTTATTTTTGGACAGCAGTTGATGGCAGTCTGATGAAACCATGGGGAAGCTAAATCACAGATACCGTAGATATTTTTTTTTTTTCCCACGGAGGGCCATATGGTCTCTGTCATGGCTACTCAGCTCTGCCACGGCAGAGGCAGTGTGCACACTGAGAGGGGCGGCTGATTGCCAGGGAAACTTTATTTATGATACCGGATGAGAGGTGGGTTTGGCTCATAAGCCAGAGTTTCCCAACTTTTGTCTAGAATGCCCCTCACCTGCCCAGAGATTATTCTTAAAATCGGTTCATACAAGCGGGCTAGGGAGATAGATAAGTAGGCAAAATGTGCCACACAACTACAAGGGCCTGAGTTCCGGCAGATGCCCCTTATCCCCAAGCTGTGGCGCTGAGACAGGAGGATCCCTGGGGCGTGCTGGCTAGCCAGCCTTGCTGAAATGGCAAGTACCATCAGTGACAAACTCTACCATAAACGAGACAGAGAGCAACCAAAGACACCTGATGTTAACCTTGAGTCTTTGCACACACTGCAGAGACAACAGGAAACCTATGCACGTGACCACCTTAAGTGTCCCTCCATGGCTGACAGACATGGGGGTTCCCTTCACCTCTAAGATTCTGTGGGTGGTTTTAGCCATTCCAACTGACTGAGAGACAGACTGGCAGACCTGAACCTTGCTCGTCCGGTTGTCATTTAAGTGGGTTGTCACTCCGTGGTGTTCTAGCCTCCAGTACCTGACCTGGGGGCCTCATCAAACAGATTAAGGAAGTAAATAGCATCTTTGTGGGGTAGTGGGAAGATGTATAAAGGAGAGGTGTGGAGAACTCACACTCTGTCAACCCCAGCACCGGGCAGCAGGTGCTCTGTGAGACTTTCTCAACAACCCCAAAACTGTGACCCCCAAGGACGCTCTCCATGTCCCTGTATGCCCTGTTGTGTCCAGGCCTGGGGCTGGACAGGCACCCCGTAAATGTGTCAGATACAAGAAGGGTAAAGGACCCACCCATGTGTTCGTTAGCAGTAATCTTAGCAGGTGCATCAGCTACTACACGGAGTTAGGAGCGAGGGTGAAGCCTAGCACTTCACACCCCACAGAGCCAAGAGCTAAGGGTCAGAGTCGGCAAACGTCAGGATCCTGAGATGGAGTCTGGGTCTCATGCAACCCAAGTTAGTCTCCATCTCACGTGTGTCCAAGGATGACGCTGAACTCCTAATCTTCCTGCCTCAAACTCCCAAGAACTGGCGTGACAGGCATGTTCCCAGTGGAGTGGGCGGGCTTTTTCTCCGGAGCTCTAGACATCAAGGAAGTGATGTGAGGAGCCGTGTGCTCCCCTGTGGCCTGATTTAAACCCTTTAAGGTCCGCAGGCTGCCGGAGCTGAGCTCAGAAGAGGCCTGACTCCACCCTGGGGGCTATGACTAGATGGCTGAGGTGTGCGCTTTGGCTGCCGGGAGAGGACGGAGTCCGCCTTTGTTATTTCTGATTACAGAACATTTATTTGTATTTCTAGCAATGGACAGAAACCAGAACAGCCCAGGAGGCTCTGCCTCTCAGTGCTCCCAGGATTTTTGCTTCCACGTTTTTGTCGTGTGCCAGCCAGTCCAGGGTCCCCCTCTGGCCTTGTGTGCTCAGTTGCTTGATTTTAGGCACACTCGTCATGTTCAAAATCATCACCCCAGACAACCCAAATGCTACATCTTGTATTTTAGAATAAATGGTTTTTTTTTTCTTTCCCCAAGTTGATCCAATATCCAGTGTTAGGTCTTAACAATAATAAGTCTCCTTATCCATCCCCAGGCAGAGTGGGGTTACCAGGGAAAAGGAGATCCTGGGACAAGAGTGCAGAGCTTGACCAGAAGTAATGCAGAAGCTATACACTGGAAAGCCTTCCTAGAAGACTCCCCAACTTGCCTTGTTGGTTGATCGTGTAGGAGACTGGGGCTGGGGATAGTTTTCACTGAGCTGGCTCAGCGTGCCATGGTGCTTGCCGCCAAGCCCATCGGACCCGAGTTCAATCCTCAGGACTCCCGTGATGGAGGGAGGGATCTGACTCCTACAAGCTGTTTTCTGTCCTCCATGTGTGCACTGGGACACATGTGTACCCCTCCATAGATTAAGGGAATACGTTTTAAATTTAAGAATGATTAAAATGACTGTTCAGGGGTCTGGGGGAGTGGCTCAGTTAACACTGGCTGCACAACCATGAGGACCTGAGTTTGGGTCCCCAGCACCCGAATTAAAGTCAGGCACGGTGGTGCACGTGCCCCTTCTCCCCCATCACATGCACAATAATAATAAAATCAGGTGATAGAAAACTACCGACTGACATGAGCCTTTGGCCTCCACATGTGTACACATAAGAACATGTGCATGCTCACATCTGTGCCGTGAAGGTGCACAGCTGTAGTCCCAGCACTCAGGGGGCTAGCCTGGGCTACGTAATGTCTAAACAATAGACTTAGCTGTACCAAGACAAAACGTATAAGGTACAAGCAACAGCAAAGAAGGGGAGAGGGTATTGTGGACGGGGTCCAAGATGGAGGTGTGTAGAGATTGTCCTGCTGTTTGGGGTAAGGTCTGGCCTTTGTTTATTTTTCGAGATGGTTTCTCAGTAGAGCTTTGGATGTCCTGGTAACTTATTTTGTAGACCAGGCTGGCCTTGAACTCAGAGATCTGCCTGCCTATTTCTACTCAACCAGATCTCTCTCAGGAGTTGTGTCTAGTCCTGCACACACAGCCTATAGCAACATGGGCCTGTGTCCCCTAAGTCCTCAGAGGTTTGGATTCTGCCATCTAATATAACTGTAGGAAAAGAAGATTCCAGGCCTTTCTGCTTGGGTGAACTGCCTGCCATGCAAGCACAAGGACCTGAGTTTGGATCCTTAGGGCCCAGTAAAAAACTGTGCAGAGTGGTGTGTGCAGTTTCAGCACGGGGGAGGGGAGAAGAGATGGAGGATCCCTGGGTCTTGCTGGCCAGCTAGACTGTTCAGGGGTGACCTGAGGCTTCCGAGAGATAGTGTGACTCAAAAAATTAGATGGTGAGAAGTTGAGAACGAGACCTGGTGTCTATCAACTTCTGGCTTAAACACACACACACACACACACACACACGAATGCGCATGCACACACATGCATACACACATGCATACACACATACATGCACATATACACATGCATGCACACACATGCATACACACATGCACACACACCCCCTTGTCTTATGCTTACATATACACTTCTGTCAAACACACCCCACAAAGCAATGATCTGAGGTCATCTGCCATCGTCTGCTTCCCTTCCCTCTTCCCAGATTCACCCAGATACCCGGCCCTTCATGGAGGAGGAATCCTTTTTTACAAACAGCTGCTGGAGCAGGGATGGGCTAAGCGGTTGTAATTTCTCACAAGGCTGTTTTCATAGAAGAAAATCGAGTCAACACTCTGGAGTATACTCGGCTCTTTCCAGAGATGGGAGAATTAATCAAGCTGCAGAGTTTCCTGTCTAAGGCGCGCAGGGCGGGAGGGTCTCGTCTCCTCAGCAGATTGGCTCGGGGAGGCGCGGATGAAAGGAAGGCCGGCCCTCTCCCGGTGCCTTAAATATTGGCAGGCAGTGGGGTCGAGATGTTTCCTTTTCTTTTGTTGTTAAGGAAAGCCATACAGATAATTAATGCTGCTGAAAGGAGCCCACTCCGCTGGCGTCTGCCAGGCTGGGCTCTCCCACCCCGCAGTCTGGGATCTTCTAGGGAGAAAAAAAAAAAGGAGTGAAGCCCCCAGGAGAACTCTGGCGATTTACACAAGCAATAAATATTGTCCAGAGAGCAGACAGGACCAGCCAGGGCGTCATAGCTACAGACATCTGAGAGGGGAGACTCAAGTCACTGTACTGTGTGTTAGTGAACTTGGCACAGGGAATGTCTAACACTGTCCGGTCCTGCCTCACCACTCAGCTCTGGGGTGTGGCTGTCACACGGTGATTATCTGAAAAGGTAGGTGGTCACCAAAGCCCAGGGAGGGGACACAGTGGCTTTGATGCTTGAAGGCCTTTATTGTGCTGTGTGTCTGGGTATCAGGAAAATCTGTTACCATCCCTAGATGCCAGAGGCAGTCATGGGGTCATACAGTCCTGGACAGGTCTGCTGTCCCCAGAAGTCCCATGTGTGCCCAGACCCACATATGCAGAGCTTTGTGAGCCCTGGTCTCAAACACTTCCTGAGTTCCAGTCACTCGAGTTTCACTTAGTATGGGTGGGATTCTCTCGCTGGCCCCATTGTACAGGTAAGGAAACTGAGGGTGAGATCATATGGCTAACCAGAGTCAGAGCCAGGATGGAGCCTGTGCAGTTAACTCCCAAACTGATGGGGGCTGAGGGGATAGAAGGGGCAGGTGGGGAGGGGATGGTAGGGTGAGGGAGTAATGATATATTTGCACGCTTGTGTGATATTAAATTAACCATTCAAAGCACGCACCCGAGGCTGTTCGTACACTCATGGTGTCGTGTGGCAGTCACGTCTGGCTCATTTTGAAGGACGCTCCTCTCCTGACGGTTGACCATCCCCAAAGTGAAGCCCCTCTGTGGCATGTTCTGTTGTTGTGGAGCTTTGCCTCCTATGGACATCTGGCAGTGGAACTTGGTGGCGTCTGATCTCCCTGCGCCAGCCTCTCCCCTTCAGGGTTGTGCTTTCAGGGTAACAGGCGTCCGACACCCCATGCCTTTTCATGGCCGAGTAATATTCCACGACTGTCCACCACTAGATCTCCTTTTCTCCCTTTGCCATGACTGGCATTTGGACCATGTCCCTTTGAACAGCTGTTTGTAGAAGGAGCGGGAAATCCGAGTCTTCGTGTAAAAGTCTCTGACTCTAACCAGATGTTGTAGTGCACATCTATAATCTCAGCTCTTGGGAGATGGGGGAATCAGCTTCGGCTCATCTCCAGCTACATAGTTTAAGGAGTTTCAGGCCAGCCTGGACTACGTGAGCAATCCCCGCCCCTCTTCCATACAGCACTGGGGCACTTCTGCCTACAAGACCAGGGGCTTCTCTCCCTCTGTCTGCTGACCGTGAGGACAGGAGTCAGAGAGGGTGCCGCAGACATCTGAGCCATGTCTTCATAGAATTATTCTGTGATCTCAAGGCCCACTCTGTCCCAGACCAGTCACTTCTGGTCTCCAAACCCAGCTCACGATGGCGCAGATTCCAGCGAGGCTCAGCACTGGGCCATGTGCTGTCCTCCGCGGATGCCAGACTTCCGTCCAGTGTCTGAGGGCTGCCTCCTGCTCCTGTGGCCGAGCGGTGAAGCAGCTGCTCCTTGGGCCACTCTGTAGGGAGCAGAACCTGAAGGGGTGACATCAGAGAAAGACGTCACAACACCCCACTTACATTCTGTGGACCCTTAGACATCTTATGAAAGTAGAAGGCCCCCAAATGCTGGTCATCAAGTGCTAGCAGCTGGTTCTCGTACCCAGGATCAGGGTACCCCCTCTGTATCTAGACCTCCCAGCTGAGTGCTCAGGCCCACTATAGAGCCAGCCTGCAGGGAAGAGCACCCCACACTCCTCTGGATGCCTGAGTCCCCTCACAAATGTTTTCCTCACAGACATAGGGTCAGTGTCTGCTGGGCCCTCCCATAAAGGAATGTCAGAACTTGCTCGCTGCTAGCCAAGCCTCCCAGGCCCTTTCTTGGACGAGCCCAAGGGAACTCCAGGGTTTCTGGCTCACACACACAGGTCACTTTCTATCTATGGTTCAGACAAGAAAGCAGCCAACTCTGGAGAGTCCTTTCACACCCCTGAGTGGCAGCAGTGAGTTCAAAACTCTCCCTAGGAGGGCCTGGGTCAGTACCTCTAACCCTGTATAGTCTTGGGTGTCCTGGAACTCGCTCTGTAAATCAGGCTGGCCTCAAATTCATAGAGATCTGCCTTCCTACCAGGGGCTGGGATTAGTGTGTACCAGTGACGCTGCCATGCCCTGCTCTCTTACACTGGCTCTGGATCAGACAGGGCAGCTGCTCTGGGAACCAGGGTGATCATAGTTACAGGAGCCTCAGCAATTCTGCTCCCAGGAATCTCCCCAAAAGAACACATGTACACAAAGGATCCTGGAAGCAGTGATCACACAGTCAGAAGGTAGAAGTGACTAGATTCTCTGTCACCCCCTGAACAGATAAGCTGAAGGAAATGTATTCAAACAGTGGAATAGTATTCAGCCATAAAAAGTATACAATTGTATGCTTGATTCTGCCACACAGACCGATGGTGAACACACACACAATGCTATTGACAGAAGGTGGGCCAGTTGTTGCGTGACTGCTTGTATGCCATGTTCAGAAAAGGGAGAGCCACGGTATAGATACAGTTTAAAGGCTTGGGGCTGAAGAGAGGGGGAAGGAAAATGAACGCTTGCTGGACTGGGAGGTTTTCTTTTAATTCTATAATCACGGTATAAAATTTTAGAATAGCATCCAAAATAACGAGTTTCATAATGACATTTTAAATCCACATTCTGCCTGTGATAGAAACCATGAGATAATTGTTCTGTCCCCCCATCCATCTTCCAGATGCTGTGGATTATTGGGGGAGGGGTTCCTTTTGGGGTGTGATGAGAATGCTCTGGAACTAGGATGGCTGTCCTGTTGTGAGTGTTCATGAGTCTCACTTCCCGACGGCTGGGCTGGTGGAACATGGCGCTGTGTACTCCTGGTGGGGACTTGCCCTTTCGTTAAGCAGAAGGTTTAAGGTAAAGGATGGAGATGACCGGCTGTTGGCTTTGGTACAAATTCATCTTCACATGTAGAGACTCGGAGCTGAGGAATGGGAGGTGAAGAGCAAAGAGGGGTGAGAAGGGTGGGGTCCCAGCCATGGATTCAAGGTTTTGCTAATAGGCGTGGCGGGCTCAGAGAGGCTGTGAGACTCACCCAAGACCACTGAGCCAGGCATGACCACAGAGAGCTGTCATCCCAGCACTTCGGAGGTTGAGGCAGGAGGATTAGGAGTTCAAGGCCAGCCTGAGCTACATAGTAAAACCCTATCTCAAACAACAAACACTCCAGCTTTTTAAAATTATTTTTATGGAAAAAGCCATCTACAGAGATTAATAAAATAGTCCTCATTGTCCCCATCATGCAGGAGAAGCATGGTCACTGCCACCTTCTGTTGTCCCTCTGTGGCTTTAAACAAAGAGTTTAGAGGCAGAGCGTAGGAGTACCTGTAGGCCATGGCAGGGTCCTTTCTTGCACATCGAGTTTTCTTTCTTTCGCTTGTCTAACTTCTAAAGTGGTTGTGCTATTGTGGTTCCACACTCTTAAGTGTCAGCATTTCTTTCCTCTGTGAAATGGGCCTCCTGCTTCAACCCTCTCAGACTTCAGTCCCATGAACTAGTCAGAATAGGGTCTGCCCCAACGGTTCTTATTGGTTCAGGTGTGTGTGGCAGGGGTGGGGTGGTGGTGCACCACGTGTGTGTGGAGACTGGAGGTTGATCGCAGGTGTCACCCCCAGGAGCCAATCCCCCGCTTTTTTTAAATTTTGGAGACGGAATCTCTCACCGGACTGTAGCTCACTGGGGCTAGTCTGGCAGGCCAGCAAGCCCCAGGGGTTAGCCTGTCTCCGTCTCCCCTAGCCCTGCAGACACACACTGAGGCACTTGGCTTTTTACTTATGTTCTGGGGGTTTGAGTGCAGGCCCTTGAGCTCTCTAGGAAGGTTCTTCTCCGACTCAGCCGTCTTCCCCAGCTCCAAGTTTTATAATTGTTTTTAAAAATTTGAGTTTTCAAGCGCAGATTCTGCCCCCTTGAATCTCTAGGATTAGCTGTCTACATTACACACACCTCAGTGTGTGGCAGGCGATGTCCTCAGGACTTGGGTATCTGCCCAGACGTGGGCCGATGCCTGCCTCTGAGCCTCAGTTTAACCTTTTATGAGTCAGACTTGGGGTTGGTTGGCATGGATGTAGCAAAGATGCATAGTGTTGAGTTAAGTACACAATAATCGTCGACTAGAACAATAATCTGTGCGTACCCGGTGATTGCTGCCGTGGACCTTTCAGAACAGGACAGTATGAGCAAGCTGTCTGAAAGGATAAGTAGCCTGAACTACTGTGATGGGGGGGGGGCTTCCAGCTGCCAGGACCCCTGCTTTGCTAGCTCCCGATCCCCAGTGTGGCCACTCTGGGCCTGCCACTACCAGGAGGGGCTTGGCATGAGGACCAGCAGATGCCAGCCTCAGCCCGCGCACAGATGTATCTGCCAGTTTCTGACGGGAAGACGTGATCTGGGAATCACTCACTTCATTGATAATTAAATTCAAATTAAGAGAGATTTGCATTTATGAAATGCCTGTTTGACAAGGTGTCACTGTACCATCCACCACCAGGGTGCTTGGGAGCTGACGGGAAGTGGGGGTGGCAGCCAGGGAAGGGGCTGGGTGGCAGAGGGTCACAGCTCCATAGGGAATATTCTACAGGGTCTCTGCCAGGCCATTTAATGTCACCAAGTCCCACACTCCACCCCTTTGGCTGTCCCTGGGGTCTGCCTCAGGGTTTCACAGTGGTAATGAGGCTGAATGCTAGAAGGAATCCCCCTGACCCCTGTGCCTGTCACCCTTCTCATTGAACATTAGCAAGGAGACCCAGCTCGCCTCTGGGGACTTTGATGGTGACCCTGACTGCCATGCAGGCAGAATTGCAAATCCCCATCTTCCCCTTGCTTATTAAAATGCTATGTCTCTTTGTACCCCAGGTGTAGCTCATGGCCCTACAGGGGACCCCAGTGGGACCACATGCCTTCAATAGATCTCTTTGTCCTTCAGAGACTGGGCAGACTGGAATGACAGCGAAGAGGACTGGCTTCTCCTCACTGTCCCAATGCTCTCCTTGGTCATCTTAGCCTTTCAAATCCCAGTGTTAACCCCATATTGCAGGTGGGGGAAACCAAGGCCTGGAGAGGTGACAAAGATATTTAAGCTACACTAAGTAACAATTCTGTGCTGCCCCAAAGCCTAGAGCCCCTCCCCACCACAAGTCCTGGTACCCCAGCAAATCAAGGTCTAGCCTCAAATGGAGTTCCCAGTAAACGCTGACAGTAAAGACTGCAGCAGTGCTGGCAGGCAGCATTCGTGGAGGAAGGACGGCTTCTGGATGAGAAGGCACACACCAGGCCGAGCCCCAAACTGAGTCCAGCCAGGTTTCCAGGGCAAGTGCCTCTACCAGCAGCACCCCCAACCTGCTATCTCTGAAGCCAGGTGGACTGTTCTACTAGCGAAAGGTGCTGTGGCATGAAGTATCGCCCCACCTGAAAATCCCCCTATATCTGCTGTGGTATCTAATTACTGCATTAGAGAAGTCTTCAGACCATGTATTGAACATTATAAATGGGAATAAGATGGTTCTGGTAATGGCTTAATAAAGCAGGTAAGGCAGCCCCGACCGTCTGCCGGGTCCTTGGATGGCGGCCAGATTGATCCGTCAGAGAGGCAGAAAGCAGGGCCTTCGTGGGCCCCTGGAGCACGGTCTCTGTGAGGGGCCTTGGACTCCGTTCTTCCTTTTCTTCTGAAGCACCGCTCAGGCTTTCTGGCTGAATAGTCGTCGCCAGGTTGGATGGACAACTGTCAGTCACCAGATCTGCCTTCTACAGCCGTTAGCTTCTGACTGGCTGTCTGGGATGGAGGGAGAGAGAGCTGAAAGTCCCCGTGGCTGAGGATGCATGGACTCACTGTGGTGGCAGTGACCAGGAAAGATGAGGGACTGCTGTGTGTGGAGATACCACACGGCAGTCACGGGGCCTGAAAGTAATGCAGAGCGAGACAGGGTACGGGCTCTCCGTGCCTCTGGTCTATTGTGTGCCCAGGAACCTGCTGGTGGACTTTAGTCTCTGGGGCTTTTTGTGTGTGTTGCGACTTGAGCTGTGAGCTATCTGCTTCTACACCCCCCCCCACGCTCTCTCCCCCTCCCGCTCCATGAATACTCAACTCCGTTGTCCTATCTTATCTTCGTGCCTGGTTCCTTCACACCCATCCTGGCTATGGCCAGTGGACTTCTTCCCACTTGAACTCGGCTCTTGCTTAGAACTAGTGCTCCCCTACCAGTGACAGAGAGGCCATGAGACAAAGTGGGCACATGAGAAGCCACATCTCAAGAAAGGAGAAAGGATGTCCCTACCCCACTCTTAACTTCTTTACCTACCCAGACTCCTGTGCAGTTATTGAAGGTCAAGTTCCAGCACATCCACAGCCCCTCCCCAAGGCATGGCATTCTCATCAGGCGTCATCCTCGTCGTCATGGCGACGGGGCCCCAGACCCCAGAGACGGGACGCAGAATTAATGGCAGCGCCGGGTAAAGGATTCCTGTCTGGGCGAGCTTGATGGATTACGTTGACGAACCATTTGTCATACTGTAATTGTTCTGGCAAATGTAATACCCACTAGTATAAACATCGCAGTGCTTTGCTAATAAAACCCAAAATAGGAAGAGAAAGGATGATACAGTGCCGCGCTCACTTAAAGAGACAGTGCCTCCGTTCCGAGTGGGGCCACTGCTCTTCCCTGAGGTATTAGCGCCAAACAGTACCCTGCCTTCAGGACATGCACAGTGTGGTTACCGGTTTGGCCTTTGCTCACCTCTTTTGCTGTTCTTGGTAGCCATATGGCGTTCTCAGTACAGTCTGTTTGTGGAAGGTTTAAAGCTGCTGTCTCTAAGGAGCCCTCCTGGATTAGCCTTCCCTGACCAGCCAGCCAGTCCCCTGAGGTCTCTTGCCTTAGGCTCCTCAATTCTAGGTTCCTTGAGCTAGAATGAAGGTTCGAGTGTCTCCATTTCTCTATCTCCCTAGCAATCACACAACAGTATCTGGGTCACAGATAGCGCCTAATGGATGCTCAGTGAGAGGTCTAGTTGATCACAGTCATGAGCCCATCCCAACATTTCAGGACCCCATACATCATCAGGAGCTATCTGTGGCTCTGGGCCCCATCCATCCTGTGTTCACACTCAGCCACTTTTGCTACCCTTTTTCAGATTCCCAGTTTCTTCACTCCCAGATGCCACCTGTCTCAGGTGGCTGCATCATTCAGGGGGAGAATTTCTCAGTAAGGGAGGAGTTCCTCTTATCTTCCATAACTGGCTACTCATAGCTGCAAGAGAACCGGGAAGAGATCACCACTCCAAGTGTCTGTATCCTGACTGAGCTGGGTCTTAAAGAGGTAGCAAGATTCACATGAGATCAATAGGGTGGGGCACCCCTAACCCAAATTGACAATTTTCCTTGGAAGATGAGGCAGCCATGACACAGACACACAAAGAAATAGCATCTGAGAACACCAAAGATATCAGTAGTAATGCAGTATGCCGATACCACAGAACCAAGGACTTGGGATTGTGTCATGTGTGACTTAAATATCTTTGTAGCTACTGCTTGGAATCAGTCCCCTTCTGGTACCGAGCTATGCTGTGTCTGTCTGTTTATTCTCATTCTTTCTGGGCTGACTTACTTGTCCATAGTTCTGGGGATGGAGCAAGGGCCAAGGGAAGCACTCTGCTATAAGCCAAGCCACACCACAACCCTCTACTGCAGTCAGGTGATCTAAAGCAAATCTTTTTGATGGTCCTAAGAAATAGACACTATTAATGCATAGGCAAGGACACCCACCTACAGTGTGTAACAGTGTCAAGGTTCAGAGAGGGTAAAGCATTTGTTCGAAGTTGCACAGCTGCTGCACTGGAGTTTGAGTCTGAGACTTGTTCTCTTCCCTGGACCTACCCAGACTGTGATTAGAACAGGGCTGTGGTTTTGTGGTTGTTTCTTTGGCTGGAAATATTCCGGCAAATAGACCTTTGTTACGGGGACAGCCTGTGCTGTGTAGAGTTAGCCCTGAGGTGCCAGCAGCATTTATTGGCTTGTGATGAGTTCATCTATAGGCATTGTCTAATGTCCCCAGGGAAGACACCACCTGGTTGGGCCCAGCTTGGTTCCCTGGGGCCTTGAGGCCACCCCCAGGATGCTCTGTGGCTACTCAGGTTTGAAGCCCACACCCATCGGGTCTGTGGAAGTGTGCCAGGATGGTGGGAGGTTATTTGAAGAAAGGGTTCATGGTACTTTCCTTTGCCTGTTGGAAGGGCCCAGGATGGCCCAGTTCTCATTACCCTCTACCCACGGCAGGGTGTATCTAACGCCCATATTTGGCTTATGGCTGTGTGTATGTGCCTGGAGCCTAAATAGTCCCCATTTGCAAAGTGGTTTCTGGAAACAAAAGAAATCCTTGTTTAGTGTGTGCCAGTGTTTGACCCGCCCCCCCAGGATTGTTTCTGTAAACAAAGCCCAGGCCTCTCTCTGTTGAATCCACAGAGCAGGAAGCGTGTAAGCCGTTTGGATGAGAAATCCCACTTGTGGGCTTACATGGTAGGGATGTACACAGTAAGTGCTTACTTATGGCCAAAGGCAAAGCACATGAGGAGGCAGCTTTCTCCTTTTCCTAGGCCTCCATTATCTGAATATGTTTTATGACAAGAACATGTAATTTAGTGGCTCTATTAAAAACAAAAACAAAAGGCCTGCCTCTATAACAGGAAATTTCAAAACCAAAGTGTACCCTTGACTCGACACAAAGGAGCTTGTCCTACGGAAGCCACACCGAGGGTGAGGCAGTGTGGTCCCGTAGAGTCGAGTCGCTCCCTGGTAAAACCAGACTGCTGTCAAAAGCAGCCGTCTTCCCGGGCTACCATTGGCCCCGCCGTTTGTGGGGACGGCGGGAATATGGAAGGCAGCCGTGGAGCCAAGACCCTAAAGCTTCTAGCTCTCTTCTGCCTCTGTCTTAGCCAGGTGGCAGAAGGCTAGACCACACGAATCTTGGGCACTCCCAGATCCTTCCAGACCACTGAGCAGCAGGACAAACCTTGTGGGCTAGTGTGATGGAGGCCAGGGAGGGGAATTCAATTTTAGCAGCTTTCGGGGGAAGCAGGTGTCTGGGTCTGGGATGAGGGCTGCTTTTCAGATTTATGTAGTTTTGGTTTTTCTTTCTCATTCATTCACTAGTTAGTTGGCAAGTCATCTGTCAGTCCTGTGGGGGAGGGAAGACCTCTGCGTCCAGCCTTGCACACTTCTCTACAGTCCGAAGCTTTCTGACTTGATGCTATCCCATCCCGGAATTCGGTGGTTTTGGTATTTTGTTTTTTTTGTATTTTTTTGTTTGTTTGTTTTTGTTTTTGTTTTTGTTTTTTATGTTTACAACCGACTGGGGTCGGTGGGAAGAAAGACAAACGCCTCTCTCATGTTTGGAGTCCTGCGTAATTTCTATCTCTTGACCTTTGAATGTATTTGAACGTAAGCGGCAGTAGAAATGAAGAGCTATGACCGTCATTTCGCACCCCGGCTGTACTAACCGGTCCCTGCCCGAGCGCCGGGGGTTTTAAATTGGCTAATGCGGAATGCTCGCTGAGCTAATAATAATTCAGATTACTTCTGTCAGCTATTCCGGTTTCATGGGTAATTTAGTAGTTGAATAAATTTTTTTTTTTTTAAATTCATTCGTTACCATGGGCTGCGATGAATCAGTAGATGGTTTAACATTGGCAGCGGTAACTGTAAGAAGATTTAAATCGCTACTGAAAAGGATTTGAGTGAAGGTAATGTTTTATAATGTTCTAAGCCATATGCACTACTTTCAGGCCTCATCAGTTTTACATTGATTCCTAGTGAAGTGTTTAATTGCATCGTGAATGCTATATAATTCAGTTCTTTCTGCTAATATGGTATATATCTCAAAGTGATATACAGCCCTGACAGTGGGAATTTGCCGGGTTTGTGTCTGGGTTTAAGGAGACAGCAGGTCCTGGGTGCCTTCGGGGCTCGTGGAGGGGCGGTACCCCCCACCCCCACCCCGGGGTAGAGGGCCAGTGGCTTGGCTCCATCTCCCTGAGACTTGAAGATATTGTTGGCACAGGCTGGGTAGGTGGTGTCTGTCACCAAGGGGCCCACCAAGAGGCCATGCCAGCCGGATGGGTCAGGGGGTGGGGAAGTCCTCCCAGCTGTCTGACTTGATGCGTACATCTTTGCATGGAGCTGGCAAGGCCTGTGCATGCTGATGGGCCACTTGCAAGTGGCTGCCGGGCCTTCTGTTATCTGTTGTCGTCTGTTTAAGCATGTGTTGAATATTCACAGAGGCCTCTTGCTGCATGTGGAGGTGGTGGGGGTGGGGTGGAGAACTGGCAGGCACACCTCAGGAGGGAGACTTGAGTCACGACGGTTGTGCTAGAGACCTTGAGGGGCCCAGTTGGCAGTTGCCTTGCAAGTAACGGGGCTTGAGTTCTCATCCCAAGAATCCACATTTTTTTTTTTAAAGAAAAAACCGCTATGGCCCACAGTGGTACCCACTCGTGATAACAGCACCGGGGAGGTGGGACCAGCAGCCCTTGGAGCTTATTGGTCAGTCACCTGAACTGTGTTTGTGATCTCCAAGCCAGGGAGAGACCCTGCCTCAAAAATAAGACGGAGAGTAATAGACACCTGACGCTGACCTCTGGCCTCAGGCGTGGGCACACGTCCACAGACAGAAGAAGGTGGCAGATAGAGTCCCATAGCAGCCACTGCCAGTATCTAGTCTTGAGGATCTGAGCTCAGAAGGAGCATGGGGACATGTCTCAGAAGGGGACAGACAGCCCACATCTCCTGCCACATGTCCCTAGGCTGCCGGAGCTTTCCACTTCCCTCACTAAGCTAGATCTCCGGATTTCTGCAGAACCCCTCGTCTTTAAAGAAAAATTCAAACATATACACCATCCAGGCCAAACTAAATACAGTATGTCTGTGGGCATGGGCTGCGTCAGCCACCTGTTTGCCGTGTCTGTTCCCGGGCAGGGCTCTGCTGTTAAAGCAAGACATTCTTTTTTCTTGCTGTCGGCTGACAAAGTACATGCAGTTCCAGACAGGAGAGGCAGAGCAAGGAGACCTGCCAGGCTGGGATGGATCATCAGAGTTGGGAATGGTCGCGCTGTGGGCAGGGAGGAAGGAGGCTTCCCGCCTGGCAGGTGGGAACTGGGGAGGGCACTTTCTGAGGTAAAGACAAAAAGACAGGCAAGGTGGGTGGGGCTCCAAAAGGTGCCGGTAGGGGCAGAGGGGCAGATGTACACACATACATAACCCTTTGAGTCTCAGGGGGGCAGATGTATACACACACACAAACAAATGACTGAAGTGACCTGACCACAAGCATGAAGCAGTCAGAGATCACGCCTACCCTGTTTCTGCTCCACCATCATCTTTAATTTTTTTTTTTAATTAAACTAAATCGGGGTGTATGTTAGGTGTGCTCTGCCCCGTAGTTACCTGGCACTATAAAGGGGGCTACTTGCCCCCTCCTCACTCTCTTGCTCTCCCATGTTCTCTCTTCTCTTTCTCTTACCCTTTGTCCCTCCCCATTTCCTCTACGTGCTCATGGCTGGCCTCTACTTCTCTACTTCTCTACCCCCCTGCCGCCCCTATGACTCTCCTTAACTCCCCTCCCCATTCCCTTAATAAACTCCATGCTAAAAACAAAACAAAAGCGACTCAATTTATAGGCACTCCAGGGACCTGTTTTGCCTAGATCTCCATCCTACATTCTCAGAAGTGGAGCCACCATGAAGGACATCACAACCTGGCTGCCTCACAAACATGTCTCACCTCAGTCCCCATGGGAACTCAGACTCCGGGTGGTTCCTTCAGGGGCACCCTTCTCCATTCTCCCAAGCACAAGCGCTCCTCCTTTGTATTTTCACGGTACTATTCATCATATCCAAAACATCCTCTTTCCATAAGGACAGACGTCTCAAACCCGGTGCAACGACACAGCTCTTGGGAAGCAGAGGCAGGTGGATCTCTGTGAGTTCAAGGCCAGGCTGGTCTATATGCTGAGTTCCAGGACAGCCAGAGCTACATAGTAAGACCCTGTCTCAGAAAAAAGTCAGATGATGATGATGATGATGATGATGGAATACTTATCAGGCAGACCCACCCAGGGACCCTATTTGAGTTTGACTGGTCTACTCAAACCTTGCATCCAAATAAGGTCACATCCTGAGGTCTTGGAGCATGTGGATACAGGGTCACATTCAGCCCTTCACACTCTAGTTAGAGGCACAGCGGGGATGTGATCATGACCAAGCAAAAGAGGCAAGAAAACTGCCCTGCCCGCTGGCTAGGGATGGAGACATCCGTCAACTCTCAGTGATGCTGGTCACATCTGTCCCAGAGTAGCAGGACCTTCAAACGTAGTTGGTGCTTGTTTAGCCATCTGATCTCAGCCATCAGAAAGTGGCCTGACTCCGCCCTCTGCATGGCGCCAGGGCGATGTAATCAGAGCCGTCCTTTTATCTTGGCTCTCCTGGAAGGCCAGCCAGCTAGCTCTCCTTTTGATCACTGTAACCTTGAGGCAGAAGAGTAATTTGCCCGTGCCCACGGAAGAGGGGTGTGCAGCACGTTATTTATGAAGGCGCCCGCCGCCGCCGGGTGCATTTCCAGTTCCTAAGTTTGCGGGTGTTGCCAAGATGGGGGTGATACCTGGTGCCTAGGTCGTGCCTGTGGGCGGGGAGGCTGCCAGCACCCACAGCAGAAAGTTGGTGACCCACACGCCTTTCTGGGGGCTGCTGGATCAGCAGACAGAACACAGATGTATCTGACATAGTGTGAGGTTGGGGGAGGCTGTGGACATGAGTTTGGCTTGGAAGAATGTGGGGGCTCTTCAGTATTAAGTGGCCCCAGAGCTTTAAAGCTTCCAGTTCTGGTCCCAGCTCTGTCCTTTTTTGTGTGGTCCAGGCCGGCTGGTGAGCAGGATAGTAGCTCTTGCCGTTGGTTTATTTATTTTTAGGAGATGAGAACAAATCCTCCCCAACCTTGCCTCTAGGTTAACAGGAGAGAAAGTATGGTAGTAGCCTGCTCCCTGCCGTGTATCTCAGCTACCCATAGGGCCTGGCTCTGTGGCTCACCTCTGCTCCTCACCTGCTGTGGGGTGAAGGGAAAGGCATGGTGTATCATCTCCTGCTCCTCACCTGCTGTGGGGTGAAGGGAAAGGCATGGTGTATCTCTAAGCAAGCGCTCAGTACTTGGAAACATCTCCTGGGCTACTCTGGGCCATGATTCTGAGTGGCCTTTCTCCTCAGAAGTCATTTCCAGCCCTGGCTCAAGTATGGACGTAGCCTGTACCCAGCACCCAGGTAGTGGAGAGAGAGCATCGACTCCCAGAGTTTGTCCTTAGACCTCTCCACAAGAATTATAGCATGTTTGCACATGTGCTACATACATAAACATGTAATCATGAAACGGTGTTTTCTTATACTCTGCATGCACTCGGGTCCCTTGTTATCAGAGTACTGCCCAAAGCCATCAGAGGTTTCCTCCCTAAGGTGACAGGTGGGCTGGCCTACCTAAACTGAAGGGGCCACTTGCTAAACTAGACTCCTCGACAACCACCTTGCGAGGACGTGTGGTCCCAAAAGTTGCCCGTGGCCAGGGTTTTGCAGCCTCTCAGCTATTGAGGGTCTCTGAGATTAGCATTTGGTATTGAATTAGTGCCTGTTTTCTCTAGTACGATATAGAAGGATAATCACATTAGCGACTTTCATAGCACATCAGATTAGACGTGTGGAACGTGTCCCTGCCTAGAAGAGCGATAACGGGGGTGTGGGGGGGAGGGGGGAAGATCAGCCAACGACCACCACCGCAGGCGAGCCGGTGTCCACCTCCACTCTCCAGAATGTCACCCTCCCTCTGCTCCAGCCTCCTGTTTCCCACAGAGGAGGGGTTCCGTTCTGCTCCCAACACACATGGAAAGGAGTGTAAGATCTTAATAGGGCCACAAAATGAATGCCTGTGTAATTGAGGGGCAGCCGCCTAGGCAGAGCTGAGGCTGTAATTAATAACACTAATTACTCTCCTACCCCTGCCCTGGCCCTTCAATCCCAGGACGCCCAGCGGGGGCAGCAGACTTGGTTGTCTTTTGCTGGCCACTGTCGCTGGCCAAAGAAGCTGGTCTGAGGCACACCTGACCCGAACCTCCCCCACTTCAAAAGCTCGACTGCCACCTGTCCAGTGCTTTCCCCAGTTGGGCTTCCAGAACTGCCCAGGCTAGCTTTAATTAATTAATTATTAATTAATTTAGAGAACTTGTTTCTAGAATGGCATCCCTAGGGAGTAGTGTTCTCTGTGGGCTAGCCTTGACACTACACTATCCGAAACACAGAAGACAACATTCCTTACAGACAGACAGAAGACTTCCTGAGGTCTCTCACTGTAGACTCCAAATCAGTAGTATCTCTGGGCCTGGAACCCTCCACCTCAGGCCACTAGTTCAAGGACTCAAAAGTTCTGTGTGTACAGAAAAAGAGGTGGGGTGTGGAAAATGACGTCTTTACACTTGGGTCTTCCCTCACTCACAGGAGGTGTGAGGCGCTGTAAGACTGATCAGGCTCCACTGATGGTCTGTGTTCTCCATGGGAGCTGGGGGTTGGAAACAGCTTCCTAAAGGACTGCCCTAGGGAGTCTGCGCATTATATCCAGGTGCTGATGTGTGAGTGTGCAAGTGTACGTGCATTTAGGCCAGAGTTCATCCTCAGGAATCCTTCCTTAGTCTGTCCTTGCCTTGGTTTTTGGGACTTGGTGCCCGCTGACTCAGTGAGGTCGGCTGAAGCAGCAAGCCTCAGATGTGTGTGTCTCCGTCTCCCCGGAGCTGGGATTATAAACACTTAGAGACAAAGAGTCGAGTGTCTCTTAGTGTGGGTGCCGGGGATTGAACTCGGGTCCTCACATTTGCATGGCAGGCACATTACTCACTGAGCCATCTCTCCAGCCCGATTGGAGAGTCTTAGACTACGTTCTGGGTTAGCAAAGAGCTCCATCGGATCCATGAAGTCTGCAGTGGGCTGTGGGGCTATGGGCTTCATGCCAGTACCAGACACCATTGCTTAAAGAAAGCAGACTGTACATGGCACAGGGTAAAGCTGGCACCTTCTGCTAAAAGTAAGGGGAAGCCATTGGGCAGTTCCCTGTGGGAGAGGAGCTAGGATCTAGTATGTTTAAAGAGTTAAAGCATCTAGTCCAGTGTCACATGCCTTTAATCCCAGCACTTGGGAAGCAGAGGCAGAGGCAGAGGAAATACTATGAGTTCAAGGCCAGCCTGATCTACATAGATAGTTCCAGAACAGCCAGGGCTGCATAGTGATACTCTGTGTGCCTCAAAATGAATGAATGACTGGTAGGAGCACTCTGGGATGTATAGAGACAGTTAATGGAAATGAAGGAAGACAAGTTCAAAGGATGGTTAAAGAATAGGTAGGACTGATTGATTAACGGGTTTGATGTGTGTGGTAATCTATTAGTAATGCCTACCATGGGCATAGGAAAGGCAGGGGCCATATACATGCTATATATTTGCTTTCTCTGTCCTGTGAGGCATTTATTGGTTGATGGGACAGAAGGAAGAAGATAAAGGGTCAAGGATAGTATTTGGTGACTTTAGCAGCGACTGTGGGTGCTTTGATAGTGCTAGTCACCCACCCACCGGCCACAGGAGCATCAAGCAAAGGGACAAACTGGGACAGGGTGAGAAGAGTCCATGTTGTCTCCACCTGAGATTGCCAGGAGTCAGTTCAGGCAAACACATCCCTCAGAAGATGCAGAAGGACCGCCAGGCTTCCCGAGACCTGCATGGTTCTGCAGGATGCTATCAGGACCGTTCTTAGAGCTCAGGCAAGGCAGGGGTCATCGGTGGATCAGGGAACAGAAGGTAGTTTTCAAGGAAGTCCGGTGAAAACAGAGGCGTGAGTCTGGGCATAATCTGCTTCCCTTTCCTTACAGCTGGGTGAGACCCAGCTGAGGACAGGCAGGCAGATCTCAGTGAGTGCAGGGTCAGCCTAGTCTATATAGTGAGTTCCAGGACAGCTAGGTTATATAGAGAAACCCTGTCAAAAACCATTTTTTAAAAAAAATAAAAAGAACCTAGAAGCATTTTCCAAAAGACCTGATGTTAAGCCAGATTGGAGAACATCTGTCAGGCCATTTTTGAACATGAGCTTTTCGGAGACGTGTTCGTGTAGAAGCAACGTACGTGTAGCTTTAAATGGAGCGGTTCAGATGAGTGCTGTCGTACAGGCGTGCTTCCAGCCGCTCCTGTCACCAGTGCGCGCGGCCGGTTGCCTCGCTCACACTACACTCCGCAGGATGGACTGACACACGCTGGGTGGAAGCCAGATTCCAGGGGAGGCTGGAGATACGGCTTAGTAGATAAAGTGCTTGCTATGCAAGCTTGGTGACCCAAGTTTGGATTCCCTGGACCCACGGAAAAGCCAGATGTGACACCGTGTTTCTGGGGACTCTCACAGTGTGGGGGAAGCCGAGACAGGAGGGTCCAGTGTAGCCAAGCAGTGACCTCCAGGTTTAGCGAGAGACCCTGTCTCAGAAAGTGACGGAGAACAATAGAAGAAAACACCCTGTCAACCTGTATCCTACACATTCGCATGTATGCACACAAACATACATCATACGTGCGCACACAGAGAAGAAACCAGACTTCCGATTTTAAATTAGGGAGTTGTTTCTCCGGATGCTGGGCACAGTAATGACTGACGGTGGCTGCCTGTCAGCGTCATGGTCACGAAGGGAGCAGCCACCATACATCCAGTGTACTGTCGCTCCGCCGGGATGGCTGGACAGAGAAGTGTATCTAATGCCATTTCTGTTTCTGATATCTCCATCCCGCAATGGGCCTGTTGGGGAGCACACCCCGTGATCAGTCAGGAGCACCTGGAGTCCTCACTGGCCTCACGGGACATTGTGCACAGTAGATGGGCGAAGGGGTTGGAGTGATGCCTTCTTGGCTCTAGCGTGTTCTAAGAAGGGAATATCGGTGGTGGGGCCTGTGTGTCCTGCCTGCAAGCAGTACAGACAAGAGAAAGGCTCTGGACATCATGGGCTGAGGCAGAGCACTACAGTCATTGGCCCGTGGTGACACATGGCTGTCATCTCCGTGCCCAGGGAGATGGTGCAGTGATGGAATCCAGTTGTATGTCAGGAGTCCCTCTGGAGCAGGGGTCCCTCTGGAGTGGATTTGGGGTATCTGGGGAGTGGACGAGGGCCGCCCAGGCTTAGCTTTGGCAATGGCTGATGGGGACACTGGTGGGCCACGTGTGGGGGATGGAATGAAGGAGGTGAAACTCTCTCCCAGGCTGGGATTGGGCAGTGATGGACTCACTGGGGGTTTTCTAGAGGAGGGAGGAAAAGGGGGGTCACAGGGGAGCAGAAATGAGGTGCAGGGACATCACGGCCGCAGTAGGCATGAAGGTGAGATGAAGCTAGACTGACTGGCTGGCCTATGGCCACCCTTTCCCCAGCACACAGACACCAGGAGAAGGGGAGTCCTTCTAAGACACAGCCCCTTAGTCACCCCAAGTCTCCAGCAGAACTGGGGTGGGGCGGCTCCCTCAGCAATCAGACACCAGAAGGCGGGTGACCTCCATGGAGATGACTGGGAACAGCTTCCTCACTAGCTCACCCCCCCCTTGAAAGTAAAGAGCATATGACATCTGAAGTAATCCCCCTCGCACAGACTACTACAAAAGCTACCTTCAGCCCAACCCCCAGCCCACTAGATTCCAGCGCCCTCGGGCTTGAGCCCCCAGTGAAGAAACTGAGGCTCAGCAAAGTGACAGGCCCACGGCAGCCCTTTCCAATGGTGCTGGATGCTAAGCACTAGCTGGATATCACAGCCGTCCTGCCACAGGCTGTTCCCAGGACACCCATTTTTCCTAAAGGGAAACTGAGGCAAAAGCTTTGCTCGGAGTCACTTAGCTGGAACAGAACAGCACCAGGCTGATACTCAGTCCTTGGCTACCAACTCCACACCTCCTGTCTGCCAGCCCGGCCTAACCAAAAGCACTCCGGCAGCTGCTGTGGCAGGAGATAGAACTGGGCTTAGCCTGTGAGGAGGAAGCACCAGAGGCTCATGGGTTGATCAGGGCACTGTGGTAGGGGCCTTGGAAACCCCAGTTCTGGAGAGGTGGGCCCAGTGGTAGGGAGAACAGAGCTCACAGGGCTCTGGACACCCAAAGGTAATCTGAGCAAACTCACGGGACAGGGGACTTCTTGCTTGCTTCCGCAAGTGTGAACACACGCACATGTGATGGGTGTATATGCGTGCATGTGCTGGGAAAATCACACCCAGACTTAGCCTCCACCCACCAAACTTCCCAGAAGATGCTCATTGGACTCGGACTTGTGGTTGGACTGTATTAGAATCCCAGCTCTGCTGCCTAATAGTTGCATAGCCTTGTTCCAGTCTTAACCTCTGTGTGCCTCAGTTTCCCCATCTAAGACCTCTAAATGGTACTTAGAGCTGCTTCTGGTGCATGGTCACATTCCCTATGTGCTAGCTAGTGTTTGTTGTTGTTTTCTAGATTTTTCTAGAAACTGCAAGCCGCAAAGCCCCTATTGCAACCATTCACCTTTGCTGCTCTAACAGGAGAGTGACCAGGGACAATGTGGCCATAAGTGGGTTGGGTCACTAGACGCCAGTCAGCATGGCCTGTCTGGCATCAGCTCAATGACAGGCTGTATCAAACAGCTGTGCCTGGTGCTCAGGTGGGTCACCTGTCCCTACATTTCTGTTCCAATAGTGTCCTTAGAAGTGACTTCCATGTGGCCACTTGCAACAATTTTTTCCTTCCTGTTTAGGAGTATTTCTGCCCGCTTACAGTATTTCTGTAAGGACAGACTGAGATCTAAGTAAGGCTTAGTAACGGGGTCGTGGGTCAGGCCAGTGCTGAGAGAGAAGGCAGGCTCAGAATCCTCCGTTTTGAACCTTGAACCTCTACCCTCTAGGTACTTACATGGAGACTAAATATGGAAGGATTGGTGGGGCTTTTGATCTGGGATGTGAACCCTCCTCTGCACTGGAGATCTTGCGAGGCTGGAGGGCGCCCGGGGCTGGCACATCCTAGTGGCTGTGTTTGCTCAGGAGACAGCATCGTTGTGGTTTACTGGGATTGTGTGCTGTCTGCATTCTGACAGTGAGGGGTGTTGGGATCTCCATGTGCCTGTTGGAGTGGAGCGTTGTGGGAGTTATCCAGCGGCCTTGTGGGGATAGCTTGGGGGATGGAGTGAGGCAGGGCTGGGTGGGACTCTTCCCACGTCTCGGATGGGCTGGCAGATAGCAAGACAGCACAGGCCGGTGACATTTGTACCCTGTCTCTTCTGCCACATTTGGCTGAGCCAGAGCACACACAGGTATCTTGGCGTTAGGAAAGCAAGGCCCCTGTCTCCACCGGTCTCTGCCTCATTCGTGCTATTTAAACCTCAGGCTCATTGTTTCTGCTCCCCTACCCTGCCCTGTTTCCCCCAAGCTAAATCCCACCCTCCCTGGTTTGGCTTGGAAACCTCTTGTGATATGACCCCTGCCTCCTGGTCCTAGTGCTCACCTTCCATCTTGTGTGTTCCTGTGTCATAGTTAGTGCTTCCTGCTTGTCAAGGCCTGGCCCAAAGCTCAGTGTGACAAAGACCAGGAGAGGTCTGATCATCTGCACACCTTAAGGTAGCTTCACTAGGAGTCTGGTGCTGTATCTGAGACTTTTTTCCAGCACTCTTATCATCTAAGTCTGCCACTCGGGGTAGAATTCCCTTCACCTCACTTTCTAGGGGGAGATGGAGACACTGAGCTTTTTAATTCCGTGCCCAAGATGCCCCAGCCAGGGCCCCCATTCAGGATTGTCCTATGTGTGTTGCCGTATGATCCAGCTCAGATTTGGGCCCTGTCACTCCTCCATGCTCCAAATTTAACCCCGCAGTCTATCCTGCACCCACTGTCACCACATTCACAGGCTCCTGACCACCCGGCTGTGCCCGTAAGAGTTTGATGGATCAGCCGTGACAGCACTAGCCCAGCTGTCACACCAAGACAGGCAGAGTCGCAGGAGGATTGTGGGAGGTGCCCTGTCACCCTCTCTGCTTATCACCCTTCCGTGTGGAAGCCAGGGCCCCTGGGATATTTAAGAGAAGGGGCAGATGTTCTTCAGGGGTGAGGGTGTTGGAAAGAGAGGTGCCCTAAGTCTGCTCCCTCTGCCAAGCCTTACTCTGTGGGCATGTAGCCCATGTTAGCCCTCGTGGCTCTGCTCATAGTGGTCACATGGCTTCTGCTGGGCCCAGAGTCCATCAACCCAGACCTCCGATGTCATGCTGGGGCGAGGAGCATCATGTTGCATTATTGAGTCCCCGTCAGTCCACATCATGTTGGGGTATAGTGTGAAGGCAGGTACTTCTTCTAATGTGATTTGAAAGTGACTAATCTGAGAAGGCTTCCCACACCGTATCCTGGGAAATAAACCTCACAAGCCCATGGAGGTGGCTGCTCAGAAAGTCCTGCTGCCAAGGTGACGTGATGGCCCGTGGGGGAAGTTTGGATTGGTGCTTAAACTTTTCTGAAACTAAGGAATTCTATAGCACCCTCACTCCAGGGATGGGGATCAACATCTGGGGCTGGGAGTTGACTCAGAAGGTAAAGTTCTGGCATTTAAACATGAGGATTGGGTTCCATCCCTAGCACCCCTGTTTAAAAAAAAAGCAGGGAACACCTAATACCACAACACTGAGGAGGCAGAGATGGGCAGATCTGGGGAGCAGTGGCGAGCTAGCCTGGCCTAATTAATGAGTTTCAGGTTTGGTGAGAGAAATAAGATTGTGAGCAACCTAGGAACACACTAACACTAACGCTCTGTCCTACACACAGTCCGTGTCTGGGCTCTCCTTGTTTGGAGCTGGATCTTATCTCTCCCAGATTCATGCCCCCATAGACACTCTGAGAATAGGATCTTTGCAGAGGTCATTACGCCAAGGTCACACAGAAGCCACACAGGTGGCTCTAACTGGTAAGAAAGCCACATGAAAAAACAGCTGTGCTAACGTGACGAGTGATAAGATGCAGAGATGACTCAGCTCCGAGCCTGGGGATACCCAAGCCAGCAGAGTCAGTGGGCACTGGGGGAGGCAAGGAAGGAGGTGGGTCTGTGCTTTGCACTTGTGACCTTCAGAGTCATGAGAGAACTGCATCATCTTGTCACAAGGCACCTATCTGGTGGTCATTCCGGGAAACAAATGGCTCTTTCCTATCACCCCAGGGAAATAGAAGGACAGCCTCCATCATCCCAAAGATGGCAGGCAGCATAGGGGTTCTCAGGTGGCATTAGGCCCGCTGACTGTCCTCTGCCTGCAAGTGTTCCTTGAAGGCTGAGGAGAGTCAGGCAGTAGCGGGCAGCTGGCATCAGGGTGTACAGCCTGCCTCACATCATGTTAACGTGTGATTAAGGGGGTCTTTAAGGCGCCCATTAGTCCCCCTCTGCTATCTAATAGCGCTTTCGGATTTAGAACAGAATATTATTTACTCATTAGCTGATTGCAGAGCCCGAGCGTGCTGTGTGGTAGAACCACCATTAGAGACGATTACATAGGGGCTTCTGGTGGGGCTGGTGGTGTGGATCAGGGTGGCCCATCATGCATGGGGGTGACAGGATGTGTCCTCCAGGAAAGATAGGAAAGATTGGCCTGCTTCTGGTCATCAGAGGCTCAGGGAACATCGAAGCGAGTCCCAGTGCAGACCCTGCCACCTCCATACTAGGCCTGGGATTTACCACCTTAGAGTGGGCAATAGTGCTCTGTGGTGGCAGATTCATTAGTCGCGCCTCCTAGGCAAATATGTTAGAAGACTGGATGCCCTGTGGCTTCCTGAGGCAGATGACACGTCTGTGACCTACAGCTAGGAAGTGGCTAGATGCCAGCTCTCCTTGAGTAACAAATCCTGAAACCTTCCCAACATGCTTCTACGCCCAAGCCAGAGGCACCTGGCTCGATCCAATCTTCTCTTACTCCAGACAAGAACTAACTTGAACCTAAGGACTAACCCAAAAGAGAGGAACTCATCCAGTGAGCAGGTTCCTGTCTGGGATCAGTGGCTCTGGCCCAGATGTTTGGAATTGGAGTCGGGGAAGGGAAAGGCGGGCAGTCAAGGAGTGTCTATAGCCTGTGCCTCTCGGGAGCCATACTGGGGCAGCCATCTTTTAACAGATAGGATGCAGCATGTGGAAAGAGCTTCTTGGGGTTTGCCCTTCATACTACCTTGACCCTAGCCAAGCCTGAGCCCCAGGTCATGCATTCCTGGTAATTTTGTAGATAGACATTCAGTTGATGATGGGGATATGTCCCAGTGACCATTAAATTTGTGAAGTTCTCTTAAGGGACATGCTCGATGTGCCTCCTGACACCTGTCCCGATTGGTGGTACCTCCTGTCATGTCAGGAGGGAGGTGGGGACCAACCCAAAAGAAGATCCACAGCCAAGCCAGCAGTTGAATCTGCCCTGGGCATGTCAAACCTTCACATTGACAATACACTGGGAGTCAGGGACTGTCCACACACGCAAAAGTGCCAGGTCAAGCAAGCTTGGAGAATAGCAAGTATAAGATGCCACATGGGTCCCCAACCTTACCTCAGATGCCTAAGCCTCGAAGGGAAGCTGATGTAGGTAATGTGATGGGCCCAGGGCCCATCAGATAGTGACCCACACGCTGTGGATTCCAGAATGTGCAGGCAACCTGGGCTGGCTCAGAGCTTCGTGGGTTTCCAGAGTGGCAACAGTTTCTTCCAGTGGCCCAGTAAGACTGGGCATCTAGCTTCAGGGCCAGGTGTCCCAGGCACAAATGGCCTCTGTCCCTTCTTATAGTTCTGAATAGGCCTCTTATAGAAGGATGGTCCCTTTCAGCTACTCTGGGATGGAGCCAGGGAAAAGGAACCTTGACAACAGCAAGAAACGTCAATATTTTCTACTCCATACTTGGAACTCCCAACTCTGTTGGCAAGTATGAGAGTGAGCCCATGTGCACACGTACACTTGCCTTTGTTTTAATAAACCTCACCAGGCATCCAGTATCAGTTCCTGTCGGAACAATGCAGCATATCTGAACCAGAACTAAACAAAAATAAACATTAAGCAATTATTGGAATTCAAGTTTATTTTAAAAACCAGCAGGCTGCGGGAACATTACACCCATTAGTGAGGCCCAACTGTCAGGCCTTTGAACAAACCCATGGTTCTTGGAGTCTGGGTCATGGACTCTCAGACATTGACTCAGAGTGTCCTGAAGTAAGCAAGGCCAGGACTGGGGCAGGCTTCCTGAGTATCCTATGTTAATGGCTTTGTTGGGGACTTGGGAGGAACTCAGTGTCCCTATCTTGAGCAGAGCTTTTCATCCAATATGGTCCCTGCAACAGAGGGGACCCCCAAGCTGCTCCAGACCCTTGCACCCCCAATCCATGTTCCAAAGGAGCCCACATCTTGCCACAGAGGTAAGATTGGTAGCTGCAGCAGTGAGCACCACATTGAAATCACTGTTCATTACCCCGGAACTGCTACCCTCTAGGAAACTGTGAGTTGGGAATAGGGAAGCTAGCCATCAGCTTCAAGAGAGCACAAGCACTCCAAGTTACAGGAAAGGGGGCCATTGCCCCTCCAACTTTGGCTCCAAGAAGAGCCCAGCAACCTGCCCAAGTCGCAGGTTAGTTAGCACAGCCTGCAGCTCTCAGCAGGATGCTTCAGGCCAGGCAGCACAAACTTGAGTCTCCCTTGCTAGTGGCACATTTCCTGCCAGCTGTGTGGGGAGTCCTCCCCTTCCTTCTCCTCTCCTTCCTCCCCCTCCCTCCTCCTCCCCCTCCTTCCTCCTCCTCCCTCCTCCTCCTCCCTCCTCCCCCTCCCTCCTCCTCCTCCCTCCTCCCCCTCCCTTCTCCCCCTCCCTCCTCCTCCTCCCTCCTCCCTCCTCCTCCTTCCTCCTCCTCCCTCCTCCCCCTCCCTCCTCTTCCTCCCTTCTTCTCCTCCCTCCTCCCCCTCCCATCTGGACCTTGGCTGAGGAGTGGACAGAGTGAGGCCATTGTTCCCCAGGCACATGCTTGGCAATTTCTTTGAAGTGAGAGCCAGGCCCCACCCCCAGAGTCCCTGTTTCTCCAAGTCTCAAGCTAACAGGGTTTCTTAGGAGTTCTTTAGTGAGTCTGGTGCTGCTGGGTCAGGAGCCCTGCTGAGGAAACCACTGGAGAGGCCAAAGCCTGAGAGGAGAAGGCTTCCTACTGAGACTGCAGTGCAAAGGGTCTGGGTCCAGCAGGAGCTTAGAGACCCCTGGGAAGAGAATAGAGACACTGGGGGTACAGTGAAGGATCTGACAGACAGCCTCTGGCAGGGTGCTCCATGTCCCACAGGCTGGTTTTGAATGGAAATGGGATGAGGATCAGAAGTCTCAAGAAGAGAGGAACCGGCATCCAGAATGTCCCTTCTGACTGCTGATGTGGGATGAGGGGCTGGGCAGTTGATGCAGCCAGGGAGCCTTACAAGAGGCCTCTGCAGGCATCTGGTCCAAACTGACAGCAGAGGGCAGGGGGAGGTCCACAAGCATCTGAGTATCTAAGTCAACTCCCACTTCTGGATAGGTGTAGGCCCAGTGGTTTATCCCAATAGCTCAGCCTCTTTTGTAGATATCCATGCTTGTGGGTGTGGCTACATTGATTGGAGGTGACTCTGGAGAGTATATTGGTCACACAGCACCTTATCAGTGGTTGGTTAAAAACTCTGCCTTCATTTGACTCTTTCAAGCACTCACTCTGAGGGAAAAGGTGGGTTTGTACCTATTTTTTCAGATGAGGAAGACTGAGGTTCAGAAAGGGCAAGCGTTTGTGTTAAGCTCTCCTGGCCTGGTTGAGGAATGGGCAAAGGCCCGTGAGCAGTCAACAGGCCACTAAGAGTCCTGAAAGTGAAGCTAGCAATGGTCCCCAGGACCATGGTCTGCTTGCCAAAAACACTCAAGGCTGTGGAATAAATAGCTGCTGTGGGAGTTTGAAAGAACCCGAGAGCAACAGTTTCCCAAGGTTTGGACAAAATCTAAGCATGGGGCAGGGTGCATCTCCGTACAGTTCTGCCTTGGTATGAGTAAGAAGATTGTCATACAGCCTAAAACCTAACCTACACAGACACAGACACAGACACACACACACACACACACACACACACACACACACACACGTAAGCACACTTGTGCACACACACACTCATGCCTACTCTCACATATGTGCACACACACAGATGTGCACATGTGCACAGAAGCCAGTGGGGCCGTATGGGGACACGCATGCTGGAATCAGTCTATAATGCAATCAATTTTGTATATCCCCGGTGAAACTGCAGCATTTATTTAACGTCTTTTATAAGAGCAGCTGAGTTTTATCACAAATCACATCCCATTTCCAGTCATCTGGGACTCCTTGAAGAATAAAATGCATTCACTTCTTCCAAAGAAATTTACCAATTCCTCAATAAAGGCCCATTTGCCTCTGTATGTAAAATTGACACATTTATTGACTATTAAACCTCCAAGACTTGGGTTGGGTTTTTCATGCCCCAGCCACCCAATGCTCCCCACACACCTTTTTTTTAAGCTTTACTCAATACTTTCTAATTGTCCCCAGGCACGGGAATCCCTCAGGGGAGGAAGAACACAACGGGTGCAGGTGACTCTTGAGTCAAGGGCTTGCTTATCAGGTACCCACCTGATGTCACTGAGGTAGGCAGCAGGGCCCAATGCTCAGAGTAGTCCTGTGAGCTATGTGCCTGCCCCTGCCCTTTGTGGTGGGCGTGGTGGCAGGTGTGGTGGGCATGATGGTGTACCGCCATCCTGTTGGGCTTGTGCCAAGGGTTTTTAGGACACACTGATGACGTTTGCAAAAGGCAGGGTCCACCTTCCTCACAGCAGTGCATTACCATGGGGCCTTTGAGTACAAACAAGAATACCCCTTACTGGTGTCCCTGTTGGGGATGGATATCAATTCCAGGCAGGATTGTCTATTCACTGGTGGGACAAAATAGACAGGGGTCTGATGGAGAGTGAGGAGCAGGGGAGAGGCAGCTGAGCTGTTGAGTGTGGGGCCCAGTGCTGGGTACCATCTCTGAATGTGATTAGCTGTATGCGCTGATAGGTACCGGTGGCCAGGACACCCTCCTTTGGTTTTAATTGTTTAATTTTAAGTTTAAAATGATGGATGCAGGGATCTAGGGAGATGCCTGGTGCTTGCCACATAAACAGGAGGTCCTGAGTTTGAGCCTCAGAACCTGTGTAAAAAGCCGGGTGACCTGGTGCGTCATGGTTACCTTAGCACTGGGGGTTGAACCAGTCTGACCAGGGAGCTCCAGGCCAGTGAGAGAGGGAGCCTGTCTGAAAAACTCAGAGGAGGATAGAGACCGAGGAACCACACTCAAGCCTGGCTCCTAGCCACACAAACATGGCTGAGGGACTGAGCAGACACAGGTTCGAATCCCGACTCTCCTTACCAGCCCCATGGCTTCCAGTGTGTTTTTCTCTTAGAACCTTGGAGACCTACTGTATACAGTCAAGACAGCCATCTTAGGATTCATGGCAAGGTTAGATGAGATGGTCCACTTACGGAAGGTTCTGGAAGCAGCCTCAGTGGTCGTTGTTCCTGTCATGGGAAGAAGATTCCATGTCAGCCTAGGACAGGAAAAGAAAAGTCACTGGGTCCATTTTCCTGTCCATAGAAGCTGGTCATATATGCAAGGATGGTTGTGGGAACAGGCAGCCTTCCCTGGCTACCGCACTGTCTACCTTGGGTTGACCTGAACCCTGTTTGTAGGAGCTCCCTCAGACTACACAGCTCCAAACTCTGAGCCCTATGGCAGCTGCCTGCAGCATTTCAGACTCAGGTTGCAAACTGCTGACATTATTCAGTAACACCCCTGGCTGTACTCCCTCAAGTTGGCAGCACCCAGTTGTGATATTCATGAGTTTTTGGGACTAAAGGCAGAGGTCAGCAAAGTACTTGGCTAGGGTGCTTCAGGCTCTGGGACCCACCTCTATACATTGTCAGGTGAGGATGGGGTCCCAGCAGGGCAGGATCAGTTGACTTGGGGGCTCCTCTAGCCAGATACCTTCATGCACCTCTGCTCCCTCTGGCATACCAGTGTTTTCATGGCTTTTACTTCCAGGTTGTGTGTTGCCTTCTGGGAGCTGAGATACACAGCAAAGACTTCTGGGTACCGAGGACCAATATCCAACCTCTTGGCATTTTCTACAGCTGACTCTTCTACAGCTGGTCTGTTCTACCAGGAACAAACGGCTCAGGTTGTCATGTGGCTAGGCAACACTGACTGTTCCCAGAGATGAAGGGGGTCTTGGCTCCTTGGATGGGGGCCAGGCCACTCTGGGTTAGTGGATTTTGCCTCCGCTGTCAAAGTGCTCGCATATCTCTCAGTGCCTCAGTGTCCTCATCTCGATAATGGGATAAAAATACTCCTGTCTCATGGGAATGTAGCCTGCATTCACAGGATTACCCCATGGGATCCCACGAATATGTATCATTTTATATTTTGTATAGCCACTAAAATATGTAAAGATAAATTGGGGGGGGGGGGAACCAACAGAACAGAGACCCACTCTATTGCAAAGTCCTGGGTTGTAGAGGCCAGGGATAAGGTACAGCCATCTTGTGATCTGTACAGACAGACAGACAGACATCTGAAGAGTGGAAAGCACCCCTTAAGGTCGCCTGTTGGCTTGTATTGAACTCACAGGGTCTGGGGGACTGAGGGCTGCTATCCTCACCCGTTAACCGAACTCGCTTTAGCCAGAGATTCTCTTTCATTGTAAAAGCCAGCCAGTGTAATAAATCTTGTCCCGAAATCTCGGCAGCACATCTTGGCCAGAGTGTGTGATAAATCTAATATTCTGTAGTCTCTGTGAAAGGGACCCTGGACGGATCTGTATCAGAATGACAGGCCAACCAGTAACTTGCTCTTGGTTCAGCAAGGCCAGCCCTCCCATCAGCTCTGTGAGGGTAGACTCCTTCTCTCCCTCTCTTCATCCCTCCCTTCCTCCATCGATGCCCCCTCCTCACATTTGGAACCATGAATTCAAAGATACTTACCTGTGAAGGGAACAGAATGGCTCTTATGGTCTTGGGGACATCAGGAGGGTCATGTTCGTCTCTTTAGTTCCACAACTAGCGTCCAGGCCCCTGTGGTGCCAGTGTGGTGTTGAGGGTTAGGAGACTGTAAAGAAGTGATGTGGGCATTCATGCCTGGCCATGGGGGATGCTGGTGGCTAGCGCTTACCAGGCTGGCAGAGGTGGGGGGTCTACCTGCTGTGCTGTGGCAGGACCCCAAGGACAAAAGTCAGCAGAGGGCGAGGTGCAGCTGAGGGGAGCTGACAGGTTCTGCCAGGCTGAGTAACTCAAGGACAGAACAGATTTGTGTGAAGGGCCCTGGTTACAGTGGGAGCCCTGTGGGGGTGGGGGTGAATTCTTCTGTATTCAAAGCTATGCGGGGCCCAGGAAATTTCTCACTGTCTCCTCATCCACACGGTGGGATCCGTGGGATCCGCAATCCCAGGACTTCATGGTGTCACAGGGCCTAGCCCCACTGGGCTGAGAAATGTTAGCTGTTAGTGGTTGCTGGCCTCAAGACTGTAGTATTTATTCTACTGTGTCTCAAGCAGGACCTGTCCCCTGCCATTTTAGAGTATGGGCTCTCTCTCTGCCCTGCAACCTATAGGCCTCTGCCAAGAAGCCTTTATAATCTAACATCTAGACTATCCCCACACACACACCAGGGTCTACACAAGAGGCCCTGTAACCGTTTATTTTGATTAATATCAGTACAGAGACTCAAAAGGAACACTGGCTGTAGCCTGCATAGCCCCACCATTTGATTCAGGAACTTTGTTTATGTCAATACAAAGGGCTTGTGAGGGTCTGGTGGACCTTAGGGCCCTTGCTTCCCTTGTCTTCCTTAGCTCCTGCCTGGAGGCTGAGATGTCACTGTATGTATGTCTGGGATCACCTGGTTTAAGAGTGTGTGTGGGAAGGAACGGAGTTCAGGCCATCCCCCTGCCTCGGAGACAGAAGGGAAGAAGGTGAGGCTTCTCAACACGGTTGAGAGAAGATAGATGTCCTGGAACAGGCTCTGTAGAGATGTCCTCTGGGCCCCACCTTGATGGGCAGGCAAGAGGCCCTCCCTGTGCTTAGAAGGAATAAACAGCCTTTAATGAAGTTACATTGTAACATAATGGGAATCATAAAACCACCGTCATCCTGCAGGGTCCCCGGACGGTCTTTATTATCGACTGTGCCGGAATCGGCTTTGCCGAGCTCAGGCTGCAGCAGCCAGAAGAATGCAAAAGTCTCCTTAAATTACCTGCTGGAAGTAACCAGTGGAACATTCCAGGGGGAGGGGGGGGGACGGTGATGTGCCCGGGGATGCTGCCTTCGGCCCGTGTGTCAGAGTCACTCACTGCAACACAACAGATGTTCGCCCTGCTCCTCCTTCGGCTGCTTGATGAGAAATTTACTGCTCTCCCGCTGGGCAAGCGGCCCCTCTCGGCGGCCTCGGCTATGAGACAGGCCAGCCGCTGGCTGGCGGCCAGGGCCAGGCTGTTTTGATGGAAGCCATGAAAAGCTCTGGCTTGGAAGGCGCCGGCGATAATGCACCGGCTAGACTCTCCTGATTGGCCGATCGATCGGCCTGATTTGATTTATCGATCAATCCCCTCAAATTTGGCGTCTGAGAAGCTGCAGTGATCTTTAACTGCGGTGAACGTCTCCGCCTGCCGGAGACGAGCCCCCACTAAGGAATGTATGAAAGGAACCGGGGCTTATCTTAATCACACACCAGCCTGGTGCTGGCTGAGCCCCGCCGCGCACCGCCCCATCGCCCGGGCAGGCCTGCGCCGATCTATAAATTGATGGAATTCAAAGCCTCCAGCATCGATTACCGTTATAACAAACAGCGGTGCGCAGAATGTCTGATTATTTTTAGACAAAGATTCTGTTCTCTCAGCAGCAATTTTGCTGAGCCTGTCACTGGCTCAGAAGTCTGTTGATTGCAATTAGATGCAAATACAAAAAAAAAAAAAATTAAACTCTGCAGCCTCACTCCTGTTTCCAGTTATTAAATCTCTCTCTTTGTTTGCTGTCTCCTCATGAGATCTACAGCTGGGTGAGATACTTGGTTGGCAGAATGAGATCCTTAGGATCTGATGAGGAAGTGGGGGGGATGCCCTGACCTGCATAATAGATTATTTCCGCAGGGGGGCGTGGCACAGAAGGTGTGTAAGGATGTCCATTAAAAGTGTGCAAAGGTATGGTTATACTTGCTTTTTGGCCCAGCACTCTGGAGGTACAGGCAGGAGATCGGGAGTTCAAGGTCATCATTTGCCACACGGTAGAGTCAAGGATAGCCTGGGAAACATGAGTCTGTGGGGTGGGGGTGGGGGGCGATGAAAGATAAGGAATTCAACGGGCTGGGTAGTGCTTTGGCGGCAGACTGCCGGAAAATTGAAGACCGTCCTGGACTGCATAGCTAAATCCTGGGTCAAAAAAAAAAAAAAATCATCAAAAACAAACAACAACACAAACCAACACAAGAGGCTGCAGATGGCTCAGTGGCATGGTGGGGGAAAGAGGCCGGCTCACAGGCATGATGCTCTTAGTGTGTGCTCCCATGTAAAATCCAAGCACGGCAGCATGTTTCTGGAATCCCAGTGCTTTGAGGTCAGATGCGTACAGACAAGAAGAGGCATATCTGATAAAGATGGAGAACAAATGAATAAAATAACGAATGCCGACCGACCCCTGTGCGTGCTCGTGAGTGTGCGAGCGCACACGGTGGGGGATGGGGGAGCTAGGCTGGACTGGATGCAAAGGCGCTTAGACCCAGCTCAGAACATTAAGTGCAGATTCAGAGCCAGATGCGCACCTCTCATGAGTGGGTATAATCTCCCTGTTCTTGGTGGAGTATGAGACCTAGCCAGGTGTGCAGGACCCCATCCTGGGAACCACCTGGGCCTCAGAGGTTGGCACCACCCAGAATAATGAATTCCACACAGGGACCACAGGTGGGACCCTTTCTGCACACACCATTTCACCGGTAGAACAAGTTCCAGGTAATTGTGGGTACAAGCAAATCAGGTACCCCCTGTTGCCCAGCCTGGCGGCCATCATCTTGGCTCTCGGAGAGCCCATTCATCATCCTGGCAACTTCTGGTTGATCTGTGTTCTTGGAGCCATCAGCCCCAGAGTCCTTGACAGCGGAATAGCGATGAAGCTGAGCCCATCACCGGGGCAGCAGAGACTGACAATTCATTACGCGGTTGGATGGAGAGAGGACTCAGGTGACAGTGCCAAGGCCTCTCGGTTCCCAAAAGCCAGCCCCACTCGGAATTGGCAGCCTTGGGCTAATTTTAGAACACTTGTCATTGGTAATACAGAAGATGGGGCTGCGGCTTGGACTCTGGGATCAGATAGACTGGGCTCAGAAAGACGTTAGGCCAAGGGCGTCTCTTCCGCTCCCCTGGAGCAGAGCCTGAAGGTCACCATGGGACAGGTCGGGGTCAGATACTGTCAACTGCTTCAGATTCCAAGCCAGAAGCCCCCATGTACCTTCTCCCAGATACCCAGGTTCAGTAGACTGTTTGTTATACAGACAAAGAGGCCCAGAGACACCAAGGGGCCTGCCCAAGGTTGCACAGCAAAGAAGGCCAAGAGTGAGCTGGGTTTGGAGCTGGGGGTCTCACCCCATGGAGGAGAAAATATCATCAGTGTTTGATGGATGGATGGATGGATGGATGGATGGATGGATGGATGGATGCTGGAACCTTCAGTGAGGATCTGTCTGAGTTTCTGAATAGCCCTCACCCAGAAGTTTCTGTACAAGGACCCTTTGGGGTGCTTCTCCAGGAGACCCCTGCACTAGGATGTCCAGAAGCAGATGTGCTTACAGATCACCTGTCCTTGAACTAGAAGGATTTGGGCTGATGACTGAGTGACCACAACACCCACGGCGAGGTCACATTGACCTTGGCTGGGACCCCAGTTTCCCTCCATTCTCCATGACCTCGGGTGCATGAACCCCTCCCTGTCCAGGTGACTGAGGTCACAGGCAGCAGACATGCATACATCCCTGTGGTCGAGCCATGAAGTCTGTTTGGTCTGGTGGCCCCTGGAGGACAGTTGTGCCTAACACAGGCATATGGCTTGGGGACTCTCTGAAGTCACTGAGCACATGGCCACCCAACCCGTCATCTTTCTTGACAACCAAGAAAGATTACCTTCTGGGCAACGGTTTGTCTGTGTCTCTCCCATTTGTAAAACACGCCTCTGCATGACTGGGAAGAGAGATAACCTCTCACGGATGGGGCAGTAACTGCAGAAACAGAGCCTTTAGAGGAGCAGCTGTCATACTGACAAGCAACCCTGTCTGTCTCCCGTCGGCCCATGATGGTGTCTCTTAAATACATTCATTTGCGGACACCTACAATGGACGTGTACGGTTACTAGAGGCATACCCACATTAAGAGCTGAGGCTGACAGTGACGCGCGAGTCCCTGCAGCGGGGATCAGAAACAACCTGCGTTTCTGAAGAGGGAATTGTAAATAACTTAAGTGTCCAGGAGTGGGGGATTTAAAATGACCTATGGGAGGACTGGAGGGATGCAAGGACCGATGGATTTCTACTCCTCTCTCCTGCCAGCCATCTTAGTCAAACCAATGAGTTTTTGGTCCCTGTGGGCGATTCTCTTCATGGGTACGAGACTTGAGATTGACCTCCGGTCTCTGTACACAAGTGTCCATGCATGTGCACATTCACACGCACAGGTATATACACTCTCACACAACCACAAAAAGCTACAGCAAGGATAACCTCTGTTTCTATGCGTGAAGGATTCAAACTAACCGTTGTGTCCGTGAGTTGGGGGAGTTAAACAACAATCTAATGTCGATTGGGGAGCCGAGTCCATGTGTGAAATCGTATCTCCTACAGAACACCCTGCAACCATGAGAATGAGAGAGATACCTTGTGGGTGGGTGTGAAGGCTGAGGCGTCTTACACCTGTATAGACGGCTCACTGAGTACGCAGACGTGGGTGACACCCATTACAGAGTTTTGCATTGCAGCAGCGGCAGCTAAGGTAGCGTGGGTGTCTCTGAGTGGACATTGCTGAGGACCACATCCAGGGAACAGGGCTGAGCCCCTTCACTGTGTCAGTGATTGTCCTCTACCGATGGCTTCAGACAAACAAAACAGATTGGTACTCTTAGAATGAACGTAGATTCTTGGCGTCAGATATGGACGTAGATATGGGCTACTACGTGCTGGCTGGGTACCCTTGGCTCAGCTGTGGCATTGCCCTGGCTTCGTTGGCTGGCCTGGTCAGTGGCATCAGTGGACCGTGGTGGCTGATGTCTGTGTAGCCTCTAGTCAAGTCCTGTCATAGCTGAGGCCTCATCTTGGGAGAATGGCTGTCTTAGGCAGCTCAAAGCCCAGAGATCTTCCTGAAGGGGCACAGGTGGGTCCCCGAATCCCTGGGAATCCCACACTTTTTTTCTGAGCTCCCAAGCTACGGGCTGTCCCCAGAGCCCAGCTTCTGTCTCCTAAGAGAGGTCTGGGGCACGTGGCAGGGCCTTGGCCTCTTGTCTTCCATGTCCCCCACTTTCATGGCTTCCTCCCAGAGAGGCCATCACAAGCCCTCGCTGCCCTTCACTTCCCTCCATTGTTTTTCTCCCTTAGACCTCTCATAGCCTGCAGTGACATCTGAACAGAACTCTGAAGTACACCTGCACCCTGGGATGGTAGCCAGAGAAAAGAATTCAGAGAGAGGGGCACATGTAAAGGTCCTGTGGTTGGGTGGGACACTGTAGACACAGGTGGAGGGGGGTGGCTTCAGAGCACAGGTCTGTGTGACCTTGTCACTCGGTGCCTCTTGGTACAGCCAGAGATAGTGACGTGTGAACCAGGAGGGCTGCCTTGAGGTCCAGCCCACACACAGTATCTGTGACAGGGCCTGATGTAGCACAGAGCTGCCTAGGTTTCACGTGACCTCTGACCTTCCTCACCCCTCCTTGCCACTTTCTATCCCCATGCACTTCCTCAACCAAATAGGCATGCTCTGCTGCCTCAGGGCCTTTGCACTCCTGGACTTCTAGGTCAAAGTCTCCTTCCCTCATAACAGCATAACACAATCCGCCTCTCCTGAGAGTGCCCCCTGGTGTCTCAAGGGAGAATTGCAGCCTAATCCCCCACCACTGAAGTCCCTTTCCCTGCTTGGTCTTCCTCTGCTGGTCTGCAGTTTAAAAGCACTTCAGTGGCTCCCATTGCTCGTGGAGATTGGGAAGGCACTAGGACATCCCTAGGCACCCCAGCCCTGAGAGGTTAACTCAGGAGTGCTACAGCCGGTAGTTCAAATCCTGGCCCTGCTTCCTGCTTGCTGCGTGGCCCCGGGCAAGTTGCTTGCCCTCTCTGTACTTCCTGTATCTTCCTCAGTGGGTGTTACTTCATAGGGTCTGTACGAGGATGGAAAAGAGTGTACGGAGTGGATAGTGTATATGGGGTGTCATTGGTCACTGCCGACCTGAGGCCCCTCCTTGCACCGGTCAGTTAGTTGTCACTACATGGTAATGAGGCTGTGCCTGAGATCTGAACTGTGACTCGTTCCTTAAACATGGCTCACAGAGGTGACAGTTTCCCCACGGCACAGTGACCGGCCGGATTTGACTCGTGGGTGTTCTCCTGCTCTTCGTGTATGACGGTCACCATCCTGGCTCCGTTTACATTGGCTCCCGATGGCCTTAGCAGTCTCTCCAACTGCTGGACAGAACCACTCCATCTCAAAGTCCCCCTAAGACGTGGTGGACAGGGCAGGTGTCCTGAGCCCACCGCTGAGGCTTCCGGGGTCTGCCTCTAGGTCACCTGTGACACCTATAGCAGTTGTCACATCTGAGTCTCTGTGTAGAAAAGAAAGCCAGGTGTGCTGAGCCAGCCACAGCCCTGACTCTGGCAACGCCGCAGCCTCTGGCACCTCTGTCCATATGTTGATAAAATGGGCTGAGACAGAGATAGGGTGGGACTGGCAGCAGAGGTGGGGGAGGGGTTCAGTGGCCATGAACCTTGAGCACTGGGCCTTGCACACAGCATCTGGTCAGCAAGAAGGGGTCACCTTCCCCTACCATCATTGGGATCCCACGTGTACAGATCCTGGGACAGGGAGGGACGCTTCTCTCTCCCCTTCTCAGAGGAGGCTTCAAGGATCCCCTGGCTCCCATCCTGAATGTGAGAGCTGAGGGTTTTTTTTTTTTTGGTTTTGTTTTTTTAAGATAGAGTTTCCCTGTCTAGCCCTGGCCGTTCTGGAATTCAGTCTGTAGACCAGGCTGTGCTGGGGTTAATGGTGTGCGACACCACCACCTAGCAGGAGCTCAGTTCTTGAAGGATGTAATCAGAAAGCCCAACCGTGTTACACGCGTGACACTTTTCAAACAGAAAACTAAGAGCTTTGGTTTTGTCTCATGGTTGTCTGTCTTGTCTGTCTGTCTGTCTCTCTGTGTGTGCTGCATGTGGTGTCTGTGTACATGTCTAATGTGTGGAGGCCAGAGGAGGTATCCATCTCCACCTTAACTCTTGGGATAGGGTTCTTCACTGAGCCTGAAGCTGGTGACCAGCAAGCCCAGCCATCCCCCTGCCTCCACTCCCACGATGCTGAGGTGACAGGCTCATGAACACCCTGTGCAGTCTTTTCACGTGGGTGCTGAGATTTGAACTTGTGTCGTTATGTTTGTGCAGCAGTCACTTTTACACACCTAGTAGTCCCTCCAGCCCAGGATTTTTTCTTGTGGAACAGGGTTTGCTATGTAGCTCAGGCTAGAACTCAGAATCCTCCTGAGTGTTGGGATGGTGGGCCTGCACCACTTCCCCTGGCTAGAACATGAAGTCTTCAACTTGTCTTGGAACCCTCTGGTCCAGCCGGCTGTTTTCGGCCCTACCCTGGGTGCCTGAGATTCCTCCGGTGGTCCTAGGCCCCACCTGGGCCTCCCTGACCTCTGTCTGTGAGGGGCAGGGCTGACAGCTGATGCAATCATTTCTTCTCTACCGCCCCCACCTCCTCCAGCCATTGCCATCGATTGGATGCTTTTACTAAGTCACTTTGATTTTGAACTTGACCCCCTCCGTCCATCTCACTTTCTGATGTCCCTCAAGGGCATATTTTCAAAGCTGCACATGGGCCAAGCCAGCCAGCTGCCCAGCCGTGGGAATCAAAGGGGGCTGAGCATCGAGGGGCCTCAGGAGCACGTGGCAAATGCATCTCTTGGCTCTCGAGCCCACCTCCCAGCTTGAGCATTTATTGAGCACCCACTGCATGCACTGTACCGAATGAATGAATAGTCTACTTCAGCTGGTAGGTTACTAACAGTATGTTTGTTCCCCACATCGGGAAGAGGAGGGGAATGAATGTGGGGAGGATGGGAAAGTACTAGGGCTCATTTTCTGCATCCAAAGGGTAGACACTGTGTGCCAAGTATCAGTATAGACAAAGGGGCACAAACAGAGACACAGACACCCCTGCCCCAGCCTAGCTTGTAGAGATTGCGATGGAGACCAAATGTTGTCAGGGAGGCCCCACTACCCGAGCCAGGACTGGATTCTAAAAGGTGGGGAGAACAGGAGCCATGTCAGGGAAGGGCAGGGGGGGCTGGTTGAGCCAGTGAGAGAGGTGGCAACGGGAGCACAGCAGGCACAAAGGCCCTGGGGTAACCAAGGAATAAGGGTGTGGGCAACACAGGGTAGGATGAGGGGAGAGAGACCTGAGCTGGCCCAGGGACTTCACCCTCTGTGGGAAACCACTCCCTTCTTGTGACAGAGTTTCTGGCCAAGTGGCAGGACTTAATTCACGCTTCTGGAAGTGACTCTAGGTGCTGTGGCAGGGATGGGCTGGAGGTGGGAGACTGCTGCGCCAGTCCGTGTGCTTTGTGAGACACTGGAGCACTTGCTTGGCCATCTTTCTATTGAGTTCACTTCTCTTGTGAGGGCCTTGTAGCAATGTACGTGGGGGAGGTGGGTGGATTGCAGGGTTCCCCGGCTTGACTCAGCAAACAGCCGTGTTCCCCGTGGCCCTGTGTCCAGCACTGCTGACATCCAAAGATGGCTGCATTTCTGCTCTCCCTCTCCTCCCAGACTTGCCCACAGTGGGACTCCAGCCCTGACTGGGCTCTTCAGCGTGTGCCCTTTGGACTCCGGCACCTCTGCAAGATCGATCCGCATTACTGCTTGTCGCTAGTTCACGCCGGAGGCTACTCGGGCCGTTCTGTGGGGGTAAACACATCATAGGACTCTCAGCCATCCATGTTAATGGGCGTCGTCTGGGTCATTTCCAGTCGGGAGCTGTTATGAATGGTGCCTTGGTGATACATTCCTCTCCGTCTTGAACACGTTCATGAATTATCTGGAGAGCTGGGTGAACCACAGAGCCGCCTCTGGGGGCCTGGCGGGCCAGAGTCGTCATTCCTTGAGAAATCTTGGTGGTTTCTCAGATGCTGGTGCAGAACCATCGCATGTGAAGGAGGCTCTGTGTTGGTGGACAGATTTCTTTGAAATGCGTGTGCCACAGGGGACTGTGGCAGCACAGGGATGTGTGTGAGGATCTGATAGGCCCTGCGACTTCCCAGGTGCCAACTGGAATCCCTCTGGCAGTGCCCCGTGTCCTTGCCAACACTTGCTAGTGCCCGCTTTTATCTTGGTTCTCACCCTGTAACTCCAGACCAGCCTGGCGACTCGAAATGTCAGGCAGGCCGGCCGAAAACTCACAGTAATCCTTCTGCATCACGGCCCAGCCGTGAGAATGCAGGTGCACACCCCCTCCCCTGGCTTAACGGCGCGTTGTGGTAGGTGGTTGTGCCTGCCATCTTGTGTCTTTCCTGCTGTTTCCTCCCATCCGTCCTTCTATTCATTGCCTGCTGTTAAATCTTTAAAGAGTTTTTTACTTTGGACCTAACTCTATTAAATCAGGTGTATATCCTGTCTATCAGGCATGAGCTTTGTGTTCTGACGTCACCTCATAGGTTTGGCTTATTATTATTATTATTATTATTATTATTATTATTACTATTACTATTAGCTTATTTATTTAATATCTCTTTGTTGTATGTGGCAGTCAGAGGGCAACTTTTGGGATTCGGTTATTTCTTTCCCCATGTGGGCACAGGGAATTGAACTTAGGTTATCAGGTTTGGCAGCAAGCTCCTTTACCCACTGAGCCATCTTGATGGTCCTGCTTTTAACTTGACTGTTACTTCCCAGGGTGTAGGTGAGGGTAGTGACCCCATCTGCTGTCCTGAGCAGGTGAAGACAGTGCTGGGGGTACCTTGGTGTTTTTGCTTGGTTGATTTCAGGGGTTCTTTGAGGTGGGGTCTTACTCTGTAGCTCAGGCTGATAACTCAAGACAGCCAGTTTCTGATCCCCCTGCCTCCAGCCCTCAAGCGCTGTGATTAGCAGCATTCGCTGCCACACCTGGACATACTCAGCATATGGCAGCCTTCTAGCTGTGGCTGCAGGTGCGTGTGATGACATCACTCTGGTGGTGTGATGATGTCACTCTGGCATGCATGATGATGTCACTCTGGTGGATGTGATGAATGATGTCACTCTGGTAGACATGATGTCATTCTGGCAGGCATGATGGTGTCACTCTGGTGGGCATGATGATGTTACTCCGGCAGCAACCTTGATAAAACAAATACTTCCCTGATTTTAGTTTTGAGTGTGGTTAGACATGAAGCCGGATCTTTGTCCCTCTCCATGGACAAAGCCCCCTGAGGTCCTCTGTCACTTTTAAGGGTGTGTAAGGTCTCCAGACAAGAATGCTTTGAGGGCAGTATGCTCTGTGGCTAGCAGGGACCGGCTGTGATGCTCAGAGCCTAGGAAGTGAGACTGGGAGTCTTTAAAGATTAGCAGTCTGGGAACCTGGTGGCCATGAGGGAAATGTGACTTGGAATCCATTCCTAAAGGATAAGAGGGAGGTTTTCCTAGGGTCACTTGAACCAGGGCGTCTCCTCACATCCTGGGCCTCAAGGTTGGCACGGGCACCCCAGGCTTAGCCATCACCGACTGAGAAACCCCAAGGTGTTTTATGTGGCAGAACAATTTAAAATAATTAGAAACTTCCCAGAATGTCTTTAAACACACTGGTGTGGGCCTCAAGAGCAGCTCCTATTAAGCAGGGACGGCTGCTGACTGGCAAGGAGAGGCAAAGATGTAAGGCCCTTGATTAAGTAATTTGAATATCTTTGGAGAACAAACCCAAATCTCTTTCTCTTTTCTCCCATTGTACGGGCCCGCACATCTGCTGGCTGGGGTTGGGGGATGGTCATGAGCCCCATCCCAACCAGTCCCAGCCTACGATGGGGCAGAGCTCCTGACAGTGGCCAACAAGCCACTTGGGGACCTCACACTGTCCAGAGAGTGGAGTTCCTGGCTACGCTGGGCCCTCCTTATCTGCCTTTCATTGAAGTGTCAGCGTGTAGGAAATCACATCGATGCAGCACTCCCCTCCCCCCCAACCAGCTGGGGACTGTCCCAGGATGGAGAAAACATCCAGGATCTCTGGACCCATTCAGCAGCACCATGCTGTCTGAGTAAACCTCTCTTTGCTTTTACATGCACGTCTCTAATAGGGGGATAATAACAGGGCCCCCTTCCTGGGTTCTTGTGGAGCTGGGCTGTGCGCACAGCAGGGACACCACTCTGCACTTAATTAACAGAAACTGCAAGGGGCAGGCCGGGTGCAAGGCCCCTGAGAGTCTGTTTGCAAGCTGGCGGGCAGGGTGCAGAGCCAGCAGTGTTTACAAACTGAGTTATTGTTAGGTTTGTCCTGGGAGATCTTTTACGGAAGAAGTAAAGGTTTGGGACTTTGGATTGGAAAGTAGCTGTCAACTCCTGGCTTGTGTGACATCACAGGGCCAGAGCTGAGCTTCTACAGTGGGAGGACATGTCCCTGCCGGTCTCTAGCTTTATGCATGGCATCACTTGCTGGGCTCCTGCTCTCTCTGAGCCCAGGAGGTCTAGAAGGGATAGGTAAGCCCTTTCCAGATGTTTCCAATGACTGTCACCTCTAGGTGCCGCTTGAAGAGTTGGTGATGGCAGAGCGCCTGCCCAGCATTCACGCCGCCCTGGGGTCTGTCCCAGTTGCATGTCAACTGGGCGTGGCGCATGCCTGTGGTCCCAGCCCTTGGAGGTGGGGGAGGGGTCTGAGGAGGTCGAGGACATCCTCGGCTGCTTACTTGGCAAGTTCAAGGCCTGCCTGGGGGCTGCGTGAGTCCCTGCCTCCAAATTCTGTGTCTGCTTGAGTATGGGACCCGAGTCTCCCCGAGTGAGAGATATTCTCTGGTGAGGACGTTTGGCATGAAGATCCCGGATAAATGATGGTGGGAACAGCAGTTGGGCTTGTCTATTTGAGCTCTCTCACCCAGCTCTTCCACTACCAGCGGCCACTGGAAGCCAGCTCTGTCCCCTGTACCCCTCTCCAAGGATCCACACAACATTGTTCACATGAACCCCCACCCCCCAGAACCCCAAAAACCATGCAGCCACTGGTCCCAATCATCTTCCCTTCACACAAGGTTTTTTTTTTTTTTTTTTTTTTTTTTTTTTTTTTTTTTTTTTTTTTTTAGTTTGATGCTGTTACAAAAGAAAGGAGGGCTGGACAGTGGTTAAGAGCTCAATTCTCAGCAACCACATGGTGGCTCATAACATCTGTAATGGGATCTGATGCCCTCTTCTGGCACACAGGTGTACGTACAGATAGAGCACTCATACATAAAAACTTTTTTTTAAAGGAAGAAGGGGGTGGGGAGAGAAAAGGCTAGGCTGAAGAAATGGCTTGTCGTATACAGTCCTTTCTGTATAAGCCCAGAGAACCAAGTAATAAGTCTAGTGTAGTACACCAAGTGTATACTTGTCAGTACTGGGAGGCAGGGGCAGGCAGGTGCTCTTAGACAGACTAGCCAGCTGCTGAGCTCTGAGTTCAGGGGGAGACTGTGCCTCAAAAACAAAAAACAAAACAAACATACACACGACACCTAAGCCTGCATGCGCACACACACACTCATTTGCGAGCACAAAACACTATTGAAGACTAGGAGCCACTTAGAAATGACCAGGCTGGTCCCCAAATACCCCCAGAAGACCCAAGAGTTAAAGGGCAGGGCTGGAGTTCCTTCTTAGAACTGCCTCCAACGCCACAGGATGCTCTCAGAGCCCAGAGCCCAGGCAGGCCAGAAAGTCCACTCAAACCCCATTCTGACCCTGAGACCACAAGCACCTCCTCTGAGTTCCCACTGTCACCCTCTGCAATAAAAGAATGCTAATGACAGAGATCTAGGAGTCAGTTACCATCATGGTGGCCCATCAGGGGCCTAGACAAGGCAAGTTCTAGAAAGAAACCTTGTACAAACTTTATGAACATTGCTAGCCCTGCCTTCTGGCTTCCTCTAAGCTGTTTTTGAACAGCTTTATTGAGGTGTAACTTAGGTTAGACTGACCTACTATGTGCACACTGTGAAAAGTGACCTATTGTGTGCAGGCAGCCTGATGCATCTGGGTGCGTATGGAGTTACAAGGCCTCTGTGCTATATGCTTTAGAAATACCCATCATCCAGAAGGCCCTTTGTATCGATTTATGATCCCTCCTGATCCAGCCTAGCTGCAGGCTCCTTCCAGCCTCAAAGGATTTGCCTTTCCCACCCACAGAAATGGGGATGGGGCTCCAGCCCTGAGCACCACGATCCCAAGATGTAACTTGTCACATACATGGCTGCCTTGTCCTGTGTGTTAACGAGTAGCATGTCAGTGTGAGGAGAGACCACGGTATTCATCATTTATGTGTCTGTCTGTCTGTCTGTCTGTGAGTTTGGCCCACAGAGGCCAGAAGTGTTGGATCCGTTGGAGCTGGAGTTATAGGCTGGTGTGAGTGGCCATGTACTGGGAATGGACTTCTTCTGGTCCACTCTGATCAAGAGATCTAAACCACCGAGCTGTCTCTCCAGCCTGGGCTCAGGTTTCCAAGACCCACCTTGGCAGAGGGGAATTCTGCTTCCTGCAGCTCACCGAAGGAAGGATGAGGGCTGGGGGTCAGGAGGGAGGAGACGGCCGAGAGTCCCATGTATAGGGTCCTTGCTGGTTTTTAGCTCTCGCCGTTATGGAGAGGACTTGAAACACCACAGCTTTCTCCTGCCCTCTGTCAGATCCCTAGGTCAGGATAAAAGGTGCCCAGCTTCACAGATGAACAAAACTCACAGGCCCAAAGCACCAGCATGGACCACCATGCCTGATCAGGCCTGGTTAGAGTCCCACTGGCTCCGTCCCGTTCATCCGGAAAGTTCCCTGCCTGCCTTCATCCCTCTCATGTCTAAACCCCGGGGTAAGAAAGCATTGACAGAACTCGCTAGCTTTCTGTATCCCTTTGTAGTTTTCAGATCTTTTCTTCCATTTCTTCCTGCACACACCCACGTGTGAACATGTGTGCAGGCGGAGGGCTGACTTCCTGTGTCTTCAGCTATTACGCGCTCCCCGACTCTGGAGCTCACACTCCGGAGAGACTGGCTGGCCAGCAGCCACCACCGAGACCTCTGCAAGACCCCCACCTCCCCAGGGGAACGCTACCATGCCTGACTTTCATGGGAACAATTATAACTCTTCTTTATAAGTAGGGGCTGCTGTTTTGCTTTTTGGGCGTGGAACAGGGGGTTCTTCTTTAGAGATAAGGGGCAAGTCAGATGCCAGAGATGCCAGAACTGTGGGGATAAGTAGGGGTTTTGGGCAACGAATTTAGGCCACATATGCAAATGTCCTGGTGTGGGAAAGGGGCTGGCGCTGTGGGAGAAGGTGTGACTACAGAGTCAGGGAGAGGTGTCTCCAAAAGGTCAGGGCCATGAGCAATGACTAGACCCCAGTGAGCCCCAAGAGAGGAACCTCCGAGGCGGTGGCAAGTAGGTAAACTTTAAGCAGAGGAGAGGTGAGAGCCAATTGAGGTCTGAGCATCTAGCTCCATCTGCCACACAAGGGTGGGCGCACCAAGAGGAGGCAGCGGCCCGGAAATAGCCTTCACTGGGGGTTAGCAGCTTAGACAAAGGCGGGCAAGTGGTGGTGGTTTCTGGAGGGTTAGGAGTAGGTAAGAAAATTACTGGGTACCTCGCCTGTGACTAGTACCCTCCTGCAGAGCTGAGGGACAGAGATTTGGAAGCAGTAACCCATGGATCCTCTGCTTCTGTCTTCCTCTTTGTCTTTAAGATGGTTGGAAAAGGGGACCCAGTTAAGATAAACGAAAACATTTATGTCTTTCTTCTCACCAGTGGGGCTTGCAGGGTGTTCTTTAGGGGTGCCTCTGCTGGCTTAGGAAGTTTTATCTGTAGCAGTCTTGTCCCCCCATCCTCACCGAGCCTCTAGGGGTAGCCTGGGAAATACTGTGGACCAGGCACTTGGCAAAGCCAACATTGAATTAAGGGGAATTAAACTATGACCACTGCTGCATTTAGCTGTGTGACATTGGCCAAAGGTCTGTCTGTCTCCTGTCTGGTTCCTACCCACCCACAAGGCACAGGGGACACCTCTGTTCTCCCAGCCCCCCAGCTATCTCTTACCAGAAGCCCACAGAGCAAGTCCCCTTCCCAGCCCAGTGTCTCTGTAGACAGCTGCCTTTGTTTTAACGCTGACTTTCTGACCCAGTCTCCTGAGCCCCTCCCGGACATTCCCAGCAGCCTGGGCTTCCAGCCACCCCCTCAGGCCCCTGCCCCGGAGCTACCTGTCTAGGAAGCTAATGTTTCCTGCCCACTGCTCTTAGGGTATTACGAGTGACTGTCTTAGTCCTCCACCCAGTGGAAGCTCTTGGGGCCCCACTTGTCTTAGGAAAAATGCCTGATGAATTTTTCACTGCTGGCATCTGGCTGACCTTGTGGCTCCGTAGACATGAGACCTCCCCTAGAACCTTCCATTGCCTGTCCCCTCCCCCAGGCTTTCTTCCTGCCCTGGACCTCAGAACAGACGCTGATCCAAGTATGAGCAGAGGGAGACAAGTCACAAGTGCATTAGTTTCCCCGATGGTGTGGTGATAAATAGGCGGATAGACAGACCCAAAGGCCTGTTTGGCCTGCTCCTCACTGTGAATTTGAGGCAGCGCATGATCTTGGGGAACTCCTTTTCCCTGGCTTCAATGACACTTATTGGGAACACAGACCTCTGGGCAGCTGAGGTGGTAAGGAGTGGAAATCACCCTAGTGAGTGCCCCAGTACATAGTGGATGCTTGGCGAAGAATGAATGAATGAATGAAATTAGCTAACTAGTGGATGGGCGGATGAAAGAATGAACGGATAAACGAATAACTGAATGACTTCATGAACAAAGGATGCGGCGAACAAGAAGTTGGTGAGTAGCTGGGGCCGTGAATGAATGCATGGGTGAAGTGAAGAAATTATTATCTTTCCCGACTCTTCCTCTTCCTTTGACAAAGAAAGGGACTGGTCACCTAGCCAGCCTCACCGCCATACCAGCCCTGAGCCAAGTAAGAGGAGTCCCTTCCTTGATACCCTCAGAGTTCTCCTTGGGAGTGGGGCACTTCCGCGGGGCCCGCTTGGGAACAGTTAACAGCAATCAAGGCAGGGGGATGCCATCGGATGTGGCTCGTGCCAGGTGATTATATGTTTGATTGGCGCCCTCCCTCCAGGACAGCCACCTCCGGGTCCTGCAGTGGCAGGAGCTGCTTTCCGGCATGATACTGAGGAGTGACAGGGAACCTGAGGGGGAGCAACCGCTGAGCCTGGGGTGCAGCCAAGTCCCTTTACTCAGACATTCATTCACACTGCAAGTAGTGAGCTCCTGCTGTGTACTGGGCATTCAGGGTAGTGATCTGAGCCAGACACTCTTGTCTCTGGTAGATGCTGGAGGATTCTGGGGGTAGACACAGTTTGTAAGTAGCCAGAGGAGTAACTGCCTAAGTGGGTGGATAGTGAGGGGTGTTCAGAGAAATGGCAGAGGGTAGATGAACAGACATCTGCTGTTCTGAGGAGGAGGTGGGGTAGATTTTTTGTAAAGGCTG